>NC_091961.1:20000-620000 GCF_031021105.1 Erythrolamprus reginae
CCTAACCCTAACCCTAACCCTAACCCTAACCCTAACCCTAACCCTAACCCTAACCCTAACCCTAACCCTAACCCTAACCCTAACCCTAACCCTAACCCTAACCCTAACCCTAACCCTAACCCTAACCCTAACCCTAACCCTAACCCTAACCCTAACCCTAACCCTAACCCTAACCCTAACCCTAACCCTAACCCTAACCCTAACCCTAACCCTAACCCTAACCCTAACCCTAACCCTAACCCTAACCCTAACCCTAACCCTAACCCTAACCCTAACCCTAACCCTAACCCTAACCCTAACCCTAACCCTAACCCTAACCCTAACCCTAACCCTAACCCTAACCCTAACCCTAACCCTAACCCTAACCCTAACCCTAACCCTAACCCTAACCCTAACCCTAACCCTAACCCTAACCCTAACCCTAACCCTAACCCTAACCCTAACCCTAACCCTAACCCTAACCCTAACCCTAACCCTAACCCTAACCCTAACCCTAACCCTAACCCTAACCCTAACCCTAACCCTAACCCTAACCCTAACCCTAACCCTAACCCTAACCCTAACCCTAACCCTAACCCTAACCCTAACCCTAACCCTAACCCTAACCCTAACCCTAACCCTAACCCTAACCCTAACCCTAACCCTAACCCTAACCCTAACCCTAACCCTAACCCTAACCCTAACCCTAACCCTAACCCTAACCCTAACCCTAACCCTAACCCTAACCCTAACCCTAACCCTAACCCTAACCCTAACCCTAACCCTAACCCTAACCCTAACCCTAACCCTAACCCTAACCCTAACCCTAACCCTAACCCTAACCCTAACCCTAACCCTAACCCTAACCCTAACCCTAACCCTAACCCTAACCCTAACCCTAACCCTAACCCTAACCCTAACCCTAACCCTAACCCTAACCCTAACCCTAACCCTAACCCTAACCCTAACCCTAACCCTAACCCTAACCCTAACCCTAACCCTAACCCTAACCCTAACCCTAACCCTAACCCTAACCCTAACCCTAACCCTAACCCTAACCCTAACCCTAACCCTAACCCTAACCCTAACCCTAACCCTAACCCTAACCCTAACCCTAACCCTAACCCTAACCCTAACCCTAACCCTAACCCTAACCCTAACCCTAACCCTAACCCTAACCCTAACCCTAACCCTAACCCTAACCCTAACCCTAACCCTAACCCTAACCCTAACCCTAACCCTAACCCTAACCCTAACCCTAACCCTAACCCTAACCCTAACCCTAACCCTAACCCTAACCCTAACCCTAACCCTAACCCTAACCCTAACCCTAACCCTAACCCTAACCCTAACCCTAACCCTAACCCTAACCCTAACCCTAACCCTAACCCTAACCCTAACCCTAACCCTAACCCTAACCCTAACCCTAACCCTAACCCTAACCCTAACCCTAACCCTAACCCTAACCCTAACCCTAACCCTAACCCTAACCCTAACCCTAACCCTAACCCTAACCCTAACCCTAACCCTAACCCTAACCCTAACCCTAACCCTAACCCTAACCCTAACCCTAACCCTAACCCTAACCCTAACCCTAACCCTAACCCTAACCCTAACCCTAACCCTAACCCTAACCCTAACCCTAACCCTAACCCTAACCCTAACCCTAACCCTAACCCTAACCCTAACCCTAACCCTAACCCTAACCCTAACCCTAACCCTAACCCTAACCCTAACCCTAACCCTAACCCTAACCCTAACCCTAACCCTAACCCTAACCCTAACCCTAACCCTAACCCTAACCCTAACCCTAACCCTAACCCTAACCCTAACCCTAACCCTAACCCTAACCCTAACCCTAACCCTAACCCTAACCCTAACCCTAACCCTAACCCTAACCCTAACCCTAACCCTAACCCTAACCCTAACCCTAACCCTAACCCTAACCCTAACCCTAACCCTAACCCTAACCCTAACCCTAACCCTAACCCTAACCCTAACCCTAACCCTAACCCTAACCCTAACCCTAACCCTAACCCTAACCCTAACCCTAACCCTAACCCTAACCCTAACCCTAACCCTAACCCTAACCCTAACCCTAACCCTAACCCTAACCCTAACCCTAACCCTAACCCTAACCCTAACCCTAACCCTAACCCTAACCCTAACCCTAACCCTAACCCTAACCCTAACCCTAACCCTAACCCTAACCCTAACCCTAACCCTAACCCTAACCCTAACCCTAACCCTAACCCTAACCCTAACCCTAACCCTAACCCTAACCCTAACCCTAACCCTAACCCTAACCCTAACCCTAACCCTAACCCTAACCCTAACCCTAACCCTAACCCTAACCCTAACCCTAACCCTAACCCTAACCCTAACCCTAACCCTAACCCTAACCCTAACCCTAACCCTAACCCTAACCCTAACCCTAACCCTAACCCTAACCCTAACCCTAACCCTAACCCTAACCCTAACCCTAACCCTAACCCTAACCCTAACCCTAACCCTAACCCTAACCCTAACCCTAACCCTAACCCTAACCCTAACCCTAACCCTAACCCTAACCCTAACCCTAACCCTAACCCTAACCCTAACCCTAACCCTAACCCTAACCCTAACCCTAACCCTAACCCTAACCCTAACCCTAACCCTAACCCTAACCCTAACCCTAACCCTAACCCTAACCCTAACCCTAACCCTAACCCTAACCCTAACCCTAACCCTAACCCTAACCCTAACCCTAACCCTAACCCTAACCCTAACCCTAACCCTAACCCTAACCCTAACCCTAACCCTAACCCTAACCCTAACCCTAACCCTAACCCTAACCCTAACCCTAACCCTAACCCTAACCCTAACCCTAACCCTAACCCTAACCCTAACCCTAACCCTAACCCTAACCCTAACCCTAACCCTAACCCTAACCCTAACCCTAACCCTAACCCTAACCCTAACCCTAACCCTAACCCTAACCCTAACCCTAACCCTAACCCTAACCCTAACCCTAACCCTAACCCTAACCCTAACCCTAACCCTAACCCTAACCCTAACCCTAACCCTAACCCTAACCCTAACCCTAACCCTAACCCTAACCCTAACCCTAACCCTAACCCTAACCCTAACCCTAACCCTAACCCTAACCCTAACCCTAACCCTAACCCTAACCCTAACCCTAACCCTAACCCTAACCCTAACCCTAACCCTAACCCTAACCCTAACCCTAACCCTAACCCTAACCCTAACCCTAACCCTAACCCTAACCCTAACCCTAACCCTAACCCTAACCTAACCCTAACCCTAACCCTAACCCTAACCCTAACCCTAACCCTAACCCTAACCCTAACCCTAACCCTAACCCTAACCCTAACCCTAACCCTAACCCTAACCCTAACCCTAACCCTAACCCTAACCCTAACCCTAACCCTAACCCTAACCCTAACCCTAACCCTAACCCTAACCCTAACCCTAACCCTAACCCTAACCCTAACCCTAACCCTAACCCTAACCCTAACCCTAACCCTAACCCTAACCCTAACCCTAACCCTAACCCTAACCCTAACCCTAACCCTAACCCTAACCCTAACCCTAACCCTAACCCTAACCCTAACCCTAACCCTAACCCTAACCCTAACCCTAACCCTAACCCTAACCCTAACCCTAACCCTAACCCTAACCCTAACCCTAACCCTAACCCTAACCCTAACCCTAACCCTAACCCTAACCTAACCCTAACCCTAACCCTAACCCTAACCCTAACCCTAACCCTAACCCTAACCCTAACCCTAACCCTAACCCTAACCCTAACCCTAACCCTAACCCTAACCCTAACCCTAACCCTAACCCTAACCCTAACCCTAACCCTAACCCTAACCCTAACCCTAACCCTAACCCTAACCCTAACCCTAACCCTAACCCTAACCCTAACCCTAACCCTAACCCTAACCCTAACCCTAACCCTAACCCTAACCCTAACCCTAACCCTAACCCTAACCCTAACCCTAACCCTAACCCTAACCCTAACCCTAACCCTAACCCTAACCCTAACCCTAACCCTAACCCTAACCCTAACCCTAACCCTAACCCTAACCCTAACCCTAACCCTAACCCTAACCCTAACCCTAACCCTAACCCTAACCCTAACCCTAACCCTAACCCTAACCCTAACCCTAACCCTAACCCTAACCCTAACCCTAACCCTAACCCTAACCCTAACCCTAACCCTAACCCTAACCCTAACCCTAACCCTAACCCTAACCCTAACCCTAACCCTAACCCTAACCCTAACCCTAACCCTAACCCTAACCCTAACCCTAACCCTAACCCTAACCCTAACCCTAACCCTAACCCTAACCCTAACCCTAACCCTAACCCTAACCCTAACCCTAACCCTAACCCTAACCCTAACCCTAACCCTAACCCTAACCCTAACCCTAACCCTAACCCTACCCTAACCCTAACCCTAACCCTAACCCTAACCCTAACCCTAACCCTAACCCTAACCCTAACCCTAACCCTAACCCTAACCCTAACCCTAACCCTAACCCTAACCCTAACCCTAACCCTAACCCTAACCCTAACCCTAACCCTAACCCTAACCCTAACCCTAACCCTAACCCTAACCCTAACCCTAACCCTAACCCTAACCCTAACCCTAACCCTAACCCTAACCCTAACCCTAACCCTAACCCTAACCCTAACCCTAAACCCTAACCCTAACCCTAACCCTAACCCTAACCCTAACCCTAACCCTAACCCTAACCCTAACCCTAACCCTAACCCTAACCCTAACCCTAACCCTAACCCTAACCCTAACCCTAACCCTAACCCTAACCCTAACCCTAACCCTAACCCTAACCCTAACCCTAACCCTAACCCTAACCCTAACCCTAACCCTAACCCTAACCCTAACCCTAACCCTAACCCTAACCCTAACCCTAACCCTAACCCTAACCCTAACCCTAACCCTAACCCTAACCCTAACCCTAACCCTAACCCTAACCCTAACCCTAACCCTAACCCTAACCCTAACCCTAACCCTAACCCTAACCCTAACCCTAACCCTAACCCTAACCCTAACCCTAACCCTAACCCTAACCCTAACCCTAACCCTAACCCTAACCCTAACCCTAACCCTAACCCTAACCCTAACCCTAACCCTAACCCTAACCCTAACCCTAACCCTAACCCTAACCCTAACCCTAACCCTAACCCTAACCCTAACCCTAACCCTAACCCTAACCCTAACCCTAACCCTAACCCTAACCCTAACCCTAACCCTAACCCTAACCCTAACCCTAACCCTAACCCTAACCCTAACCCTAACCCTAACCCTAACCCTAACCCTAACCCTAACCCTAACCCTAACCCTAACCCTAACCCTAACCCTAACCCTAACCCTAACCCTAACCCTAACCCTAACCCTAACCCTAACCCTAACCCTAACCCTAACCCTAACCCTAACCCTAACCCTAACCCTAACCCTAACCTAACCCTAACCCTAACCCTAACCCTAACCCTAACCCTAACCCTAACCCTAACCCTAACCCTAACCCTAACCCTAACCCTAACCCTAACCCTAACCCTAACCCTAACCCTAACCCTAACCCTAACCCTAACCCTAACCCTAACCCTAACCCTAACCCTAACCCTAACCCTAACCCTAACCCTAACCCTAACCCTAACCCTAACCCTAACCCTAACCCTAACCCTAACCCTAACCCTAACCCTAACCCTAACCCTAACCCTAACCCTAACCCTAACCCTAACCCTAACCCTAACCCTAACCCTAACCCTAACCCTAACCCTAACCCTAACCCTAACCCTAACCCTAACCTCTAACCCTAACCCTAACCCTAACCCTAACCCTAACCCTAACCCTAACCCTAACCCTAACCCTAACCCTAACCCTAACCCTAACCCTAACCCTAACCCTAACCCTAACCCTAACCCTAACCCTAACCCTAACCCTAACCCTAACCCTAACCCTAACCCTAACCCTAACCCTAACCCTAACCCCTAACCCTAACCCTAACCCTAACCCTAACCTAACCCTAACCCTAACCCCTAACCCTAACCCTAACCCTAACCCTAACCCTAACCCTAACCCTAACCCTAACCCTAACCCTAACCCTAACCCTAACCCTAACCCTAACCCTAACCCTAACCCTAACCCTAACCCTAACCCTAACCCCTAACCCTAACCCTAACCCTAACCCTAACCCTAACCCTAACCCTAACCTAACCCTAACCCTAACCCTAACCCTAACCCTAACCCTAACCCTAACCCTAACCCTAACCCTAACCCTAACCCTAACAACCCTAACCCTAACCCTAACCCTAACCCTAACCCTAACCCTAACCCTAACCCTAACCCTAACCCTAACCCTAACCCTAACCCTAACCCTAACCCTAACCCTAACCCTAACCCTAACCCTAACCCTAACCCTAACCCTAACCCTAACCCTAACCCTAACCCTAACCCTAACCCTAACCCTAACCCTAACCCTAACCCTAACCCTAACCCTAACCCTAACCCTAACCCTAACCCTAACCCTAACCCTAACCCTAACCCTAACCCTAACCCTAACCCTAACCCTAACCCTAACCCTAACCCTAACCCTAACCCTAACCCTAACCCTAACCCTAACCCTAACCCTAACCCTAACCCTAACCCTAACCCTAACCCTAACCCTAACCCTAACCCTAACCCTAACCCTAACCCTAACCCTAACCCTAACCCTAACCCTAACCCTAACCCTAACCCTAACCCTAACCCTAACCCTAACCCTAACCCTAACCCTAACCCTAACCCTAACCCTAACCCTAACCCTAACCCTAACCCTAACCCTAACCCTAACCCTAACCCTAACCCTAACCCTAACCCTAACCCTAACCCTAACCCTAACCCTAACCCTAACCCTAACCCTAACCCTAACCCTAACCCTAACCCTAACCCTAACCCTAACCCTAACCCTAACCCTAACCCTAACCCTAACCCTAACCCTAACCCTAACCCTAACCCTAACCCTAACCCTAACCCTAACCCTAACCCTAACCCTAACCCTAACCCTAACCCTAACCCTAACCCTAACCCTAACCCTAACCCTAACCCTAACCCTAACCCTAACCCTAACCCTAACCCTAACCCTAACCCTAACCCTAACCCTAACCCTAACCCTAACCCTAACCCTAACCCTAACCCTAACCCTAACCCTAACCCTAACCCTAACCCTAACCCTAACCCTAACCCTAACCCTAACCCTAACCCTAACCCTAACCCTAACCCTAACCCTAACCCTAACCCTAACCCTAACCCTAACCCTAACCCTAACCCTAACCCTAACCCTAACCCTAACCCTAACCCTAACCCTAACCCTAACCCTAACCCTAACCCTAACCCTAACCCTAACCCTAACCCTAACCCTAACCCTAACCCTAACCCTAACCCTAACCCTAACCCTAACCCTAACCCTAACCCTAACCCTAACCCTAACCCTAACCCTAACCCTAACCCTAACCCTAACCCTAACCCTAACCCTAACCCTAACCCTAACCCTAACCCTAACCCTAACCCTAACCCTAACCCTAACCCTAACCCTAACCCTAACCCTAACCCTAACCCTAACCCTAACCCTAACCCTAACCCTAACCCTAACCCTAACCCTAACCCTAACCCTAACCCTAACCCTAACCCTAACCCTAACCCTAACCCTAACCCTAACCCTAACCCTAACCCTAACCCTAACCCTAACCCTAACCCTAACCCTAACCCTAACCCTAACCCTAACCCTAACCCTAACCCTAACCCTAACCCTAACCCTAACCCTAACCCTAACCCTAACCCTAACCCTAACCCTAACCCTAACCCTAACCCTAACCCTAACCCTAACCCTAACCCTAACCCTAACCCTAACCCTAACCCTAACCCTAACCCTAACCCTAACCCTAACCCTAACCCTAACCCTAACCCTAACCCTAACCCTAACCCTAACCCTAACCCTAACCCTAACCCTAACCCTAACCCTAACCCTAACCCTAACCCTAACCCTAACCCTAACCCTAACCCTAACCCTAACCCTAACCCTAACCCTAACCCTAACCCTAACCCTAACCCTAACCCTAACCCTAACCCTAACCCTAACCCTAACCCTAACCCTAACCCTAACCCTAACCCTAACCCTAACCCTAACCCTAACCCTAACCCTAACCCTAACCCTAACCCTAACCCTAACCCTAACCCTAACCCTAACCCTAACCCTAACCCTAACCCTAACCCTAACCCTAACCCTAACCCTAACCCTAACCCTAACCCTAACCCTAACCCTAACCCTAACCCTAACCCTAACCCTAACCCTAACCCTAACCCTAACCCTAACCCTAACCCTAACCCTAACCCTAACCCTAACCCTAACCCTAACCCTAACCCTAACCCTAACCCTAACCCTAACCCTAACCCTAACCCTAACCCTAACCCTAACCCTAACCCTAACCCTAACCCTAACCCTAACCCTAACCCTAACCCTAACCCTAACCCTAACCCTAACCCTAACCCTAACCCTAACCCTAACCCTAACCCTAACCCTAACCCTAACCCTAACCCTAACCCTAACCCTAACCCTAACCCTAACCCTAACCCTAACCCTAACCCTAACCCTAACCCTAACCCTAACCCTAACCCTAACCCTAACCCTAACCCTAACCCTAACCCTAACCCTAACCCTAACCCTAACCCTAACCCTAACCCTAACCCTAACCCTAACCCTAACCCTAACCCTAACCCTAACCCTAACCCTAACCCTAACCCTAACCCTAACCCTAACCCTAACCCTAACCCTAACCCTAACCCTAACCCTAACCCTAACCCTAACCCTAACCCTAACCCTAACCCTAACCCTAACCCTAACCCTAACCCTAACCCTAACCCTAACCCTAACCCTAACCCTAACCCTAACCCTAACCCTAACCCTAACCCTAACCCTAACCCTAACCCTAACCCTAACCCTAACCCTAACCCTAACCCTAACCCTAACCCTAACCCTAACCCTAACCCTAACCCTAACCCTAACCCTAACCCTAACCCTAACCCTAACCCTAACCCTAACCCTAACCCTAACCCTAACCCTAACCCTAACCCTAACCCTAACCCTAACCCTAACCCTAACCCTAACCCTAACCCTAACCCTAACCCTAACCCTAACCCTAACCCTAACCCTAACCCTAACCCTAACCCTAACCCTAACCCTAACCCTAACCCTAACCCTAACCCTAACCCTAACCCTAACCCTAACCCTAACCCTAACCCTAACCCTAACCCTAACCCTAACCCTAACCCTAACCCTAACCCTAACCCTAACCCTAACCCTAACCCTAACCCTAACCCTAACCCTAACCCTAACCCTAACCCTAACCCTAACCCTAACCCTAACCCTAACCCTAACCCTAACCCTAACCCTAACCCTAACCCTAACCCTAACCCTAACCCTAACCCTAACCCTAACCCTAACCCTAACCCTAACCCTAACCCTAACCCTAACCCTAACCCTAACCCTAACCCTAACCCTAACCCTAACCCTAACCCTAACCCTAACCCTAACCCTAACCCTAACCCTAACCCTAACCCTAACCCTAACCCTAACCCTAACCCTAACCCTAACCCTAACCCTAACCCTAACCCTAACCCTAACCCTAACCCTAACCCTAACCCTAACCCTAACCCTAACCCTAACCCTAACCCTAACCCTAACCCTAACCCTAACCCTAACCCTAACCCTAACCCTAACCCTAACCCTAACCCTAACCCTAACCCTAACCCTAACCCTAACCCTAACCCTAACCCTAACCCTAACCCTAACCCTAACCCTAACCCTAACCCTAACCCTAACCCTAACCCTAACCCTAACCCTAACCCTAACCCTAACCCTAACCCTAACCCTAACCCTAACCCTAACCCTAACCCTAACCCTAACCCTAACCCTAACCCTAACCCTAACCCTAACCCTAACCCTAACCCTAACCCTAACCCTAACCCTAACCCTAACCCTAACCCTAACCCTAACCCTAACCCTAACCCTAACCCTAACCCTAACCCTAACCCTAACCCTAACCCTAACCCTAACCCTAACCCTAACCCTAACCCTAACCCTAACCCTAACCCTAACCCTAACCCTAACCCTAACCCTAACCCTAACCCTAACCCTAACCCTAACCCTAACCCTAACCCTAACCCTAACCCTAACCCTAACCCTAACCCTAACCCTAACCCTAACCCTAACCCTAACCCTAACCCTAACCCTAACCCTAACCCTAACCCTAACCCTAACCCTAACCCTAACCCTAACCCTAACCCTAACCCTAACCCTAACCCTAACCCTAACCCTAACCCTAACCCTAACCCTAACCCTAACCCTAACCCTAACCCTAACCCTAACCCTAACCCTAACCCTAACCCTAACCCTAACCCTAACCCTAACCCTAACCCTAACCCTAACCCTAACCCTAACCCTAACCCTAACCCTAACCCTAACCCTAACCCTAACCCTAACCCTAACCCTAACCCTAACCCTAACCCTAACCCTAACCCTAACCCTAACCCTAACCCTAACCCTAACCCTAACCCTAACCCTAACCCTAACCCTAACCCTAACCCTAACCCTAACCCTAACCCTAACCCTAACCCTAACCCTAACCCTAACCCTAACCCTAACCCTAACCCTAACCCTAACCCTAACCCTAACCCTAACCCTAACCCTAACCCTAACCCTAACCCTAACCCTAACCCTAACCCTAACCCTAACCCTAACCCTAACCCTAACCCTAACCCTAACCCTAACCCTAACCCTAACCCTAACCCTAACCCTAACCCTAACCCTAACCCTAACCCTAACCCTAACCCTAACCCTAACCCTAACCCTAACCCTAACCCTAACCCTAACCCTAACCCTAACCCTAACCCTAACCCTAACCCTAACCCTAACCCTAACCCTAACCCTAACCCTAACCCTAACCCTAACCCTAACCCTAACCCTAACCCTAACCCTAACCCTAACCCTAACCCTAACCCTAACCCTAACCCTAACCCTAACCCTAACCCTAACCCTAACCCTAACCCTAACCCTAACCCTAACCCTAACCCTAACCCTAACCCTAACCCTAACCCTAACCCTAACCCTAACCCTAACCCTAACCCTAACCCTAACCCTAACCCTAACCCTAACCCTAACCCTAACCCTAACCCTAACCCTAACCCTAACCCTAACCCTAACCCTAACCCTAACCCTAACCCTAACCCTAACCCTAACCCTAACCCTAACCCTAACCCTAACCCTAACCCTAACCCTAACCCTAACCCTAACCCTAACCCTAACCCTAACCCTAACCCTAACCCTAACCCTAACCCTAACCCTAACCCTAACCCTAACCCTAACCCTAACCCTAACCCTAACCCTAACCCTAACCCTAACCCTAACCCTAACCCTAACCCTAACCCTAACCCTAACCCTAACCCTAACCCTAACCCTAACCCTAACCCTAACCCTAACCCTAACCCTAACCCTAACCCTAACCCTAACCCTAACCCTAACCCTAACCCTAACCCTAACCCTAACCCTAACCCTAACCCTAACCCTAACCCTAACCCTAACCCTAACCCTAACCCTAACCCTAACCCTAACCCTAACCCTAACCCTAACCCTAACCCTAACCCTAACCCTAACCCTAACCCTAACCCTAACCCTAACCCTAACCCTAACCCTAACCCTAACCCTAACCCTAACCCTAACCCTAACCCTAACCCTAACCCTAACCCTAACCCTAACCCTAACCCTAACCCTAACCCTAACCCTAACCCTAACCCTAACCCTAACCCTAACCCTAACCCTAACCCTAACCCTGAACCCTAACCCTAACCCTAACCCTAACCCTAACCCTAACCCTAACCCTAACCCTAACCCTAACCCTAACCCTAACCCTAACCCTAACCCTAACCCTAACCCTAACCCTAACCCTAACCCTAACCCTAACCCTAACCCTAACCCTAACCCTAACCCTAACCCTAACCCTAACCCTAACCCTAACCCTAACCCTAACCCTAACCCTAACCCTAACCCTAACCCTAACCCTAACCCTAACCCTAACCCTAACCCTAACCCTAACCCTAACCCTAACCCTAACCCTAACCCTAACCCTAACCCTAACCCTAACCCTAACCCTAACCCTAACCCTAACCCTAACCCTAACCCTAACCCTAACCCTAACCCTAACCCTAACCCTAACCCTAACCCTAACCCTAACCCTAACCCTAACCCTAACCCTAACCCTAACCCTAACCCTAACCCTAACCCTAACCCTAACCCTAACCCTAACCCTAACCCTAACCCTAACCCTAACCCTAACCCTAACCCTAACCCTAACCCTAACCCTAACCCTAACCCTAACCCTAACCCTAACCCTAACCCTAACCCTAACCCTAACCCTAACCCTAACCCTAACCCTAACCCTAACCCTAACCCTAACCCTAACCCTAACCCTAACCCTAACCCTAACCCTAACCCTAACCCTAACCCTAACCCTAACCCTAACCCTAACCCTAACCCTAACCCTAACCCTAACCCTAACCCTAACCCTAACCCTAACCCTAACCCTAACCCTAACCCTAACCCTAACCCTAACCCTAACCCTAACCCTAACCCTAACCCTAACCCTAACCCTAACCCTAACCCTAACCCTAACCCTAACCCTAACCCTAACCCTAACCCTAACCCTAACCCTAACCCTAACCCTAACCCTAACCCTAACCCTAACCCTAACCCTAACCCTAACCCTAACCCTAACCCTAACCCTAACCCTAACCCTAACCCTAACCCTAACCCTAACCCTAACCCTAACCCTAACCCTAACCCTAACCCTAACCCTAACCCTAACCCTAACCCTAACCCTAACCCTAACCCTAACCCTAACCCTAACCCTAACCCTAACCCTAACCCTAACCCTAACCCTAACCCTAACCCTAACCCTAACCCTAACCCTAACCCTAACCCTAACCCTAACCCTAACCCTAACCCTAACCCTAACCCTAACCCTAACCCTAACCCTAACCCTAACCCTAACCCTAACCCTAACCCTAACCCTAACCCTAACCCTAACCCTAACCCTAACCCTAACCCTAACCCTAACCCTAACCCTAACCCTAACCCTAACCCTAACCCTAACCCTAACCCTAACCCTAACCCTAACCCTAACCCTAACCCTAACCCTAACCCTAACCCTAACCCTAACCCTAACCCTAACCCTAACCCTAACCCTAACCCTAACCCTAACCCTAACCCTAACCCTAACCCTAACCCTAACCCTAACCCTAACCCTAACCCTAACCCTAACCCTAACCCTAACCCTAACCCTAACCCTAACCCTAACCCTAACCCTAACCCTAACCCTAACCCTAACCCTAACCCTAACCCTAACCCTAACCCTAACCCTAACCCTAACCCTAACCCTAACCCTAACCCTAACCCTAACCCTAACCCTAACCCTAACCCTAACCCTAACCCTAACCCTAACCCTAACCCTAACCCTAACCCTAACCCTAACCCTAACCCTAACCCTAACCCTAACCCTAACCCTAACCCTAACCCTAACCCTAACCCTAACCCTAACCCTAACCCTAACCCTAACCCTAACCCTAACCCTAACCCTAACCCTAACCCTAACCCTAACCCTAACCCTAACCCTAACCCTAACCCTAACCCTAACCCTAACCCTAACCCTAACCCTAACCCTAACCCTAACCCTAACCCTAACCCTAACCCTAACCCTAACCCTAACCCTAACCCTAACCCTAACCCTAACCCTAACCCTAACCCTAACCCTAACCCTAACCCTAACCCTAACCCTAACCCTAACCCTAACCCTAACCCTAACCCTAACCCTAACCCTAACCCTAACCCTAACCCTAACCCTAACCCTAACCCTAACCCTAACCCTAACCCTAACCCTAACCCTAACCCTAACCCTAACCCTAACCCTAACCCTAACCCTAACCCTAACCCTAACCCTAACCCTAACCCTAACCCTAACCCTAACCCTAACCCTAACCCTAACCCTAACCCTAACCCTAACCCTAACCCTAACCCTAACCCTAACCCTAACCCTAACCCTAACCCTAACCCTAACCCTAACCCTAACCCTAACCCTAACCCTAACCCTAACCCTAACCCTAACCCTAACCCTAACCCTAACCCTAACCCTAACCCTAACCCTAACCCTAACCCTAACCCTAACCCTAACCCTAACCCTAACCCTAACCCTAACCCTAACCCTAACCCTAACCCTAACCCTAACCCTAACCCTAACCCTAACCCTAACCCTAACCCTAACCCTAACCCTAACCCTAACCCTAACCCTAACCCTAACCCTAACCCTAACCCTAACCCTAACCCTAACCCTAACCCTAACCCTAACCCTAACCCTAACCCTAACCCTAACCCTAACCCTAACCCTAACCCTAACCCTAACCCTAACCCTAACCCTAACCCTAACCCTAACCCTAACCCTAACCCTAACCCTAACCCTAACCCTAACCCTAACCCTAACCCTAACCCTAACCCTAACCCTAACCCTAACCCTAACCCTAACCCTAACCCTAACCCTAACCCTAACCCTAACCCTAACCCTAACCCTAACCCTAACCCTAACCCTAACCCTAACCCTAACCCTAACCCTAACCCTAACCCTAACCCTAACCCTAACCCTAACCCTAACCCTAACCCTAACCCTAACCCTAACCCTAACCCTAACCCTAACCCTAACCCTAACCCTAACCCTAACCCTAACCCTAACCCTAACCCTAACCCTAACCCTAACCCTAACCCTAACCCTAACCCTAACCCTAACCCTAACCCTAACCCTAACCCTAACCCTAACCCTAACCCTAACCCTAACCCTAACCCTAACCCTAACCCTAACCCTAACCCTAACCCTAACCCTAACCCTAACCCTAACCCTAACCCTAACCCTAACCCTAACCCTAACCCTAACCCTAACCCTAACCCTAACCCTAACCCTAACCCTAACCCTAACCCTAACCCTAACCCTAACCCTAACCCTAACCCTAACCCTAACCCTAACCCTAACCCTAACCCTAACCCTAACCCTAACCCTAACCCTAACCCTAACCCTAACCCTAACCCTAACCCTAACCCTAACCCTAACCCTAACCCTAACCCTAACCCTAACCCTAACCCTAACCCTAACCCTAACCCTAACCCTAACCCTAACCCTAACCCTAACCCTAACCCTAACCCTAACCCTAACCCTAACCCTAACCCTAACCCTAACCCTAACCCTAACCCTAACCCTAACCCTAACCCTAACCCTAACCCTAACCCTAACCCTAACCCTAACCCTAACCCTAACCCTAACCCTAACCCTAACCCTAACCCTAACCCTAACCCTAACCCTAACCCTAACCCTAACCCTAACCCTAACCCTAACCCTAACCCTAACCCTAACCCTAACCCTAACCCTAACCCTAACCCTAACCCTAACCCTAACCCTAACCCTAACCCTAACCCTAACCCTAACCCTAACCCTAACCCTAACCCTAACCCTAACCCTAACCCTAACCCTAACCCTAACCCTAACCCTAACCCTAACCCTAACCCTAACCCTAACCCTAACCCTAACCCTAACCCTAACCCTAACCCTAACCCTAACCCTAACCCTAACCCTAACCCTAACCCTAACCCTAACCCTAACCCTAACCCTAACCCTAACCCTAACCCTAACCCTAACCCTAACCCTAACCCTAACCCTAACCCTAACCCTAACCCTAACCCTAACCCTAACCCTAACCCTAACCCTAACCCTAACCCTAACCCTAACCCTAACCCTAACCCTAACCCTAACCCTAACCCTAACCCTAACCCTAACCCTAACCCTAACCCTAACCCTAACCCTAACCCTAACCCTAACCCTAACCCTAACCCTAACCCTAACCCTAACCCTAACCCTAACCCTAACCCTAACCCTAACCCTAACCCTAACCCTAACCCTAACCCTAACCCTAACCCTAACCCTAACCCTAACCCTAACCCTAACCCTAACCCTAACCCTAACCCTAACCCTAACCCTAACCCTAACCCTAACCCTAACCCTAACCCTAACCCTAACCCTAACCCTAACCCTAACCCTAACCCTAACCCTAACCCTAACCCTAACCCTAACCCTAACCCTAACCCTAACCCTAACCCTAACCCTAACCCTAACCCTAACCCTAACCCTAACCCTAACCCTAACCCTAACCCTAACCCTAACCCTAACCCTAACCCTAACCCTAACCCTAACCCTAACCCTAACCCTAACCCTAACCCTAACCCTAACCCTAACCCTAACCCTAACCCTAACCCTAACCCTAACCCTAACCCTAACCCTAACCCTAACCCTAACCCTAACCCTAACCCTAACCCTAACCCTAACCCTAACCCTAACCCTAACCCTAACCCTAACCCTAACCCTAACCCTAACCCTAACCCTAACCCTAACCCTAACCCTAACCCTAACCCTAACCCTAACCCTAACCCTAACCCTAACCCTAACCCTAACCCTAACCCTAACCCTAACCCTAACCCTAACCCTAACCCTAACCCTAACCCTAACCCTAACCCTAACCCTAACCCTAACCCTAACCCTAACCCTAACCCTAACCCTAACCCTAACCCTAACCCTAACCCTAACCCTAACCCTAACCCTAACCCTAACCCTAACCCTAACCCTAACCCTAACCCTAACCCTAACCCTAACCCTAACCCTAACCCTAACCCTAACCCTAACCCTAACCCTAACCCTAACCCTAACCCTAACCCTAACCCTAACCCTAACCCTAACCCTAACCCTAACCCTAACCCTAACCCTAACCCTAACCCTAACCCTAACCCTAACCCTAACCCTAACCCTAACCCTAACCCTAACCCTAACCCTAACCCTAACCCTAACCCTAACCCTAACCCTAACCCTAACCCTAACCCTAACCCTAACCCTAACCCTAACCCTAACCCTAACCCTAACCCTAACCCTAACCCTAACCCTAACCCTAACCCTAACCCTAACCCTAACCCTAACCCTAACCCTAACCCTAACCCTAACCCTAACCCTAACCCTAACCCTAACCCTAACCCTAACCCTAACCCTAACCCTAACCCTAACCCTAACCCTAACCCTAACCCTAACCCTAACCCTAACCCTAACCCTAACCCTAACCCTAACCCTAACCCTAACCCTAACCCTAACCCTAACCCTAACCCTAACCCTAACCCTAACCCTAACCCTAACCCTAACCCTAACCCTAACCCTAACCCTAACCCTAACCCTAACCCTAACCCTAACCCTAACCCTAACCCTAACCCTAACCCTAACCCTAACCCTAACCCTAACCCTAACCCTAACCCTAACCCTAACCCTAACCCTAACCCTAACCCTAACCCTAACCCTAACCCTAACCCTAACCCTAACCCTAACCCTAACCCTAACCCTAACCCTAACCCTAACCCTAACCCTAACCCTAACCCTAACCCTAACCCTAACCCTAACCCTAACCCTAACCCTAACCCTAACCCTAACCCTAACCCTAACCCTAACCCTAACCCTAACCCTAACCCTAACCCTAACCCTAACCCTAACCCTAACCCTAACCCTAACCCTAACCCTAACCCTAACCCTAACCCTAACCCTAACCCTAACCCTAACCCTAACCCTAACCCTAACCCTAACCCTAACCCTAACCCTAACCCTAACCCTAACCCTAACCCTAACCCTAACCCTAACCCTAACCCTAACCCTAACCCTAACCCTAACCCTAACCCTAACCCTAACCCTAACCCTAACCCTAACCCTAACCCTAACCCTAACCCTAACCCTAACCCTAACCCTAACCCTAACCCTAACCCTAACCCTAACCCTAACCCTAACCCTAACCCTAACCCTAACCCTAACCCTAACCCTAACCCTAACCCTAACCCTAACCCTAACCCTAACCCTAACCCTAACCCTAACCCTAACCCTAACCCTAACCCTAACCCTAACCCTAACCCTAACCCTAACCCTAACCCTAACCCTAACCCTAACCCTAACCCTAACCCTAACCCTAACCCTAACCCTAACCCTAACCCTAACCCTAACCCTAACCCTAACCCTAACCCTAACCCTAACCCTAACCCTAACCCTAACCCTAACCCTAACCCTAACCCTAACCCTAACCCTAACCCTAACCCTAACCCTAACCCTAACCCTAACCCTAACCCTAACCCTAACCCTAACCCTAACCCTAACCCTAACCCTAACCCTAACCCTAACCCTAACCCTAACCCTAACCCTAACCCTAACCCTAACCCTAACCCTAACCCTAACCCTAACCCTAACCCTAACCCTAACCCTAACCCTAACCCTAACCCTAACCCTAACCCTAACCCTAACCCTAACCCTAACCCTAACCCTAACCCTAACCCTAACCCTAACCCTAACCCTAACCCTAACCCTAACCCTAACCCTAACCCTAACCCTAACCCTAACCCTAACCCTAACCCTAACCCTAACCCTAACCCTAACCCTAACCCTAACCCTAACCCTAACCCTAACCCTAACCCTAACCCTAACCCTAACCCTAACCCTAACCCTAACCCTAACCCTAACCCTAACCCTAACCCTAACCCTAACCCTAACCCTAACCCTAACCCTAACCCTAACCCTAACCCTAACCCTAACCCTAACCCTAACCCTAACCCTAACCCTAACCCTAACCCTAACCCTAACCCTAACCCTAACCCTAACCCTAACCCTAACCCTAACCCTAACCCTAACCCTAACCCTAACCCTAACCCTAACCCTAACCCTAACCCTAACCCTAACCCTAACCCTAACCCTAACCCTAACCCTAACCCTAACCCTAACCCTAACCCTAACCCTAACCCTAACCCTAACCCTAACCCTAACCCTAACCCTAACCCTAACCCTAACCCTAACCCTAACCCTAACCCTAACCCTAACCCTAACCCTAACCCTAACCCTAACCCTAACCCTAACCCTAACCCTAACCCTAACCCTAACCCTAACCCTAACCCTAACCCTAACCCTAACCCTAACCCTAACCCTAACCCTAACCCTAACCCTAACCCTAACCCTAACCCTAACCCTAACCCTAACCCTAACCCTAACCCTAACCCTAACCCTAACCCTAACCCTAACCCTAACCCTAACCCTAACCCTAACCCTAACCCTAACCCTAACCCTAACCCTAACCCTAACCCTAACCCTAACCCTAACCCTAACCCTAACCCTAACCCTAACCCTAACCCTAACCCTAACCCTAACCCTAACCCTAACCCTAACCCTAACCCTAACCCTAACCCTAACCCTAACCCTAACCCTAACCCTAACCCTAACCCTAACCCTAACCCTAACCCTAACCCTAACCCTAACCCTAACCCTAACCCTAACCCTAACCCTAACCCTAACCCTAACCCTAACCCTAACCCTAACCCTAACCCTAACCCTAACCCTAACCCTAACCCTAACCCTAACCCTAACCCTAACCCTAACCCTAACCCTAACCCTAACCCTAACCCTAACCCTAACCCTAACCCTAACCCTAACCCTAACCCTAACCCTAACCCTAACCCTAACCCTAACCCTAACCCTAACCCTAACCCTAACCCTAACCCTAACCCTAACCCTAACCCTAACCCTAACCCTAACCCTAACCCTAACCCTAACCCTAACCCTAACCCTAACCCTAACCCTAACCCTAACCCTAACCCTAACCCTAACCCTAACCCTAACCCTAACCCTAACCCTAACCCTAACCCTAACCCTAACCCTAACCCTAACCCTAACCCTAACCCTAACCCTAACCCTAACCCTAACCCTAACCCTAACCCTAACCCTAACCCTAACCCTAACCCTAACCCTAACCCTAACCCTAACCCTAACCCTAACCCTAACCCTAACCCTAACCCTAACCCTAACCCTAACCCTAACCCTAACCCTAACCCTAACCCTAACCCTAACCCTAACCCTAACCCTAACCCTAACCCTAACCCTAACCCTAACCCTAACCCTAACCCTAACCCTAACCCTAACCCTAACCCTAACCCTAACCCTAACCCTAACCCTAACCCTAACCCTAACCCTAACCCTAACCCTAACCCTAACCCTAACCCTAACCCTAACCCTAACCCTAACCCTAACCCTAACCCTAACCCTAACCCTAACCCTAACCCTAACCCTAACCCTAACCCTAACCCTAACCCTAACCCTAACCCTAACCCTAACCCTAACCCTAACCCTAACCCTAACCCTAACCCTAACCCTAACCCTAACCGACTTCCGGGTTCTACTGGGATTCGATCCTATGAAGTCTTGACTTCTATAGCAGAGCACTATCGCTGTGAGCTATCCATCTCCTATGTACCAGGCCTGTCTTTTTTTGGGTCTTTATTTTCTGTTTCTATTACCTATATATGTTTTTTAACCCCAACCACCACCCCAAACCCCCTGACCTTTGACGCGTGACACCCAACCCCTTAAATTTGACCCTCACCCCCTGACCTTTGACCCCCCTGACCCCCGGACCCAACCTCTGACCTTTGACACCTCTGACCTTTTACCCTGACCCCAACCTTTGACGTCACTTGACCCTTCAGCCACGTGACCAAGGGCCTACCAAGACCTAACCCCCTAACCTTTCACCCCTGACCAATGACCCCTGACCTTCAACCCTGGACTCCTGACACCCCAGCCCCCAACATTTGACCTCCTGACCTTTGACCCACTACCTCCTGACTGCAACCGCTGACCCCCCAAAACCTTTAACCTCCTAACCCCAACCTTTCACCCCCTGACCATGCACCCTTAACCCCCTGACCATTCACCCCTCAGCTAACCCTAAGCCCGTCCCCTATGACTGCTGGCCCGACTCCATTTCCTGCTCCCCTCGGCTAATAACCCTAACCCCTAGAACGCTAAAACCATAGCCCCCAAAATTAAAACATACTCACCATCCTAGGAATCACGCGTTTTGCAGGGACTTTCCAATTGACCCCGTTTGGTGGACAAATATGAATTAGGTGGTCTGACATTTCAAACTTCCGGAAGCCCTGCTTTTAAAGCAGGACCACCGATAGGCCGGAATTACCGGTAGTAGCATCCACAGCCCAGCCGTTGCCATTTGCAGCGTGCCTGTGACTTGAATGGCTAAGGAAGTTAATTGGATTTGATGGCAAAAAATTTTGAGTCACACCTAATTTAGTGTACGTTAAGGTTATGGTGTTAACATTTTTTTCCCAACTTA
The DNA here is from genome assembly GCF_031021105.1 of Erythrolamprus reginae. Classification (NCBI taxonomy): domain Eukaryota; kingdom Metazoa; phylum Chordata; class Lepidosauria; order Squamata; family Dipsadidae; genus Erythrolamprus; species Erythrolamprus reginae. The sequence goes on from NC_091961.1 coordinate 41,320, forward strand.
TTTCCTTCTAAGTGTGAAGAAAAGATGCGTTGCTTTGCGGTTCACGTGTTTTTTGGAGCCGTTTCGCGATTTTACCTTAAAGAAAAACCATCCTGGGTTCCACAACCGAGCATTGTGGGAAGTGGGAAGATTTGAATATGCAAAGCAGAAGCTGCTTACGCCTGCTAAGATCTTTTTAAAGCCACGTACCATCCGGACCGAAAACTCTTCATTTGAAGGGCTTATGTTTGGTCGATTCGAATACTTTTTTCACTTGAAAAGTAGTCTCAACGTTTCTGCACGCAATGATATCAACGTTGAAATGAAAAAGGTAATTCTTATAGCTTTATTTTGGCGATATAATGCATGCCCCCCCCGTTTTTGTGAAAATTTTTTCAATTTATGGATGGGTTTGCTTGCAAAATGGATTCTATTTTACTAAAGTTGCTGTGGGATTGGTAGCTTGAACATTTCTGAATATAAGAAAAATATAAAGGAACTGAAAAAAATGATTCTTACTGCTTTTTTAAAATCGAAAATAAGCCCCCCCCCCCCCTCGGCTGCTTGCAACCGTTTTCGCTTTTTATTTTTTTATGCTCCCGATCCGAAATATTCTTTAAAATCTTAGGCGTTCGTTTACTCGATTTAACGATGCTAATCCTAAAAATATATTTTTGGGGTGGTGGCTAATTGTTTTCTGGACAAAAAAAAATCATCGCTTCCAGTCTGTTTCTCTTCGTATCTGACCGGACCGAAAATAATTTTTTTAGCTACTTGAATTTGATCTTTTTCAAAACTTTTTCCACTGGAAAACTAGTTTCAACGTTTATGAACGTAATGATATGAAAATTGAACTGGAAAAATTGAGACTTATATTTTTATTTTAATCGAAAATCACCTCCCCCCGTCCTTTCTGAATTTCGTGTCCCTTTATATTTTTTAAGGCTACAAATCCCTAAGGAATTTCCCCCCAAAAGGTTTGATATACTAAATTGAACCATCCTGAACGTAAGAAAAATATAAATGAACTTTAAAAAATGTTTCTTATTGGTTTATTTTTGCCACGAAAGGGCCACCCCCGCTCGGCCTTGCTGTGTGCCTTTATTGTCACTTTTTCTGCATATTTGGCTAGAAATATTTGGAATATCATTTTGAAAATCAACCGCGTTGTACCCAGAGAACTAATTTTATGAAAGAAACCCGTTTTACTAAAAAAAAGTATGTCAGTTTGAAATTAACAGCATAATTTTGTCACTAAAGGTAATAAAGTTGATGTGGTGGTGCATCTTGGCACAAACGATTTGTCCAAGAAATGTTAATGTATCTGACCGGACCGAAAATAATTTTTTTAGCTACTTGAATTTGATCTTTTTCAAAACTTTTTCCACTGGAAAACTAGTTTCAACGTTTATGAACGTAATGATATGAAAATTGAACTGGAAAAATTGAGACTTATATTTTTATTTTGATCGAAAATCACCTCCCCCCATCCTTTCTGAATTTCGTGTCCCTTTATATTTTTTAAGGCTACAAATCCCTAAGGAATTTCCCCCAAAAAGGTTTGATATACTAAATTGAACGATCCTGAACGTAAGAAAAATATAAATGAACTTTAAAAAATGTTTCTTATTGGTTTATTTTTGCCACGAAAGGGCCACCCCCGCTGGGCCTTGCTGTGTGCCTTTATTGTCACTTTTTCTCCATATTTGGCTAGAAATATTTGGAATATCCTTTTGAAAATCAACCGCGTTGTACCCAGAGAACTAATTTTATGAAACAAATCCGTTTTACTAAAAAAAAGTATGTAAGTTTCAAATTAACAGCATAATTTTGTCACTAAAGGTAATAAAGTTGATGTGGTGGTGCATCTTGGCACAAACGATTTGTCCAAGAAATGTTAATGTAGTAAAAAGAGATTTTCAATGTCTAAGTGTGGAGCTGGGTAAAATAACTGATTCGGTGACTTTCTCAGAGGTGTTACCGGTTTGTGGCCAGGAGGGTAAAACAAGTTGTATCGGAGAGTTTAATTTGTGGTTGAGGCAGTGGTGTAAAGCTGAAGGTTTTGGTTATGTAAGTCATGATATCAGTAGGTGGTCTAATAGGGAGTTGTTTAAGAGGGATGGTTTGCATCCATCGTACGGAGGTGCCCAGGTGCTCGGTGAGGAATTAAGAACTTTTTTGGACAGGCATTTAAACTACGTAAAGGGGACGGAGATGTACCGGATGTGGAGGATTTCTGTCCCCGACCAATGAGAATAAATCAGTTTCTGGAAGCTTATGAAAAGGGAGCTGTAAATAAAATAGATGTAGTTGTGGATGATAAGGGGCAAACTAATAATGAAAATAATGTTCTTCGGGTAATGTGCACGAATGCTCGAAGCTTGAGCGACAAGCTCTGTGAGTTAATGGCCATAATATCTACAGATAATTTGGATCTGGTTGCCGTAACTGAGACGTGGTTTAAGGATTCTAATGAATGAGAAATATCCATACCGGGATATACACTGTATAGGAAGGATAGAATAGAGAGAAGGGGAGGTGGAGTAGCCGTTTATGTTAAAGAAAGTCTAAAAACAATACTAATTCAAAATACGTGTAAAGATCTGGAGACCCTCTGGATTTGCATGCAAAATAAAGACGGTTCTGTCATTAGAATTGGGGTGATTATTTATTTATTTATTTATTTATTTATTTATTTATTTATTTATTTATTTATTTATTTATTTATTATTTGGATTTGTATGCCGCCCCTCTCCGAAGACTCGGGGCGGCTCACAACAAGTGAAAAAACAATCCAATACATAATCCAATTAATTAAAATATTAAAAGTTTTACAAAAACGCTATACTAACATACACACACACAAGCATACCATGTATAAATCTATAGGCCTCCAGGGCAATCTGAGGAACCTGACAACAAGATGGTGGATGAGATTACCCTAATGGCAGTAAAGGGAGATATTGTGGTTATGGGTGATTTCAACATGCCTGATGTTATGGTTTGATGCAAAAACTGATTGTGAGCAATCCTATACTGCAACCAAAGTATTGGATTTCGGAAAAACAAATTTTAATGCAATGGGGGAATATTTAAATAATGAATTAAAGGGGAGGGATAAAATGGCAGGAGCGAGCACCCGGTGGACTGTATTAAAAAAGGCCATCTTAAAAGCCACAACACTTTATGTAAAGCAAGTAACTAAAGGTAAAAGGAAGAAGAAACCGCTATGGTTTAGCAATGATGTAAGGGCTATAGTCAATGAAAAAAAGGCTGCCTATAGGAGGTATAAAGAGTCTGGAAGTATAGCTGATAGGGAGGTGTATAAAATGAGACAGAAGGAGGCGAAACAGATAATATATGCTGCTAAAGCCTCAAAAGAGGAAGAAATTGAAAAATCTGTAAAGAAGGGAGATAAAACCTTCTTCAGATATATTAGTGATAGGAAGAAGAAAAACTGCGGCATCGCAAACCTTAGTACCGGGAATAATACATGCATTGATGGGAATAAGGAGATCGCTGACCATTTCAATAGCTACTTCTGTTCAGTTTTCTCAAAAGACACCTTACAAAATAATACTATAGAGGGATGTAGCATTGCTTCCAGCTGTACGGATTCGGCTCCAGTGATCTTAGAAGCCGATGTCTTAGAAGAACTTCAAAGATTAAACATAAATAAGGCAATGGGTCCAGATGGCATCCACCCCAGAGTTCTTAAAGAACTCAGATCTGTCATTGCTGCCCCCCTGACTGAATTGTTTAACCAATCCCTGTTAACAGGAGATGTTCCTGAGGATTGGAGAATGGCCAGTGTTGTGCCTATCCGCAAGAAGGGCAGTAGAGAAGAAGCTGGTAACTACAGGCCAGTTAGCTTGACATCAGTTGTAGTTAAAATGATGGAGACTCTACTCAAAAAGAGGATAAATCGGCATCTCCGGAGTCTTCGGAGAGGGGCGGCATACAAATCTAAGTAATAAAATAAATAAATAAATCTAAAAAACAATAACTTATTGGACCCAAATCAGCGTGGCTTTACTGAAGGCAAATCGTGTCAGACTATTCTCATTGAGTTCTTTGACTATGTCACAAAGGTGTTGGATCAAGGTGGTGCCGTGGATATTGCCTATCTGGACTTCAGCAAAGCCTTTGATACGGTTCCACATAAAGAGCTGATGGATAAATTAGTGAAGATTGGACTTAATCCCTGGATAGTTCAGTGGATTTCAAGCTGGCTGAAGCATAGACATCAGAGAGTTATTGTTAATGGCGACTATTCTGAGCAGAGACAGGTTACAAGCGGTGTGCCACAAGGGTCTGTTCTGGGTCCTATTCTTTTTAATATGTTTATGAGTGACATAGGGGAAGGTTTAGTAGGGAAGGTTTGCCTATTTGCCGATGACTCTAAAGTGTGCAATAGGGTTGATATTCCTGGAGGCGTCTGTAATATGGTAAATGATTTAGCGTTACTAGATAAATGGTCAAAGCAATGGAAACTGCAGTTTAATGTTTCCAAATGTAAAATAATGCACTTGGGGAAAAGGAATCCTCAATCTGAGTACAGTATTGCATTGGCAGTTCTGTGTTAGCAAAAACTTCAGAAGATAAGGATTTAGGGGTAGTGATTTCTGACAGTCTCAAAATGGGTGAGCGGTGCGGTCGGGCGGTAGGAAAGGCAAGTAGGATGCTTGGCTGCATAGCTAGAGGTATAACTAGCAGGAAGAGGGAGATTGTGATCCCCTTATATAGAGCGCTGCTGAGACCACATTTGGAGTACTGTGTTCAGTTCTGGAGACCTCACCTACAAAAAGATATTGACAAAATTGAACGGGTCCAAAGACGGGCTACAAGAATGGTGGAAGGTCTTAAGTATAAAACGTATCAGGAAACACTTAATGAACTCAATCTGTATAGTCTGGAAGGCAGAAGGAAAAGAGGGGACATGATCGAAACATTTAAATATGTTAAAGGGTTAAATAGGGTTCAAGAGGGAAGTGTTTTTAACAGGAAAGTGAACACAAGAACAAGGGGACACAATCTGAAGTAGATCCTTGGAACAAACTTCCAGCAGACGTGGTTGGTAAATCCACAGTAACGGAATTTAAGCATGCCTGGGATAAACATATATCCATTGTAAGATAAAATACAGGAAATAGTATAAGGGCAGACTAGATGGACCATGAGGTCTTTTTCTGCCGTCAGTCTTCTATGTTTCTATGTTTCTATGTTTCTATTTTTATATAAATTGAAATAACTTTATTTATTTATTTAATCATTTGTTTATTTAATCATTTACTTATTGGATTTATATGCCGCCCCTCTCCAAAGACTCGGGGCGGCTAACAGCAGTCATAAAACAGTGTACAATTATAATCCAATACTAAGAACGAATTAAAAACCCCTTAATATAAACAACCAAACATACATACATACAAACATACCATGCATAAAATTGCAAAGGCCTAGGGGGAAAAGGAATCTTAATTGCCCCGTGCCTGGCGACAGAGGTGGGTTTTGAGTAGCTTACGAAAGGCAAGGAGGGTGGGGGCAATTCTAATCTCTGGGGGGAGTTGGTTCCAGAGGACCGGGGCCGCCACAGAGAAGGTCCAGCCGTCACATTAACCCCGCTATGCCTGATTCAGCATTGTTAATGATGGGAAACCTGCCCTCCGGTGGTCACGTCCGGTATTTTGCGGAGGCAAAAAGAAATCTATTGGATTTTAATTTTATTAGCCGATATCTTTATTATTAAAGCCATATTAATATTAACAAGCGATGATGCGGGTTTGCTACATCAAAGGAATGGGGGAGCAATCCTGAAAGGCAAGGAGGGTGGTGGCAATTCTAATCTCTGGGGGGAGTTGGTTCCAGAGGGCCGGGGCCTCCACAAAGAAGGTCCCGCCATCACATTAACCCCGCTATGCCTGATTCAGCATTGTTAATGATGGGAAACCTGCCCTCCGGTGGTCACGTCCGGTATTTTGCGGAGGCAAAAAGAAATCTATTAGATTGTAATTTTATTATCCGATATCTTTATTGTTAACGCCTAATTAATATTAACAAGCGATGATGCGGGTTTGCTACATCAAAGGAATGGGGGAGCAATCCTGAAAAGCAAGTAGGGTGGGGGCAATTCTAATCTCTGGGGGGAGTTGGTTCCAGAGGGCCGGGCCCTCCACAGAGAAGGTCCCGCCATCACATTAACCCCGCTATGCCTGATTCAGCATTGTTAATGATGGGAAACCTGCCCTCCGGTGGTCACATCCGGTATTTTGCGGAGGCAAAAAGAAATCTATTGGATTTTAATTTTATTATCCGATATCTTTATTATTAACGCCTAATTATTATTAACAAGCGATGATGCGGGTTTGCTACATCAAAGGAATGGGGGAGCAATCCTGAAAGGCAAGGAGGGTGGGGGCAATTCTAATCTCTGGGGGGAGTTGGTTCCAGAGGGCCGGGGCCGCCACAGAGAAGGTCCCGCCGTCACATTAACCCCGCTATGCCTGATTCAGCATTATTAATGATTGATAGAAACCTGCCCTCCGGTGGTCACGTCCGGTATTTTGCGGAGGCAAAAAGAAATCTTTTGGATTTTAATTTTATTATCTGATATCTTTATTATTAACGTCTTATTAATATTAACAAGCGACGATGCGGGTTTGCTACATCAAAGGAATGGGGTAGCAATCCTGAAAGGCAAGGAGGGTGGGGGCAATTCTAATCTCTGGGGGGGAGTTGGTTCCAGAGGGCCAGGGCCGCCACAGAGAAGGTCCCGCCATCACATTAACCCGGCTATGCCTGATTCAGGATTGTTAACGATGGGGAAACTGCCCTCCGGTGGTCACGTCCGGTATTTTGCGGAGGCAAAAAGAAATCTATTGGATTTTAATTTTATTATCCGATATCTTTATTATTAACGCCTAATTAATATTAACAAGCGATGATGCGGGTTTGCTACATCAAAGGAATGGGGGAGCAATCCTGAAAGGCAAGGAGGGTGGGGGCAATTCTAATCTCTGGGGGGAGTTGGTTCCAGAGGGCCGGGGCCGCCACGGAGAAGGTCCCGCCGTCACATTAACCCCGCTATGCCTGATTCAGCATTATTAATGATTGATAGAAACCTGCCCTCCGGTGGTCACGTCCGGTATTTTGCGGAGGCAAAAAGAAATCTATTGGATTTTAATTTTATTATCCGATATCTTTATTATTAACGCCTTATTAATATTAACAAGCGACGATGCGGGTTTTCTACATCAAAGGAATGGGGGAGCAATCCTGAAAGGCAAGGAGGGTGGGGGCAATTCTAATCTCTGGGGGGAGTTGGTTCCAGAGGGCCTGGGCCGCCACAGAGAAGGTCCCGCCGTCACATTAACCCGGCTATGCCTGATTCAGCATTGTTAATGATGGGAAACCTGCCTTCCGGTGGTCACGTCCGGTATTTTGCGGAGGCAAAAAGAAACCTATTGGATTTTAATTTTATTATCCGATATCTTTATTATTAAAGCCATATTAATATTAACAAGCGATGATGCGGGTTTGCTACATCAAAGGAATGGGGAAGCAATCCTGAAAGGCAAGGAGGGTGGGGGCAATTCTAATCTCTGGGGGGAGTTGGTTCCAGAGGGCTGGGGCCGCCACAGAGAAGGTCCCGCCATCACATTAACGCCGCTATGCCTGATTCAGCATTGTTAACGATGGGGAAACTGCCCTCCGGTGGTCGCGTCCGGTACTGCGAAGGCAAAAAGAAATCTATTGGATTTTTATTTTATTATCCGCTATCTTTATTATTAACGCCTTATTAATATTAACAAGCGATGATGCGGGTTTGCTACATCAAAGGAATGGGGGAGCAATCCTGAAAGGCAAGAAGGGTGGGGGCAATTCTAATCTCTGGGGGGAGTTGGTTCCAGAGGGCCGGGCCCGCCACAGAGAAGGTCCCGCCGTCACATTAACCCGGCTATCTCTGATTCAGCATTGTTAATGATGGGAAAACTGCCCTCCGGTGGTCACGTCCGGTATTTTGCGGAGGCAAAAAGAAATCTATTGGATTTTAATTTTATTATCCGATATCTTTATTATTAACGTCTTATTAATATTAACAAGCGATGATGCGGGTTTGCTACATCAAAGGAATGGGGGAGCAATCCTGAAAGGCAAGGAGGGTGGGGGCAATTCTAATCTCTGGGGAGAGTTGGTTCCAGACGGCCGGGGCCTCCACAGAGAAGGTCCCGCCATCACATTGACCCTGCTATGCCTCATTCAGCATTGTTAATGATGGGAAAACTGCCCTCCGGTGGTCACGTCCGGTATTTTGCGGAGGCAAAAAGAAATCTATTGGATTTTAATTTTATCATCCGATATCTTTATTATTAGCGCCTTATTAATATTAACAAGCGATGATGCGGGTTTGCTATATCAAAGGAATGGGGAAGCAATCCTGAAAGGCAAGGAGGGTGGGGGCAATTCTAATCTCTGGGGGGAGTTGGTTCCAGAGGGCCGGGGCCGCCACAGAGAAGGTCCCGCCATCACATTAACGACGCTATGCCTGATTCAGCATTGTTAACGATGGGGAAACTGCCCTCCGGTGGTCGCGTCCGGTACTGCGAAGGCAAAAAGAAATCTATTGGATTTTTATTTTATTATCCGCTATCTTTATTATTAACGCCTTATTAATATTAACAAGCGATGATGCGGGTTTGCTACATCAAAGGAATGGGGGAGCAATCCTGAAAGGCAAGAAGGGTGGGGGCAATTCTAATCTCTGGGGGGAGTTGGTTCCAGAGGGCCGGGCCCGCCACAGAGAAGGTCCCGCCGTCACATTAACCCGGCTATCTCTGATTCAGCATTGTTAATGATGGGAAAACTGCCCTCCGGTGGTCACGTCCGGTATTTTGCGGAGGCAAAAAGAAATCTATTGGATTTTAATTTTATTATCCGATATCTTTATTATTAACGTCTTATTAATATTAACAAGCGATGATGCGGGTTTGCTACATCAAAGGAATGGGGGAGCAATCCTGAAAGGCAAGGAGGGTGGGGGCAATTCTAATCTCTGGGGAGAGTTGGTTCCAGACGGCCGGGGCCTCCACAGAGAAGGTCCCGCCATCACATTGACCCTGCTATGCCTCATTCAGCATTGTTAATGATGGGAAAACTGCCCTCCGGTGGTCACGTCCGGTATTTTGCGGAGGCAAAAAGAAATCTATTGGATTTTAATTTTATCATCCGATATCTTTATTATTAGCGCCTTATTAATATTAACAAGCGATGATGCGGGTTTGCTATATCAAAGGAATGGGGAAGCAATCCTGAAAGGCAAGGAGGGTGGGGGCAATTCTAATCTCTGGGGGGAGTTGGTTCCAGAGGGCCGGGGCCGCCACAGAGAAGGTCCCGCCATCACATTAACGACGCTATGCCTGATTCAGCATTGTTAACGATGGGGAAACTGCCCTCCGGTGGTCGCGTCCGGTACTGCGAAGGCAAAAAGAAATCTATTGGATTTTTATTTTATTATCCGCTATCTTTATTATTAACGCCTTATTAATATTAACAAGCGATGATGCGGGTTTGCTACATCAAAGGAATGGGGGAGCAATCCTGAAAGGCAAGAAAGGTGGGGGCAATTCTAATCTCTGGGGGGAGTTGGTTCCAGAGGGCCGGGCCCGCCACAGAGAAGGTCCCGCCGTCACATTAACCCGGCTATCTCTGATTCAGCATTGTTAATGATGGGAAAACTGCCCTCCGGTGGTCACGTCCGGTATTTTGCGGAGGCAAAAAGAAATCTATTGGATTTTAATTTTATTATCCGATATCTTTATTATTAACGCCTTATTAATATTAACAAGCGATGATGCGGGTTTGCTACATCAAAGGAATGGGGGAGCAATCCTGAAAGGCAAGGAGGGTGGGGGCAATTCTAATCTCTGGGGGGAGTTGGTTCCAGAGGGCCGGGGCCGCCACAGAAAAGGTCCCGCCGTCACATTAACCCCGCTATGCCTGATTCAGCATTGTTAATGATTGATAGAAAACTGCCCTCCGGTGGTCACGTCCGGTATTTTGCGGAGGCAAAAAGAAATCTATTGGATTTTAATTTTATTATCCGATATCTTTATTATTAACGCCTTATTAATATTAACAAGCGATGATGCGGGTTTGCTACATCAAAGGAATGGGGGAGCCATCCTGAAAGGCAAGGAGGGTGGGGGCAATTCTAATCTCTGGGGGGAGTTGGTTCCAGAGGGCCGGGGCCGCCACAGAAAAGGTCCCGCCATCACATTGACCCTGCTATGCCTCATTCAGCATTGTTAATGATGGGAAAACTGCCATCCGGTGGTCACGTCCGGTATTTTGCGGAGGCAAAAAGAAATCTATTGGATTTTAATTTTATCATCCGATATCTTTATTATTAACGCCTTATTAATATTAACAAGCGATGATGCGGGTTTGCTACATCAAAGGAATGGGGGAGCAATCCTGAAAGGCAAGGAGGGTGGGGGCAATTCTAATCTCTGGGGGGAGTTGGTTCCAGAGGGCTGGGGCCGCCACAGAGAAGGTCCCGCCATCACATTAACGCCGCTATGCCTGATTCAGCATTGTTAACGATGGGGAAACTGCCCTCCGGTGGTCGCGTCCGGTACTGCGAAGGCAAAAAGAAATCTATTGGATTTTAATTTTATTATCCGATATCTTTATTATTAACGCCTTATTAATATTAACAAGCGATGATGCGGGTTTGCTACATCAAAGGAATGGGGGAGCAATCCTGAAAGGCAAGGAGGGTGGGGGCAATTCTAATCTCTGGGGAGAGTTGGTTCCAGACGGCCGGGGCCTCCACAGAGAAGGTCCCGCCATCACATTGACCCTGCTATGCCTCATTCAGCATTGTTAATGATGGGAAAACTGCCCTCCGGTGGTCACGTCCGGTATTTTGCGGAGGCAAAAAGAAATCTATTGGATTTTAATTTTATCATCCGATATCTTTATTATTAACGCCTTATTAATATTAACAAGCGATGATGCGGGTTTGCTACATCAAAGGAATGGGGAAGCAATCCTGAAAGGCAAGGAGGGTGGGGGCAATTCTAATCTCTGGGGGGAGTTGGTTCCAGAGGGCCGGGGCCGTCACAGAGAAGGTCCCGCCTTCACATTAACGCCGCTATGCCTGATTCAGCATTGTTAACGATGGGGAAACTGCCCTCCGGTGGTCGCGTCCGGTACTGCGAAGGCAAAAAGAAATCTATTGGATTTTTATTTTATTATCCGCTATCTTTATTATTAACGCCTTATTAATATTAACAAGCGATGATGCGGGTTTGCTACATCAAAGGAATGGGGGAGCAATCCTGAAAGGCAAGGAGGGTGGGGGCAATTCTAATCTCTGGGGGGAGTTGGTTCCAGAGGGCCGGGCCCGCCACAGAGAAGGTCCCACCGTCACATTAACCCGGCTATCTCTGATTCAGCATTGTTAATGATGGGAAACCTGCCCTCCGGTGGTCACGTCCGGTATTTTGCGGAGGCAAAAAGAAATTTATTGGATTGTAATTTTATTATCCGATATCTTTATTATTAACGCCTTATTAATATTAACAAGCGATGATGCGGGTTTGCTACATCAAAGGAATGGGGGAGCAATCCTGAAAGGCAAGGAGGGTGGGGGCAATTCTAATCTCTGGGGGGAGTTGGTTCCAGAGGACCGGGGCCGCCACAGAGAAGGTCCCGCCATCACATTGACCCTGCTATGCCTGATTCAGCATTGTTAATGATGGGAAAACTGCCCTCCTGTGGTCACATCCGGTATTGCGGACACATAAAGAAGTCTTCTACCTGTCCTACGTTTGGGGAACCACGGTGCCCTTCTCTTCTGCCTATCCCGGGGGATGGCCGACTGATGTGGGGTCAGCTGAAAAGACCTTCTGGTCTGCTATGACTTCAGAGGACGGTATTTATGTCAACCGACCGAGTGGCACCTGTTAAGAAAAGTTATACAAAACACCTGCTCCTTAACTTTAAAGGCCCAGCTCTCCCCGTGCCCCGCAAAGGACGGGATGGTCATCTTGCCGGCGACACGCTTGGCTGCCTTTTCCCAGATGGACGGGCTGATGTGCCATCGCCTCGGTAGGATTCCGCCTTCATCCCTCGAGTGGCCTGGTTCTAGAAATTGGGAGAAGCGGGTGTTATATGATATTGGAACCGTCCTGTGCTTTAAAGGGAAAGTCTTGAATATTGGTAAGAACCAGCAGACGAGCGGCTATATAGAAACGACTTTATTCCGTTACAATGAGAAAATGCGCAACAAGAAAAAACCCAATGGCGCGGTGAAAATCTCTGGGAGGCTGTGCTATCCTGGCTGTCGAATATCCGCTCTCTCCGGCTGTGACCGATCAAACGGTCCGGCTCTCCGCCTGGCGATTGATCAGTTCGTGCTAGGACGGGATGCCCCTCCCCGCCTGGCAGCTTTAACTCTTGAAGGATTCCTTCTCTCCCTGCATTGCGACCCCCGGGCCTACTGTTGCCCTATGAATGTTATTAAGGAGTTTAATAATAAATATACAGAATAATAAACTTAAAATCTGTTCAGAGGGTTGATTCCTTTTTCTGTCTCATATTCCTTTTTTGACCGTAGAATTGCACTGCTTTCTGTCCCTTGGCGATATTCTGTCCCTTGGCCTCAATATTAAATCCTGAAACCGAAAACTCTGCCGTTCTGTGGTCAAAACAGATATTGCAGCCACACAAAGGAATCGACATTTTTAATCGGATTTTAAAGTTATCCTGTATATTTTTAAAGTATTATCAATTTTAATAGGTTAATGGGAGGCGCAAGCCTTGAAACAAGTTAAAGCCTATGATGCCTATTAATACTAATGATGTTTTAATAATAAAGGATAATCGCTCTTCTCACAAAAATAACACAAAACCTACACAACTGACTCTTACATAAGGTGACCAGATTTTAACATTGGTAAAGCGGGACACCATTGACTGCCCGGGGGGTGTCTGTGTGTGTGTGAGAGTCTATGAAATAAATTAGTTACCGAAATTATCTGAGACGTGTATATGTCGTGGAAGAGAACCAGCCGTTACTTTTCTCTCCGCTGGGTCAATGAATTTTGATGTTACTACGTGATTTATTCAATTAATATCAATCTTGGGTTTAGAACCTGTTTTTTTCTTTTATATATTATTATTATTATTATTATTATTATTATTATTATTATTATTATTATTATATTTGTATTCTGCCCTTCTCCGAAGACTCAGAGAATTATTTAATGAAAGGCACTGAAGAAAGTGATAAATTTCTCTCGGTTGGGATCAATGAATTTTGATGTTACTACGTGATTTATGCAATTAATATCAATATTTGGTTTGGGACCTGGTTTTTTCTTTTATATATCATAAATAGGATGCAATAGAACAGGGGTAGGATTATTCAATCTATGATTAAGCAATTCTTAATTTAATATCTATAGAGACACAAATAATTTAAGTGTGTCTAAATAGAATATTTACCACTAGCTCTACTGATTTTAGGGAGGAAGACGTCCAACAACAGCACTAAAAATGAAAAGGCACAAGAAATAACCTTTTCCCACAGCTCTCCACCGGCGGTTCACACGCTCTGCAGGGGTCCTTCAGCTCCCACGGCCGGTCAATTGCAGAGACATCGGCCAAGCTGCTCCGGCGCTGCTCTTAAACGTCATCAACCAGCCTTCCTCACAGCTGAGACGGAATGGAGAAGAGGGCGGGGTTGCCAAGGGGGGGGGCAGGAAACTGACAGGAGGTGAGCAATGCTGCCAAAGGAAGTTAGTGAGGGATGCCAGGAGAAGAGCACACATGAAGTCAGAGTTGGTCAGGGATGCCAGGAGAAGGGCACACAGGAAGTCAGAGTTGGTCAGGGATGCCAGGAGAAGGGCACACAGGAAGTCGGCCATGCTTAGAAGAGAGATGCCAAAGGAAGTTGGTAAGGGATGCCAAGAAAAGGACACACAGGAAGTCGGCCATGCTTAGAAGGTCACTCCAAAGGAAGTTGGTGAGGGATGCCAGGAGAAGAGCACACATGAAGTCAGAGTTGGTCAGGGATGCCAGGAGAAGGGCACACAGGAAGTCGGCCATGCTTAGAAGAGCGATGCCAAAGGAAGTTGGTAAGGGATGCCAAGAAAAGGACACACAGGAAGTCGGCCATGCTTAGAAGGTCACTCCAAAGGAAGTTGGTGAGGGAATGCCAGAAGGGCACAAAGGAACTGCGGGCTTCCCCCCCCCCTCCCCGCTATCCCTATTTGAGCCTTAATGATAGAAAACTGCCGTCCTGTGGTCAAATTCGGTATTGCAGCCACAGAAAGAAATACTGTGTACAGTACACTTTTTCAATTGGATTTTAACGTTATTATCATGTATCTTTATTATCAATGCCATATTAATATTAACAGACGATGATGTATTTTGCTAAATCAAAGGAATTGGGAATAATCCTAAATATGAATCATAAGTTTTTAAGAAAGAAGTTGGCAGCCATGCAGACAATTATAGAAACATAGAAGTCTGGCGGCAGAAAAAGACCTCCTGGTCCATCTAGTCTGCCCTTATACTATTTTCTGTATTTTATCTTAGGATGGATATATGTTTATCCCAGGCATGTTTAAATTCAGTTACTGTGGATTTATCTACCACGTCTGCTGGAAATTTGTTCCAAGGATCTACTACTCTTTCAGTAAAATAATATTTTTTCATGTTGCTTTTGATCTTTCCCCCAACTAATTTCAGATGGTGTCCCCTTGTTCTTGGCTTCGCTTTACTATTAAAAACACTTCCCTCCTGGACCTTATTTAACCCTTTAATATATTTAAATGTTTCGATCATGTCCCCCCTTTTCCTTCTGTCCTCCAGACTATACAGATTGAGTTCATTAAGTCTTTCCTGATACGTTTTATGCTTAAGACCTTCCACCATTCTTGTACCCCATCTTTGGACCCGTTCAATTTTGTCAATATCTTTTTGGAGGTGAGGTCTCCAGAACTGAACACAGTATTCCAAATGTGGTCTCACCAGCATTCTATATAGTGGGATCATAATCTCCCTCTTCCTGCTTGTTATACCTCTAGCTATGCAGCCAAGCATCCTACTTGCTTTCCCTACCGCCTGACTGCACTGTTCACCCATTTTGAGACTGTCAGAAATCACTACCCCTAAATCCTTTTCTTTTGAAGTATTTGCCAACACTGAACTGCCAATACAATACTCAGATTGAGACAGAAATAATTTAACTCTGAGGTCTAAATAGAATATTTACCACTAGCTCTACTGATTTTAGGGAGGAAGACATCCAACAACAGCACTAAAAATGAAAAGGCACAAGAAATAACCTTTTCCCACAGCTCTCCACCGGCGGTTCACACGCTCTGCAGGGGTCCTTCAGCTCCCATGGCCGGTCAATTGCAGAAACGTCGGCCAAGCTGCTCCGGCGCTGCTCTTAAATGTCATCAACCAGCCTTCCTCACAGCTGAGAGGGAATGGAGAAGAGGGCGGGGTTTCCAAAGGGGGGGCAGGAAACTGACATGAGGTGAGCAATGCTGCCAAAGGAAGTTGGTGAGGGATGCCAGGAGAAGAGCACACATGAAGTCAGAGTTGGTAAGGGATGCCAGGAGAAGGGCACACAGGAAGTCGGCCATGCTTAGAAGGGCGATGCCAAAGGAAGTTGGTAAGGCATGCGAAGAAAAGGACACACAGGAAGTCGGCCATGCTTAGAAGGTCACTCCAAAGGAAGTTGGTGAGGGAATGCCAGGAGAAGAGCACACCTGAAGTCAGAGTTGGTAAGGGATGCCATAAGAAGGGCACACAGGAAGTCGGCCATACTTAGAAGGGCGATGCCAAAGGAAGTTGGTAAGGCATGCGAAGAAAAGGACACACAGGAAGTCGGCCATGCTTAGAAGGTCACTCCAAAGGAAGTTGGTGAGGGAATGCCAGAAGGGCACAAAGGAACGCGGACTCCCCCCCCCCTCGCTATCCCTATTTGAGCCTTAATGATAGAAAACTGCCGTCCTGTGGTCAAATTCGGTATTGCAGCCACAGAAAGAAATACACTTTTTCAATTGGATTTTAACGTTATTATCCTGTATCTTTATTATCAATGCCATATTAATATTAACAGGCGATGATGCATTTTGATAAATCAAAGGAATTGGGAATAATCCTGTAAAAGCCTGAAACCCAGTTAAGAAGGGCTGTGATGGCCTAAATATGAATCATAGGTTTTTAAGAAAGAAGTTGGCAGCCATGCATATAATTATTATTGTTATTTGTAGTAGTAGTAGTAGTAGTATTACTCTTATTATTATTATCAACATCATCATCATTATATTATTATTATTATTATTATTATTATTATTATTATTATTATATTTGTGTTCTGCCCTTCTACGAAGACTCAGAGAATTACTTAGTGAAAGGCACTGAACAAAGTGATTTTTTTATGGCATTCCCATGGTCACGTGTTCAAAATTGCGATGCTTGGCAACTAGCATAAGCAACTAACATGCTCATAGAAACATAGAAGTCTGACGGCAGAAAAAGACCCCATGGTCCATCTAGTCTGCCCTTATACTATTTTCTGTATTTTATCTTAGGATGGATATATGTTTATCCCAGGCGTGTTACATTCAGTTACTGTGGATTTATCTACCACGTCTACTGGAAGTTTGTTCCAACGATCTACTACTCTTTCGGTAAAATAATATTTTCTCACGTTGCTTTTGATCGTACCCCCAACTAACTTCAGATGGTGTCCCTTTGTTCTTGTGTTCACTTTCCTATTAAAAACACTTCCCTCCTGAACCTTGTCTAACCCTTTAACGTATTTAAATGTTTCGATCCTGTCCCCCCTTTTCCTTCTGTCCTCCAGACTACACAGATGGAGTTCATGAAGTCTTTCCTGAGAAGTTTTATGCTTAAGACCTTCCACCGTTCTTGTAGCCCGTCTTTGGACCCGTTCAATTTTGTCAATATCTTTTTGTAATTTCGTGCTATCTCCCCCCTACCGGTCTTCCGGAAACCCGTTAAGATCTGACTTTTCTGGCAGGTCTGGAATAGCATTGACCCTGGGGTCAGTATGGTTCTTTTAAAGACGTTACATTATTCTACTTTTTAAATTGGATTTTAATTTTATTATCCGATATCTTTATTATTAATGCCTTATTAATATCAACAAGCCATGATGCGCTTTGATACATCAAAGGAATGGGGGAGCAGTCCTGAAAGGCAGGGAGGGTGGGGGCAATTCTAATCTCTGGGGGGAGTTGGTTCCAGAGGTCCGGGGCCGCCACAGAGAAGGTCCCGCCGTCACATTAACCCCGCTATGCCTGATTCAGCATTGTTAATGATAGAAACCTGCCCTCCGGTGGTCACGTCCGGTATTTTGCGGAGGCAAAAAGAAATCTATTGGATTTTAATTTTATTATACGATATCTTTATTATTAACGCCTTATTAATATTAACTAGCGATGATGCGGGTTTGCTACATCAAAGGAATGGGGGAGCAAACCTGAGAGGCAAGGAGGGTGGGGGCAATTCTAATCTCTGGGGGGAGTGGTTCCAGAGGGCCGGGGCCGCCAGAGAAGGTCTCGCCATCACATTAACCCCGCTATGCCTGATTCAGCATTTTAAATGATAGAAACCTGCCCTCCGGTGGTCACGTCCGGTATTTTGCTGAGGCAAAAAGAAATGTATTGGATTTTAATTTTATCATCCGATATCTTTATTATTAACGCCTTATTAGTATTAACAAGCGATGATGCGGGTTTGCTACATCAAAGGAATGGGGGAGCAATCCTGAAAGGCAATGAGGGTGGGGGCAATTCTAATCTCTGGGGGGAGTTGGTTCCAGAGGGCCGGGGCCGCCACAGAGAAGGTCCCGCCGTCACATTAACCCCGCTATGCCTGATTCAGCATTGTTAATGATAGAAACCTGCCCTCCGGTGGTCACGTCCGGTATTTTGCTGAGGCAAAAAGAAATGTATTGGATTTTAATTTTATCATCCGATATCTTTATTATTAACGCCTTATTAGTATTAACAAGCGATGATGCGGGTTTGCTACATCAAAGGAATGGGGGAGCAATCCTGAAAGGCAAGGAGGGTGGGGGCAATTCTAATCTCTGGGGGGGAGTTGGTTCCAGAGGGCCGGGGCCGCCACAGAGAAGGTCCCGCCATCACATTCACCCTGCTATGCCTGATTCAGCATTGTTAATGATAGAAAACTACCCTCCTGTGGTCACGTATTGCGGACAGAAAAAGAAATCTACTTTTTAAATTGGATTTTAATTTTATTATCCGATATCTTTATTATTAATGCCTTATTAATATCAACAAGCCATGATACGGTTTGGTACATCAAAGGAATGGGGGAACAATCCTGAAAGGCAAGGAGGGTGGGGGCAATTCTAATCTCTGGGGGGAGTTGGTTCCAGAGGGCCGCGGCCACAACAGAGAAGGTCCCGCCGTCACATTAACTCCGCTATGCCTGATTCGGCATTGTTAATGATAGAAACCTGCCCTCCGGTGGTCATGTCCGGTATTTTGCGGAGGCAAAAAGTAATCTATTGGATTTTAATTTTATCATCCGATATCTTTATTATTAACGCCTTATTAATATTAACAAGCGATAATGCGGGTTTCCTACATCAAAGGAATGGGGGAGCAATCCTGAAAGGCAAGGAGGGTGGGGGCAATTCTAATCTCTGGGGGGAGTTGGTTCCAGAGGGCCGGGGCCGCCACAGAGAAGATCCCGCCGTCACATTAACCCCGCTATGCCTGATTCAGCATCGTTAATGATAGAAACCTGCCCTCCGGTGGTCACTTCCGGTATTTTGCGGAGGCAAAAAGAAATCTATTGGATTTTAATTTTATTATACGATATCTTTATTATTAACGCCTTATTAATATTAACTAGCGATGATGCGGGTTTGCTACATCAAAGGAATGGGGGAGCAATCCTGAAAGGCAAGGAGGGTGGGGGCAATTCTAATCTCTGGGGGGAGTTGGTTCCAGAGGGCCGGGGCCGCCACAGAGAAGGTCCCGCCATCACATTAACCCTGCTATGCCTGATTCAGCATTGTTAATGATAGACAACTGCCCTCCGTTGGTCACGTATTGCGGACACAAAAAGAAATCTACTTTTTAAATTGGATTTTAATTTTATTATCCGATATCTTTATTATTAATGCCTTATTAATATCAACAAGCCATGATGCGCTTTGATACATCAAAGGAATGGGGGAGCAGTCCTGAAAGGCAGGGAGGGTGGGGGCAATTCTAATCTCTGGGGGGAGTTGGTTCCAGAGGGCCGGGGCCACCACAGAGAAGGTCCCGTCATCACATTAACCCCGCTATGCCTGATTCAGCATTGTTAATGATAGAAACCTGCCCTCCAGTGGTCACGTCCGGTATTTTCCGGAGGCAAAAAGAAATCTATTGGATTATAATTTTATCGGTTCCAGAGGGCTGGGGCCGCCACAGAGAAGGTCCCGCCATCAGATTCACCCCGCTATGCCTGAATCAGCATTGTTAATGATAGAAACCTGCCCTCCGGTGGTCACGTCCGGTATTTTGCGGAGACAAAAAGAAATCTATTGGATTTTAATTTTATTATCCGATATCTTTATTATTAACGCCTTATTAATATTAACAAGCGATGATGCGGGTTTGCTACATCAAAGGAATGGGGGAGCAATCCTGAAAGGCAAGGAGGATGGGGGCAATTCTAATCTCTGGGGGGAGTTGGTTCCAGAGGGCCGGGGCCGCCACAGAGAAGGTCCCGCCATCACATTAACCCCGCTATGCCTGATTCAGCATTGTTAATGATAGAAACCTGCCCTCCGTTGATAACGTCCGGTGTTTTGCGGAGGCAAAAAGAAATCTATTGGATTTTAATTTTATTATCCGATATCTTTATTATTAACGCCTTATTAATATTAACAAGCGATGATGCGGGTTTGCTACATCAAAGGAATGGGGGAGCAATCCTGAAAGGCAGGGAGGGTTGGGGCAATTCTAATCATTGGGGGGAGTTGGTTCCAGAGGGCCGGGGCCGCCACAGAGAAGGTCCCGCCATCACATTCACCCTGCTATGCCTGATTCAGCATTGTTAATGATAGAAAACTACCCTCCTGTGGTCACGTATTGCGGACACAAAAAGAAATCTACTTTTTAAATTGGATTTTAATTTTATTATCCGATATCTTTATTATTAATGCCTTATTAATATCAACAAGCCATGATACGGTTTGGTACATCAAAGGAATGGGGGAACAATCCTGAAAGGCAAGGAGGGTGGGGGCAATTCTAATCTCTGGGGGGAGTTGGTTCCAGAGGGCCGGGGCCGCCACAGAGAAGGTCCCGCCATCACATTCACCCTGCTATGCCTGATTCAGCATTGTTAATGATAGAAAACTACCCTCCTGTGGTCACGTATTGCGGACACAAAAAGAAATCTACTTTTTAAATTGGATTTTAATTTTATTATCCGATATCTTTATTATTAATGCCTTATTAATATCAACAAGCCATGATACGGTTTGGTACATCAAAGGAATGGGGGAACAATCCTGAAAGGCAAGGAGGGTGGGGGCAATTCTAATCTCTGGGGGGAGTTGGTTCCAGAGGGCCGGGGCCGCCACAGAGAAGGTCCCGCCATCACATTAACCCTGCTATGCCTGATTCAGCATTGTTAATGATAGAAAACTGCCCTCCGGTGGTCTCGTCCGGTATTGCGGACGCAAAAAGAAATCTATTGGATTTTAATTTTATTATCCGATATCTTTATTATTAATGCCTTATTAATATTAACAAGCAATGATGCGGTTCGCTACATCAAAGGAATAGGGGAGCAATCCCGAAAGGCAAGGAGGGTGGGGGCAATTCTAATCTCTGGGGGGAGTTGGTTCCAGAGGGCCGGGGCCGCCACAGAGAAGGACCCGCCGTCACATTAACCCCGCTATGCCTGATTCAGCATTGTTGATGATAGAAACCTGCCCTCCGGTGGTCACGTCCGGTATTTTACGGAGGCAAAAAGAAATCTATTGGATTTTAATTTTATCATCCGATATCTTTATTATTAACGCCTTATTAATATTAACAAGCAATGATGCGGTTCGCTACATCAAAGGAATAGGGGAGCAATCCCAAAAGGCAAGGAGGGTGGGGGCAATTCTAATCTCTGGGGGGAGTTGGTTCCAGAGGGCCGGGGCCGCCACAGAGAAGGTCCCGCCATCACATTCACCCTGCTATGCCTGATTCAGCATTGTTAATGATAGAAAACTACCCTCCTGTGGTCACGTATTGCGGACACAAAAAGAAATCTACTTTTTAAATTGGATTTTAATTTTATTATCCGATATCTTTATTATTAATGCCTTATTAATATCAACAAGCCATGATACGGTTTGGTACATCAAAGGAATGGGGGAACAATCCTGAAAGGCAAGGAGGGTGGGGGCAATTCTAATCTCTGGGGGGAGTTGGTTCCAGAGGGCCGGGGCCGCCACAGAGAAGGTCCCGCCATCACATTAACCCTGCTATGCCTGATTCAGCATTGTTAATGATAGAAAACTGCCCTCCGGTGGTCTCGTCCGGTATTGCGGACGCAAAAAGAAATCTATTGGATTTTAATTTTATTATCCGATATCTTTATTATTAATGCCTTATTAATATTAACAAGCAATGATGCGGTTCGCTACATCAAAGGAATAGGGGAGCAATCCCGAAAGGCAAGGAGGGTGGGGGCAATTCTAATCTCTGGGGGGAGTTGGTTCCAGAGGGCCGGGGCCGCCACAGAGAAGGACCCGCCGTCACATTAACCCCGCTATGCCTGATTCAGCATTGTTAATGATAGAAACCTGCCCTCCGGTGGTCACGTCCGGTATTTTACGGAGGCAAAAAGAAATCTATTGGATTTTAATTTTATCATCCGATATCTTTATTATTAACGCCTTATTAATATTAACAAGCGATGATGCGGGTTTGCTACATCAAAGGAATGGCGGAGCAATCCTGAAAGGCATGGAGGGTGGGGACAATTCTAATCTCTGGGGGGAGTTGGTTCCAGAGGGCCGGGGCCGCCACAGAGAAGGACCCGCCGTCACATTAACCCCGCTATGCCTGATTCAGCATTGTTAATGATAGAAACCTGCCCTCCGGTGGTCACGTCCGGAATTTTGCGGAGGCAAAAAGAAATGTATTGGATTTTAATTTTATCATCCGATATCTTTATTATTAACGCCATATTAATATTAACAAACGATGATGCGGGTTTGCTACATCAAGGGAATGGGGGAGCAATCCTGAAAGGCAAGGTGGGTGGGGGCAATTCTAATCTCTGGGGGGAGTTTGTTCCAGAGGGGCGGGGCCGCCACAGAGAAGGTCCCGCCATCACATTAACCCCGCTATGCCTGATTCAGCATTGTTAATGATAGAAACCTGCCCTCCGGTGGTCACGTCCGGTATTTTGCGGAGGCAAAAAGAATTCTATTGGATTTTAATTTTATCATCCGATATCTTTATTATTAATGCCTTATTAATATTAACAAGCGATGATGCGGGTTTGCTACATCAAAGGAATGGGGGAGCAATCCTGAAAGGGAAGGAGGGGGGGGGCAATTCTAATCTCTGGGGGGAGTTGGTTCCAGAGGGCCGGGGCCGCCACAGAGAAGGTCCCGCCGTCACATTAACCCCGCTATGCCTGATTCAGCATTGTTAATGATAGAAACCTGCCCTCCGGTGGTCACGCCCGGTATTCTGCTGAGGCAAAAAGAAATCTATTGGATTTTAATTTTATTATCCGATATCTTTATTATTAACGCCTTATTAATATTAACAAGCGATGATGCGGGTTTGCTACATCAAAGGAATGGGGAAGCAATCCTAAAAGGAAAGGAGGATTGTGGCAATTCTAATCTCTGGGGGGAATTGGTTCCAGAGGGCCGGGGTCGCCACAGAGAAGGTCCCGCCGTCACATTAACCCCGCAATGCCTGATCCAGCATTGTTTATGATAGAAACCTGCCCTCCGGTGGTCACGTCCGGTATTTTGTAGAGGCAAAAAGAAATCTATTGGATTTTAATTTTATTATCTGATATCTTTATTATTAACGCCTTATTAATATTAACAAGCGATGATGCGGGTTTGCTACATCAAAGGAATGGGGGAGCAATCCTGAAAGGCAAGGAGGGTGGGGGCAATTCTAATCTCTGGGGGGAGTTGGTTCCAGAGGGCCGGGGCCGCCACAGAGAAGGTCCCGCCGTAACATTAACCCCGATATGCATGATTCAGCATTGTTAATGATAGAAACCTGCCCTCCGGTGGTCACGTCCGGTACTTTGCGGAGGCAAAAAGAAATCTATTGGATTTTAATTTTATCATCCGATATCTTTATTATTAACGCCTTATTAATATTAACAAGCGATGATGCGGGTTTGCTACATCAAAGGAATGGGGGAGCAAACCTGAAAGGCAATTTGGGTGGGGGCAATTCTAATCTCTGGGGGGAGTTGGTTCCAGAGGGCCGGGGCCGCCACAGAGAAGGTCCCGCCGTCACATTAACCCCGCTATGCCTGATTCAGCATTGTTAATGATAGAAACCTGCCCTCCGGTGGTCACGTCCGGTATTTTGCGGAGGGAAAAAGAATTCTATTGGATTTTAATTTTATCATCCGATATCTTTATTATTAACACCTTATTAATATTAACAAGCGATGATGCGGGTTTGCTACATCAAAGGAATGGGGGAGCAATCCTGAAAGGCAAGGAGGGTGCGGGCAATTCTAATCTCTGGGGGGAGTTTGTTCCACAGGGCCGGGGCCGCCACAGAGAAGGTCCCGCCATCACATTAACCCCGCTATGCCTGATTCAGCATTGTTAATGATAGAAACCTGCCCTCCGGTGGTCACGTCCGGAATTTTGCGGAGGCAAAAAGAAATGTATTGGATTTTAATTTTATCATCCGATATCTTTATTATTAACGCCTTATTAATATTAACAAGCGATGATGCGGGTTTGCTACATCAAAGGAATGGGGGAGCAATCCTGAGAGGCAAGGAGGGAGGGGACAATTCTAATCTCTGGGGGGAGTTGGTTCCAGAGGGCCGGGGCCGCCACAGAGAAGGTCCCGCCGTCACATTAACCCGGCTATGCCTGATTCAGCATTGTTAATGATAGAAACCTGCCCTCCGGTGGTCACGTCCGGTATTTTGCGCAGGCAAAAAGAAATCTATTGGATTTTAATTTTATCATCCGATATCTTTATTATTAACACCTTATTAATATTAACAAGCGATGATGCGGGTTTGCTACATCAAAGGAATGGGGGAGCAATCCTGAAAGGCAATGAGTGTGGGGGCAATTCTAATCTCTGGGGGGAGTT
Organism: Erythrolamprus reginae; assembly: GCF_031021105.1. Classification (NCBI taxonomy): domain Eukaryota; kingdom Metazoa; phylum Chordata; class Lepidosauria; order Squamata; family Dipsadidae; genus Erythrolamprus; species Erythrolamprus reginae. The sequence continues at coordinate 65,706 of NC_091961.1, forward strand.
GGTTCCAGAGGGCCGGGGCCGCCACAGAGAAGGTCCCGCCATCACATTAACCCTGCTATGCCTGATTCAGCATTGTTAATGATAGACAACTGCCCTCCGTTGGTCACGTATTGCGGACACAAAAAGAAATCTACTTTTTAAATTGGATTTTAATTTTATTATCCGATATCTTTATTATTAATGCCTTATTAATATCAACAAGCCATGATGCGCTTTGATACATCAAAGGAATGGGGGAGCAGTCCTGAAAGGCAGGGAGGGTGGGGGCAATTCTAATCTCTGGGGGGAGTTGGTTCCAGAGGGCCGGGGCCACCACAGAGAAGGTCCCGTCATCACATTAACCCCGCTATGCCTGATTCAGCATTGTTAATGATAGAAACCTGCCCTCCAGTGGTCACGTCCGGTATTTTCCGGAGGCAAAAAGAAATCTATTGGATTATAATTTTATCGGTTCCAGAGGGCTGGGGCCGCCACAGAGAAGGTCCCGCCATCAGATTCACCCCGCTATGCCTGAATCAGCATTGTTAATGATAGAAACCTGCCCTCCGGTGGTCACGTCCGGTATTTTGCGGAGACAAAAAGAAATCTATTGGATTTTAATTTTATTATCCGATATCTTTATTATTAACGCCTTATTAATATTAACAAGCGATGATGCGGGTTTGCTACATCAAAGGAATGGGGGAGCAATCCTGAAAGGCAAGGAGGATGGGGGCAATTCTAATCTCTGGGGGGAGTTGGTTCCAGAGGGCCGGGGCCGCCACAGAGAAGGTCCCGCCATCACATTAACCCCGCTATGCCTGATTCAGCATTGTTAATGATAGAAACCTGCCCTCCGTTGATAACGTCCGGTGTTTTGCGGAGGCAAAAAGAAATCTATTGGATTTTAATTTTATTATCCGATATCTTTATTATTAACGCCTTATTAATATTAACAAGCGATGATGCGGATTTGCTACATCAAAGGAATGGGGGAGCAATCCTGAAAGGCAGGGAGGGTTGGGACAATTCTAATCATTGGGGGGAGTTGGTTCCAGAGGGCCGGGGCCGCCACAGAGAAGGTCCCGCCATCACATTCACCCTGCTATGCCTGATTCAGCATTGTTAATGATAGAAAACTACCCTCCTGTGGTCACGTATTGCGGACACAAAAAGAAATCTACTTTTTAAATTGGATTTTAATTTTATTATCCGATATCTTTATTATTAATGCCTTATTAATATCAACAAGCCATGATACGGTTTGGTACATCAAAGGAATGGGGGAACAATCCTGAAAGGCAAGGAGGGTGGGGGCAATTCTAATCTCTGGGGGGAGTTGGTTCCAGAGGGCCGGGGCCGCCACAGAGAAGGTCCCGCCATCACATTCACCCTGCTATGCCTGATTCAGCATTGTTAATGATAGAAAACTACCCTCCTGTGGTCACGTATTGCGGACACAAAAAGAAATCTACTTTTTAAATTGGATTTTAATTTTATTATCCGATATCTTTATTATTAATGCCTTATTAATATCAACAAGCCATGATACGGTTTGGTACATCAAAGGAATGGGGGAACAATCCTGAAAGGCAAGGAGGGTGGGGGCAATTCTAATCTCTGGGGGGAGTTGGTTCCAGAGGGCCGGGGCCGCCACAGAGAAGGTCCCGCCATCACATTAACCCTGCTATGCCTGATTCAGCATTGTTAATGATAGAAAACTGCCCTCCGGTGGTCTCGTCCGGTATTGCGGACGCAAAAAGAAATCTATTGGATTTTAATTTTATTATCCGATATCTTTATTATTAATGCCTTATTAATATTAACAAGCAATGATGCGGTTCGCTACATCAAAGGAATAGGGGAGCAATCCCGAAAGGCAAGGAGGGTGGGGGCAATTCTAATCTCTGGGGGGAGTTGGTTCCAGAGGGCCGGGGCCGCCACAGAGAAGGACCCGCCGTCACATTAACCCCGCTATGCCTGATTCAGCATTGTTGATGATAGAAACCTGCCCTCCGGTGGTCACGTCCGGTATTTTACGGAGGCAAAAAGAAATCTATTGGATTTTAATTTTATCATCCGATATCTTTATTATTAACGCCTTATTAATATTAACAAGCAATGATGCGGTTCGCTACATCAAAGGAATAGGGGAGCAATCCCAAAAGGCAAGGAGGGTGGGGGCAATTCTAATCTCTGGGGGGAGTTGGTTCCAGAGGGCCGGGGCCGCCACAGAGAAGGTCCCGCCATCACATTCACCCTGCTATGCCTGATTCAGCATTGTTAATGATAGAAAACTACCCTCCTGTGGTCACGTATTGCGGACACAAAAAGAAATCTACTTTTTAAATTGGATTTTAATTTTATTATCCGATATCTTTATTATTAATGCCTTATTAATATCAACAAGCCATGATACGGTTTGGTACATCAAAGGAATGGGGGAACAATCCTGAAAGGCAAGGAGGGTGGGGGCAATTCTAATCTCTGGGGGGAGTTGGTTCCAGAGGGCCGGGGCCGCCACAGAGAAGGTCCCGCCATCACATTAACCCTGCTATGCCTGATTCAGCATTGTTAATGATAGAAAACTGCCCTCCGGTGGTCTCGTCCGGTATTGCGGACGCAAAAAGAAATCTATTGGATTTTAATTTTATTATCCGATATCTTTATTATTAATGCCTTATTAATATTAACAAGCAATGATGCGGTTCGCTACATCAAAGGAATAGGGGAGCAATCCCGAAAGGCAAGGAGGGTGGGGGCAATTCTAATCTCTGGGGGGAGTTGGTTCCAGAGGGCCGGGGCCGCCACAGAGAAGGACCCGCCGTCACATTAACCCCGCTATGCCTGATTCAGCATTGTTAATGATAGAAACCTGCCCTCCGGTGGTCACGTCCGGTATTTTACGGAGGCAAAAAGAAATCTATTGGATTTTAATTTTATCATCCGATATCTTTATTATTAACGCCTTATTAATATTAACAAGCGATGATGCGGGTTTGCTACATCAAAGGAATGGCGGAGCAATCCTGAAAGGCATGGAGGGTGGGGACAATTCTAATCTCTGGGGGGAGTTGGTTCCAGAGGGCCGGGGCCGCCACAGAGAAGGACCCGCCGTCACATTAACCCCGCTATGCCTGATTCAGCATTGTTAATGATAGAAACCTGCCCTCCGGTGGTCACGTCCGGAATTTTGCGGAGGCAAAAAGAAATGTATTGGATTTTAATTTTATCATCCGATATCTTTATTATTAACGCCATATTAATATTAACAAACGATGATGCGGGTTTGCTACATCAAGGGAATGGGGGAGCAATCCTGAAAGGCAAGGTGGGTGGGGGCAATTCTAATCTCTGGGGGGAGTTTGTTCCAGAGGGGCGGGGCCGCCACAGAGAAGGTCCCGCCATCACATTAACCCCGCTATGCCTGATTCAGCATTGTTAATGATAGAAACCTGCCCTCCGGTGGTCACGTCCGGTATTTTGCGGAGGCAAAAAGAATTCTATTGGATTTTAATTTTATCATCCGATATCTTTATTATTAATGCCTTATTAATATTAACAAGCGATGATGCGGGTTTGCTACATCAAAGGAATGGGGGAGCAATCCTGAAAGGGAAGGAGGGGGGGGCAATTCTAATCTCTGGGGGGAGTTGGTTCCAGAGGGCCGGGGCCGCCACAGAGAAGGTCCCGCCGTCACATTAACCCCGCTATGCCTGATTCAGCATTGTTAATGATAGAAACCTGCCCTCCGGTGGTCACGCCCGGTATTCTGCTGAGGCAAAAAGAAATCTATTGGATTTTAATTTTATTATCCGATATCTTTATTATTAACGCCTTATTAATATTAACAAGCGATGATGCGGGTTTGCTACATCAAAGGAATGGGGAAGCAATCCTAAAAGGAAAGGAGGATTGTGGCAATTCTAATCTCTGGGGGGAATTGGTTCCAGAGGGCCGGGGTCGCCACAGAGAAGGTCCCGCCGTCACATTAACCCCGCAATGCCTGATCCAGCATTGTTTATGATAGAAACCTGCCCTCCGGTGGTCACGTCCGGTATTTTGTAGAGGCAAAAAGAAATCTATTGGATTTTAATTTTATTATCTGATATCTTTATTATTAACGCCTTATTAATATTAACAAGCGATGATGCGGGTTTGCTACATCAAAGGAATGGGGGAGCAATCCTGAAAGGCAAGGAGGGTGGGGGCAATTCTAATCTCTGGGGGGAGTTGGTTCCAGAGGGCCGGGGCCGCCACAGAGAAGGTCCCGCCGTAACATTAACCCCGATATGCATGATTCAGCATTGTTAATGATAGAAACCTGCCCTCCGGTGGTCACGTCCGGTACTTTGCGGAGGCAAAAAGAAATCTATTGGATTTTAATTTTATCATCCGATATCTTTATTATTAACGCCTTATTAATATTAACAAGCGATGATGCGGGTTTGCTACATCAAAGGAATGGGGGAGCAAACCTGAAAGGCAATTTGGGTGGGGGCAATTCTAATCTCTGGGGGGAGTTGGTTCCAGAGGGCCGGGGCCGCCACAGAGAAGGTCCCGCCGTCACATTAACCCCGCTATGCCTGATTCAGCATTGTTAATGATAGAAACCTGCCCTCCGGTGGTCACGTCCGGTATTTTGCGGAGGGAAAAAGAATTCTATTGGATTTTAATTTTATCATCCGATATCTTTATTATTAACACCTTATTAATATTAACAAGCGATGATGCGGGTTTGCTACATCAAAGGAATGGGGGAGCAATCCTGAAAGGCAAGGAGGGTGCGGGCAATTCTAATCTCTGGGGGGAGTTTGTTCCACAGGGCCGGGGCCGCCACAGAGAAGGTCCCGCCATCACATTAACCCCGCTATGCCTGATTCAGCATTGTTAATGATAGAAACCTGCCCTCCGGTGGTCACGTCCGGAATTTTGCGGAGGCAAAAAGAAATGTATTGGATTTTAATTTTATCATCCGATATCTTTATTATTAACGCCTTATTAATATTAACAAGCGATGATGCGGGTTTGCTACATCAAAGGAATGGGGGAGCAATCCTGAGAGGCAAGGAGGGTGGGGACAATTCTAATCTCTGGGGGGAGTTGGTTCCAGAGGGCCGGGGCCGCCACAGAGAAGGTCCCGCCGTCACATTAACCCGGCTATGCCTGATTCAGCATTGTTAATGATAGAAACCTGCCCTCCGGTGGTCACGTCCGGTATTTTGCGCAGGCAAAAAGAAATCTATTGGATTTTAATTTTATCATCCGATATCTTTATTATTAACACCTTATTAATATTAACAAGCGATGATGCGGGTTTGCTACATCAAAGGAATGGGGGAGCAATCCTGAAAGGCAATGAGTGTGGGGGCAATTCTAATCTCTGGGGGGAGTTGGTTCCAGAAGGCCGGGGCCGCCACAGAGAAGGTCCCGCCGTCACATTAACCCCGCTATGCCTGATTCAGCATTGTTAATCATAGAAACCTGCCCTCCGGTGGTCACGTCCGGTATTTTGCGGAGGCAAAAAGAATTCTATTGGATTTTAATTTTATCATCCGATATCTTTATTATTAACGCCTTATTAATATTAACAAGCGATGATGCGGGTTTGCTACATCAAAGGAATGGGGGAGCAATCCTGAAAGGCAATGAGGGTGGGGGCAATTCTAATCTCTGGGGGGAGTTGGTTCCAGAGGGCCGGGGCCGCCACAGAGAAGGTCCCGCCGCAACATTAACCCCGCTATGCCTGATTCAGCATTGTTAATGATAGAAACCCGCCCTCCGGTGGTCACGTCCGGTATTTTGCTGAGGCAAAAAGAAATGTATTGGATTTTAATTTTATCATCCGATATCTTTATTATTAACGCCTTATTAGTATTAACAAGCGATGATGCGGGTTTGCTACATCAAAGGAATGGGGGAGCAATCCTGAAAGGCAAGGAGGGTGGGGGCAATTCTAATCTCTGGGGGGGAGTTGGTTCCAGAGGGCCGGGGCCGCCACAGAGAAGGTCCCGCCGTCACATTAACCCCGCTATGCCTGATTCAGCACTGTTAATGATAGAAACCTGCCCTCCGGTGGTCACGTCCGGTATTTTGCGCAGGCAAAAAGAATTCTATTGGATTTTAATTTTATCATCCGATATCTTTATTATTAACGCCTTATTAATATTAACAACCGATGATGCGGGTTTGCTACATCAAAGGAATGGGGGAGCAATCCTGAAAGGCAAGGAGGGTGGGGGCAATTCTAATCTCTGGGGGGAGTTTGTTCCAGAGGGCCGGGGCCGCCACAGAGAAGGTCCCGCCGTCACATTAACCCCGCTATGCCTGATTCAGGATTGTTAATTATAGAAACCTGCCCTCCGGTGGTCACGTCCGGTATTTTGCGGAGGCAAAAATAAATCTATTGGATTTTAATTTTATCATCCGATATCTTTATTATTAATGCCTTATTAATATTAACAAGCGATGATGCGGGTTTGCTACATCAAAGGAATGGGGAAGCAATCCTGAAAGGCAAGGAGGGTGGAGGCAATTCTAATCTCTGGGGGGAGTTGGTTCCAGAGGGCCGGGGCCGCCATAGAGAAGGTCCCGCCATCACATTAACCCCGCTATGCCTGATTCAGCATTGTTAGTGATAGAAACCTGCCCTCCGGTGGTCACGTCCGGTATTTTGCGCAGGCAAAAAGAATATCCATCCTAAGATAAAATACAGAAAATAGTATAAGGGCAGACTAGATGGACCAGGAGGTCTTTTTCTGCCGTCAGACTTCTATGTTTCTATGTTTCTATTTACAAGCGATGATGCGGGTTTGCTACATCAAAGGAATGGCGGAGCAATCCTGAAAGGCAAGGAGGGTGGGGGCAATTCTAATCTCTGGGGGGAGTTGGTTCCAGAGGGTTGGGGCCACCACAGAGAAGGTCGCGCCATCACATTAACCCCGCTATGCCTGATTCAGCATTGTTAATGATAGAAACCTGCCCTCCGGTGGTCACGTCCGGTCTTTTGCGGAGACAAAAAGAAATCTATTGGATTTTAATTTTATCATCCGATATCTTTATTATTAACGCCTTATTAATATTAACAAGCGATGATGCGGGTTTGGTACATCAAAGGAATGGGGGAGCAATCCTGAAAAGCAAGGAGGGTGGGGCAATTCTAATCTCTGGGGGGAGTTGGTTCCAGAGGGCTGGGGCCGCCACAGAGAAGGTCCCGCCGTCACATTAACCCCGCTATGCCTGATTCAGCATTGTTAATGATAGAAACCTGCCCTCCGGTGGTCGCGTCCGGTATTTTACGGAGGGAAAAAGAAATCTATTGGATTTTAATTTTATCATCCGATATCTTTATTATTAACGCCTTATTAATATTAACAAGCGATGATGCGGGTTTGCTACATCAAAGGAATGGGGGAGCAATCCTGAAAGGCAAGGAGGGTGGGGGCAATTCTAATCTCTGGGGGGGAGTTGGTTCCAGAGGGCCGGGGCCGCCACAGAGAAGGTCCCGCCGTCACATTAACCCCGCTATGCCTGATTCAGCATTGTTAATGATAGAAACCTGCCCTCCGGTGGTCACGTCCGGTATTTTGCGGAGGCAAAAAGAAATCTATTGGATTTTAATTTTATCATCCGATATCTTTATTATTAACGCCTTATTAATATTAACAAGCGATGATGCGGGTTTGGTACATCAAAGGAATGGGGAAGCAATCCTGAAAGGCAAGGAGGGTGGAGGCAATTTTAATCTCTGGGGGGAGTTGGTTCCAGAGGGCCGGGGTCGCCACAGAGAAGGTCCCGCCGTCACATTAACCCCGCAATGCCTGATTCAGCATTGTTTATGATAGAAACCTGCCCTCCGGTGGTCACGTCCGGTATTTTGCGGAGGCAAAAAGAAATCTATTGGATTTTAATTTTATTATCCGATATCTTCATTATTAACACCTTATTAATATTAACAAGCGATGATGCGGGTTTGCTACATCAAAGGAATGGGGGAGCAATCCTGAAAGGCAAGGAGGGTGGGGGCAATTCTAATCTCTGGGGGGACTTGGTTCCAGAGGGCCAGGGCCGCCACAGAGAAGATCCCGCCATCACATTAACCCCGCTATGCCTGATTCAGCATTGTTAATGATAGAAACCTGCCCTCCGGTGGTCACGTCCAGTATTTTGCGGAGGCAAAAAGAAATCTATTCGATTTTAATTTTACTATCCGATATCTTTATTATTAACGCCTTATTAGTATTAACAAGCGATGATGCGGGTTTGCTACATCAAAGGAATGGGGGAGCAATCCTGAAAGGCAAGGAGGATGGGGGCAATTCTAATCTCTGGAGGGAGTTGATTCCACAGGGCCGGGGCCGCCACAGAGAAGGTCCCGCCGTCACATTAACACCGCTATGCCTGATTCAGCATTGTTAATTATAGAAACCTGCACTCCGGTGGTCACGTCCGGTATTTGGCGGAGGCAAAAAGTAATCTATTGGATTTTAATTTTATCATCCGATATCTTTATTATTAACGCCTTATTAATATTAACAAGCGATGATGCGGGTTTGCTACATCAAAGGAATGGGGGAGCAATCCTGAAAGGCAAGGAGGATGGGGGCAATTCTAATCTCTGGGGGGAGTTGATTCCACAGGGCCGGGGCCGCCACAGAGAAGGTCCCGCCATCACATTAACCCCGCTATGCCTGATTCAGCATTGTTAATGATAGAAACCTGCCCTCCGGTGGTCACGTCCGGTATTTTGCGGAGGCAAAAAGAAATCTATTGGATTTTAATTTTATCATCCGATATCTTTATTATTAACGCCTTATTAATATTAACAAGCGATGATGCGGGTTTGCTACATCAAATGAATGGGTGAGCAATCCTGAAAGGCAAGGAGGGTGGGGGCAATTCTAATCTCTGGGGGGAGTTGGTTCCAGAGGGCCGGGGCCGCCACAGAGAAGGTCCCGCCGTCACATTAACCCCGCTATGCCTGATTCAGCATTGTTAATGATAGAAACCTGCCCTCCGGTGGTCACGTCCGGTATTTTGCGGAGGCAAAAAGAAATCTATTGGATTTTAATTTTATTATACGATATCTTTATTATTAACGCCTTATTAATATTAACTAGCGATGATGCGGGTTTGCTACATCAAAGGAATGGGGGAGCAAACCTGAGAGGCAAGGAGGGTGGGGGCAATTCTAATCTCTGGGGGGAGTGGTTCCAGAGGGCCGGGGCCGCCAGAGAAGGTCTCGCCATCACATTAACCCCGCTATGCCTGATTCAGCATTTTAAATGATAGAAACCTGCCCTCCGGTGGTCACATCCGGTATTTTGCTGAGGCAAAAAGAAATGTATTGGATTTTAATTTTATCATCCGATATCTTTATTATTAACGCCTTATTAGTATTAACAAGCAATGATGCGGGTTTGCTACATCAAAGGAATGGGGGAGCAATCCTGAAAGGCAAGGAGGGTGGGGGCAATTCTAATCTCTGGGGGGGAGTTGGTTCCAGAGGGCCGGGGCCGCCACAGAGAAGGTCCCGCCATCACATTCACCCTGCTATGCCTGATTCAGCATTGTTAATGATAGAAAACTACCCTCCTGTGGTCACGTATTGCGGACAGAAAAAGAAATCTACTTTTTAAATTGGATTTTAATTTTATTATCCGATATCTTTATTATTAATGCCTTATTAATATCAACAAGCCATGATACGGTTTGGTACATCAAAGGAATGGGGGAACAATCCTGAAAGGCAAGGAGGGTGGGGGCAATTCTAATCTCTGGGGGGAGTTGGTTCCAGAGGGCCGGGGCCACAACAGAGAAGGTCCCGCCGTCACATTAACCCCGCTATGCCTGATTCGGCATTGTTAATGATAGAAACCTGCCCTCCGGTGGTCATGTCCGGTATTTTGCGGAGGCAAAAAGTAATCTATTGGATTTTAATTTTATCATCCGATATCTTTATTATTAACGCCTTATTAATATTAACAAGCGATGATGCGGGTTTTCTACATCAAAGGAATGGGGGAGCAATCCTGAAAGGCAAGGAGGGTGGGGGCAATTCTAATCTCTGGGGGGAGTTGGTTCCAGAGGGCCGGGGCCGCCACAGAGAAGGTCCCGCCGCCACATTAACCCCGCTATGCCTGATTCTGCATTGTTAATGATAGAAACCTGCCCTCCGGTGGTCACGTCCGGAATTTTGCGGAGGCAAAAAGAAATGTATTGGATTTTAATTTTATCATCCGATATCTTTATTATTAACGCCTTATTAATATTAACAAGGGATGATGCGGGTTTGCTACATCAAAGGAATGGGGGAGCAATCCTGAAAGGCAAGGAGGGTGCGGGCAATTCTAATCTCTGGGGGGAGTTTGTTCCAGAGGGCCGGGGCCGCCACAGAGGAGGTCCCGCCATCGCATTAACCCTGCTATGCCTGATTCAGCATTGTTAATGATAGAAAACTGCCCTCCGGTGATCAAATCCGGTACTGTATTGCGGACACAAAAAGAAATCTATTGGATTTTAATTTTATTATCCTATATCTTTATTATTAATGCCTTATTAATATTAATAACCAATGATGCGGTTTGCTACATCAAAGGAATAGGTGAGTAATCCTGCAAAAGCCTTAAACCCAGTTAAGAAGGGCTGTCATCATCGTCATCATCATATTTATTTGTTTGTTTGTTTGTTTATTTATTTATTTATTTATTTATTTAATCTTTTGTTTATTTAATCGTTTACTTATTGGATTTATATGCCACCCCTCTCCGAAGACTCAGGGCGGCTAACAGCAGTCATAAAACAGTGTACAATTATAATCCAATACTAAGAACGAATTAAAAACCCCTTAATATAAACAACCAAACATACATACATACAAACACACCATGCATAAAATTGCAAAGGCCTAGGGGGAAAAGGAATCTTAATTCCCCCATGCCTGGCGGCAGAGGTGGGTTTTGAGTAGCTTACGAAAGGCAAGGAGGGTGGGGGCAATTCTAATCTCTGAGGGGAGTTGGTTCCAGAGGGCCGGGGCCGCCACAGAGAAGGCTCTTCCCCTGGGTCCCGCCATCACATTAACCCTAACCCTCCCCATCCCTAGGGTGGCTGGGCCAAGTCCAGATGCCGGGCCCCTCGCCTTCCCTAATAACGCTAACCCTCCCCTTCCCTATGAACCCTAAACCTCCCCTTCCCTAACCCTCCCCTTCCCTAGGGTGGGTGGTCCAAGTCCAGATGCCGGGCTTTTTTTGGGGGGGGGGGGGGCTGCTATGCCTGATTCAGCCTTGTTAATGATAGAAAACTGCCCTCCTGTGGTCACATCCGGTATTGCGGACACAAAAAGAAGTCTTCTACCTGTCCTACGTCTGGGGAACCACGGTGCCCTTCTCTTCTGCCTATCCCAGGGGATGGCCAACTGATGTGGGGTCAGGTGAAAAGACCTTCTGGTCTGCTATGACTTCAGAGGACGGTATTTATGTCAATGGACCGAGTGGCACCTGTTAAGAAAAGTTATACGAAACAGCTGCTCCTTACCTTTAAAGGCCCAGCTCTCACCGTGCCCCCCGCAAAGGACGGGATGGTCATCTTGCTGGCGACACGCTTGGCTGCCTTTTCCCAGATGAACGGGCTGATGTACCATCGCCTCGGTAGGATTCCGCCTGCATCCCTCGAGTGGCCGGGTTCTAGAATTTGGGAGAAACGGGTGTTATATGATATTGGAACCGTCCTGTGCTTTAAAGGGAAAGTCTTGAATATTGGTAAGAACCAGCAGACGAGCGGCTAAATAGAAACGACTTTATTCCGTTACAATGAGAAAATGCATAACAAGTAAAAACCCAATGGCGCGGTGAAAATCTCTGGGAGGCTGTGCTCTCCAGGCTCTCAAATATCTGCTCTCCCCGGCTGTGACCGATCAAACGGTCCGGCTCTCCGCCTGGAGATTGACCGGTTCGTGCTAGGACGGGATTCCCCTCCCTACCTGGCAGCTTTAACTCTTGAAGGATTCCTTCTGGTGCTTGCGTTGCGACCCCCGGGCCTACTGTTGCCCTATGAATGTTATTAAGGAGTTTAATAATAAATATACAGAATAATAAACTTAAAATCTGTTAAGAGGGTTGATTCCTTTTTCTGTCTCATATTCCTTTTTTGACAATAGAATGGCAGAGTCTTCTGTCCCTTGGCGATATTCTGTCCCTTGGCCTCAATATTAAATCCTGAAACCGAAAACTCTGCCGTTCTGTGGTCAAAACAGATATTGCAGCCACACAAAGGAATCGACCTTTTTAATCGGATTTTAAAGTTATCCTGTATATTTTTAAAGTATTATCAATTTTAATAGGTTAATGGGAGGCGCAAGCCTTGAAACAAGTTAAAGCCTATGATGCCTATTAATACTAATGATGTTTTAATAATAAAGGATAATCGCTCTTCACACAAAAATAACACAAAACCTACACAACTGACTCTTACATAAGGTGACCAGATTTTAACATTGGTAAAGCGGGACACCATTGACTGCCCGGGGGGTGTCTGTGTGTGTGTGAGAGTCTATGAAATAAATAAATTAGTTACCGAAATTATCTGAGACGTGTATATGTCGTGGAAGAGAACCAGACGGTACTTTTCTCTCCGCTGGGTCAATGAATTTTGATCTTACTACGTGATTTATGCAATTAATATCAATCTTGGGTTTAGAACCTGTTTTTTTCTTTTATATATTATTATTATTATTATTATTATTATTATTATTATTATTATTATATTTGTATTCTGCCCTTCTCCGAAGACTCAGAGAATTATTTAATGAAAGGCACTGAAGAAAGTGATAAATTTCTCTCGGTTGGGGTCAATGAATTTTGATGTTATTATGTGATTTATGCAATTAATATCAATATTTGGTTTGGGACCTGCTTTTTTCTTTTATATATCATAAATAGGATGCAATAGAACAGGGGTAGGATTATTCAATCTATGATTAAGCAATTGTTAATTTAATATCTATAGAGACAGAAATAATTTAAGTGTGAGGTCTAAATAGAATATTTACCACTAGCTCTACTGATTTTAGGGAGGAAGACATCCAACAACAGCACTAAAAATGAAAAGGCACAAGAAATAACCTTTTCCCACAGCTCTCCACCGGCGGTTCACACGCTCTGCAGGGGTCCTTCAGCTCCCACAGCCGGTCAGTTGCAGAGACATCGGCCAAGCTGCTCCGGCGCTGCTCTTAAACTTCATCAACTAGCGTTCCTCACAGCTGAGAGGGAATGGAGAAGAGGGCGGGGTTTCCAAAGGGGGGGCAGGAAACTGACAGGAGGTGAGCAATGCTGCCAAAGGAAGTTGGTGAGGGATGCCAGGAGAAGAGCACACTTGAAGTCAGAGTTGGTAAGGGATGCCAGAAGAAGGGCACACAGGAAGTCGGCCATGCTTAGAAGGGCGATGCCAAAGGAAGTTGGTGAGGGATGCCAGGAGAAGAGCACACATGAAGTCAGAGTTTGTAAGGGATGCCAGGAGAAGGGCACACAGGAAGTCGGCCATGCTTAGAAGGGCGATGCCAAAGGAAGTTGGTAAGGCATGCGAAGAAAAGGACACACAGGAAGTCGGCCATGCTTAGAAGGTCACTCCAAAGGAAGTTGGTGAGGGAATGCCAGGAGAAGAGCACACCTGAAGTCAGAGTTGGTAAGGGATGCCATAAGAAGGGCACACAGGAAGTCGGCCATACTTAGAAGGGCGATGCCAAAGGAAGTTGGTAAGGCATGCGAAGAAAAGGACACACAGGAAGTCGGCCATGCTTAGAAGGTCACTCCAAAGGAAGTTGGTGAGGGAATGCCAGAAGGGCACAAAGGAACGCGGACTCCCCCCCCCTCGCTATCCCTATTTGAGCCTTAATGATAGAAAACTGCCGTCCTGTGGTCAAATTCGGTATTGCAGCCACAGAAAGAAATACACTTTTTCAATTGGATTTTAACGTTATTATCCTGTATCTTTATTATCAATGCCATATTAATATTAACAGGCGATGATGCATTTTGATAAATCAAAGGAATTGGGAATAATCCTGTAAAAGCCTGAAACCCAGTTAAGAAGGGCTGTGATGGCCTAAATATGAATCATAGGTTTTTAAGAAAGAAGTTGGCAGCCATGCATATAATTATTATTGTTATTTGTAGTAGTAGTAGTAGTAGTATTACTCTTATTATTATTATCAACATCATCATCATTATATTATTATTATTATTATTATTATTATTATTATTATTATTATTATTATTATTATAATAATATTTGTGTTCTGCCCTTCTACGAAGACTCAGAGAATTACTTAGTGAAAGGCACTGAACAAAGTGATTTTTTTATGGCATTCCCATGGTCACGTGTTCAAAATTGCGATGCTTGGCAACTAGCATAAGCAACTAACATGCTCATAGAAACATAGAAGTCTGACGGCAGAAAAAGACCCCATGGTCCATCTAGTCTGCCCTTATACTATTTTCTGTATTTTATCTTAGGATGGATATATGTTTATCCCAGGCGTGTTACATTCAGTTACTGTGGATTTATCTACCACGTCTACTGGAAGTTTGTTCCAACGATCTACTACTCTTTCGGTAAAATAATATTTTCTCACGTTGCTTTTGATCGTACCCCCAACTAACTTCAGATGGTGTCCCTTTGTTCTTGTGTTCACTTTCCTATTAAAAACACTTCCCTCCTGAACCTTGTCTAACCCTTTAACGTATTTAAATGTTTCGATCCTGTCCCCCCTTTTCCTTCTGTCCTCCAGACTACACAGATGGAGTTCATGAAGTCTTTCCTGAGAAGTTTTATGCTTAAGACCTTCCACCGTTCTTGTAGCCCGTCTTTGGACCCGTTCAATTTTGTCAATATCTTTTTGTAATTTCGTGCTATCTCCCCCCTACCGGTCTTCCGGAAACCCGTTAAGATCTGACTTTTCTGGCAGGTCTGGAATAGCATTGACCCTGGGGTCAGTATGGTTCTTTTAAAGACGTTACATTATTCTACTTTTTAAATTGGATTTTAATTTTATTATCCGATATCTTTATTATTAATGCCTTATTAATATCAACAAGCCATGATGCGCTTTGATACATCAAAGGAATGGGGGAGCAGTCCTGAAAGGCAGGGAGGGTGGGGGCAATTCTAATCTCTGGGGGGAGTTGGTTCCAGAGGTCCGGGGCCGCCACAGAGAAGGTCCCGCCGTCACATTAACCCCGCTATGCCTGATTCAGCATTGTTAATGATAGAAACCTGCCCTCCGGTGGTCACGTCCGGTATTTTGCGGAGGCAAAAAGAAATCTATTGGATTTTAATTTTATTATACGATATCTTTATTATTAACGCCTTATTAATATTAACTAGCGATGATGCGGGTTTGCTACATCAAAGGAATGGGGGAGCAAACCTGAGAGGCAAGGAGGGTGGGGGCAATTCTAATCTCTGGGGGGAGTGGTTCCAGAGGGCCGGGGCCGCCAGAGAAGGTCTCGCCATCACATTAACCCCGCTATGCCTGATTCAGCATTTTAAATGATAGAAACCTGCCCTCCGGTGGTCACGTCCGGTATTTTGCTGAGGCAAAAAGAAATGTATTGGATTTTAATTTTATCATCCGATATCTTTATTATTAACGCCTTATTAGTATTAACAAGCGATGATGCGGGTTTGCTACATCAAAGGAATGGGGGAGCAATCCTGAAAGGCAATGAGGGTGGGGGCAATTCTAATCTCTGGGGGGAGTTGGTTCCAGAGGGCCGGGGCCGCCACAGAGAAGGTCCCGCCGTCACATTAACCCCGCTATGCCTGATTCAGCATTGTTAATGATAGAAACCTGCCCTCCGGTGGTCACGTCCGGTATTTTGCTGAGGCAAAAAGAAATGTATTGGATTTTAATTTTATCATCCGATATCTTTATTATTAACGCCTTATTAGTATTAACAAGCGATGATGCGGGTTTGCTACATCAAAGGAATGGGGGAGCAATCCTGAAAGGCAAGGAGGGTGGGGGCAATTCTAATCTCTGGGGGGGAGTTGGTTCCAGAGGGCCGGGGCCGCCACAGAGAAGGTCCCGCCATCACATTCACCCTGCTATGCCTGATTCAGCATTGTTAATGATAGAAAACTACCCTCCTGTGGTCACGTATTGCGGACAGAAAAAGAAATCTACTTTTTAAATTGGATTTTAATTTTATTATCCGATATCTTTATTATTAATGCCTTATTAATATCAACAAGCCATGATACGGTTTGGTACATCAAAGGAATGGGGGAACAATCCTGAAAGGCAAGGAGGGTGGGGGCAATTCTAATCTCTGGGGGGAGTTGGTTCCAGAGGGCCGGGGCCACAACAGAGAAGGTCCCGCCGTCACATTAACCCCGCTATGCCTGATTCGGCATTGTTAATGATAGAAACCTGCCCTCCGGTGGTCATGTCCGGTATTTTGCGGAGGCAAAAAGTAATCTATTGGATTTTAATTTTATCATCCGATATCTTTATTATTAACGCCTTATTAATATTAACAAGCGATGATGCGGGTTTTCTACATCAAAGGAATGGGGGAGCAATCCTGAAAGGCAAGGAGGGTGGGGGCAATTCTAATCTCTGGGGGGAGTTGGTTCCAGAGGGCCGGGGCCGCCACAGAGAAGGTCCCGCCGCCACATTAACCCCGCTATGCCTGATTCTGCATTGTTAATGATAGAAACCTGCCCTCCGGTGGTCACGTCCGGAATTTTGCGGAGGCAAAAAGAAATGTATTGGATTTTAATTTTATCATCCGATATCTTTATTATTAACGCCTTATTAATATTAACAAGGGATGATGCGGGTTTGCTACATCAAAGGAATGGGGGAGCAATCCTGAAAGGCAAGGAGGGTGCGGGCAATTCTAATCTCTGGGGGGAGTTTGTTCCAGAGGGCCGGGGCCGCCACAGAGGAGGTCCCGCCATCGCATTAACCCTGCTATGCCTGATTCAGCATTGTTAATGATAGAAAACTGCCCTCCGGTGATCAAATCCGGTACTGTATTGCGGACACAAAAAGAAATCTATTGGATTTTAATTTTATTATCCTATATCTTTATTATTAATGCCTTATTAATATTAATAACCAATGATGCGGTTTGCTACATCAAAGGAATAGGTGAGTAATCCTGCAAAAGCCTTAAACCCAGTTAAGAAGGGCTGTCATCATCGTCATCATCATATTTATTTGTTTGTTTGTTTGTTTATTTATTTATTTATTTATTTATTTAATCTTTTGTTTATTTAATCGTTTACTTATTGGATTTATATGCCACCCCTCTCCGAAGACTCAGGGCGGCTAACAGCAGTCATAAAACAGTGTACAATTATAATCCAATACTAAGAACGAATTAAAAACCCCTTAATATAAACAACCAAACATACATACATACAAACACACCATGCATAAAATTGCAAAGGCCTAGGGGGAAAAGGAATCTTAATTCCCCCATGCCTGGCGGCAGAGGTGGGTTTTGAGTAGCTTACGAAAGGCAAGGAGGGTGGGGGCAATTCTAATCTCTGAGGGGAGTTGGTTCCAGAGGGCCGGGGCCGCCACAGAGAAGGCTCTTCCCCTGGGTCCCGCCATCACATTAACCCTAACCCTCCCCATCCCTAGGGTGGCTGGGCCAAGTCCAGATGCCGGGCCCCTCGCCTTCCCTAATAACGCTAACCCTCCCCTTCCCTATGAACCCTAAACCTCCCCTTCCCTAACCCTCCCCTTCCCTAGGGTGGGTGGTCCAAGTCCAGATGCCGGGCTTTTTTTGGGGGGGGGGGGGGGCTGCTATGCCTGATTCAGCCTTGTTAATGATAGAAAACTGCCCTCCTGTGGTCACATCCGGTATTGCGGACACAAAAAGAAGTCTTCTACCTGTCCTACGTCTGGGGAACCACGGTGCCCTTCTCTTCTGCCTATCCCAGGGGATGGCCAACTGATGTGGGGTCAGGTGAAAAGACCTTCTGGTCTGCTATGACTTCAGAGGACGGTATTTATGTCAATGGACCGAGTGGCACCTGTTAAGAAAAGTTATACGAAACAGCTGCTCCTTACCTTTAAAGGCCCAGCTCTCACCGTGCCCCCCGCAAAGGACGGGATGGTCATCTTGCTGGCGACACGCTTGGCTGCCTTTTCCCAGATGAACGGGCTGATGTACCATCGCCTCGGTAGGATTCCGCCTGCATCCCTCGAGTGGCCGGGTTCTAGAATTTGGGAGAAACGGGTGTTATATGATATTGGAACCGTCCTGTGCTTTAAAGGGAAAGTCTTGAATATTGGTAAGAACCAGCAGACGAGCGGCTAAATAGAAACGACTTTATTCCGTTACAATGAGAAAATGCATAACAAGTAAAAACCCAATGGCGCGGTGAAAATCTCTGGGAGGCTGTGCTCTCCAGGCTCTCAAATATCTGCTCTCCCCGGCTGTGACCGATCAAACGGTCCGGCTCTCCGCCTGGAGATTGACCGGTTCGTGCTAGGACGGGATTCCCCTCCCTACCTGGCAGCTTTAACTCTTGAAGGATTCCTTCTGGTGCTTGCGTTGCGACCCCCGGGCCTACTGTTGCCCTATGAATGTTATTAAGGAGTTTAATAATAAATATACAGAATAATAAACTTAAAATCTGTTAAGAGGGTTGATTCCTTTTTCTGTCTCATATTCCTTTTTTGACAATAGAATGGCAGAGTCTTCTGTCCCTTGGCGATATTCTGTCCCTTGGCCTCAATATTAAATCCTGAAACCGAAAACTCTGCCGTTCTGTGGTCAAAACAGATATTGCAGCCACACAAAGGAATCGACCTTTTTAATCGGATTTTAAAGTTATCCTGTATATTTTTAAAGTATTATCAATTTTAATAGGTTAATGGGAGGCGCAAGCCTTGAAACAAGTTAAAGCCTATGATGCCTATTAATACTAATGATGTTTTAATAATAAAGGATAATCGCTCTTCACACAAAAATAACACAAAACCTACACAACTGACTCTTACATAAGGTGACCAGATTTTAACATTGGTAAAGCGGGACACCATTGACTGCCCGGGGGGTGTCTGTGTGTGTGTGAGAGTCTATGAAATAAATAAATTAGTTACCGAAATTATCTGAGACGTGTATATGTCGTGGAAGAGAACCAGACGGTACTTTTCTCTCCGCTGGGTCAATGAATTTTGATCTTACTACGTGATTTATGCAATTAATATCAATCTTGGGTTTAGAACCTGTTTTTTTCTTTTATATATTATTATTATTATTATTATTATTATTATTATTATTATATTTGTATTCTGCCCTTCTCCGAAGACTCAGAGAATTATTTAATGAAAGGCACTGAAGAAAGTGATAAATTTCTCTCGGTTGGGGTCAATGAATTTTGATGTTATTATGTGATTTATGCAATTAATATCAATATTTGGTTTGGGACCTGCTTTTTTCTTTTATATATCATAAATAGGATGCAATAGAACAGGGGTAGGATTATTCAATCTATGATTAAGCAATTGTTAATTTAATATCTATAGAGACAGAAATAATTTAAGTGTGAGGTCTAAATAGAATATTTACCACTAGCTCTACTGATTTTAGGGAGGAAGACATCCAACAACAGCACTAAAAATGAAAAGGCACAAGAAATAACCTTTTCCCACAGCTCTCCACCGGCGGTTCACACGCTCTGCAGGGGTCCTTCAGCTCCCACAGCCGGTCAGTTGCAGAGACATCGGCCAAGCTGCTCCGGCGCTGCTCTTAAACTTCATCAACTAGCGTTCCTCACAGCTGAGAGGGAATGGAGAAGAGGGCGGGGTTTCCAAAGGGGGGGCAGGAAACTGACAGGAGGTGAGCAATGCTGCCAAAGGAAGTTGGTGAGGGATGCCAGGAGAAGAGCACACTTGAAGTCAGAGTTGGTAAGGGATGCCAGAAGAAGGGCACACAGGAAGTCGGCCATGCTTAGAAGGGCGATGCCAAAGGAAGTTGGTGAGGGATGCCAGGAGAAGAGCACACATGAAGTCAGAGTTTGTAAGGGATGCCAGGAGAAGGGCACACAGGAAGTCGGCCATGCTTAGAAGGGCGATGCCAAAGGAAGTTGGTAAGGCATGCGAAGAAAAGGACACACAGGAAGTCGGCCATGCTTAGAAGGTCACTCCAAAGGAAGTTGGTGAGGGAATGCCAGGAGAAGAGCACACCTGAAGTCAGAGTTGGTAAGGGATGCCATAAGAAGGGCACACAGGAAGTCGGCCATACTTAGAAGGGCGATGCCAAAGGAAGTTGGTAAGGCATGCGAAGAAAAGGACACACAGGAAGTCGGCCATGCTTAGAAGGTCACTCCAAAGGAAGTTGGTGAGGGAATGCCAGAAGGGCACAAAGGAACGCGGACTCCCCCCCCCTCGCTATCCCTATTTGAGCCTTAATGATAGAAAACTGCCGTCCTGTGGTCAAATTCGGTATTGCAGCCACAGAAAGAAATACACTTTTTCAATTGGATTTTAACGTTATTATCCTGTATCTTTATTATCAATGCCATATTAATATTAACAGGCGATGATGCATTTTGATAAATCAAAGGAATTGGGAATAATCCTGTAAAAGCCTGAAACCCAGTTAAGAAGGGCTGTGATGGCCTAAATATGAATCATAGGTTTTTAAGAAAGAAGTTGGCAGCCATGCATATAATTATTATTGTTATTTGTAGTAGTAGTAGTAGTAGTATTACTCTTATTATTATTATCAACATCATCATCATTATATTATTATTATTATTATTATTATTATTATTATTATAATAATAATATTTGTGTTCTGCCCTTCTACGAAGACTCAGAGAATTACTTAGTGAAAGGCACTGAACAAAGTGATTTTTTTATGGCATTCCCATGGTCACGTGTTCAAAATTGCGATGCTTGGCAACTAGCATAAGCAACTAACATGCTCATAGAAACATAGAAGTCTGACGGCAGAAAAAGACCCCATGGTCCATCTAGTCTGCCCTTATACTATTTTCTGTATTTTATCTTAGGATGGATATATGTTTATCCCAGGCGTGTTACATTCAGTTACTGTGGATTTATCTACCACGTCTACTGGAAGTTTGTTCCAACGATCTACTACTCTTTCGGTAAAATAATATTTTCTCACGTTGCTTTTGATCGTACCCCCAACTAACTTCAGATGGTGTCCCTTTGTTCTTGTGTTCACTTTCCTATTAAAAACACTTCCCTCCTGAACCTTGTCTAACCCTTTAACGTATTTAAATGTTTCGATCCTGTCCCCCCTTTTCCTTCTGTCCTCCAGACTACACAGATGGAGTTCATGAAGTCTTTCCTGAGAAGTTTTATGCTTAAGACCTTCCACCGTTCTTGTAGCCCGTCTTTGGACCCGTTCAATTTTGTCAATATCTTTTTGTAATTTCGTGCTATCTCCCCCCTACCGGTCTTCCGGAAACCCGTTAAGATCTGACTTTTCTGGCAGGTCTGGAATAGCATTGACCCTGGGGTCAGTATGGTTCTTTTAAAGACGTTACATTATTCTACTTTTTAAATTGGATTTTAATTTTATTATCCGATATCTTTATTATTAATGCCTTATTAATATCAACAAGCCATGATGCGCTTTGATACATCAAAGGAATGGGGGAGCAGTCCTGAAAGGCAGGGAGGGTGGGGGCAATTCTAATCTCTGGGGGGAGTTGGTTCCAGAGGTCCGGGGCCGCCACAGAGAAGGTCCCGCCGTCACATTAACCCCGCTATGCCTGATTCAGCATTGTTAATGATAGAAACCTGCCCTCCGGTGGTCACGTCCGGTATTTTGCGGAGGCAAAAAGAAATCTATTGGATTTTAATTTTATTATACGATATCTTTATTATTAACGCCTTATTAATATTAACTAGCGATGATGCGGGTTTGCTACATCAAAGGAATGGGGGAGCAAACCTGAGAGGCAAGGAGGGTGGGGGCAATTCTAATCTCTGGGGGGAGTGGTTCCAGAGGGCCGGGGCCGCCAGAGAAGGTCTCGCCATCACATTAACCCCGCTATGCCTGATTCAGCATTTTAAATGATAGAAACCTGCCCTCCGGTGGTCACGTCCGGTATTTTGCTGAGGCAAAAAGAAATGTATTGGATTTTAATTTTATCATCCGATATCTTTATTATTAACGCCTTATTAGTATTAACAAGCGATGATGCGGGTTTGCTACATCAAAGGAATGGGGGAGCAATCCTGAAAGGCAATGAGGGTGGGGGCAATTCTAATCTCTGGGGGGAGTTGGTTCCAGAGGGCCGGGGCCGCCACAGAGAAGGTCCCGCCGTCACATTAACCCCGCTATGCCTGATTCAGCATTGTTAATGATAGAAACCTGCCCTCCGGTGGTCACGTCCGGTATTTTGCTGAGGCAAAAAGAAATGTATTGGATTTTAATTTTATCATCCGATATCTTTATTATTAACGCCTTATTAGTATTAACAAGCGATGATGCGGGTTTGCTACATCAAAGGAATGGGGGAGCAATCCTGAAAGGCAAGGAGGGTGGGGGCAATTCTAATCTCTGGGGGGGAGTTGGTTCCAGAGGGCCGGGGCCGCCACAGAGAAGGTCCCGCCATCACATTCACCCTGCTATGCCTGATTCAGCATTGTTAATGATAGAAAACTACCCTCCTGTGGTCACGTATTGCGGACAGAAAAAGAAATCTACTTTTTAAATTGGATTTTAATTTTATTATCCGATATCTTTATTATTAATGCCTTATTAATATCAACAAGCCATGATACGGTTTGGTACATCAAAGGAATGGGGGAACAATCCTGAAAGGCAAGGAGGGTGGGGGCAATTCTAATCTCTGGGGGGAGTTGGTTCCAGAGGGCCGGGGCCACAACAGAGAAGGTCCCGCCGTCACATTAACCCCGCTATGCCTGATTCGGCATTGTTAATGATAGAAACCTGCCCTCCGGTGGTCATGTCCGGTATTTTGCGGAGGCAAAAAGTAATCTATTGGATTTTAATTTTATCATCCGATATCTTTATTATTAACGCCTTATTAATATTAACAAGCGATGATGCGGGTTTTCTACATCAAAGGAATGGGGGAGCAATCCTGAAAGGCAAGGAGGGTGGGGGCAATTCTAATCTCTGGGGGGAGTTGGTTCCAGAGGGCCGGGGCCGCCACAGAGAAGGTCCCGCCGCCACATTAACCCCGCTATGCCTGATTCTGCATTGTTAATGATAGAAACCTGCCCTCCGGTGGTCACGTCCGGAATTTTGCGGAGGCAAAAAGAAATGTATTGGATTTTAATTTTATCATCCGATATCTTTATTATTAACGCCTTATTAATATTAACAAGGGATGATGCGGGTTTGCTACATCAAAGGAATGGGGGAGCAATCCTGAAAGGCAAGGAGGGTGCGGGCAATTCTAATCTCTGGGGGGAGTTTGTTCCAGAGGGCCGGGGCCGCCACAGAGGAGGTCCCGCCATCGCATTAACCCTGCTATGCCTGATTCAGCATTGTTAATGATAGAAAACTGCCCTCCGGTGATCAAATCCGGTACTGTATTGCGGACACAAAAAGAAATCTATTGGATTTTAATTTTATTATCCTATATCTTTATTATTAATGCCTTATTAATATTAATAACCAATGATGCGGTTTGCTACATCAAAGGAATAGGTGAGTAATCCTGCAAAAGCCTTAAACCCAGTTAAGAAGGGCTGTCATCATCGTCATCATCATATTTATTTGTTTGTTTGTTTGTTTATTTATTTATTTATTTATTTATTTAATCTTTTGTTTATTTAATCGTTTACTTATTGGATTTATATGCCACCCCTCTCCGAAGACTCAGGGCGGCTAACAGCAGTCATAAAACAGTGTACAATTATAATCCAATACTAAGAACGAATTAAAAACCCCTTAATATAAACAACCAAACATACATACATACAAACACACCATGCATAAAATTGCAAAGGCCTAGGGGGAAAAGGAATCTTAATTCCCCCATGCCTGGCGGCAGAGGTGGGTTTTGAGTAGCTTACGAAAGGCAAGGAGGGTGGGGGCAATTCTAATCTCTGAGGGGAGTTGGTTCCAGAGGGCCGGGGCCGCCACAGAGAAGGCTCTTCCCCTGGGTCCCGCCATCACATTAACCCTAACCCTCCCCATCCCTAGGGTGGCTGGGCCAAGTCCAGATGCCGGGCCCCTCGCCTTCCCTAATAACGCTAACCCTCCCCTTCCCTATGAACCCTAAACCTCCCCTTCCCTAACCCTCCCCTTCCCTAGGGTGGGTGGTCCAAGTCCAGATGCCGGGCTTTTTTTGGGGGGGGGGGGGGGCTGCTATGCCTGATTCAGCCTTGTTAATGATAGAAAACTGCCCTCCTGTGGTCACATCCGGTATTGCGGACACAAAAAGAAGTCTTCTACCTGTCCTACGTCTGGGGAACCACGGTGCCCTTCTCTTCTGCCTATCCCAGGGGATGGCCAACTGATGTGGGGTCAGGTGAAAAGACCTTCTGGTCTGCTATGACTTCAGAGGACGGTATTTATGTCAATGGACCGAGTGGCACCTGTTAAGAAAAGTTATACGAAACAGCTGCTCCTTACCTTTAAAGGCCCAGCTCTCACCGTGCCCCCCGCAAAGGACGGGATGGTCATCTTGCTGGCGACACGCTTGGCTGCCTTTTCCCAGATGAACGGGCTGATGTACCATCGCCTCGGTAGGATTCCGCCTGCATCCCTCGAGTGGCCGGGTTCTAGAATTTGGGAGAAACGGGTGTTATATGATATTGGAACCGTCCTGTGCTTTAAAGGGAAAGTCTTGAATATTGGTAAGAACCAGCAGACGAGCGGCTAAATAGAAACGACTTTATTCCGTTACAATGAGAAAATGCATAACAAGTAAAAACCCAATGGCGCGGTGAAAATCTCTGGGAGGCTGTGCTCTCCAGGCTCTCAAATATCTGCTCTCCCCGGCTGTGACCGATCAAACGGTCCGGCTCTCCGCCTGGAGATTGACCGGTTCGTGCTAGGACGGGATTCCCCTCCCTACCTGGCAGCTTTAACTCTTGAAGGATTCCTTCTGGTGCTTGCGTTGCGACCCCCGGGCCTACTGTTGCCCTATGAATGTTATTAAGGAGTTTAATAATAAATATACAGAATAATAAACTTAAAATCTGTTAAGAGGGTTGATTCCTTTTTCTGTCTCATATTCCTTTTTTGACAATAGAATGGCAGAGTCTTCTGTCCCTTGGCGATATTCTGTCCCTTGGCCTCAATATTAAATCCTGAAACCGAAAACTCTGCCGTTCTGTGGTCAAAACAGATATTGCAGCCACACAAAGGAATCGACCTTTTTAATCGGATTTTAAAGTTATCCTGTATATTTTTAAAGTATTATCAATTTTAATAGGTTAATGGGAGGCGCAAGCCTTGAAACAAGTTAAAGCCTATGATGCCTATTAATACTAATGATGTTTTAATAATAAAGGATAATCGCTCTTCACACAAAAATAACACAAAACCTACACAACTGACTCTTACATAAGGTGACCAGATTTTAACATTGGTAAAGCGGGACACCATTGACTGCCCGGGGGGTGTCTGTGTGTGTGTGAGAGTCTATGAAATAAATAAATTAGTTACCGAAATTATCTGAGACGTGTATATGTCGTGGAAGAGAACCAGACGGTACTTTTCTCTCCGCTGGGTCAATGAATTTTGATCTTACTACGTGATTTATGCAATTAATATCAATCTTGGGTTTAGAACCTGTTTTTTTCTTTTATATATTATTATTATTATTATTATTATTATTATTATTATTATATTTGTATTCTGCCCTTCTCCGAAGACTCAGAGAATTATTTAATGAAAGGCACTGAAGAAAGTGATAAATTTCTCTCGGTTGGGGTCAATGAATTTTGATGTTATTATGTG
Source organism: Erythrolamprus reginae (assembly GCF_031021105.1). Classification (NCBI taxonomy): domain Eukaryota; kingdom Metazoa; phylum Chordata; class Lepidosauria; order Squamata; family Dipsadidae; genus Erythrolamprus; species Erythrolamprus reginae. The sequence continues at coordinate 91,628 of NC_091961.1, forward strand.
ATTTATGCAATTAATATCAATATTTGGTTTGGGACCTGCTTTTTTCTTTTATATATCATAAATAGGATGCAATAGAACAGGGGTAGGATTATTCAATCTATGATTAAGCAATTGTTAATTTAATATCTATAGAGACAGAAATAATTTAAGTGTGAGGTCTAAATAGAATATTTACCACTAGCTCTACTGATTTTAGGGAGGAAGACATCCAACAACAGCACTAAAAATGAAAAGGCACAAGAAATAACCTTTTCCCACAGCTCTCCACCGGCGGTTCACACGCTCTGCAGGGGTCCTTCAGCTCCCACAGCCGGTCAGTTGCAGAGACATCGGCCAAGCTGCTCCGGCGCTGCTCTTAAACTTCATCAACTAGCGTTCCTCACAGCTGAGAGGGAATGGAGAAGAGGGCGGGGTTTCCAAAGGGGGGGCAGGAAACTGACAGGAGGTGAGCAATGCTGCCAAAGGAAGTTGGTGAGGGATGCCAGGAGAAGAGCACACTTGAAGTCAGAGTTGGTAAGGGATGCCAGAAGAAGGGCACACAGGAAGTCGGCCATGCTTAGAAGGGCGATGCCAAAGGAAGTTGGTGAGGGATGCCAGGAGAAGAGCACACATGAAGTCAGAGTTTGTAAGGGATGCCAGGAGAAGGGCACACAGGAAGTCGGCCATGCTTAGAAGGGCGATGCCAAAGGAAGTTGGTAAGGCATGCGAAGAAAAGGACACACAGGAAGTCGGCCATGCTTAGAAGGTCACTCCAAAGGAAGTTGGTGAGGGAATGCCAGGAGAAGAGCACACCTGAAGTCAGAGTTGGTAAGGGATGCCATAAGAAGGGCACACAGGAAGTCGGCCATACTTAGAAGGGCGATGCCAAAGGAAGTTGGTAAGGCATGCGAAGAAAAGGACACACAGGAAGTCGGCCATGCTTAGAAGGTCACTCCAAAGGAAGTTGGTGAGGGAATGCCAGAAGGGCACAAAGGAACGCGGACTCCCCCCCCCTCGCTATCCCTATTTGAGCCTTAATGATAGAAAACTGCCGTCCTGTGGTCAAATTCGGTATTGCAGCCACAGAAAGAAATACACTTTTTCAATTGGATTTTAACGTTATTATCCTGTATCTTTATTATCAATGCCATATTAATATTAACAGGCGATGATGCATTTTGATAAATCAAAGGAATTGGGAATAATCCTGTAAAAGCCTGAAACCCAGTTAAGAAGGGCTGTGATGGCCTAAATATGAATCATAGGTTTTTAAGAAAGAAGTTGGCAGCCATGCATATAATTATTATTGTTATTTGTAGTAGTAGTAGTAGTAGTATTACTCTTATTATTATTATCAACATCATCATCATTATATTATTATTATTATTATTATTATTATTATTATTATTATTATAATAATATTTGTGTTCTGCCCTTCTACGAAGACTCAGAGAATTACTTAGTGAAAGGCACTGAACAAAGTGATTTTTTTATGGCATTCCCATGGTCACGTGTTCAAAATTGCGATGCTTGGCAACTAGCATAAGCAACTAACATGCTCATAGAAACATAGAAGTCTGACGGCAGAAAAAGACCCCATGGTCCATCTAGTCTGCCCTTATACTATTTTCTGTATTTTATCTTAGGATGGATATATGTTTATCCCAGGCGTGTTACATTCAGTTACTGTGGATTTATCTACCACGTCTACTGGAAGTTTGTTCCAACGATCTACTACTCTTTCGGTAAAATAATATTTTCTCACGTTGCTTTTGATCGTACCCCCAACTAACTTCAGATGGTGTCCCTTTGTTCTTGTGTTCACTTTCCTATTAAAAACACTTCCCTCCTGAACCTTGTCTAACCCTTTAACGTATTTAAATGTTTCGATCCTGTCCCCCCTTTTCCTTCTGTCCTCCAGACTACACAGATGGAGTTCATGAAGTCTTTCCTGAGAAGTTTTATGCTTAAGACCTTCCACCGTTCTTGTAGCCCGTCTTTGGACCCGTTCAATTTTGTCAATATCTTTTTGTAATTTCGTGCTATCTCCCCCCTACCGGTCTTCCGGAAACCCGTTAAGATCTGACTTTTCTGGCAGGTCTGGAATAGCATTGACCCTGGGGTCAGTATGGTTCTTTTAAAGACGTTACATTATTCTACTTTTTAAATTGGATTTTAATTTTATTATCCGATATCTTTATTATTAATGCCTTATTAATATCAACAAGCCATGATGCGCTTTGATACATCAAAGGAATGGGGGAGCAGTCCTGAAAGGCAGGGAGGGTGGGGGCAATTCTAATCTCTGGGGGGAGTTGGTTCCAGAGGTCCGGGGCCGCCACAGAGAAGGTCCCGCCGTCACATTAACCCCGCTATGCCTGATTCAGCATTGTTAATGATAGAAACCTGCCCTCCGGTGGTCACGTCCGGTATTTTGCGGAGGCAAAAAGAAATCTATTGGATTTTAATTTTATTATACGATATCTTTATTATTAACGCCTTATTAATATTAACTAGCGATGATGCGGGTTTGCTACATCAAAGGAATGGGGGAGCAAACCTGAGAGGCAAGGAGGGTGGGGGCAATTCTAATCTCTGGGGGGAGTGGTTCCAGAGGGCCGGGGCCGCCAGAGAAGGTCTCGCCATCACATTAACCCCGCTATGCCTGATTCAGCATTTTAAATGATAGAAACCTGCCCTCCGGTGGTCACGTCCGGTATTTTGCTGAGGCAAAAAGAAATGTATTGGATTTTAATTTTATCATCCGATATCTTTATTATTAACGCCTTATTAGTATTAACAAGCGATGATGCGGGTTTGCTACATCAAAGGAATGGGGGAGCAATCCTGAAAGGCAATGAGGGTGGGGGCAATTCTAATCTCTGGGGGGAGTTGGTTCCAGAGGGCCGGGGCCGCCACAGAGAAGGTCCCGCCGTCACATTAACCCCGCTATGCCTGATTCAGCATTGTTAATGATAGAAACCTGCCCTCCGGTGGTCACGTCCGGTATTTTGCTGAGGCAAAAAGAAATGTATTGGATTTTAATTTTATCATCCGATATCTTTATTATTAACGCCTTATTAGTATTAACAAGCGATGATGCGGGTTTGCTACATCAAAGGAATGGGGGAGCAATCCTGAAAGGCAAGGAGGGTGGGGGCAATTCTAATCTCTGGGGGGGAGTTGGTTCCAGAGGGCCGGGGCCGCCACAGAGAAGGTCCCGCCATCACATTCACCCTGCTATGCCTGATTCAGCATTGTTAATGATAGAAAACTACCCTCCTGTGGTCACGTATTGCGGACAGAAAAAGAAATCTACTTTTTAAATTGGATTTTAATTTTATTATCCGATATCTTTATTATTAATGCCTTATTAATATCAACAAGCCATGATACGGTTTGGTACATCAAAGGAATGGGGGAACAATCCTGAAAGGCAAGGAGGGTGGGGGCAATTCTAATCTCTGGGGGGAGTTGGTTCCAGAGGGCCGGGGCCACAACAGAGAAGGTCCCGCCGTCACATTAACCCCGCTATGCCTGATTCGGCATTGTTAATGATAGAAACCTGCCCTCCGGTGGTCATGTCCGGTATTTTGCGGAGGCAAAAAGTAATCTATTGGATTTTAATTTTATCATCCGATATCTTTATTATTAACGCCTTATTAATATTAACAAGCGATGATGCGGGTTTTCTACATCAAAGGAATGGGGGAGCAATCCTGAAAGGCAAGGAGGGTGGGGGCAATTCTAATCTCTGGGGGGAGTTGGTTCCAGAGGGCCGGGGCCGCCACAGAGAAGGTCCCGCCGCCACATTAACCCCGCTATGCCTGATTCTGCATTGTTAATGATAGAAACCTGCCCTCCGGTGGTCACGTCCGGAATTTTGCGGAGGCAAAAAGAAATGTATTGGATTTTAATTTTATCATCCGATATCTTTATTATTAACGCCTTATTAATATTAACAAGGGATGATGCGGGTTTGCTACATCAAAGGAATGGGGGAGCAATCCTGAAAGGCAAGGAGGGTGCGGGCAATTCTAATCTCTGGGGGGAGTTTGTTCCAGAGGGCCGGGGCCGCCACAGAGGAGGTCCCGCCATCGCATTAACCCTGCTATGCCTGATTCAGCATTGTTAATGATAGAAAACTGCCCTCCGGTGATCAAATCCGGTACTGTATTGCGGACACAAAAAGAAATCTATTGGATTTTAATTTTATTATCCTATATCTTTATTATTAATGCCTTATTAATATTAATAACCAATGATGCGGTTTGCTACATCAAAGGAATAGGTGAGTAATCCTGCAAAAGCCTTAAACCCAGTTAAGAAGGGCTGTCATCATCGTCATCATCATATTTATTTGTTTGTTTGTTTGTTTATTTATTTATTTATTTATTTATTTAATCTTTTGTTTATTTAATCGTTTACTTATTGGATTTATATGCCACCCCTCTCCGAAGACTCAGGGCGGCTAACAGCAGTCATAAAACAGTGTACAATTATAATCCAATACTAAGAACGAATTAAAAACCCCTTAATATAAACAACCAAACATACATACATACAAACACACCATGCATAAAATTGCAAAGGCCTAGGGGGAAAAGGAATCTTAATTCCCCCATGCCTGGCGGCAGAGGTGGGTTTTGAGTAGCTTACGAAAGGCAAGGAGGGTGGGGGCAATTCTAATCTCTGAGGGGAGTTGGTTCCAGAGGGCCGGGGCCGCCACAGAGAAGGCTCTTCCCCTGGGTCCCGCCATCACATTAACCCTAACCCTCCCCATCCCTAGGGTGGCTGGGCCAAGTCCAGATGCCGGGCCCCTCGCCTTCCCTAATAACGCTAACCCTCCCCTTCCCTATGAACCCTAAACCTCCCCTTCCCTAACCCTCCCCTTCCCTAGGGTGGGTGGTCCAAGTCCAGATGCCGGGCTTTTTTTGGGGGGGGGGGGGGGCTGCTATGCCTGATTCAGCCTTGTTAATGATAGAAAACTGCCCTCCTGTGGTCACATCCGGTATTGCGGACACAAAAAGAAGTCTTCTACCTGTCCTACGTCTGGGGAACCACGGTGCCCTTCTCTTCTGCCTATCCCAGGGGATGGCCAACTGATGTGGGGTCAGGTGAAAAGACCTTCTGGTCTGCTATGACTTCAGAGGACGGTATTTATGTCAATGGACCGAGTGGCACCTGTTAAGAAAAGTTATACGAAACAGCTGCTCCTTACCTTTAAAGGCCCAGCTCTCACCGTGCCCCCCGCAAAGGACGGGATGGTCATCTTGCTGGCGACACGCTTGGCTGCCTTTTCCCAGATGAACGGGCTGATGTACCATCGCCTCGGTAGGATTCCGCCTGCATCCCTCGAGTGGCCGGGTTCTAGAATTTGGGAGAAACGGGTGTTATATGATATTGGAACCGTCCTGTGCTTTAAAGGGAAAGTCTTGAATATTGGTAAGAACCAGCAGACGAGCGGCTAAATAGAAACGACTTTATTCCGTTACAATGAGAAAATGCATAACAAGTAAAAACCCAATGGCGCGGTGAAAATCTCTGGGAGGCTGTGCTCTCCAGGCTCTCAAATATCTGCTCTCCCCGGCTGTGACCGATCAAACGGTCCGGCTCTCCGCCTGGAGATTGACCGGTTCGTGCTAGGACGGGATTCCCCTCCCTACCTGGCAGCTTTAACTCTTGAAGGATTCCTTCTGGTGCTTGCGTTGCGACCCCCGGGCCTACTGTTGCCCTATGAATGTTATTAAGGAGTTTAATAATAAATATACAGAATAATAAACTTAAAATCTGTTAAGAGGGTTGATTCCTTTTTCTGTCTCATATTCCTTTTTTGACAATAGAATGGCAGAGTCTTCTGTCCCTTGGCGATATTCTGTCCCTTGGCCTCAATATTAAATCCTGAAACCGAAAACTCTGCCGTTCTGTGGTCAAAACAGATATTGCAGCCACACAAAGGAATCGACCTTTTTAATCGGATTTTAAAGTTATCCTGTATATTTTTAAAGTATTATCAATTTTAATAGGTTAATGGGAGGCGCAAGCCTTGAAACAAGTTAAAGCCTATGATGCCTATTAATACTAATGATGTTTTAATAATAAAGGATAATCGCTCTTCACACAAAAATAACACAAAACCTACACAACTGACTCTTACATAAGGTGACCAGATTTTAACATTGGTAAAGCGGGACACCATTGACTGCCCGGGGGGTGTCTGTGTGTGTGTGAGAGTCTATGAAATAAATAAATTAGTTACCGAAATTATCTGAGACGTGTATATGTCGTGGAAGAGAACCAGACGGTACTTTTCTCTCCGCTGGGTCAATGAATTTTGATCTTACTACGTGATTTATGCAATTAATATCAATCTTGGGTTTAGAACCTGTTTTTTTCTTTTATATATTATTATTATTATTATTATTATTATTATTATTATTATTATATTTGTATTCTGCCCTTCTCCGAAGACTCAGAGAATTATTTAATGAAAGGCACTGAAGAAAGTGATAAATTTCTCTCGGTTGGGGTCAATGAATTTTGATGTTATTATGTGATTTATGCAATTAATATCAATATTTGGTTTGGGACCTGCTTTTTTCTTTTATATATCATAAATAGGATGCAATAGAACAGGGGTAGGATTATTCAATCTATGATTAAGCAATTGTTAATTTAATATCTATAGAGACAGAAATAATTTAAGTGTGAGGTCTAAATAGAATATTTACCACTAGCTCTACTGATTTTAGGGAGGAAGACATCCAACAACAGCACTAAAAATGAAAAGGCACAAGAAATAACCTTTTCCCACAGCTCTCCACCGGCGGTTCACACGCTCTGCAGGGGTCCTTCAGCTCCCACAGCCGGTCAGTTGCAGAGACATCGGCCAAGCTGCTCCGGCGCTGCTCTTAAACTTCATCAACTAGCGTTCCTCACAGCTGAGAGGGAATGGAGAAGAGGGCGGGGTTTCCAAAGGGGGGGCAGGAAACTGACAGGAGGTGAGCAATGCTGCCAAAGGAAGTTGGTGAGGGATGCCAGGAGAAGAGCACACTTGAAGTCAGAGTTGGTAAGGGATGCCAGAAGAAGGGCACACAGGAAGTCGGCCATGCTTAGAAGGGCGATGCCAAAGGAAGTTGGTGAGGGATGCCAGGAGAAGAGCACACATGAAGTCAGAGTTTGTAAGGGATGCCAGGAGAAGGGCACACAGGAAGTCGGCCATGCTTAGAAGGGCGATGCCAAAGGAAGTTGGTAAGGCATGCGAAGAAAAGGACACACAGGAAGTCGGCCATGCTTAGAAGGTCACTCCAAAGGAAGTTGGTGAGGGAATGCCAGGAGAAGAGCACACCTGAAGTCAGAGTTGGTAAGGGATGCCATAAGAAGGGCACACAGGAAGTCGGCCATACTTAGAAGGGCGATGCCAAAGGAAGTTGGTAAGGCATGCGAAGAAAAGGACACACAGGAAGTCGGCCATGCTTAGAAGGTCACTCCAAAGGAAGTTGGTGAGGGAATGCCAGAAGGGCACAAAGGAACGCGGACTCCCCCCCCCTCGCTATCCCTATTTGAGCCTTAATGATAGAAAACTGCCGTCCTGTGGTCAAATTCGGTATTGCAGCCACAGAAAGAAATACACTTTTTCAATTGGATTTTAACGTTATTATCCTGTATCTTTATTATCAATGCCATATTAATATTAACAGGCGATGATGCATTTTGATAAATCAAAGGAATTGGGAATAATCCTGTAAAAGCCTGAAACCCAGTTAAGAAGGGCTGTGATGGCCTAAATATGAATCATAGGTTTTTAAGAAAGAAGTTGGCAGCCATGCATATAATTATTATTGTTATTTGTAGTAGTAGTAGTAGTAGTATTACTCTTATTATTATTATCAACATCATCATCATTATATTATTATTATTATTATTATTATTATTATTATTATTATTATTATTATTATAATAATAATATTTGTGTTCTGCCCTTCTACGAAGACTCAGAGAATTACTTAGTGAAAGGCACTGAACAAAGTGATTTTTTTATGGCATTCCCATGGTCACGTGTTCAAAATTGCGATGCTTGGCAACTAGCATAAGCAACTAACATGCTCATAGAAACATAGAAGTCTGACGGCAGAAAAAGACCCCATGGTCCATCTAGTCTGCCCTTATACTATTTTCTGTATTTTATCTTAGGATGGATATATGTTTATCCCAGGCGTGTTACATTCAGTTACTGTGGATTTATCTACCACGTCTACTGGAAGTTTGTTCCAACGATCTACTACTCTTTCGGTAAAATAATATTTTCTCACGTTGCTTTTGATCGTACCCCCAACTAACTTCAGATGGTGTCCCTTTGTTCTTGTGTTCACTTTCCTATTAAAAACACTTCCCTCCTGAACCTTGTCTAACCCTTTAACGTATTTAAATGTTTCGATCCTGTCCCCCCTTTTCCTTCTGTCCTCCAGACTACACAGATGGAGTTCATGAAGTCTTTCCTGAGAAGTTTTATGCTTAAGACCTTCCACCGTTCTTGTAGCCCGTCTTTGGACCCGTTCAATTTTGTCAATATCTTTTTGTAATTTCGTGCTATCTCCCCCCTACCGGTCTTCCGGAAACCCGTTAAGATCTGACTTTTCTGGCAGGTCTGGAATAGCATTGACCCTGGGGTCAGTATGGTTCTTTTAAAGACGTTACATTATTCTACTTTTTAAATTGGATTTTAATTTTATTATCCGATATCTTTATTATTAATGCCTTATTAATATCAACAAGCCATGATGCGCTTTGATACATCAAAGGAATGGGGGAGCAGTCCTGAAAGGCAGGGAGGGTGGGGGCAATTCTAATCTCTGGGGGGAGTTGGTTCCAGAGGTCCGGGGCCGCCACAGAGAAGGTCCCGCCGTCACATTAACCCCGCTATGCCTGATTCAGCATTGTTAATGATAGAAACCTGCCCTCCGGTGGTCACGTCCGGTATTTTGCGGAGGCAAAAAGAAATCTATTGGATTTTAATTTTATTATACGATATCTTTATTATTAACGCCTTATTAATATTAACTAGCGATGATGCGGGTTTGCTACATCAAAGGAATGGGGGAGCAAACCTGAGAGGCAAGGAGGGTGGGGGCAATTCTAATCTCTGGGGGGAGTGGTTCCAGAGGGCCGGGGCCGCCAGAGAAGGTCTCGCCATCACATTAACCCCGCTATGCCTGATTCAGCATTTTAAATGATAGAAACCTGCCCTCCGGTGGTCACGTCCGGTATTTTGCTGAGGCAAAAAGAAATGTATTGGATTTTAATTTTATCATCCGATATCTTTATTATTAACGCCTTATTAGTATTAACAAGCGATGATGCGGGTTTGCTACATCAAAGGAATGGGGGAGCAATCCTGAAAGGCAATGAGGGTGGGGGCAATTCTAATCTCTGGGGGGAGTTGGTTCCAGAGGGCCGGGGCCGCCACAGAGAAGGTCCCGCCGTCACATTAACCCCGCTATGCCTGATTCAGCATTGTTAATGATAGAAACCTGCCCTCCGGTGGTCACGTCCGGTATTTTGCTGAGGCAAAAAGAAATGTATTGGATTTTAATTTTATCATCCGATATCTTTATTATTAACGCCTTATTAGTATTAACAAGCGATGATGCGGGTTTGCTACATCAAAGGAATGGGGGAGCAATCCTGAAAGGCAAGGAGGGTGGGGGCAATTCTAATCTCTGGGGGGGAGTTGGTTCCAGAGGGCCGGGGCCGCCACAGAGAAGGTCCCGCCATCACATTCACCCTGCTATGCCTGATTCAGCATTGTTAATGATAGAAAACTACCCTCCTGTGGTCACGTATTGCGGACAGAAAAAGAAATCTACTTTTTAAATTGGATTTTAATTTTATTATCCGATATCTTTATTATTAATGCCTTATTAATATCAACAAGCCATGATACGGTTTGGTACATCAAAGGAATGGGGGAACAATCCTGAAAGGCAAGGAGGGTGGGGGCAATTCTAATCTCTGGGGGGAGTTGGTTCCAGAGGGCCGGGGCCACAACAGAGAAGGTCCCGCCGTCACATTAACCCCGCTATGCCTGATTCGGCATTGTTAATGATAGAAACCTGCCCTCCGGTGGTCATGTCCGGTATTTTGCGGAGGCAAAAAGTAATCTATTGGATTTTAATTTTATCATCCGATATCTTTATTATTAACGCCTTATTAATATTAACAAGCGATGATGCGGGTTTTCTACATCAAAGGAATGGGGGAGCAATCCTGAAAGGCAAGGAGGGTGGGGGCAATTCTAATCTCTGGGGGGAGTTGGTTCCAGAGGGCCGGGGCCGCCACAGAGAAGGTCCCGCCGCCACATTAACCCCGCTATGCCTGATTCTGCATTGTTAATGATAGAAACCTGCCCTCCGGTGGTCACGTCCGGAATTTTGCGGAGGCAAAAAGAAATGTATTGGATTTTAATTTTATCATCCGATATCTTTATTATTAACGCCTTATTAATATTAACAAGGGATGATGCGGGTTTGCTACATCAAAGGAATGGGGGAGCAATCCTGAAAGGCAAGGAGGGTGCGGGCAATTCTAATCTCTGGGGGGAGTTTGTTCCAGAGGGCCGGGGCCGCCACAGAGGAGGTCCCGCCATCGCATTAACCCTGCTATGCCTGATTCAGCATTGTTAATGATAGAAAACTGCCCTCCGGTGATCAAATCCGGTACTGTATTGCGGACACAAAAAGAAATCTATTGGATTTTAATTTTATTATCCTATATCTTTATTATTAATGCCTTATTAATATTAATAACCAATGATGCGGTTTGCTACATCAAAGGAATAGGTGAGTAATCCTGCAAAAGCCTTAAACCCAGTTAAGAAGGGCTGTCATCATCGTCATCATCATATTTATTTGTTTGTTTGTTTGTTTATTTATTTATTTATTTATTTATTTAATCTTTTGTTTATTTAATCGTTTACTTATTGGATTTATATGCCACCCCTCTCCGAAGACTCAGGGCGGCTAACAGCAGTCATAAAACAGTGTACAATTATAATCCAATACTAAGAACGAATTAAAAACCCCTTAATATAAACAACCAAACATACATACATACAAACACACCATGCATAAAATTGCAAAGGCCTAGGGGGAAAAGGAATCTTAATTCCCCCATGCCTGGCGGCAGAGGTGGGTTTTGAGTAGCTTACGAAAGGCAAGGAGGGTGGGGGCAATTCTAATCTCTGAGGGGAGTTGGTTCCAGAGGGCCGGGGCCGCCACAGAGAAGGCTCTTCCCCTGGGTCCCGCCATCACATTAACCCTAACCCTCCCCATCCCTAGGGTGGCTGGGCCAAGTCCAGATGCCGGGCCCCTCGCCTTCCCTAATAACGCTAACCCTCCCCTTCCCTATGAACCCTAAACCTCCCCTTCCCTAACCCTCCCCTTCCCTAGGGTGGGTGGTCCAAGTCCAGATGCCGGGCTTTTTTTGGGGGGGGGGGGGGGGGCTGCTATGCCTGATTCAGCCTTGTTAATGATAGAAAACTGCCCTCCTGTGGTCACATCCGGTATTGCGGACACAAAAAGAAGTCTTCTACCTGTCCTACGTCTGGGGAACCACGGTGCCCTTCTCTTCTGCCTATCCCAGGGGATGGCCAACTGATGTGGGGTCAGGTGAAAAGACCTTCTGGTCTGCTATGACTTCAGAGGACGGTATTTATGTCAATGGACCGAGTGGCACCTGTTAAGAAAAGTTATACGAAACAGCTGCTCCTTACCTTTAAAGGCCCAGCTCTCACCGTGCCCCCCGCAAAGGACGGGATGGTCATCTTGCTGGCGACACGCTTGGCTGCCTTTTCCCAGATGAACGGGCTGATGTACCATCGCCTCGGTAGGATTCCGCCTGCATCCCTCGAGTGGCCGGGTTCTAGAATTTGGGAGAAACGGGTGTTATATGATATTGGAACCGTCCTGTGCTTTAAAGGGAAAGTCTTGAATATTGGTAAGAACCAGCAGACGAGCGGCTAAATAGAAACGACTTTATTCCGTTACAATGAGAAAATGCATAACAAGTAAAAACCCAATGGCGCGGTGAAAATCTCTGGGAGGCTGTGCTCTCCAGGCTCTCAAATATCTGCTCTCCCCGGCTGTGACCGATCAAACGGTCCGGCTCTCCGCCTGGAGATTGACCGGTTCGTGCTAGGACGGGATTCCCCTCCCTACCTGGCAGCTTTAACTCTTGAAGGATTCCTTCTGGTGCTTGCGTTGCGACCCCCGGGCCTACTGTTGCCCTATGAATGTTATTAAGGAGTTTAATAATAAATATACAGAATAATAAACTTAAAATCTGTTAAGAGGGTTGATTCCTTTTTCTGTCTCATATTCCTTTTTTGACAATAGAATGGCAGAGTCTTCTGTCCCTTGGCGATATTCTGTCCCTTGGCCTCAATATTAAATCCTGAAACCGAAAACTCTGCCGTTCTGTGGTCAAAACAGATATTGCAGCCACACAAAGGAATCGACCTTTTTAATCGGATTTTAAAGTTATCCTGTATATTTTTAAAGTATTATCAATTTTAATAGGTTAATGGGAGGCGCAAGCCTTGAAACAAGTTAAAGCCTATGATGCCTATTAATACTAATGATGTTTTAATAATAAAGGATAATCGCTCTTCACACAAAAATAACACAAAACCTACACAACTGACTCTTACATAAGGTGACCAGATTTTAACATTGGTAAAGCGGGACACCATTGACTGCCCGGGGGGTGTCTGTGTGTGTGTGAGAGTCTATGAAATAAATAAATTAGTTACCGAAATTATCTGAGACGTGTATATGTCGTGGAAGAGAACCAGACGGTACTTTTCTCTCCGCTGGGTCAATGAATTTTGATCTTACTACGTGATTTATGCAATTAATATCAATCTTGGGTTTAGAACCTGTTTTTTTCTTTTATATATTATTATTATTATTATTATTATTATTATTATTATTATTATTATTATATTTGTATTCTGCCCTTCTCCGAAGACTCAGAGAATTATTTAATGAAAGGCACTGAAGAAAGTGATAAATTTCTCTCGGTTGGGGTCAATGAATTTTGATGTTATTATGTGATTTATGCAATTAATATCAATATTTGGTTTGGGACCTGCTTTTTTCTTTTATATATCATAAATAGGATGCAATAGAACAGGGGTAGGATTATTCAATCTATGATTAAGCAATTGTTAATTTAATATCTATAGAGACAGAAATAATTTAAGTGTGAGGTCTAAATAGAATATTTACCACTAGCTCTACTGATTTTAGGGAGGAAGACATCCAACAACAGCACTAAAAATGAAAAGGCACAAGAAATAACCTTTTCCCACAGCTCTCCACCGGCGGTTCACACGCTCTGCAGGGGTCCTTCAGCTCCCACAGCCGGTCAGTTGCAGAGACATCGGCCAAGCTGCTCCGGCGCTGCTCTTAAACTTCATCAACTAGCGTTCCTCACAGCTGAGAGGGAATGGAGAAGAGGGCGGGTTTTCCAAAGGGGGGGCAGGAAACTGACAGGAGGTGAGCAATGCTGCCAAAGGAAGTTGGTGAGGGATGCCAGGAGAAGAGCACACTTGAAGTCAGAGTTGGTAAGGGATGCCAGAAGAAGGGCACACAGGAAGTCGGCCATGCTTAGAAGGGCGATGCCAAAGGAAGTTGGTGAGGGATGCCAGGAGAAGAGCACACATGAAGTCAGAGTTTGTAAGGGATGCCAGGAGAAGGGCACACAGGAAGTCGGCCATGCTTAGAAGGGCGATGCCAAAGGAAGTTGGTAAGGCATGCGAAGAAAAGGACACACAGGAAGTCGGCCATGCTTAGAAGGTCACTCCAAAGGAAGTTGGTGAGGGAATGCCAGGAGAAGAGCACACCTGAAGTCAGAGTTGGTAAGGGATGCCATAAGAAGGGCACACAGGAAGTCGGCCATACTTAGAAGGGCGATGCCAAAGGAAGTTGGTAAGGCATGCGAAGAAAAGGACACACAGGAAGTCGGCCATGCTTAGAAGGTCACTCCAAAGGAAGTTGGTGAGGGAATGCCAGAAGGGCACAAAGGAACGCGGACTCCCCCCCCCTCGCTATCCCTATTTGAGCCTTAATGATAGAAAACTGCCGTCCTGTGGTCAAATTCGGTATTGCAGCCACAGAAAGAAATACACTTTTTCAATTGGATTTTAACGTTATTATCCTGTATCTTTATTATCAATGCCATATTAATATTAACAGGCGATGATGCATTTTGATAAATCAAAGGAATTGGAAATAATCCTGTAAAAGCCTGAAACCCAGTTAAGAAGGGCTGTGATGGCCTAAATATGAATCATAGGTTTTTAAGAAAGAAGTTGGCAGCCATGCATATAATTATTATTGTTATTTGTAGTAGTAGTAGTAGTAGTATTACTCTTATTATTATTATCAACATCATCATCATTATATTATTATTATTATTATTATTATTATTATTATTATTATTATTATAATAATAATATTTGTGTTCTGCCCTTCTACGAAGACTCAGAGAATTACTTAGTGAAAGGCACTGAACAAAGTGATTTTTTTATGGCATTCCCATGGTCACGTGTTCAAAATTGCGATGCTTGGCAACTAGCATAAGCAACTAACATGCTCATAGAAACATAGAAGTCTGACGGCAGAAAAAGACCCCATGGTCCATCTAGTCTGCCCTTATACTATTTTCTGTATTTTATCTTAGGATGGATATATGTTTATCCCAGGCGTGTTACATTCAGTTACTGTGGATTTATCTACCACGTCTACTGGAAGTTTGTTCCAACGATCTACTACTCTTTCGGTAAAATAATATTTTCTCACGTTGCTTTTGATCGTACCCCCAACTAACTTCAGATGGTGTCCCTTTGTTCTTGTGTTCACTTTCCTATTAAAAACACTTCCCTCCTGAACCTTGTCTAACCCTTTAACGTATTTAAATGTTTCGATCCTGTCCCCCCTTTTCCTTCTGTCCTCCAGACTACACAGATGGAGTTCATGAAGTCTTTCCTGAGAAGTTTTATGCTTAAGACCTTCCACCGTTCTTGTAGCCCGTCTTTGGACCCGTTCAATTTTGTCAATATCTTTTTGTAATTTCGTGCTATCTCCCCCCTACCGGTCTTCCGGAAACCCGTTAAGATCTGACTTTTCTGGCAGGTCTGGAATAGCATTGACCCTGGGGTCAGTATGGTTCTTTTAAAGACGTTACATTATTCTACTTTTTAAATTGGATTTTAATTTTATTATCCGATATCTTTATTATTAATGCCTTATTAATATCAACAAGCCATGATGCGCTTTGATACATCAAAGGAATGGGGGAGCAGTCCTGAAAGGCAGGGAGGGTGGGGGCAATTCTAATCTCTGGGGGGAGTTGGTTCCAGAGGTCCGGGGCCGCCACAGAGAAGGTCCCGCCGTCACATTAACCCCGCTATGCCTGATTCAGCATTGTTAATGATAGAAACCTGCCCTCCGGTGGTCACGTCCGGTATTTTGCGGAGGCAAAAAGAAATCTATTGGATTTTAATTTTATTATACGATATCTTTATTATTAACGCCTTATTAATATTAACTAGCGATGATGCGGGTTTGCTACATCAAAGGAATGGGGGAGCAAACCTGAGAGGCAAGGAGGGTGGGGGCAATTCTAATCTCTGGGGGGAGTGGTTCCAGAGGGCCGGGGCCGCCAGAGAAGGTCTCGCCATCACATTAACCCCGCTATGCCTGATTCAGCATTTTAAATGATAGAAACCTGCCCTCCGGTGGTCACGTCCGGTATTTTGCTGAGGCAAAAAGAAATGTATTGGATTTTAATTTTATCATCCGATATCTTTATTATTAACGCCTTATTAGTATTAACAAGCGATGATGCGGGTTTGCTACATCAAAGGAATGGGGGAGCAATCCTGAAAGGCAATGAGGGTGGGGGCAATTCTAATCTCTGGGGGGAGTTGGTTCCAGAGGGCCGGGGCCGCCACAGAGAAGGTCCCGCCGTCACATTAACCCCGCTATGCCTGATTCAGCATTGTTAATGATAGAAACCTGCCCTCCGGTGGTCACGTCCGGTATTTTGCTGAGGCAAAAAGAAATGTATTGGATTTTAATTTTATCATCCGATATCTTTATTATTAACGCCTTATTAGTATTAACAAGCGATGATGCGGGTTTGCTACATCAAAGGAATGGGGGAGCAATCCTGAAAGGCAAGGAGGGTGGGGGCAATTCTAATCTCTGGGGGGGAGTTGGTTCCAGAGGGCCGGGGCCGCCACAGAGAAGGTCCCGCCATCACATTCACCCTGCTATGCCTGATTCAGCATTGTTAATGATAGAAAACTACCCTCCTGTGGTCACGTATTGCGGACAGAAAAAGAAATCTACTTTTTAAATTGGATTTTAATTTTATTATCCGATATCTTTATTATTAATGCCTTATTAATATCAACAAGCCATGATACGGTTTGGTACATCAAAGGAATGGGGGAACAATCCTGAAAGGCAAGGAGGGTGGGGGCAATTCTAATCTCTGGGGGGAGTTGGTTCCAGAGGGCCGGGGCCACAACAGAGAAGGTCCCGCCGTCACATTAACTCCGCTATGCCTGATTCGGCATTGTTAATGATAGAAACCTGCCCTCCGGTGGTCATGTCCGGTATTTTGCGGAGGCAAAAAGTAATCTATTGGATTTTAATTTTATCATCCGATATCTTTATTATTAACGCCTTATTAATATTAACAAGCGATAATGCGGGTTTCCTACATCAAAGGAATGGGGGAGCAATCCTGAAAGGCAAGGAGGGTGGGGGCAATTCTAATCTCTGGGGGGAGTTGGTTCCAGAGGGCCGGGGCCGCCACAGAGAAGATCCCGCCGTCACATTAACCCCGCTATGCCTGATTCAGCATCGTTAATGATAGAAACCTGCCCTCCGGTGGTCACTTCCGGTATTTTGCGGAGGCAAAAAGAAATCTATTGGATTTTAATTTTATTATACGATATCTTTATTATTAACGCCTTATTAATATTAACTAGCGATGATGCGGGTTTGCTACATCAAAGGAATGGGGGAGCAATCCTGAAAGGCAAGGAGGGTGGGGGCAATTCTAATCTCTGGGGGGAGTTGGTTCCAGAGGGCCGGGGCCGCCACAGAGAAGGTCCCGCCATCACATTAACCCTGCTATGCCTGATTCAGCATTGTTAATGATAGACAACTGCCCTCCGTTGGTCACGTATTGCGGACACAAAAAGAAATCTACTTTTTAAATTGGATTTTAATTTTATTATCCGATATCTTTATTATTAATGCCTTATTAATATCAACAAGCCATGATGCGCTTTGATACATCAAAGGAATGGGGGAGCAGTCCTGAAAGGCAGGGAGGGTGGGGGCAATTCTAATCTCTGGGGGGAGTTGGTTCCAGAGGGCCGGGGCCACCACAGAGAAGGTCCCGTCATCACATTAACCCCGCTATGCCTGATTCAGCATTGTTAATGATAGAAACCTGCCCTCCAGTGGTCACGTCCGGTATTTTCCGGAGGCAAAAAGAAATCTATTGGATTATAATTTTATCGGTTCCAGAGGGCTGGGGCCGCCACAGAGAAGGTCCCGCCATCAGATTCACCCCGCTATGCCTGAATCAGCATTGTTAATGATAGAAACCTGCCCTCCGGTGGTCACGTCCGGTATTTTGCGGAGACAAAAAGAAATCTATTGGATTTTAATTTTATTATCCGATATCTTTATTATTAACGCCTTATTAATATTAACAAGCGATGATGCGGGTTTGCTACATCAAAGGAATGGGGGAGCAATCCTGAAAGGCAAGGAGGATGGGGGCAATTCTAATCTCTGGGGGGAGTTGGTTCCAGAGGTCCGGGGCCGCCACAGAGAAGGTCCCGCCATCACATTAACCCCGCTATGCCTGATTCAGCATTGTTAATGATAGAAACCTGCCCTCCGTTGATAACGTCCGGTGTTTTGCGGAGGCAAAAAGAAATCTATTGGATTTTAATTTTATTATCCGATATCTTTATTATTAACGCCTTATTAATATTAACAAGCGATGATGCGGGTTTGCTACATCAAAGGAATGGGGGAGCAATCCTGAAAGGCAGGGAGGGTTGGGGCAATTCTAATCATTGGGGGGAGTTGGTTCCAGAGGGCCGGGGCCGCCACAGAGAAGGTCCCGCCATCACATTCACCCTGCTATGCCTGATTCAGCATTGTTAATGATAGAAAACTACCCTCCTGTGGTCACGTATTGCGGACACAAAAAGAAATCTACTTTTTAAATTGGATTTTAATTTTATTATCCGATATCTTTATTATTAATGCCTTATTAATATCAACAAGCCATGATACGGTTTGGTACATCAAAGGAATGGGGGAACAATCCTGAAAGGCAAGGAGGGTGGGGGCAATTCTAATCTCTGGGGGGAGTTGGTTCCAGAGGGCCGGGGCCGCCACAGAGAAGGTCCCGCCATCACATTCACCCTGCTATGCCTGATTCAGCATTGTTAATGATAGAAAACTGCCCTCCGGTGGTCTCGTCCGGTATTGCGGACGCAAAAAGAAATCTATTGGATTTTAATTTTATTATCCGATATCTTTATTATTAATGCCTTATTAATATTAACAAGCAATGATGCGGTTCGCTACATCAAAGGAATAGGGGAGCAATCCCGAAAGGCAAGGAGGGTGGGGGCAATTCTAATCTCTGGGGGGAGTTGGTTCCAGAGGGCCGGGGCCGCCACAGAGAAGGACCCGCCGTCACATTAACCCCGCTATGCCTGATTCAGCATTGTTGATGATAGAAACCTGCCCTCCGGTGGTCACGTCCGGTATTTTACGGAGGCAAAAAGAAATCTATTGGATTTTAATTTTATCATCCGATATCTTTATTATTAACGCCTTATTAATATTAACAAGCAATGATGCGGTTCGCTACATCAAAGGAATAGGGGAGCAATCCCAAAAGGCAAGGAGGGTGGGGGCAATTCTAATCTCTGGGGGGAGTTGGTTCCAGAGGGCCGGGGCCGCCACAGAGAAGGTCCCGCCATCACATTCACCCTGCTATGCCTGATTCAGCATTGTTAATGATAGAAAACTACCCTCCTGTGGTCACGTATTGCGGACACAAAAAGAAATCTACTTTTTAAATTGGATTTTAATTTTATTATCCGATATCTTTATTATTAATGCCTTATTAATATCAACAAGCCATGATACGGTTTGGTACATCAAAGGAATGGGGGAACAATCCTGAAAGGCAAGGAGGGTGGGGGCAATTCTAATCTCTGGGGGGAGTTGGTTCCAGAGGGCCGGGGCCGCCACAGAGAAGGTCCCGCCATCACATTAACCCTGCTATGCCTGATTCAGCATTGTTAATGATAGAAAACTGCCCTCCGGTGGTCTCGTCCGGTATTGCGGACGCAAAAAGAAATCTATTGGATTTTAATTTTATTATCCGATATCTTTATTATTAATGCCTTATTAATATTAACAAGCAATGATGCGGTTCGCTACATCAAAGGAATAGGGGAGCAATCCCGAAAGGCAAGGAGGGTGGGGGCAATTCTAATCTCTGGGGGGAGTTGGTTCCAGAGGGCCGGGGCCGCCACAGAGAAGGACCCGCCGTCACATTAACCCCGCTATGCCTGATTCAGCATTGTTAATGATAGAAACCTGCCCTCCGGTGGTCACGTCCGGTATTTTACGGTGGCAAAAAGAAATCTATTGGATTTTAATTTTATCATCCGATATCTTTATTATTAACGCCTTATTAATATTAACAAGCGATGATGCGGGTTTGCTACATCAAAGGAATGGCGGAGCAATCCTGAAAGGCATGGAGGGTGGGGACAATTCTAATCTCTGGGGGGAGTTGGTTCCAGAGGGCCGGGGCCGCCACAGAGAAGGACCCGCCGTCACATTAACCCCGCTATGCCTGATTCAGCATTGTTAATGATAGAAACCTGCCCTCCGGTGGTCACGTCCGGAATTTTGCGGAGGCAAAAAGAAATGTATTGGATTTTAATTTTATCATCCGATATCTTTATTATTAACGCCTTATTAATATTAACAAACGATGATGCGGGTTTGCTACATCAAGGGAATGGGGGAGCAATCCTGAAAGGCAAGGTGGGTGGGGGCAATTCTAATCTCTGGGGGGAGTTTGTTCCAGAGGGGCGGGGCCGCCACAGAGAAGGTCCCGCCATCACATTAACCCCGCTATGCCTGATTCAGCATTGTTAATGATAGAAACCTGCCCTCCGGTGGTCACGTCCGGTATTTTGCGGAGGCAAAAAGAATTCTATTGGATTTTAATTTTATCATCCGATATCTTTATTATTAATGCCTTATTAATATTAACAAGCGATGATGCGGGTTTGCTACATCAAAGGAATGGGGGAGCAATCCTGAAAGGGAAGGAGGGGGGGGGCAATTCTAATCTCTGGGGGGAGTTGGTTCCAGAGGGCCGGGGCCGCCACAGAGAAGGTCCCGCCGTCACATTAACCCCGCTATGCCTGATTCAGCATTGTTAATGATAGAAACCTGCCCTCCGGTGGTCACGCCCGGTATTCTGCTGAGGCAAAAAGAAATCTATTGGATTTTAATTTTATTATCCGATATCTTTATTATTAACGCCTTATTAATATTAACAAGCGATGATGCGGGTTTGCTACATCAAAGGAATGGGGAAGCAATCCTAAAAGGAAAGGAGGATTGTGGCAATTCTAATCTCTGGGGGGAATTGGTTCCAGAGGGCCGGGGTCGCCACAGAGAAGGTCCCGCCGTCACATTAACCCCGCAATGCCTGATCCAGCATTGTTTATGATAGAAACCTGCCCTCCGGTGGTCACGTCCGGTATTTTGTAGAGGCAAAAAGAAATCTATTGGATTTTAATTTTATTATCTGATATCTTTATTATTAACGCCTTATTAATATTAACAAGCGATGATGCGGGTTTGCTACATCAAAGGAATGGGGGAGCAATCCTGAAAGGCAAGGAGGGTGGGGGCAATTCTAATCTCTGGGGGGAGTTGGTTCCAGAGGGCCGGGGCCGCCACAGAGAAGGTCCCGCCGTAACATTAACCCCGATATGCATGATTCAGCATTGTTAATGATAGAAACCTGCCCTCCGGTGGTCACGTCCGGTACTTTGCGGAGGCAAAAAGAAATCTATTGGATTTTAATTTTATCATCCGATATCTTTATTATTAACGCCTTATTAATATTAACAAGCGATGATGCGGGTTTGCTACATCAAAGGAATGGGGGAGCAAACCTGAAAGGCAATTTGGGTGGGGGCAATTCTAATCTCTGGGGGGAGTTGGTTCCAGAGGGCCGGGGCCGCCACAGAGAAGGTCCCGCCGTCACATTAACCCCGCTATGCCTGATTCAGCATTGTTAATGATAGAAACCTGCCCTCCGGTGGTCACGTCCGGTATTTTGCGGAGGGAAAAAGAATTCTATTGGATTTTAATTTTATCATCCGATATCTTTATTATTAACACCTTATTAATATTAACAAGCGATGATGCGGGTTTGCTACATCAAAGGAATGGGGGAGCAATCCTGAAAGGCAAGGAGGGTGCGGGCAATTCTAATCTCTGGGGGGAGTTTGTTCCACAGGGCCGGGGCCGCCACAGAGAAGGTCCCGCCATCACATTAACCCCGCTATGCCTGATTCAGCATTGTTAATGATAGAAACCTGCCCTCCGGTGGTCACGTCCGGAATTTTGCGGAGGCAAAAAGAAATGTATTGGATTTTAATTTTATCATCCGATATCTTTATTATTAACGCCTTATTAATATTAACAAGCGATGATGCGGGTTTGCTACATCAAAGGAATGGGGGAGCAATCCTGAGAGGCAAGGAGGGTGGGGACAATTCTAATCTCTGGGGGGAGTTGGTTCCAGAGGGCCGGGGCCGCCACAGAGAAGGTCCCGCCGTCACATTAACCCGGCTATGCCTGATTCAGCATTGTTAATGATAGAAACCTGCCCTCCGGTGGTCACGTCCGGTATTTTGCGCAGGCAAAAAGAAATCTATTGGATTTTAATTTTATCATCCGATATCTTTATTATTAACACCTTATTAATATTAACAAGCGATGATGCGGGTTTGCTACATCAAAGGAATGGGGGAGCAATCCTGAAAGGCAATGAGTGTGGGGGCAATTCTAATCTCTGGGGGGAGTTGGTTCCAGAAGGCCGGGGCCGCCACAGAGAAGGTCCCGCCGTCACATTAACCCCGCTATGCCTGATTCAGCATTGTTAATCATAGAAACCTGCCCTCCGGTGGTCACGTCCGGTATTTTGCGGAGGCAAAAAGAATTCTATTGGATTTTAATTTTATCATCCGATATCTTTATTATTAACGCCTTATTAATATTAACAAGCGATGATGCGGGTTTGCTACATCAAAGGAATGGGGGAGCAATCCTGAAAGGCAATGAGGGTGGGGGCAATTCTAATCTCTGGGGGGAGTTGGTTCCAGAGGGCCGGGGCCGCCACAGAGAAGGTCCCGCCGCAACATTAACCCCGCTATGCCTGATTCAGCATTGTTAATGATAGAAACCCGCCCTCCGGTGGTCACGTCCGGTATTTTGCTGAGGCAAAAAGAAATGTATTGGATTTTAATTTTATCATCCGATATCTTTATTATTAACGCCTTATTAGTATTAACAAGCGATGATGCGGGTTTGCTACATCAAAGGAATGGGGGAGCAATCCTGAAAGGCAAGGAGGGTGGGGGCAATTCTAATCTCTGGGGGGGAGTTGGTTCCAGAGGGCCGGGGCCGCCACAGAGAAGGTCCCGCCGTCACATTAACCCCGCTATGCCTGATTCAGCACTGTTAATGATAGAAACCTGCCCTCCGGTGGTCACGTCCGGTATTTTGCGCAGGCAAAAAGAATTCTATTGGATTTTAATTTTATCATCCGATATCTTTATTATTAACGCCTTATTAATATTAACAACCGATGATGCGGGTTTGCTACATCAAAGGAATGGGGGAGCAATCCTGAAAGGCAAGGAGGGTGGGGGCAATTCTAATCTCTGGGGGGAGTTTGTTCCAGAGGGCCGGGGCCGCCACAGAGAAGGTCCCGCCGTCACATTAACCCCGCTATGCCTGATTCAGGATTGTTAATTATAGAAACCTGCCCTCCGGTGGTCACGTCCGGTATTTTGCGGAGGCAAAAATAAATCTATTGGATTTTAATTTTATCATCCGATATCTTTATTATTAATGCCTTATTAATATTAACAAGCGATGATGCGGGTTTGCTACATCAAAGGAATGGGGAAGCAATCCTGAAAGGCAAGGAGGGTGGAGGCAATTCTAATCTCTGGGGGGAGTTGGTTCCAGAGGGCCGGGGCCGCCATAGAGAAGGTCCCGCCATCACATTAACCCCGCTATGCCTGATTCAGCATTGTTAGTGATAGAAACCTGCCCTCCGGTGGTCACGTCCGGTATTTTGCGCAGGCAAAAAGAATATCCATCCTAAGATAAAATACAGAAAATAGTATAAGGGCAGACTAGATGGACCAGGAGGTCTTTTTCTGCCGTCAGACTTCTATGTTTCTATGTTTCTATTTACAAGCGATGATGCGGGTTTGCTACATCAAAGGAATGGCGGAGCAATCCTGAAAGGCAAGGAGGGTGGGGGCAATTCTAATCTCTGGGGGGAGTTGGTTCCAGAGGGTTGGGGCCACCACAGAGAAGGTCGCGCCATCACATTAACCCCGCTATGCCTGATTCAGCATTGTTAATGATAGAAACCTGCCCTCCGGTGGTCACGTCCGGTCTTTTGCGGAGACAAAAAGAAATCTATTGGATTTTAATTTTATCATCCCATATCTTTATTATTAACGCCTTATTAATATTAACAAGCGATGATGCGGGTTTGGTACATCAAAGGAATGGGGGAGCAATCCTGAAAAGCAAGGAGGGTGGGGCAATTCTAATCTCTGGGGGGAGTTGGGTCCAGAGGGCTGGGGCCGCCACAGAGAAGGTCCCGCCGTCACATTAACCCCGCTATGCCTGATTCAGCATTGTTAATGATAGAAACCTGCCCTCCGGTGGTCACGTCCGGTATTTTACGGAGGCAAAAAGAAATCTATTGGATTTTAATTTTATCATCCGATATCTTTATTATTAACGCCTTATTAATATTAACAAGCGATGATGCGGGTTTGCTACATCAAAGGAATGGGGGAGCAATCCTGAAAGGCAAGGAGGGTGGGGGCAATTCTAATCTCTGGGGGGGAGTTGGTTCCAGAGGGCCGGGGCCGCCACAGAGAAGGTCCCGCCGTCACATTAACCCCGCTATGCCTGATTCAGCATTGTTAATGATAGAAACCTGCCCTCCGATGGTCACGTCCGGTATTTTGCGGAGGCAAAAAGAAATCTATTGGATTTTAATTTTATCATCCGATATCTTTATTATTAACGCCTTATTAATATTAACAAGCGATGATGCGGGTTTGGTACATCAAAGGAATGGGGGAGCAATCCTGAAAAGCAAGGAGGGTGGGGCAATTCTAATCTCTGGGGGGAGTTGGTTCCAGAGGGCCGGGGCCGCCACAGAGAAGGTCCCGCCGTCACATTAACCCCGATATGCCTGATTCAGCATTGTTAATGATAGAAACCTGCCCTCCGGTGGTCACGTCCGGTATTTTGCGGAGGCAAAAAGAAATCTATTGGATTTTAATTTTATCATCCGATATCTTTATTATTAACGCCTTATTAATATTAACAAGCGATGATGCGGGTTTGCTACATCAAAGGAATGGGGGAGCAAACCTGAAAGGCAATGAGGGTGGGGGCAATTCTAATCTCTGGGGGGAGTTGGTTCCAGAGGGCCGGGGCCGCCACAGAGAAGGTCCCGCCGTCATATTAACCCCGCTATGCCTGATTCAGCATTGTTAATGATAGAAACCTGCCCTCCGGTGGTCACGTCCGGTATTTTGCGGAGGCAAAAAGAATTCTATTGGATTTTAATTTTATCATCCGATATCTTTATTATTAACGCCTTATTAATATTAACAAGCGATGATGCGGGTTTGCTACATCAAAGGAATGGGGGAGCAATCCTGAAAGGCAAGGAGGGTGCGGGCAATTCTAATCTCTGGGGGGAGTTTGTTCCAGAGGGCCGGGGCCGCCACAGAGAAGGTCCCGCCATCACATTAACCCCGCTATGCCTGATTCTGCATTGTTAATGATAGAAACCTGCCCTCCGGTGGTCACGTCCGGAATTTTGCGGAGGCAAAAAGAAATGTATTGGATTTTAATTTTATCATCCGATATCTTTATTATTAACGCCTTATTAATATTAACAAGGGATGATGCGGGTTTGCTACATCAAAGGAATGGGGGAGCAATCCTGAAAGGCAAGGAGGGTGCGGGCAATTCTAATCTCTGGGGGGAGTTTGTTCCAGAGGGCCGGGGCCGCCACAGAGGAGGTCCCGCCATCGCATTAACCCTGCTATGCCTGATTCAGCATTGTTAATGATAGAAAACTGCCCTCCGGTGGTCAAATCCGGTACTGTATTGCGGACACAAAAAGAAATCTATTGGATTTTAATTTTATTATCCTATATCTTTATTATTAATGCCTTATTAATATTAATAACCAATGATGCGGTTTGCTACATCAAAGGAATAGGTGAGTAATCCTGCAAAAGCCTTAAACCCAGTTAAGAAGGGCTGTCATCATCGTCATCATCATATTTATTTATTTGTTTGTTTGTTTATTTATTTATTTATTTATTTATTTAATCTTTTGTTTATTTAATCGTTTACTTATTGGATTTATATGCCACCCCTCTCCGAAGACTCAGGGCGGCTAACAGCAGTCATAAAACAGTGTACAATTATAATCCAATACTAAGAACGAATTAAAAACCCCTTAATATAAACAACCAAACATACATACATACAAACACACCATGCATAAAATTGCAAAGGCCTAGGGGGAAAAGGAATCTTAATTCCCCCATGCCTGGCGGCAGAGGTGGGTTTTGAGTAGCTTACGAAAGGCAAGGAGGGTGGGGGCAATTCTAATCTCTGAGGGGAGTTGGTTCCAGAGGGCCGGGGCCGCCACAGAGAAGGCTCTTCCCCTGGGTCCCGCCATCACATTAACCCTAACCCTCCCCATCCCTAGGGTGGCTGGGCCAAGTCCAGATGCCGGGCCCCTCGCCTTCCCTAATAACGCTAACCCTCCCCTTCCCTATGAACCCTAAACCTCCCCTTCCCTAACCCTCCCCTTCCCTAGGGTGGGTGGTCCAAGTCCAGATGCCGGGCTTTTTTTTTGGGGGGGGGGGCTGCTATGCCTGATTCAGCCTTGTTAATGATAGAAAACTGCCCTCCTGTGGTCACATCCGGTATTGCGGACACAAAAAGAAGTCTTCTACCTGTCCTACGTCTGGGGAACCACGGTGCCCTTCTCTTCTGCCTATCCCAGGGGATGGCCAACTGATGTGGGGTCAGGTGAAAAGACCTTCTGGTCTGCTATGACTTCAGAGGACGGTATTTATGTCAATGGACCGAGTGGCACCTGTTAAGAAAAGTTATACGAAACAGCTGCTCCTTACCTTTAAAGGCCCAGCTCTCACCGTGCCCCCCGCAAAGGACGGGATGGTCATCTTGCTGGCGACACGCTTGGCTGCCTTTTCCCAGATGAACGGGCTGATGTACCATCGCCTCGGTAGGATTCCGCCTGCATCCCTCGAGTGGCCGGGTTCTAGAATTTGGGAGAAACGGGTGTTATATGATATTGGAACCGTCCTGTGCTTTAAAGGGAAAGTCTTGAATATTGGTAAGAACCAGCAGACGAGCGGCTAAATAGAAACGACTTTATTCCGTTACAATGAGAAAATGCATAACAAGTAAAAACCCAATGGCGTGGTGAAAATCTCTGGGAGGCTGTGCTCTCCAGGCTCTCAAATATCTGCTCTCCCCGGCTGTGACCGATCAAACGGTCCGGCTCTCCGCCTGGAGATTGACCGGTTCGTGCTAGGACGGGATTCCCCTCCCTACCTGGCAGCTTTAACTCTTGAAGGATTCCTTCTGGTGCTTGCGTTGCGACCCCCGGGCCTACTGTTGCCCTATGAATGTTATTAAGGAGTTTAATAATAAATATACAGAATAATAAACTTAAAATCTGTTAAGAGGGTTGATTCCTTTTTCTGTCTCATATTCCTTTTTTGACAATAGAATGGCAGAGTCTTCTGTCCCTTGGCGATATTCTGTCCCTTGGCCTCAATATTAAATCCTGAAACCGAAAACTCTGCCGTTCTGTGGTCAAAACAGATATTGCAGCCACACAAAGGAATCGACCTTTTTAATCGGATTTTAAAGTTATCCTGTATATTTTTAAAGTATTATCAATTTTAATAGGTTAATGGGAGGCGCAAGCCTTGAAACAAGTTAAAGCCTATGATGCCTATTAATACTAATGATGTTTTAATAATAAAGGATAATCGCTCTTCACACAAAAATAACACAAAACCTACACAACTGACTCTTACATAAGGTGACCAGATTTTAACATTGGTAAAGCGGGACACCATTGACTGCCCGGGGGGTGTCTGTGTGTGTGTGAGAGTCTATGAAATAAATAAATTAGTTACCGAAATTATCTGAGACGTGTATATGTCGTGGAAGAGAACCAGACGGTACTTTTCTCTCCGCTGGGTCAATGAATTTTGATCTTACTACGTGATTTATGCAATTAATATCAATCTTGGGTTTAGAACCTGTTTTTTTCTTTTATATATTATTATTATTATTATTATTATTATTATTATTATTATTATATTTGTATTCTGCCCTTCTCCGAAGACTCAGAGAATTATTTAATGAAAGGCACTGAAGAAAGTGATAAATTTCTCTCGGTTGGGGTCAATGAATTTTGATGTTATTATGTGATTTATGCAATTAATATCAATATTTGGTTTGGGACCTGCTTTTTTCTTTTATATATCATAAATAGGATGCAATAGAACAGGGGTAGGATTATTCAATCTATGATTAAGCAATTCTTAATTTAATATCTATAGAGACAGAAATAATTTAAGTGTGAGGTCTAAATAGAATATTTACCACTAGCTCTACTGATTTTAGGGAGGAAGACATCCAACAACAGCACTAAAAATGAAAAGGCACAAGAAATAACCTTTTCCCACAGCTCTCCACCGGCGGTTCACACGCTTTGCAGGGGTCCTTCAGCTCCCACAGCCGGTCAATTGCAGAGACATCGGCCAAGCTGCTCCGGCGCTGCTCTTAAACTTCATCAACTAGCGTTCCTCACAGCTGAGAGGGAATGGAGAAGAGGGCGGGGTTTCCAAAGGGGGGGCAGGAAACTGACAGGAGGTGAGCAATGCTGCCAAAGGAAGTTGGTGAGGGATGCCAGGAGAAGAGCACACATGAAGTCAGAGTTGGTAAGGGATGCCAGAAGAAGGGCACACAGGAAGTCGGCCATGCTTAGAAGGGCGATGCCAAAGGAAGTTGGTGAGGGATGCCAGGAGAAGAGCACACATGAAGTCAGAGTTTGTAAGGGATACCAGGAGAAGGGCACACAGGAAGTCGGCCATGCTTAGAAGGGCGATGCCAAAGGAAGTTGGTAAGGCATGCGAAGAAAAGGACACACAGGAAGTCGGCCATGCTTAGAAGGTCACTCCAAAGGAAGTTGGTGAGGGATGCCAGGAGAAGAGCACACATGAAGTCAGAGTTTGTAAGGGATACCAGGAGAAGGGCACACAGGAAGTCGGCCATGCTTAGAAGGGCGATGCCAAAGGAAGTTGGTAAGGCATGCGAAGAAAAGGACACACAGGAAGTCGGCCATGCTTAGAAGGTCACTCCAAAGGAAGTTGGTGAGGGAATGCCAGAAGGGCACAAAGGAACGCGGATTCCCCCCCCCCCTCGCTATCCCTATTTGAGCCTTAATGATAGAAAACTGCCGTCCTGTGGTCAAATTCGGTATTGCAGCCACAGAAAGAAATACACTTTTTCAATTGGATTTTAACGTTATTATCCTGTATCTTTATTATCAATGCCATATTAATATTAACAGGCGATGATGCATTTTGATAAATCAAAGGAATTGGGAATAATCCTGTAAAAGCCTGAAACCCAGTTAAGAAGGGCTGTGATGGCCTAAATATGAATCATAGGTTTTTAAGAAAGAAGTTGGCAGCCATGCATACAATTATTATTGTTATTTGTAGTAGTAGTAGTATTACTCTTATTATTATTATCATCATCATCATCATTATATTATTATTATTATTATTATTATTATTATTATTATTATTATTATTATTATTATAATATTTGTGTTCTGCCCTTCTACGAAGACTCAGAGAATTACTTAGTGAAAGCCACTGAACAAAGTGATTTTTTTATGGCATTCCCATGGTCACGTGTTCAAAATTGCGATGCTTGGCAACTAGCATAAGCAACTAACATGCTCATAGAAACATAGAAGTCTGACGGCAGAAAAAGACCCCATGGTCCATCTAGTCTGCCCTTATACTATTTTCTGTATTTTATTTTAGGATGGATATATGTTTATCCCAGGCGTGTTACATTCAGTTACTGTGGATTTATCTACCACGTCTACTGGAAGTTTGTTCCAACGATCTACTACTCTTTCGGTAAAATAATATTTTCTCACGTTGCTTTTGATCGTACCCCCAACTAACTTCAGATGGTGTCCCTTTGTTCTTGTGTTCACTTTCCTATTAAAAACACTTCCCTCCTGAACCTTGTCTAACCCTTTAACGCAGAGGTCCCCAACCTTTTTTGCACCAGGGACCGGCTTTAAGCTAGACCAGTTTTCCATGGCCCGGTGGGGGGGGGGGGGGGGCTAGCTGTCAGCGGCGCCGTAAAAGGGGCGATCAAGAGAGGAATGGGTGAATGAATGGACGGAGGGTGGGAAGGAAGGAAGGAAAGAGGGAAGGGACAGGAACAAAAGAAGGGTGCAAAGGAAGCAAGGAAAGGTGTGAAAGGGGAGAGTAAGAGAGGAAGGAGTGAAAGAAGGGAATGAGGGAGGAAAGAAGGGAGGAAGGAAAAGGAAAGCAAGAAATGGAGGGAGGAAAGGAAGGAAAGAAAGAAAGAAAGAAAGGGGGAAGGGACAGGAACAGAGGAAGGAAGCAAGGAAACTTATGAAAGGGGAGAGTAAGGGAAGAAGGTAGGAAGGAGAAAGAAAAGAAGAAATAGAGGAAGGGAAGGTAAAAGAGAGAAAGAAAAAGAGCAAGAAACAAAGCAAGAAAGAGAAAGAAAGAAAGGCAACTTCAAAGAAAGGCTCACTGAGCATCTCTCACTCTCTCTCTCTTTCTATCCCTCTTTCTTTCTCTTCCTTTCTCTCTCTCCTCTTCCTTTATCTCCTCTCTCTCTCCCTCTCTCTTTCTCTCCCCCCTCTCTCCCCCTTTTCCTCTCTCCCTTTCTTGCTATCTCTCCCCCCTCTCCCTCTCTCTTTCTCCCTCTCCCTCTCTTTCTCTCTCTCCCCCCTCTCTCTTTCTCTCTCTCTCCCCCTCTTTCTCTCTCTTCTTCTCACTTTCTCTCTCTTGTTTTCTTTCTGTCTCTTTTGCTTTCTCTCTCTCTCACTCTTTCTTGTTTTCTTTCTCACGCTCTTTCTCTCTCTTGTTCTCTCTCTTGCTATCTCTTTCTCTCCCCCCCTTTCTCACTCTCTCTTTCTCACTTTCTCTCTATCTTGCTGTCTGTTGCTATCACTCACTCTCGTTCTCCGTTCTTCTCAGCGATGACGCGCGCACGCCCTGCCCGCCTCACCTTTGCGAGAGCACTTTCGCCCCGGGCTCTCAGCAAGGGGGTTTGCAGGAGAGGTGGGGCCGGCGAAAGTGATATTGAATGTCGGGGGAGAACGAGCGGTTGCACGCGCTGCCTATCCCCCTGCTAGCCCACTCGGAATATTCAAAATAAGAAAAGCCTTCGCCGGCAAAGGCTTTTCTTATTTTGAATATTCCGAGTGGGCTAGCAGGGAGATAGGCAGCGCGTGCAACCGCTCGTTCTCCCCCGACATTCAATATCACCTTCGCCGGCCTCCGCTGAGGAAAGCCTTTGCCGGCATTTCCTCTCGGCGTCAAGGAGGCGCAGCGGCGGGCGGAGAGAGGGAAGGGGGGGGGCAGCGGCATCCCTCCTGGCCTTGGCGGGCCGCCCAACCCTCCCCACCTCCTGCAAACGCGGCGGGCGGCGGGGGGAGAGCGAGGAGCCGGTTCCGGCGGGCGCGGGGCTTGGCTGGCTGGCGGGGGGAGCGCTGCTGGTGGTGCGGAAAGGCCGAGGGGGCCCTTGCGCCGCGGACCGGCTGAAAAGCCCCAACGGCCCGGTCCCGGTCCGCGGACCGGCGGTTGGGGACCTAGGCTTTAACGTATTTAAATGTTTCGATCCTGTCCCCCCTTTTCCTTCTGTCCTCCAGACTACACAGATGGAGTTCATGAAGTCTTTCCTGAGAAGTTTTATGCTTAAGACCTTCCACCGTTCTTGTAGCCCGTCTTTGGACCCGTTCAATTTTGTCAATATCTTTTTGTAATTTCGTGCTATCTCCCCCCTACCGGTCTTCCGGAAACCCGTTAAGATCTGACTTTTCTGGCAGGTCTGGAATAGCATTGACCCTGGGGTCAGTATGGTTCTTTTAAAGACGTTACATTATTCTACTTTTTAAATTGGATTTTAATTTTATTATCCGATATCTTTATTATTAATGCCTTATTAATATCAACAAGCCATGATGCGCTTTGATACATCAAAGGAATGGGGGAGCAGTCCTGAAAGGCAGGGAGGGTGGGGGCAATTCTAATCTCTGGGGGGAGTTGGTTCCAGAGGGCCGGGGCCGCCACAGAGAAGGTCCCGCCGTCACATTAACCCCGCTATGCCTGATTCAGCATTGTTAATGATAGAAAACTGCCCTCCGGTGGTCACGTCCGGTATTTTGCGGAGGCAAAAAGAAATCTATTGGATTTTAATTTTATTATCCTATATCTTTATTATTAATGCCTTATTAATATTAACAAGCCATGATGCAGTTCGCTACATCAAAGGAATGGGTGAGAAATCCCGAAAGGCAAGGAGGGTGGGGGCAATTCTAATCTCTGGGGGGAGTTGGTTCCAGAGGTCCGGGGCCGCCACAGAGAAGGTCCCGCCGTCACATTAACCCCGCTATGCCTGATTCAGCATTGTTAATGATAGAAACCTGCCCTCCGGTGGTCACGTCCGGTATTTTGCGGAGGCAAAAAGAAATCTATTGGATTTTAATTTTATTATACGATATCTTTATTATTAACGCCTTATTAATATTAACTAGCGATGATGCGGGTTTGCTACATCAAAGGAATGGGGGAGCAAACCTGAGAGGCAAGGAGGGTGGGGGCAATTCTAATCTCTGGGGGGAGTGGTTCCAGAGGGCCGGGGCCGCCAGAGAAGGTCTCGCCATCACATTAACCCCGCTATGCCTGATTCAGCATTTTAAATGATAGAAACCTGCCCTCCGGTGGTCACGTCCGGTATTTTGCTGAGGCAAAAAGAAATGTATTGGATTTTAATTTTATCATCCGATATCTTTATTATTAACGCCTTATTAGTATTAACAAGCGATGATGCGGGTTTGCTACATCAAAGGAATGGGGGAGCAATCCTGAAAGGCAATGAGGGTGGGGGCAATTCTAATCTCTGGGGGGAGTTGGTTCCAGAGGGCCGGGGCCGCCACAGAGAAGGTCCCGCCGTCACATTAACCCCGCTATGCCTGATTCAGCATTGTTAATGATAGAAACCTGCCCTCCGGTGGTCACGTCCGGTATTTTGCTGAGGCAAAAAGAAATGTATTGGATTTTAATTTTATCATCCGATATCTTTATTATTAACGCCTTATTAGTATTAACAAGCGATGATGCGGGTTTGCTACATCAAAGGAATGGGGGAGCAATCCTGAAAGGCAAGGAGGGTGGGGGCAATTCTAATCTCTGGGGGGGAGTTGGTTCCAGAGGGCCGGGGCCGCCACAGAGAAGGTCCCGCCATCACATTCACCCTGCTATGCCTGATTCAGCATTGTTAATGATAGAAAACTACCCTCCTGTGGTCACGTATTGCGGACAGAAAAAGAAATCTACTTTTTAAATTGGATTTTAATTTTATTATCCGATATCTTTATTATTAATGCCTTATTAATATCAACAAGCCATGATACGGTTTGGTACATCAAAGGAATGGGGGAACAATCCTGAAAGGCAAGGAGGGTGGGGGCAATTCTAATCTCTGGGGGGAGTTGGTTCCAGAGGGCCGGGGCCACAACAGAGAAGGTCCCGCCGTCACATTAACTCCGCTATGCCTGATTCGGCATTGTTAATGATAGAAACCTGCCCTCCGGTGGTCATGTCCGGTATTTTGCGGAGGCAAAAAGTAATCTATTGGATTTTAATTTTATCATCCGATATCTTTATTATTAACGCCTTATTAATATTAACAAGCGATGATGCGGGTTTCCTACATCAAAGGAATGGGGGAGCAATCCTGAAAGGCAAGGAGGGTGGGGGCAATTCTAATCTCTGGGGGGAGTTGGTTCCAGAGGGCCGGGGCCGCCACAGAGAAGGTCCCGCCGTCACATTAACCCCGCTATGCCTGATTCTGCATTGTTAATGATAGAAACCTGCCCTCCGGTGGTCACGTCCGGAATTTTGCGGAGGCAAAAAGAAATGTATTGGATTTTAATTTTATCATCCGATATCTTTATTATTAACGCCTTATTAATATTAACAAGGGATGATGCGGGTTTGCTACATCAAAGGAATGGGAGAGCAATCCTGAAAGGCAAGGAGGGTGCGGGCAATTCTAATCTCTGGGGGGAGTTTGTTCCAGAGGGCCGGGGCCGCCACAGAGGAGGTCCCGCCATCGCATTAACCCTGCTATGCCTGATTCAGCATTGTTAATGATAGAAAACTGCCCTCCGGTGGTCAAATCCGGTACTGTATTGCGGACACAAAAAGAAATCTATTGGATTTTAATTTTATTATCCTATATCTTTATTATTAATGCCTTATTAATATTAATAACCAATGATGCGGTTTGCTACATCAAAGGAATAGGTGAGTAATCCTGCAAAAGCCTTAAACCCAGTTAAGAAGGGCTGTCATCATCGTCATCATCATATTTATTTATTTGTTTGTTTGTTTATTTATTTATTTATTTATTTATTTATTTAATCTTTTGTTTATTTAATCGTTTACTTATTGGATTTATATGCCACCCCTCTCCGAAGACTCAGGGCGGCTAACAGCAGTCATAAAACAGTGTACAATTATAATCCAATGCTAAGAACGAATTAAAAACCCCTTAATATAAACAACCAAACATACATACATACAAACACACCATGCATAAAATTGCAAAGGCCTAGGGGGAAAAGGAATCTTAATTCCCCCATGCCTGGCGGCAGAGGTGGGTTTTGAGTAGCTTACGAAAGGCAAGGAGGGTGGGGGCAATTCTAATCTCTGAGGGGAGTTGGTTCCAGAGGGCCGGGGCCGCCACAGAGAAGGCTCTTCCCCTGGGTCCCGCCATCACATTAACCCTAACCCTCCCCATCCCTAGGGTGGCTGGGCCAAGTCCAGATGCCGGGCCCCTCGCCTTCCCTAATAACGCTAACCCTCCCCTTCCCTATGAACCCTAAACCTCCCCTTCCCTAACCCTCCCCTTCCCTAGGGTGGGTGGTCCAAGTCCAGATGCCGGGCTTTTTTTTGGGGGGGGGGGGGGGGGGCTGCTATGCCTGATTCAGCCTTGTTAATGATAGAAAACTGCCCTCCTGTGGTCACATCCGGTATTGCGGACACAAAAAGAAGTCTTCTACCTGTCCTACGTCTGGGGAACCACGGTGCCCTTCTCTTCTGCCTATCCCAGGGGATGGCCAACTGATGTGGGGTCAGGTGAAAAGACCTTCTGGTCTGCTATGACTTCAGAGGACGGTATTTATGTCAATGGACCGAGTGGCACCTGTTAAGAAAAGTTATACGAAACAGCTGCTCCTTACCTTTAAAGGCCCAGCTCTCACCGTGCCCCCCGCAAAGGACGGGATGGTCATCTTGCTGGCGACACGCTTGGCTGCCTTTTCCCAGATGAACGGGCTGATGTACCATCGCCTCGGTAGGATTCCGCCTGCATCCCTCGAGTGGCCGGGTTCTAGAATTTGGGAGAAACGGGTGTTATATGATATTGGAACCGTCCTGTGCTTTAAAGGGAAAGTCTTGAATATTGGTAAGAACCAGCAGACGAGCGGCTAAATAGAAACGACTTTATTCCGTTACAATGAGAAAATGCATAACAAGTAAAAACCCAATGGCGCGGTGAAAATCTCTGGGAGGCTGTGCTCTCCAGGCTCTCAAATATCTGCTCTCCCCAGCTGTGACCGATCAAACGGTCCGGCTCTCCGCCTGGAGATTGACCGGTTCGTGCTAGGACGGGATTCCCCTCCCTACCTGGCAGCTTTAACTCTTGAAGGATTCCTTCTGGTGCTTGCGTTGCGACCCCCGGGCCTACTGTTGCCCTATGAATGTTATTAAGGAGTTTAATAATAAATATACAGAATAATAAACTTAAAATCTGTTAAGAGGGTTGATTCCTTTTTCTGTCTCATATTCCTTTTTTGACAATAGAATGGCAGAGTCTTCTGTCCCTTGGCGATATTCTGTCCCTTGGCCTCAATATTAAATCCTGAAACCGAAAACTCTGCCGTTCTGTGGTCAAAACAGATATTGCAGCCACACAAAGGAATCGACCTTTTTAATCGGATTTTAAAGTTATCCTGTATATTTTTAAAGTATTATCAATTTTAATAGGTTAATGGGAGGCGCAAGCCTTGAAACAAGTTAAAGCCTATGATGCCTATTAATACTAATGATGTTTTAATAATAAAGGATAATCGCTCTTCACACAAAAATAACACAAAACCTACACAACTGACTCTTACATAAGGTGACCAGATTTTAACATTGGTAAAGCGGGACACCATTGACTGCCCGGGGGGTGTCTGTGTGTGTGTGAGAGTCTATGAAATAAATAAATTAGTTACCGAAATTATCTGAGACGTGTATATGTCGTGGAAGAGAACCAGACGGTACTTTTCTCTCCGCTGGGTCAATGAATTTTGATCTTACTACGTGATTTATGCAATTAATATCAATCTTGGGTTTAGAACCTGTTTTTTTCTTTTATATATTATTATTATTATTATTATTATTATTATTATTATTATTATTATATTTGTATTCTGCCCTTCTCCGAAGACTCAGAGAATTATTTAATGAAAGGCACTGAAGAAAGTGATAAATTTCTCTCGGTTGGGGTCAATGAATTTTGATGTTATTATGTGATTTATGCAATTAATATCAATATTTGGTTTGGGACCTGCTTTTTTCTTTTATATATCATAAATAGGATGCAATAGAACAGGGGTAGGATTATTCAATCTATGATTAAGCAATTCTTAATTTAATATCTATAGAGACAGAAATAATTTAAGTGTGAGGTCTAAATAGAATATTTACCACTAGCTCTACTGATTTTAGGGAGGAAGACATCCAACAACAGCACTAAAAATGAAAAGGCACAAGAAATAACCTTTTCCCACAGCTCTCCACCGGCGGTTCACACGCTCTGCAGGGGTCCTTCAGCTCCCACAGCCGGTCAGTTGCAGAGACATCGGCCAAGCTGCTCCGGCGCTGCTCTTAAACTTCATCAACTAGCGTTCCTCACAGCTGAGAGGGAATGGAGAAGAGGGCGGGGTTTCCAAAGGGGGGGCAGGAAACTGACAGGAGGTGAGCAATGCTGCCAAAGGAAGTTGGTGAGGGATGCCAGGAGAAGAGCACACTTGAAGTCAGAGTTGGTAAGGGATGCCAGAAGAAGGGCACACAGGAAGTCGGCCATGCTTAGAAGGGCGATGCCAAAGGAAGTTGGTGAGGGATGCCAGGAGAAGAGCACACATGAAGTCAGAGTTTGTAAGGGATGCCAGGAGAAGGGCACACAGGAAGTCGGCCATGCTTAGAAGGGCGATGCCAAAGGAAGTTGGTAAGGCATGCGAAGAAAAGGACACACAGGAAGTCGGCCATGCTTAGAAGGTCACTCCAAAGGAAGTTGGTGAGGGAATGCCAGGAGAAGAGCACACCTGAAGTCAGAGTTGGTAAGGGATGCCATAAGAAGGGCACACAGGAAGTCGGCCATACTTAGAAGGGCGATGCCAAAGGAAGTTGGTAAGGCATGCGAAGAAAAGGACACACAGGAAGTCGGCCATGCTTAGAAGGTCACTCCAAAGGAAGTTGGTGAGGGAATGCCAGAAGGGCACAAAGGAACGCGGACTCCCCCCCCCCTCGCTATCCCTATTTGAGCCTTAATGATAGAAAACTGCCGTCCTGTGGTCAAATTCGGTATTGCAGCCACAGAAAGAAATACACTTTTTCAATTGGATTTTAACGTTATTATCCTGTAACTTTATTATCAATGCCATATTAATATTAACAGGCGATGATGCATTTTGATAAATCAAAGGAATTGGGAATAATCCTGTAAAAGCCTGAAACCCAGTTAAGAAGGGCTGTGATGGCCTAAATATGAATCATAGGTTTTTAAGAAAGAAGTTGGCAGCCATGCATATAATTATTATTGTTATTTGTAGTAGTAGTAGTAGTAGTAGTATTACTCTTATTATTATTATCAACATCATCATCATTATATTATTATTATTATTATTATTATTATTATTATTATTATTATTATTATAATATTTGTGTTCTGCCCTTCTACGAAGACTCAGAGAATTACTTAGTGAAAGGCACTGAACAAAGTGATTTTTTTATGGCATTCCCATGGTCACGTGTTCAAAATTGCGATGCTTGGCAACTAGCATAAGCAACTAACATGCTCATAGAAACATAGAAGTCTGACGGCAGAAAAAGACCCCATGGTCCATCTAGTCTGCCCTTATACTATTTTCTGTATTTTATCTTAGGATGGATATATGTTTATCCCAGGCGTGTTACATTCAGTTACTGTGGATTTATCTACCACGTCTACTGGAAGTTTGTTCCAACGATCTACTACTCTTTCGGTAAAATAATATTTTCTCACGTTGCTTTTGATCGTACCCCCAACTAACTTCAGATGGTGTCCCTTTGTTCTTGTGTTCACTTTCCTATTAAAAACACTTCCCTCCTGAACCTTGTCTAACCCTTTAACGTATTTAAATGTTTCGATCCTGTCCCCCCTTTTCCTTCTGTCCTCCAGACTACACAGATGGAGTTCATGAAGTCTTTCCTGAGAAGTTTTATGCTTAAGACCTTCCACCGTTCTTGTAGCCCGTCTTTGGACCCGTTCAATTTTGTCAATATCTTTTTGTAATTTCGTGCTATCTCCCCCCTACCGGTCTTCCGGAAACCCGTTAAGATCTGACTTTTCTGGCAGGTCTGGAATAGCATTGACCCTGGGGTCAGTATGGTTCTTTTAAAGACGTTACATTATTCTACTTTTTAAATTGGATTTTAATTTTATTATCCGATATCTTTATTATTAATGCCTTATTAATATCAACAAGCCATGATGCGCTTTGATACATCAAAGGAATGGGGGAGCAGTCCTGAAAGGCAGGGAGGGTGGGGGCAATTCTAATCTCTGGGGGGAGTTGGTTCCAGAGGTCCGGGGCCGCCACAGAGAAGGTCCCGCCGTCACATTAACCCGCTATGCCTGATTCAGCATTGTTAATGATAGAAACCTGCCCTCCGGTGGTCACGTCCGGTATTTTGCGGAGGCAAAAAGAAATCTATTGGATTTTAATTTTATTATACGATATCTTTATTATTAACGCCTTATTAATATTAACTAGCGATGATGCGGGTTTGCTACATCAAAGGAATGGGGGAGCAAACCTGAGAGGCAAGGAGGGTGGGGGCAATTCTAATCTCTGGGGGGAGTGGTTCCAGAGGGCCGGGGCCGCCAGAGAAGGTCTCGCCATCACATTAACCCCGCTATGCCTGATTCAGCATTTTAAATGATAGAAACCTGCCCTCCGGTGGTCACGTCCGGTATTTTGCTGAGGCAAAAAGAAATGTATTGGATTTTAATTTTATCATCCGATATCTTTATTATTAACGCCTTATTAGTATTAACAAGCGATGATGCGGGTTTGCTACATCAAAGGAATGGGGGAGCAATCCTGAAAGGCAATGAGGGTGGGGGCAATTCTAATCTCTGGGGGGAGTTGGTTCCAGAGGGCCGGGGCCGCCACAGAGAAGGTCCCGCCGTCACATTAACCCCGCTATGCCTGATTCAGCATTGTTAATGATAGAAACCTGCCCTCCGGTGGTCACGTCCGGTATTTTGCTGAGGCAAAAAGAAATGTATTGGATTTTAATTTTATCATCCGATATCTTTATTATTAACGCCTTATTAGTATTAACAAGCGATGATGCGGGTTTGCTACATCAAAGGAATGGGGGAGCAATCCTGAAAGGCAAGGAGGGTGGGGGCAATTCTAATCTCTGGGGGGGAGTTGGTTCCAGAGGGCCGGGGCCGCCACAGAGAAGGTCCCGCCATCACATTCACCCTGCTATGCCTGATTCAGCATTGTTAATGATAGAAAACTACCCTCCTGTGGTCACGTATTGCGGACAGAAAAAGAAATCTACTTTTTAAATTGGATTTTAATTTTATTATCCGATATCTTTATTATTAATGCCTTATTAATATCAACAAGCCATGATACGGTTTGGTACATCAAAGGAATGGGGGAACAATCCTGAAAGGCAAGGAGGGTGGGGGCAATTCTAATCTCTGGGGGGAGTTGGTTCCAGAGGGCCGGGGCCACAACAGAGAAGGTCCCGCCGTCACATTAACTCCGCTATGCCTGATTCGGCATTGTTAATGATAGAAACCTGCCCTCCGGTGGTCATGTCCGGTATTTTGCGGAGGCAAAAAGTAATCTATTGGATTTTAATTTTATCATCCGATATCTTTATTATTAACGCCTTATTAATATTAACAAGCGATAATGCGGGTTTCCTACATCAAAGGAATGGGGGAGCAATCCTGAAAGGCAAGGAGGGTGGGGGCAATTCTAATCTCTGGGGGGAGTTGGTTCCAGAGGGCCGGGGCCGCCACAGAGAAGATCCCGCCGTCACATTAACCCCGCTATGCCTGATTCAGCATCGTTAATGATAGAAACCTGCCCTCCGGTGGTCACTTCCGGTATTTTGCGGAGGCAAAAAGAAATCTATTGGATTTTAATTTTATTATACGATATCTTTATTATTAACGCCTTATTAATATTAACTAGCGATGATGCGGGTTTGCTACATCAAAGGAATGGGGGAGCAATCCTGAAAGGCAAGGAGGGTGGGGGCAATTCTAATCTCTGGGGGGAGTTGGTTCCAGAGGGCCGGGGCCGCCACAGAGAAGGTCCCGCCATCACATTAACCCTGCTATGCCTGATTCAGCATTGTTAATGATAGACAACTGCCCTCCGGTGGTCACGTATTGCGGACACAAAAAGAAATCTACTTTTTAAATTGGATTTTAATTTTATTATCCGATATCTTTATTATTAATGCCTTATTAATATCAACAAGCCATGATGCGCTTTGATACATCAAAGGAATGGGGGAGCAGTCCTGAAAGGCAGGGAGGGTGGGGGCAATTCTAATCTCTGGGGGGAGTTGGTTCCAGAGGGCCGGGGCCACCACAGAGAAGGTCCCGTCATCACATTAACCCCGCTATGCCTGATTCAGCATTGTTAATGATAGAAACATGCCCTCCAGTGGTCACGTCCGGTATTTTCCGGAGGCAAAAAGAAATCTATTGGATTATAATTTTATCGGTTCCAGAGGGCTGGGGCCGCCACAGAGAAGGTCCCGCCATCAGATTCACCCCGCTATGCCTGAATCAGC
The DNA here is from genome assembly GCF_031021105.1 of Erythrolamprus reginae. Taxonomy (NCBI): domain Eukaryota; kingdom Metazoa; phylum Chordata; class Lepidosauria; order Squamata; family Dipsadidae; genus Erythrolamprus; species Erythrolamprus reginae. Next base: position 132,576 of record NC_091961.1, read on the forward strand.
ATTGTTAATGATAGAAACCTGCCCTCCGGTGGTCACGTCCGGTATTTTGCGGAGACAAAAAGAAATCTATTGGATTTTAATTTTATTATCCGATATCTTTATTATTAACGCCTTATTAATATTAACAAGCGATGATGCGGGTTTGCTACATCAAAGGAATGGGGGAGCAATCCTGAAAGGCAAGGAGGATGGGGGCAATTCTAATCTCTGGGGGGAGTTGGTTCCAGAGGGCCGGGGCCGCCACAGAGAAGGTCCCGCCATCACATTAACCCCGCTATGCCTGATTCGGCATTGTTAATGATAGAAACCTGCGCTCCGGTGGTCACGTCCGCTATTTTGCGGAGGGAAAAAGAAATCTATTGGATTTTAATTTTATCATCCGATATCTTTATTATTAACGCCTTATTAATATTAACAAGCGATGATGCGGGTTTGCTACATCAAAGGAATGGGGGAGCAATCCTGAAAGGCAGGGAGGGTGGGGGCAATTCTAATCTCTGGGGGGAGTTGGTTCCAGCTGGCCGGGGCCACAACAGAGAAGGTCCCGCCGTCACATTAACCCCGCTATGCCTGATTCAGCATTGTTAATGATAGAAACCTGCCCTCCGTTGATAACGTCCGGTGTTTTGCGGAGGCAAAAAGAAATCTATTGGATTTTAATTTTATTATCCGATATCTTTATTATTAACGCCTTATTAATATTAACAAGCGATGATGCGGGTTTGCTACATCAAAGGAATGGGGGAGCAATCCTGAAAGGCAGGGAGGGTTGGGGCAATTCTAATCTCTGGGGGGAGTTGGTTCCAGAGGGCCGGGGCCGCCACAGAGAAGGTCCCGCCATCACATTCACCCTGCTATGCCTGATTCAGCATTGTTAATGATAGAAAACTACCCTCCTGTGGTCACGTATTGCGGACACAAAAAGAAATCTACTTTTTAAATTGGATTTTAATTTTATTATCCGATATCTTTATTATTAATGCCTTATTAATATCAACAAGCCATGATACGGTTTGGTACATCAAAGGAATGGGGGAACAATCCTGAAAGGCAAGGAGGGTGGGGGCAATTCTAATCTCTGGGGGGAGTTGGTTCCAGAGGGCCGGGGCCGCCACAGAGAAGGTCCCGCCATCACATTCACCCTGCTATGCCTGATTCAGCATTGTTAATGATAGAAAACTACCCTCCTGTGGTCACGTATTGCGGACACAAAAAGAAATCTACTTTTTAAATTGGATTTTAATTTTATTATCCGATATCTTTATTATTAATGCCTTATTAATATCAACAAGCCATGATACGGTTTGGTACATCAAAGGAATGGGGGAACAATCCTGAAAGGCAAGGAGGGTGGGGGCAATTCTAATCTCTGGGGGGAGTTGGTTCCAGAGGGCCGGGGCCGCCACAGAGAAGGTCCCGCCATCACATTAACCCTGCTATGCCTGATTCAGCATTGTTAATGATAGAAAACTGCCCTCCGGTGGTCTCGTCCGGTATTGCGGACGCAAAAAGAAATCTATTGGATTTTAATTTTATTATCCGATATCTTTATTATTAATGCCTTATTAATATTAACAAGCAATGATGCGGTTCGCTACATCAAAGGAATAGGGGAGCAATCCCGAAAGGCAAGGAGGGTGGGGGCAATTCTAATCTCTGGGGGGAGTTGGTTCCAGAGGGCCGGGGCCGCCACAGAGAAGGACCCGCCGTCACATTAACCCCGCTATGCCTGATTCAGCATTGTTAATGATAGAAACCTGCCCTCCGGTGGTCACGTCCGGTATTTTACGGAGGCAAAAAGAAATCTATTGGATTTTAATTTTATCATCCGATATCTTTATTATTAACGCCTTATTAATATTAACAAGCAATGATGCGGTTCGCTACATCAAAGGAATAGGGGAGCAATCCCAAAAGGCAAGGAGGGTGGGGGCAATTCTAATCTCTGGAGGGAGTTGGTTCCAGAGGGCCGGGGCCGCCACAGAGAAGGTCCCGCCATCACATTCACCCTGCTATGCCTGATTCAGCATTGTTAATGATAGAAAACTACCCTCCTGTGGTCACGTATTGCGGACACAAAAAGAAATCTACTTTTTAAATTGGATTTTAATTTTATTATCCGATATCTTTATTATTAATGCCTTATTAATATCAACAAGCCATGATACGGTTTGGTACATCAAAGGAATGGGGGAACAATCCTGAAAGGCAAGGAGGGTGGGGGCAATTCTAATCTCTGGGGGGAGTTGGTTCCAGAGGGCCGGGGCCGCCACAGAGAAGGTCCCGCCATCACATTAACCCTGCTATGCCTGATTCAGCATTGTTAATGATAGAAAACTGCCCTCCGGTGGTCTCTTCCGGTATTGCGGACGCAAAAAGAAATCTATTGGATTTTAATTTTATTATCCGATATCTTTATTATTAATGCCTTATTAATATTAACAAGCAATGATGCGGTTCGCTACATCAAAGGAATAGGGGAGCAATCCCGAAAGGCAAGGAGGGTGGGGGCAATTCTAATCTCTGGGGGGAGTTGGTTCCAGAGGGCCGGGGCCGCCACAGAGAAGGACCCGCCGTCACATTAACCCCGCTATGCCTGATTCAGCATTGTTAATGATAGAAACCTGCCCTCCGGTGGTCACGTCCGGTATTTTACGGAGGCAAAAAGAAATCTATTGGATTTTAATTTTATCATCCGATATCTTTATTATTAACGCCTTATTAATATTAACAAGCGATGATGCGGGTTTGCTACATCAAAGGAATGGCGGAGCAATCCTGAAAGGCATGGAGGGTGGGGACAATTCTAATCTCTGGGGGGAGTTGGTTCCAGAGGGCCGGGGCCGCCACAGAGAAGGACCCGCCGTCACATTAACCCCGCTATGCCTGATTCAGCATTGTTAATGATAGAAACCTGCCCTCCGGTGGTCACGTCCGGAATTTTGCGGAGGCAAAAAGAAATGTATTGGATTTTAATTTTATCATCCGATATCTTTATTATTAACGCCTTATTAATATTAACAAACGATGATGCGGGTTTGCTACATCAAGGGAATGGGGGAGCAATCCTGAAAGGCAAGGTGGGTGGGGGCAATTCTAATCTCTGGGGGGAGTTTGTTCCAGAGGGGCGGGGCCGCCACAGAGAAGGTCCCGCCATCACATTAACCCCGCTATGCCTGATTCAGCATTGTTAATGATAGAAACCTGCCCTCCGGTGGTCACGTCCGGTATTTTGCGGAGGCAAAAAGAATTCTATTGGATTTTAATTTTATCATCCGATATCTTTATTATTAATGCCTTATTAATATTAACAAGCGATGATGCGGGTTTGCTACATCAAAGGAATGGGGAAGCAATCCTAAAAGGAAAGGAGGATTGTGGCAATTCTAATCTCTGGGGGGAATTGGTTCCAGAGGGCCGGGGTCGCCACAGAGAAGGTCCCGCCGTCACATTAACCCCGCAATGCCTGATCCAGCATTGTTTATGATAGAAACCTGCCCTCCGGTGGTCACGTCCGGTATTTTGTGGAGGCAAAAAGAAATCTATTGGATTTTAATTTTATTATCCGATATCTTTATTATTAACGCCTTATTAATATTAACAAGCGATGATGCAGGTTTGCTACATCAAAGGAATGGGGGAGCAATCCTGAAAGGCAAGGAGGGTGGGGGCAATTCTAATCTCTGGGGGGAGTTGGTTCCAGAGGGCCGGGGCCGCCACAGAGAAGGTCCCGCCGTAACATTAACCCCGATATGCATGATTCAGCATTGTTAATGATAGAAACCTGCCCTCCGGTGGTCACGTCCGGTACTTTGCGGAGGCAAAAAGAAATCTATTGGATTTTAATTTTATCATCCGATATCTTTATTATTAACGCCTTATTAATATTAACAAGCGATGATGCGGGTTTGCTACATCAAAGGAATGGGGGAGCAAACCTGAAAGGCAATTTGGGTGGGGGCAATTCTAATCTCTGGGGGGAGTTGGTTCCAGAGGGCCGGGGCCGCCACAGAGAAGGTCCCGCCGTCACATTAACCCCGCTATGCCTGATTCAGCATTGTTAATGATAGAAACCTGCCCTCCGGTGGTCACGTCCGGTATTTTGCGGAGGGAAAAAGAATTCTATTGGATTTTAATTTTATCATCCGATATCTTTATTATTAACACCTTATTAATATTAAAAAGCGATGATGCGGGTTTGCTACATCAAAGGAATGGGGGAGCAATCCTGAAAGGCAAGGAGGGTGCGGGCAATTCTAATCTCTGGGGGGAGTTTGTTCCACAGGGCCGGGGCCGCCACAGAGAAGGTCCCGCCATCACATTAACCCCGCTATGCCTGATTCAGCATTGTTAATGATAGAAACCTGCCCTCCGGTGGTCACGTCCGGAATTTTGCGGAGGCAAAAAGAAATGTATTGGATTTTAATTTTATCATCCGATATCTTTATTATTAACGCCTTATTAATATTAACAAGCGATGATGCGGGTTTGCTACATCAAAGGAATGGGGGAGCAATCCTGAGAGGCAAGGAGGGTGGGGACAATTCTAATCTCTGGGGGGAGTTGGTTCCAGAGGGCCGGGGCCGCCACAGAGAAGGTCCCGCCGTCACATTAACCCGGCTATGCCTGATTCAGCATTGTTAATGATAGAAACCTGCCCTCCGGTGGTCACGTCCGGTATTTTGCGCAGGCAAAAAGAAATCTATTGGATTTTAATTTTATCATCCGATATCTTTATTATTAACACCTTATTAATATTAACAAGCGATGATGCGGGTTTGCTACATCAAAGGAATGGGGGAGCAATCCTGAAAGGCAATGAGTGTGGGGGCAATTCTAATCTCTGGGGGGAGTTGGTTCCAGAGGGCCGGGGCCGCCACAGAGAAGGTCCCGCCGTCACATTAACCCCGCTATGCCTGATTCAGCATTGTTATTCATAGAAACCTGCCCTCCGGTGGTCACGTCCGGTATTTTGCGGAGGCAAAAAGAATTCTATTGGATTTTAATTTTATCATCCGATATCTTTATTATTAACGCCTTATTAATATTAACAAGCGATGATGCGGGTTTGCTACATCAAAGGAATGGGGGAGCAATCCTGAAAGGCAATGAGGGTGGGGGCAATTCTAATCTCTGGGGGGAGTTGGTTCCAGAGGGCCGGGGCCGCCACAGAGAAGGTCCCGCCGCAACATTAACCCCGCTATGCCTGATTCAGCATTGTTAATGATAGAAACCCGCCCTCCGGTGGTCACGTCCGGTATTTTGCTGAGGCAAAAAGAAATGTATTGGATTTTAATTTTATCATCCGATATCTTTATTATTAACGCCTTATTAGTATTAACAAGCGATGATGCGGGTTTGCTACATCAAAGGAATGGGGGAGCAATCCTGAAAGGCAAGGAGGGTGGGGGCAATTCTAATCTCTGGGGGGGAGTTGGTTCCAGAGGGCCGGGGCCGCCACAGAGAAGGTCCCGCCGTCACATTAACCCCGCTATGCCTGATTCAACACTGTTAATGATAGAAACCTGCCCTCCGGTGGTCACGTCCGGTATTTTGCGCAGGCAAAAAGAATTCTATTGGATTTTAATTTTATCATCCGATATCTTTATTATTAACGCCTTATTAATATTAACAACCGATGATGCGGGTTTGCTACATCAAAGGAATGGGGGAGCAATCCTGAAAGGCAAGGAGGGTGGGGGCAATTCTAATCTCTGGGGGGAGTTTGTTCCAGAGGGCCGGGGCCGCCACAGAGAAGGTCCCGCCGTCACATTAACCCCGCTATGCCTGATTCAGGATTGTTAATTATAGAAACCTGCCCTCCGGTGGTCACGTCCGGTATTTTGCGGAGGCAAAAATAAATCTATTGGATTTTAATTTTATCATCCGATATCTTTATTATTAATGCCTTATTAATATTAACAAGCGATGATGCGGGTTTGCTACATCAAAGGAATGGGGGAGCAATCCTGAAAGGCAAGGAGGGCGGGGGCAATTCTAATCTCTGGGGGAAGTTGGTTCCAGAGGGCCGGGGCCACCACAGAGAAGGTCCCGCCGTCACATTAACCCCGCTATGCCTGATTCAGCATTGTTAATGATAGAAACCTGCCCTCCGGTGGTCACGCCCGGTATTCTGCTGAGGCAAAAAGAAATCTATTGGATTTTAATTTTATTATCCGATATCTTTATTATTAACGCCTTATTAATATTAACAAGCGATGATGCCGGTTTGCTACATCAAAGGAATGGGGGAGCAATCCTGAAAGGAAAGGAGGGTGGTGGCAATTCTAATCTCTGGGGGGAATTGGTTCCAGAGGGCCGGGGTCGCCACAGAGAAGGTCCCGCCGTCACATTAACCCCGCAATGCCTGATCCAGCATTGTTAATGATAGAAACCTGCCCTCCGGTGGTCACGTCCGGTATTTTGCGCAGGCAAAAAGAAATCTATTGGATTTTAATTTTATCATCCGATATCTTTATTATTAACACCTTATTAATATTAACAAGCGATGATGCGGGTTTGCTACATCAAAGGAATGGGGGACCAATCCTGAAAGGCAATGAGGGTGGGGGCAATTCTAATCTCTGGGGGGAGTTGGTTCCAGAGGGCCGGGGCCGCCACAGAGAAGGTCCCGCCGTCACATTAACCCCGCTATGCCTGATTCAGCATTGTTAATCATAGAAACCTGCCCTCCGGTGGTCACGTCCGGTATTTTGCGGAGGCAAAAAGAATTCTATTGGATTTTAATTTTATCATCCGACATCTTTAATATTAACGCCTTATTAATATTAACAAGCGATGATGCGGGTTTGCTACATCAAAGGAATGGGGGAGCAATCCTGAAAGGCAATGAGGGTGGGGGCAATTCTAATCTCTGGGGGGAGTTGGTTCCAGAGGGCCGGGGCCGCCACAGAGAAGGTCCCGCCGTCACATTAACCCCGCTATGCCTGATTCAGCATTGTTAATCATAGAAACTTGCCCTCCGGTGGTCACGTCCGGTATTTTGCGGAGGCAAAAAGAATTCTATTGGATTTTAATTTTATCATCCGATATCTTTATTATTAACGCCTTATTAATATTAACAAGCGATGATGCGGGTTTGCTACATCAAAGGAATGGGGGAGCAATCCTGAAAGGCAATGAGGGTGGGGGCAATTCTAATCTCTGGGGGGAGTTGGTTCCAGAGGGCCGGGGCCGCCACAGAGAAGGTCCCGCCGCAACATTAACCCCGCTATGCCTGATTCAGCATTGTTAATGATAGAAACCCGCCCTCTGGTGGTCACGTCCGGTATTTTGCTGAGGCAAAAAGAAATGTATTGGATTTTAATTTTATCATCCGATATCTTTATTATTAACGCCTTATTAATATTAACAACCGATGATGCGGGTTTGCTACATCAAAGGAATGGGGGAGCAATCCTGAAAGGCAAGGAGGGTGGGGGCAATTCTAATCTCTGGGGGGGAGTTGGTTCCAGAGGGCCGGGGCCGCCACAGAGAAGGTCCCGCCGTCACATTAACCCCGCTATGCCTGATTCATCACTGGTAATGATAGAAACCTGCCCTCCGGTGGTCACGTCCGGTATTTTGCGCAGGCAAAAAGAAATGTATTGGATTTTAATTTTATCATCCGATATCTTTATTAACGCCTTATTAATATTAACAACCGATGATGCGGGTTTGCTACATCAAAGGAATGGGGGAGCAATCCTGAAAGGCAAGGAGGGTGGGGGCAATTCTAATCTCTGGGGGGAGTTTGTTCCAGAGGGCCGGGGCCGCCACAGAGAAGGTCCCGCCATCACATTAACCCCGCTATGCCTGATTCAGGATTGTTAATTATAGAAACCTGCCCTCCGGTGGTCACGTCCGGTATTTTGCGGAGGCAAAAAGAAATCTATTGGATTTTAATTTTATCATCCGATATCTTTATTATTAATGCCTTATTGATATTAACAAGCGATGATGCGGGTTTGCTACATCAAAGGAATGGGGGAGCAATCCTGAAAGGCAAGGAGGGCGGGGGCAATTCTAATCTCTGGGGGAAGTTGGTTCCAGAGGGCCGGGGCCACCACAGAGAAGGTCCCGCCGTCACATTAACCCCGCTATGCCTGATTCAGCATTGTTAATGATAGAAACCTGCCCTCCGGTGGTCACGCCCGGTATTCTGCTGAGGCAAAAAGAAATCTATTGGATTTTAATTTTATTATCCGATATCTTTATTATTAACGCCTTATTAATATTAACAAGCGATGATACCGGTTTGCTACATCAAAGGAATGGGGGAGCAATCCTGAAAGGAAACGAGGGTGGTGGCAATTCTAATCTCTGGGGGGAATTGGTTCCAGAGGGCCGGGGTCGCCACAGAGAAGGTCCCGCCGTCACATTAACCCCGCAATGCCTGATCCAGCATTGTTAATGATAGAAACCTGCCCTCCGGTGGTCACGTCCGGTATTTTGCGCAGGCAAAAAGAAATCTATTGGATTTTAATTTTATCATCCGATATCTTTATTATTAACACCTTATTAATATTAACAAGCGATGATGCGGGTTTGCTACATCAAAGGAATGGGGGAGCAATCCTGAAAGGCAATGAGGGTGGAGGCAATTCTAATCTCTGGGGGGAGTTGGTTCCAGAGAGCCGGGGCCGCCACAGAGAAGGTCCCGCCGTCACATTAACCCCGCTATGCCTGATTCAGCATTGTTAATCATAGAAACCTGCCCTCCGGTGGTCACGTCCGGTATTTTGCGGAGGCAAAAAGAATTCTATTGGATTTTAATTTTATCATCCGATATCTTTATTATTAACGCCTTATTAATATTAACAAGCGATGATGCGGGTTTGCTACATCAAAGGAATGGGGGAGCAATCCTGAAAGGCAATGAGGGTGGGGGCAATTCTAATCTCTGGGGGGAGTTGGTTCCAGAGGGCCGGGGCCGCCACAGAGAAGGTCCCGCCGTCACATTAACCCCGCTATGCCTGATTCAGCATTGTTAATGATAGAAACCCGCCCACCGGTGGTCACGTCCGGTATTTTGCTGAGGCAAAAAGAAAGGTATTGGATTTTAATTTTATCATCCGATATCTTTATTATTAACGCCTTATTAGTATTAACAAGCGATGATGCGGGTTTGCTACATCAAAGGAATGGGGGAGCAATCCTGAAAGGCAAGGAGGGTGGGGGCAATTCTAATATCTGGGGGGGAGTTGGTTCCAGAGGGCCGGGGCCGCCACAGAGAAGGTCCAGCCGTCACATTAACCCCGCTATGCCTGATTCAGCATTGTTAATGATAGAAACCTGCCCTCCGGTGGTCTCGTCCGGTATTTTGCGGAGGCAAAAAGAATTCTATTGGATTTTAATTTTATCATCCGATATCTTTATTATTAACGCCTTATTAATATTAACAAGCGATGATGCGGGTTTGCTACATCAAAGGAATGGGGGAGCAATCCTGAAAGGCAAGGAGGGTGGGGGAATTCTAATCTCTGGGGGGAGTTGGTTCCAGAGGGCCGGGGCCGCCACAGAGAAGGTCCCGCCATCACATTAACCCCGCTATGCCTGATTCAGCATTGTTAATCATAGAAACCTGCCCTCCGGTGGTCACGTCCGGTATTTTGCGGAGGCAAAAAGAATTCTATTGGATTTTAATTTTATCATCCGATATCTTTATTATTAACGCCTTATTAATATTAACAAGCGATGATGCGGGTTTGCTACATCAAAGGAATGGGGGAGCAATCCTGAAAGGCAATGAGGGTGGGGGCAATTCTAATCTCTGGGGGGAGTTGGTTCCAGAGGGCCGGAGCCGCCACAGAGAAGGTCCCGCCGTCACATTAACCCCGCTATGCCTGATTCAGCATTGTTAATGATAGAAACCCGCCCTCCGGTGGTCACGTCCGGTATTTTGCTGAGGCAAAAAGAAATGTATTGGATTTTAATTTTATCATCCGATATCTTTATTATTAACGCCTTATTACTATTAACAAGCGATGATGCGGGTTTGCTACATCAAAGGAATGGGGGAGCAATCCTGAAAGGCAAGGAGGGTGGGGGCAATTCTAATCTCTGGGGGGGAGTTGGTTCCAGAGGGCCGGGGCCGCCACAGAGAAGGTCCCGCCGTCACATTAACCCCGCTATGCCTGATTCAGCATTGTTAATGATAGAAACCTGCCCTCCGGTGGTCACGTCCGGTATTTTGCGGAGGCAAAAAGAAATCTATTGGATTTTAATTTTATCATCCGATATCTTTATTATTAACGCCTTATTAATATTAGCAAGCGATGATGCGGGTTTGCTACATCAAAGGAATGGGGGAGCAATCCTGAAAGGAAAGGAGGGTGGTGGCAATTCTAATCTCTGGGGGGAATTGGTTCCAGAGGACCGGGGTCGCCACAGAGAAGGTCCCGCCGTCACATTAACCCCGCAATGCCTGATCCAGCATTGTTTATGATAGAAACCTGCCCTCCGGTGGTCACGTCCAGTATTTTGCAGAGGCAAAAAGAAATCTATTGGATTTTAATTTTATTATCCGATATCTTTATTATTAACGCCTTATTAATATTAACAAGCGATGATGCGGGTTTGCTACATCAAAGGAATGGGGGAGCAATCCTGAAAGGCAAGGAGGGTGGGGGCAATTCTAATCTCTGGGGGGAGTTGGTTCCAGAGGGCCGGGGCCGCCACAGAGAAGGTCCCGCCGTCACATTAACCCCGATATGCCTGATTCAGCATTGTTAATGATAGAAACCTGCCCTCCGGTGGTCACGTCCGGTATTTTGCGGAGGCAAAAAGAAATCTATTGGATTTTAATTTTATCATCCGATATCTTTATTATTAACGCCTTATTAATATTAACAAGCGATGATGCGGGTTTGCTACATCAAAGGAATGGGGGAGCAATCCTGAAAGGCAATGAGGGTGGGGGCAATTCTAATCTCTGGGGGGAGTTGGTTCCAGAGGGCCGGGGCCGCCACAGAGAAGGTCCCGCCGTCACATTAACCCCGCTATGCCTGATTCAGCATTGTTAATCATAGAAACCTGCCCTCCGGTGGTCACGTCCGGTATTTTGCGGAGGCAAAAAGAATTCTATTGGATTTTAATTTTATCATCCGATATCTTTATTATTAACGCCTTATTAATATTAACAAGCGATGATGCGGGTTTGCTACATCAAAGGAATGGGGGAGCAATCCTGAAAGGCAATGAGGGTGGGGGCAATTCTAATCTCTGGGGGGAGTTGGTTCCAGAGGGCCGGAGCCGCCACAGAGAAGGTCCCGCCGTCACATTAACCCCGCTATGCCTGATTCAGCATTGTTAATGATAGAAACCCGCCCTCCGGTGGTCACGTCCGGTATTTTGCTGAGGCAAAAAGAAATGTATTGGATTTTAATTTTATCATCCGATATCTTTATTATTAACGCCTTATTACTATTAACAAGCGATGATGCGGGTTTGCTACATCAAAGGAATGGGGGAGCAATCCTGAAAGGCAAGGAGGGTGGGGGCAATTCTAATCTCTGGGGGGGAGTTGGTTCCAGAGGGCCGGGGCCGCCACAGAGAAGGTCCCGCCGTCACATTAACCCCGCTATGCCTGATTCAGCATTGTTAATGATAGAAACCTGCCCTCCGGTGGTCACGTCCGGTATTTTGCGGAGGCAAAAAGAAATCTATTGGATTTTAATTTTATCATCCGATATCTTTATTATTAACGCCTTATTAATATTAGCAAGCGATGATGCGGGTTTGCTACATCAAAGGAATGGGGGAGCAATCCTGAAAGGAAAGGAGGGTGGTGGCAATTCTAATCTCTGGGGGGAATTGGTTCCAGAGGACCGGGGTCGCCACAGAGAAGGTCCCGCCGTCACATTAACCCCGATATGCCTGATTCAGCATTGTTAATGATAGAAACCTGCCCTCCGGTGGTCACGTCCGGTATTTTGCGGAGGCAAAAAGAAATCTATTGGATTTTAATTTTATCATCCGATATCTTTATTATTAACGCCTTATTAATATTAACAAGCGATGATGCGGGTTTGCTACATCAAAGGAATGGGGGAGCAAACCTGAAAGGCAATGAGGGTGGGGGCAATTCTAATCTCTGGGGGGAGTTGGTTCCAGAGGGCCGGGGCCGCCACAGAGAAGGTCCCGCCGTCATATTAACCCCGCTATGCCTGATTCAGCATTGTTAATGATAGAAACCTGCCCTCCGGTGGTCACGTCCGGTATTTTGCGGAGGCAAAAAGAATTCTATTGGATTTTAATTTTATCATCCGATATCTTTATTATTAACGCCTTATTAATATTAACAAGCGATGATGCGGGTTTGCTACATCAAAGGAATGGGGGAGCAATCCTGAAAGGCAAGGAGGGTGCGGGCAATTCTAATCTCTGGGGGGAGTTTGTTCCAGAGGGCCGGGGCCGCCACAGAGAAGGTCCCGCCATCACATTAACCCCGCTATGCCTGATTCTGCATTGTTAATGATAGAAACCTGCCCTCCGGTGGTCACGTCCGGAATTTTGCGGAGGCAAAAAGAAATGTATTGGATTTTAATTTTATCATCCGATATCTTTATTATTAACGCCTTATTAATATTAACAAGGGATGATGCGGGTTTGCTACATCAAAGGAATGGGGGAGCAATCCTGAAAGGCAAGGAGGGTGCGGGCAATTCTAATCTCTGGGGGGAGTTTGTTCCAGAGGGCCGGGGCCGCCACAGAGGAGGTCCCGCCATCGCATTAACCCTGCTATGCCTGATTCAGCATTGTTAATGATAGAAAACTGCCCTCCGGTGGTCAAATCCGGTACTGTATTGCGGACACAAAAAGAAATCTATTGGATTTTAATTTTATTATCCTATATCTTTATTATTAATGCCTTATTAATATTAATAACCAATGATGCGGTTTGCTACATCAAAGGAATAGGTGAGTAATCCTGCAAAAGCCTTAAACCCAGTTAAGAAGGGCTGTCATCATCGTCATCATCATATTTATTTATTTGTTTGTTTGTTTATTTATTTATTTATTTATTTATTTAATCTTTTGTTTATTTAATCGTTTACTTATTGGATTTATATGCCACCCCTCTCCGAAGACTCAGGGCGGCTAACAGCAGTCATAAAACAGTGTACAATTATAATCCAATACTAAGAACGAATTAAAAACCCCTTAATATAAACAACCAAACATACATACATACAAACACACCATGCATAAAATTGCAAAGGCCTAGGGGGAAAAGGAATCTTAATTCCCCCATGCCTGGCGGCAGAGGTGGGTTTTGAGTAGCTTACGAAAGGCAAGGAGGGTGGGGGCAATTCTAATCTCTGAGGGGAGTTGGTTCCAGAGGGCCGGGGCCGCCACAGAGAAGGCTCTTCCCCTGGGTCCCGCCATCACATTAACCCTAACCCTCCCCATCCCTAGGGTGGCTGGGCCAAGTCCAGATGCCGGGCCCCTCGCCTTCCCTAATAACGCTAACCCTCCCCTTCCCTATGAACCCTAAACCTCCCCTTCCCTAACCCTCCCCTTCCCTAGGGTGGGTGGTCCAAGTCCAGATGCCGGGCTTTTTTTTTTGGGGGGGGGGGGCTGCTATGCCTGATTCAGCCTTGTTAATGATAGAAAACTGCCCTCCTGTGGTCACATCCGGTATTGCGGACACAAAAAGAAGTCTTCTACCTGTCCTACGTCTGGGGAACCACGGTGCCCTTCTCTTCTGCCTATCCCAGGGGATGGCCAACTGATGTGGGGTCAGGTGAAAAGACCTTCTGGTCTGCTATGACTTCAGAGGACGGTATTTATGTCAATGGACCGAGTGGCACCTGTTAAGAAAAGTTATACGAAACAGCTGCTCCTTACCTTTAAAGGCCCAGCTCTCACCGTGCCCCCCGCAAAGGACGGGATGGTCATCTTGCTGGCGACACGCTTGGCTGCCTTTTCCCAGATGAACGGGCTGATGTACCATCGCCTCGGTAGGATTCCGCCTGCATCCCTCGAGTGGCCGGGTTCTAGAATTTGGGAGAAACGGGTGTTATATGATATTGGAACCGTCCTGTGCTTTAAAGGGAAAGTCTTGAATATTGGTAAGAACCAGCAGACGAGCGGCTAAATAGAAACGACTTTATTCCGTTACAATGAGAAAATGCATAACAAGTAAAAACCCAATGGCGTGGTGAAAATCTCTGGGAGGCTGTGCTCTCCAGGCTCTCAAATATCTGCTCTCCCCGGCTGTGACCGATCAAACGGTCCGGCTCTCCGCCTGGAGATTGACCGGTTCGTGCTAGGACGGGATTCCCCTCCCTACCTGGCAGCTTTAACTCTTGAAGGATTCCTTCTGGTGCTTGCGTTGCGACCCCCGGGCCTACTGTTGCCCTATGAATGTTATTAAGGAGTTTAATAATAAATATACAGAATAATAAACTTAAAATCTGTTAAGAGGGTTGATTCCTTTTTCTGTCTCATATTCCTTTTTTGACAATAGAATGGCAGAGTCTTCTGTCCCTTGGCGATATTCTGTCCCTTGGCCTCAATATTAAATCCTGAAACCGAAAACTCTGCCGTTCTGTGGTCAAAACAGATATTGCAGCCACACAAAGGAATCGACCTTTTTAATCGGATTTTAAAGTTATCCTGTATATTTTTAAAGTATTATCAATTTTAATAGGTTAATGGGAGGCGCAAGCCTTGAAACAAGTTAAAGCCTATGATGCCTATTAATACTAATGATGTTTTAATAATAAAGGATAATCGCTCTTCACACAAAAATAACACAAAACCTACACAACTGACTCTTACATAAGGTGACCAGATTTTAACATTGGTAAAGCGGGACACCATTGACTGCCCGGGGGGTGTCTGTGTGTGTGTGAGAGTCTATGAAATAAATAAATTAGTTACCGAAATTATCTGAGACGTGTATATGTCGTGGAAGAGAACCAGACGGTACTTTTCTCTCCGCTGGGTCAATGAATTTTGATCTTACTACGTGATTTATGCAATTAATATCAATCTTGGGTTTAGAACCTGTTTTTTTCTTTTATATATTATTATTATTATTATTATTATTATTATTATTATTATTATTATATTTGTATTCTGCCCTTCTCCGAAGACTCAGAGAATTATTTAATGAAAGGCACTGAAGAAAGTGATAAATTTCTCTCGGTTGGGGTCAATGAATTTTGATGTTATTATGTGATTTATGCAATTAATATCAATATTTGGTTTGGGACCTGCTTTTTTCTTTTATATATCATAAATAGGATGCAATAGAACAGGGGTAGGATTATTCAATCTATGATTAAGCAATTCTTAATTTAATATCTATAGAGACAGAAATAATTTAAGTGTGAGGTCTAAATAGAATATTTACCACTAGCTCTACTGATTTTAGGGAGGAAGACATCCAACAACAGCACTAAAAATGAAAAGGCACAAGAAATAACCTTTTCCCACAGCTCTCCACCGGCGGTTCACACGCTCTGCAGGGGTCCTTCAGCTCCCACAGCCGGTCAGTTGCAGAGACATCGGCCAAGCTGCTCCGGCGCTGCTCTTAAACTTCATCAACTAGCGTTCCTCACAGCTGAGAGGGAATGGAGAAGAGGGCGGGGTTTCCAAAGGGGGGGCAGGAAACTGACAGGAGGTGAGCAATGCTGCCAAAGGAAGTTGGTGAGGGATGCCAGGAGAAGAGCACACATGAAGTCAGAGTTGGTAAGGGATGCCAGAAGAAGGGCACACAGGAAGTCGGCCATGCTTAGAAGGGCGATGCCAAAGGAAGTTGGTGAGGGATGCCAGGAGAAGAGCACACATGAAGTCAGAGTTTGTAAGGGATGCCAGGAGAAGGGCACACAGGAAGTCGGCCATGCTTAGGTCACTCCAAAGGAAGTTGGTGAGGGAATGCCAGGAGAAGAGCACACCTGAAGTCAGAGTTGGTAAGGGATGCCATAAGAATGGCACACAGGATGTCGGCCATACTTAGAAGGGCGTTGCCAAAGGAAGTTGGTAAGGCATGCGAAGAAAAGGACACACAGGAAGTCGGCCATGCTTAGAAGGTCACTCCAAAGGAAGTTGGTGAGGGAATGCCAGAAGGGCACAAAGGAACGCGGACTCCCCCCCCCCTCGCTATCCCTATTTGAGCCTTAATGATAGAAAACTGCCGTCCTGTGGTCAAATTCGGTATTGCAGCCACAGAAAGAAATACACTTTTTCAATTGGATTTTAACGTTATTATCCTGTATCTTTATTATTAACGCCTTATTAGTATTAACAAGCGATGATGCGGGTTTGCTACATCAAAGGAATGGGGGAGCAATCCTGAAAGGCAAGGAGGGTGGGGGCAATTCTAATCTCTGGGGGGGAGTTGGTTCCAGAGGGCCGGGGCCGCCACAGAGAAGGTCCCGCCGTCACATTCACCCTGCTATGCCTGATTCAGCATTGTTAATGATAGACAACTGCCCTCCGGTGGTCACGTATTGCGGACACAAAAAGAAATCTACTTTTTAAATTGGATTTTAATTTTATTATCCGATATCTTTATTATTAATGCCTTATTAATATCAACAAGCCATGATGCGCTTTGATACATCAAAGGAATGGGGGAGCAGTCCTGAAAGGCAGGGAGGGTGGGGGCAATTCTAATCTCTGGGGGGAGTTGGTTCCAGAGGGCCGGGGCCACCACAGAGAAGGTCCCGCCATCACATTAACCCCGCTATGCCTGATTCAGCATTGTTAATGATAGAAACCTGCCCTCCAGTGGTCACGTCCGGTATTTTCCGGAGGCAAAAAGAAATCTATTGGATTATAATTTTATCGGTTCCAGAGGGCTGGGGCCGCCACAGAGAAGGTCCCGCCATCAGATTCACCCCGCTATGCCTGAATCAGCATTGTTAATGATAGAAACCTGCCCTCCGGTGGTCACGTCCGGTATTTTGCGGAGACAAAAAGAAATCTATTGGATTTTAATTTTATTATCCGATATCTTTATTATTAACGCCTTATTAATATTAACAAGCGATGATGCGGGTTTGCTACATCAAAGGAATGGGGGAGCAATCCTGAAAGGCAGGGAGGGTGGGGGCAATTCTAATCTCTGGGGGGAGTTGGTTCCAGCTGGCCGGGGCCACAACAGAGAAGGTCCCGCCGTCACATTAACCCCGCTATGCCTGATTCAGCATTGTTAATGATAGAAACCTGCCCTCCGTTGATAACGTCCGGTGTTTTGCGGAGGCAAAAAGAAATCTATTGGATTTTAATTTTATTATCCGATATCTTTATTATTAACGCCTTATTAATATTAACAAGCGATGATGCGGGTTTGCTACATCAAAGGAATGGGGGAGCAATCCTGAAAGGCAGGGAGGGTTGGGGCAATTCTAATCTCTGGGGGGAGTTGGTTCCAGAGGGCCGGGGCCGCCACAGAGAAGGTCCCGCCATCACATTCACCCTGCTATGCCTGATTCAGCATTGTTAATGATAGAAAACTACCCTCCTGTGGTCACGTATTGCGGACACAAAAAGAAATCTACTTTTTAAATTGGATTTTAATTTTATTATCCGATATCTTTATTATTAATGCCTTATTAATATCAACAAGCCATGATACGGTTTGGTACATCAAAGGAATGGGGGAACAATCCTGAAAGGCAAGGAGGGTGGGGGCAATTCTAATCTCTGGGGGGAGTTGGTTCCAGAGGGCCGGGGCCGCCACAGAGAAGGTCCCGCCATCACATTCACCCTGCTATGCCTGATTCAGCATTGTTAATGATAGAAAACTACCCTCCTGTGGTCACGTATTGCGGACACAAAAAGAAATCTACTTTTTAAATTGGATTTTAATTTTATTATCCGATATCTTTATTATTAATGCCTTATTAATATCAACAAGCCATGATACGGTTTGGTACATCAAAGGAATGGGGGAACAATCCTGAAAGGCAAGGAGGGTGGGGGCAATTCTAATCTCTGGGGGGAGTTGGTTCCAGAGGGCCGGGGCCGCCACAGAGAAGGTCCCGCCATCACATTAACCCTGCTATGCCTGATTCAGCATTGTTAATGATAGAAAACTGCCCTCCGGTGGTCTCGTCCGGTATTGCGGACGCAAAAAGAAATCTATTGGATTTTAATTTTATTATCTGATATCTTTATTATTAATGCCTTATTAATATTAACAAGCAATGATGCGGTTCGCTACATCAAAGGAATAGGGGAGCAATCCCGAAAGGCAAGGAGGGTGGGGGCAATTCTAATCTCTGGGGGGAGTTGGTTCCAGAGGGCCGGGGCCGCCACAGAGAAGGACCCGCCGTCACATTAACCCCGCTATGCCTGATTCAGCATTGTTAATGATAGAAACCTGCCCTCCGGTGGTCACGTCCGGTATTTTACGGAGGCAAAAAGAAATCTATTGGATTTTAATTTTATCATCCGATATCTTTATTATTAACGCCTTATTAATATTAACAAGCGATGATGCGGGTTTGCTACATCAAAGGAATGGCGGAGCAATCCTGAAAGGCATGGAGGGTGGGGACAATTCTAATCTCTGGGGGGAGTTGGTTCCAGAGGGCCGGGGCCGCTACAGAGAAGGACCCGCCGTCACATTAACCCCGCTATGCCTGATTCAGCATTGTTAATGATAGAAACCTGCCCTCCGGTGGTCACGTCCGGAATTTTGCGGAGGCAAAAAGAAATGTATTGGATTTTAATTTTATCATCCGATATCTTTATTATTAACGCCTTATTAATATTAACAAACGATGATGCGGGTTTGCTACATCAAAGGAATGGGGGAGCAATCCTGAAAGGCAAGGTGGGTGGGGGCAATTCTAATCTCTGGGGGGAGTTTGTTCCAGAGGGGCGGGGCCGCCACAGAGAAGGTCCCGCCATCACATTAACCCCGCTATGCCTGATTCAGCATTGTTAATGATAGAAACCTGCCCTCCGGTGGTCACGTCCGGTATTTTGCGGAGGAAAAAGAATTCTATTGGATTTTAATTTTATCATCCGATATCTTTATTATTAACGCCTTATTAATATTAACAAGCGATGATGCGGGTTTGCTACATCAAAGGAATGGGGGAGCAAACCTGAAAGGCAATTTGGGTGGGGGCAATTCTAATCTCTGGGGGGAGTTGGTTCCAGAGGGCCGGGGCCGCCACAGAGAAGGTCCCGCCGTCACATTAACCCCGCTATGCCTGATTCAGCATTGTTAATGATAGAAACCTGCCCTCCGGTGGTCACGTCCGGTATTTTGCGGAGGGAAAAAGAATTCTATTGGATTTTAATTTTATCATCCGATATCTTTATTATTAACACCTTATTAATATTAACAAGCGATGATGCGGGTTTGCTACATCAAAGGAATGGGGGAGCAATCCTGAAAGGCAAGGAGGGTGCGGGCAATTCTAATCTCTGGGGGGAGTTTGTTCCACAGGGCCGGGGCCGCCACAGAGAAGGTCCCGCCATCACATTAACCCCGCTATGCCTGATTCAGCATTGTTAATGATAGAAACCTGCCCTCCGGTGGTCACGTCCGGAATTTTGCGGAGGCAAAAAGAAATGTATTGGATTTTAATTTTATCATCCGATATCTTTATTATTAACGCCTTATTAATATTAACAAGCGATGATGCGGGTTTGCTACATCAAAGGAATGGGGGAGCAATCCTGAGAGGCAAGGAGGGTGGGGACAATTCTAATCTCTGGGGGGAGTTGGTTCCAGAGGGCCGGGGCCGCCACAGAGAAGGTCCCGCCGTCACATTAACCCGGCTATGCCTGATTCAGCATTGTTAATGATAGAAACCTGCCCTCCGGTGGTCACGTCCGGTATTTTGCGCAGGCAAAAAGAAATCTATTGGATTTTAATTTTATCATCCGATATCTTTATTATTAACACCTTATTAATATTAACAAGCGATGATGCGGGTTTGCTACATCAAAGGAATGGGGGAGCAATCCTGAAAGGCAATGAGTGTGGGGGCAATTCTAATCTCTGGGGGGAGTTGGTTCCAGAGGGCCGGGGCCGCCACAGAGAAGGTCCCGCCGTCACATTAACCCCGCTATGCCTGATTCAGCATTGTTAATCATAGAAACCTGCCCTCCGGTGGTCACGTCCGGTATTTTGCGGAGGCAAAAAGAATTCTATTGGATTTTAATTTTATCATCCGATATCTTTATTATTAACGCCTTATTAATATTAACAAGCGATGATGCGGGTTTGCTACATCAAAGGAATGGGGGAGCAATCCTGAAAGGCAATGAGGGTGGGGGCAATTCTAATCTCTGGGGGGAGTTGGTTCCAGAGGGCCGGGGCCGCCACAGAGAAGGTCCCGCCGCAACATTAACCCCGCTATGCCTGATTCAGCATTGTTAATGATAGAAACCCGCCCTCCGGTGGTCACGTCCGGTATTTTGCTGAGGCAAAAAGAAATGTATTGGATTTTAATTTTATCATCCGATATCTTTATTATTAACGCCTTATTAGTATTAACAAGCGATGATGCGGGTTTGCTACATCAAAGGAATGGGGGAGCAATCCTGAAAGGCAAGGAGGGTGGGGGCAATTCTAATCTCTGGGGGGGAGTTGGTTCCAGAGGGCCGGGGCCGCCACAGAGAAGGTCCCGCCGTCACATTAACCCCGCTATGCCTGATTCAGCACTGTTAATGATAGAAACCTGCCCTCCGGTGGTCACGTCCGGTATTTTGCGCAGGCAAAAAGAATTCTATTGGATTTTAATTTTATCATCCGATATCTTTATTATTAACGCCTTATTAATATTAACAACCGATGATGCGGGTTTGCTACATCAAAGGAATGGGGGAGCTATCCTGAAAGGCAAGGAGGGTGGGGGCAATTCTAATCTCTGGGGGGAGTTTGTTCCAGAGGGCCGGGGCCGCCACAGAGAAG
Organism: Erythrolamprus reginae; assembly: GCF_031021105.1. Classification (NCBI taxonomy): domain Eukaryota; kingdom Metazoa; phylum Chordata; class Lepidosauria; order Squamata; family Dipsadidae; genus Erythrolamprus; species Erythrolamprus reginae. The sequence continues at coordinate 153,469 of NC_091961.1, forward strand.
GTCCCGCCGTCACATTAACCCCGCTATGCCTGATTCAAGATTGTTAATTATAGAAACCTGCCCTCCGGTGGTCACGTCCGGTATTTTGCGGAGGCAAAAAGAAATCTATTGGATTTTAATTTTATCATCCGATATCTTTATTATTAATGCCTTATTAATATTAACAAGCGATGATCCGGGTTTGCTACATCAAAGGAATGGGGGAGCAATCCTGAAAGGCAAGGAGGGCGGGGGCAATTCTAATCTCTGGGGGAAGTTTGTTCCACAGGGCCGGGGCCGCCACAGAGAAGGTCCCGCCATCACATTAACCCCGCTATGCCTGATTCAGCATTGTTAATGATAGAAACCTGCCCTCCGGTGGTCACGTCCGGAATTTTGCGGAGGCAAAAAGAAATGTATTGGATTTTAATTTTATCATCCGATATCTTTATTATTAACGCCTTATTAATATTAACAAGCGATGATGCGGGTTTGCTACATCAAAGGAATGGGGGAGCAATCCTGAGAGGCAAGGAGGGTGGGGACAATTCTAATCTCTGGGGGGAGTTGGTTCCAGAGGGCCGGGGCCGCCACAGAGAAGGTCCCGCCGTCACATTAACCCGGCTATGCCTGATTCAGCATTGTTAATGATAGAAACCTGCCCTCCGGTGGTCACGTCCGGTATTTTGCGCAGGCAAAAAGAAATCTATTGGATTTTAATTTTATCATCCGATATCTTTATTATTAACACCTTATTAATATTAACAAGCGATGATGCGGGTTTGCTACATCAAAGGAATGGGGGAGCAATCCTGAAAGGCAATGAGTGTGGGGGCAATTCTAATCTCTGGGGGGAGTTGGTTCCAGAGGGCCGGGGCCGCCACAGAGAAGGTCCCGCCGTCACATTAACCCCGCTATGCCTGATTCAGCATTGTTAATCATAGAAACCTGCCCTCCGGTGGTCACGTCCGGTATTTTGCGGAGGCAAAAAGAATTCTATTGGATTTTAATTTTATCATCCGATATCTTTATTATTAACGCCTTATTAATATTAACAAGCGATGATGCGGGTTTGCTACATCAAAGGAATGGGGGAGCAATCCTGAAAGGCAATGAGGGTGGGGGCAATTCTAATCTCTGGGGGGAGTTGGTTCCAGAGGGCCGGGGCCGCCACAGAGAAGGTCCCGCCGCAACATTAACCCCGCTATGCCTGATTCAGCATTGTTAATGATAGAAACCCGCCCTCCGGTGGTCACGTCCGGTATTTTGCTGAGGCAAAAAGAAATGTATTGGATTTTAATTTTATCATCCAATATCTTTATTATTAACGCCTTATTAGTATTAACAAGCGATGATGCGGGTTTGCTACATCAAAGGAATGGGGGAGCAATCCTGAAAGGCAAGGAGGGTGGGGGCAATTCTAATCTCTGGGGGGGAGTTGGTTCCAGAGGGCCGGGGCCGCCACAGAGAAGGTCCCGCCGTCACATTAACCCCGCTATGCCTGATTCAGCACTGTTAATGATAGAAACCTGCCCTCCGGTGGTCACGTCCGGTATTTTGCGCAGGCAAAAAGAATTCTATTGGATTTTAATTTTATCATCGGATATCTTTATTATTAACGCCTTATTAATATTAACAACCGATGATGCGGGTTTGCTACATCAAAGGAATGGGGGAGCAATCCTGAAAGGCAAGGAGGGTGGGGGCAATTCTAATCTCTGGGGGGAGTTTGTTCCAGAGGGCCGGGGCCGCCACAGAGAAGGTCCCGCCGTCACATTAACCCCGCTATGCCTGATTCAAGATTGTTAATTATAGAAACCTGCCCTCCGGTGGTCACGTCCGGTATTTTGCGGAGGCAAAAAGAAATCTATTGGATTTTAATTTTATCATCCGATATCTTTATTATTAATGCCTTATTAATATTAACAAGCGATGATGCGGGTTTGCTACATCAAAGGAATGGGGGAGCAATCCTGAAAGGCAAGGAGGGCGGGGGCAATTCTAATCTCTGGGGGAAGTTGGTTCCAGAGGGCCGGGGCCACCACAGAGAAGGTCCCGCCGTCACATTAACCCCGCTATGCCTGATTCAGCATTGTTAATGATAGAAACCTGCCCTCCGGTGGTCACGCCCGGTATTCTGCTGAGGCAAAAAGAAATCTATTGGATTTTAATTTTATTATCCGATATCTTTATTATTAACGCCTTATTAATATTAACAAGCGATGATGCCGGTTTGCTACATCAAAGGAATGGGGGAGCAATCCTGAAAGGAAAGGAGGGTGGTGGCAATTCTAATCTCTGGGGGGAATTGGTTCCAGAGGGCCGGGGTCGCCACAGAGAAGGTCCCGCCGTCATATTAACCCCGCAATGCCTGATCCAGCATTGTTAATGATAGAAACCTGCCCTCCGGTGGTCACGTCCGGTATTTTGCGCAGGCAAAAAGAAATCTATTGGATTTTAATTTTATCATCCGATATCTTTATTATTAACACCTTATTAATATTAACAAGCGATGATGCGGGTTTGCTACATCAAAGGAATGGGGGACCAATCCTGAAAGGCAATGAGGGTGGGGGCAATTCTAATCTCTGGGGGGAGTTGGTTCCAGAGGGCCGGGGCCGCCACAGAGAAGGTCCCGCCGTCACATTAACCCCGCTATGCCTGATTCAGCATTGTTAATCATAGAAACCTGCCCTCCGGTGGTCACGTCCGGTATTTTGCGGAGGCAAAAAGAATTCTATTGGATTTTAATTTTATCATCCGACATCTTTAATATTAACGCCTTATTAATATTAACAAGCGATGATGCGGGTTTGCTACATCAAAGGAATGGGGGAGCAATCCTGAAAGGCAATGAGGGTGGGGGCAATTCTAATCTCTGGGGGGAGTTGGTTCCAGAGGGCCGGGGCCGCCACAGAGAAGGTCCCGCCGTCACATTAACCCCGCTATGCCTGATTCAGCATTGTTAATCATAGAAACCTGCCCTCCGGTGGTCACGTCCGGTATTTTGCGGAGGCAAAAAGAATTCTATTGGATTTTAATTTTATCATCCGATATCTTTATTATTAACGCCTTATTAATATTAACAAGCGATGATGCGGGTTTGCTACATCAAAGGAATGGGGGAGCAATCCTGAAAGGCAATGAGGGTGGGGGCAATTCTAATCTCTGGGGGGAGTTGGTTCCAGAGGGCCGGGGCCGCCACAGAGAAGGTCCCGCCGCAACATTAACCCCGCTATGCCCGATTCAGCATTGTTAATGATAGAAACCCGCCCTCCGGTGGTCACGTCCGGTATTTTGCTGAGGCAAAAAGAAATGTATTGGATTTTAATTTTATCATCCGATATCTTTATTATTAACGCCTTATTAGTATTAACAAGCGATGATGCGGGTTTGCTACATCAAAGGAATGGGGGAGCAATCCTGAAAGGCAAGGAGGGTGGGGGCAATTCTAATCTCTGGGGGGGAGTTGGTTCCAGAGGGCCGGGGCCGCCACAGAGAAGGTCCCGCCGTCACATTAACCCCGCTATGCCTGATTCAGCACTGTTAATGATAGAAACCTGCCCTCCGGTGGTCACGTCCGGTATTTTGCGCAGGCAAAAAGAAATGTATTGGATTTTAATTTTATCATCCGATATCTTTATTATTAACGCCTTATTAATATTAACAACCGATGATGCGGGTTTGCTACATCAAAGGAATGGGGGAGCAATCCTGAAAGGCAAGGAGGGTGGGGGCAATTCTAATCTCTGGGGGGAGTTTGTTCCAGAGGGCCGGGGCCGCCACAGAGAAGGTCCCGCCATCACATTAACCCCGCTATGCCTGATTCAGGATTGTTAATTATAGAAACCTGCCCTCCGGTGGTCACGTCCGGTATTTTGCGGAGGCAAAAAGAAATCTATTGGATTTTAATTTTATCATCCGATATCTTTATTATTAATGCCTTATTAATATTAACAAGCGATGATGCGGGTTTGCTACATCAAAGGAATGGGGGAGCAATCCTGAAAGGCAAGGAGGGCGGGGGCAATTCTAATCTCTGGGGGAAGTTGGTTCCAGAGGGCCGGGGCCACCACAGAGAAGGTCCCGCCGTCACATTAACCCCGCTATGCCTGATTCAGCATTGTTAATGATAGAAACCTGCCCTCCGGTGGTCACGCCCGGTATTCTGCTGAGGCAAAAAGAAATGTATTGGATTTTAATTTTATTATCCGATATCTTTATTATTAACGCCTTATTAATATTAACAAGCGATGATGCCGGTTTGCTACATCAAAGGAATGGGGGAGCAATCCTGAAAGGAAACGAGGGTGGTGGCAATTCTAATCTCTGGGGGGAATTGGTTCCAGAGGGCCGGGGTCGCCACAGAGAAGGTCCCGCCGTCACATTAACCCCGCAATGCCTGATCCAGCATTGTTAATGATAGAAACCTGCCCTCCGGTGGTCACGTCCGGTATTTTGCGCAGGCAAAAAGAAATCTATTGGATTTTAATTTTATCATCCGATATCTTTATTATTAACACCTTATTAATATTAACAAGCGATGATGCGGGTTTGCTACATCAAAGGAATGGGGGAGCAATCCTGAAAGGCAATGAGGGTGGAGGCAATTCTAATCTCTGGGGGGAGTTGGTTCCAGAGAGCCGGGGCCGCCACAGAGAAGGTCCCGCCGTCACATTAACCCCGCTATGCCTGATTCAGCATTGTTAATCATAGAAACCTGCCCTCCGGTGGTCACGTCCGGTATTTTGCGGAGGCAAAAAGAATTCTATTGGATTTTAATTTTATCATCCGATATCTTTATTATTAACGCCTTATTAGTATTAACAAGCGATGATGCGGGTTTGCTACATCAAAGGAATGGGGGAGCAATCCTGAAAGGCAAGGAGGGTGGGGGCAATTCTAATCTCTGGGGGGGAGTTGGTTCCAGAGGGCCGGGGCCGCCACAGAGAAGGTCCCGCCGTCACATTAACCCCGCTATGCCTGATTCAGCACTGTTAATGATAGAAACCTGCCCTCCGGTGGTCACGTCCGGTATTTTGCGCAGGCAAAAAGAAATGTATTGGATTTTAATTTTATCATCCGATATCTTTATTATTAACGCCTTATTAATATTAACAACCGATGATGCGGGTTTGCTACATCAAAGGAATGGGGGAGCAATCCTGAAAGGCAAGGAGGGTGGGGGCAATTCTAATCTCTGGGGGGAGTTTGTTCCAGAGGGCCGGGGCCGCCACAGAGAAGGTCCCGCCATCACATTAACCCCGCTATGCCTGATTCAGGATTGTTAATTATAGAAACCTGCCCTCCGGTGGTCACGTCCGGTATTTTGCGGAGGCAAAAAGAAATCTATTGGATTTTAATTTTATCATCCGATATCTTTATTATTAATGCCTTATTAATATTAACAAGCGATGATGCGGGTTTGCTACATCAAAGGAATGGGGGAGCAATCCTGAAAGGCAAGGAGGGCGGGGGCAATTCTAATCTCTGGGGGAAGTTGGTTCCAGAGGGCCGGGGCCACCACAGAGAAGGTCCCGCCGTCACATTAACCCCGCTATGCCTGATTCAGCATTGTTAATGATAGAAACCTGCCCTCCGGTGGTCACGCCCGGTATTCTGCTGAGGCAAAAAGAAATGTATTGGATTTTAATTTTATTATCCGATATCTTTATTATTAACGCCTTATTAATATTAACAAGCGATGATGCCGGTTTGCTACATCAAAGGAATGGGGGAGCAATCCTGAAAGGAAACGAGGGTGGTGGCAATTCTAATCTCTGGGGGGAATTGGTTCCAGAGGGCCGGGGTCGCCACAGAGAAGGTCCCGCCGTCACATTAACCCCGCAATGCCTGATCCAGCATTGTTAATGATAGAAACCTGCCCTCCGGTGGTCACGTCCGGTATTTTGCGCAGGCAAAAAGAAATCTATTGGATTTTAATTTTATCATCCGATATCTTTATTATTAACACCTTATTAATATTAACAAGCGATGATGCGGGTTTGCTACATCAAAGGAATGGGGGAGCAATCCTGAAAGGCAATGAGGGTGGAGGCAATTCTAATCTCTGGGGGGAGTTGGTTCCAGAGAGCCGGGGCCGCCACAGAGAAGGTCCCGCCGTCACATTAACCCCGCTATGCCTGATTCAGCATTGTTAATCATAGAAACCTGCCCTCCGGTGGTCACGTCCGGTATTTTGCGGAGGCAAAAAGAATTCTATTGGATTTTAATTTTATCATCCGATATCTTTATTATTAACGCCTTATTAATATTAACAAGCGATGATGCGGGTTTGCTACATCAAAGGAATGGGGGAGCAATCCTGAAAGGCAATGAGGGTGGGGGCAATTCTAATCTCTGGGGGGAGTTGGTTCCAGAGGGCCGGGGCCGCCACAGAGAAGGTCCCGCCGTCACATTAACCCCGCTATGCCTGATTCAGCATTGTTAATGATAGAAACCCGCCCACCGGTGGTCACGTCCGGTATTTTGCTGAGGCAAAAAGAAATGTATTGGATTTTAATTTTATCATCCGATATCTTTATTATTAACGCCTTATTAGTATTAACAAGCGATGATGCGGGTTTGCTACATCAAAGGAATGGGGGAGCAATCCTGAAAGGCAAGGAGGGTGGGGGCAATTCTAATCTCTGGGGGGAGTTGGTTCCAGAGGGCCGGGGCCGCCACAGAGAAGGTCCCGCCGTCACATTAACCCCGCTATGCCTGATTCAGCATTGTTAATCATAGAAACCTGCCCTCCGGTGGTCTCGTCCGGTATTTTGCGGAGGCAAAAAGAATTCTATTGGATTTTAATTTTATCATCCGATATCTTTATTATTAACGCCTTATTAATATTAACAAGCGATGATGCGGGTTTGCTACATCAAAGGAATGGGGGAGCAATCCTGAAAGGCAAGGAGGGTGGGGGAATTCTAATCTCTGGGGGGAGTTGGTTCCAGAGGGCCGGGGCCGCCACAGAGAAGGTCCCGCCGTCACATTAACCCCGCTATGCCTGATTCAGCATTGTTAATCATAGAAACCTGCCCTCCGGTGGTCACGTCCGGTATTTTGCGGAGGCAAAAAGAATTCTATTGGATTTTAATTTTATCATCCGATATCTTTATTATTAACGCCTTATTAATATTAACAAGCGATGATGCGGGTTTGCTACATCAAAGGAATGGGGGAGCAATCCTGAAAGGCAATGAGGGTGGGGGCAATTCTAATCTCTGGGGGGAGTTGGTTCCAGAGGGCCGGAGCCGCCACAGAGAAGGTCCCGCTGTCACATTAACCCCGCTATGCCTGATTCAGCATTGTTAATGATAGAAACCCGCCCTCCGGTGGTCACGTCCGGTATTTTGCTGAGGCAAAAAGAAATGTATTGGATTTTAATTTTATCATCCGATATCTTTATTATTAACGCCTTATTACTATTAACAACCGATGATGCGGGTTTGCTACATCAAAGGAATGGGGGAGCAATCCTGAAAGGCAAGGAGGGTGGGGGCAATTCTAATCTCTGGGGGGGAGTTGGTTCCAGAGGGCCGGGGCCGCCACAGAGAAGGTCCCGCCGTCACATTAACCCCGCTATGCCTGATTCAGCATTGTTAATGATAGAAACCTGCCCTCCGGTGGTCACGTCCGGTATTTTGCGGAGGCAAAAAGAAATCTATTGGATTTTAATTTTATCATCCGATATCTTTATTATTAACGCCTTATTAATATTAGCAAGCGATGATGCGGGTTTGCTACATCAAAGGAATGGGGGAGCAATCCTGAAAGGAAAGGAGGGTGGTGGCAATTCTAATCTCTGGGGGGAATTGGTTCCAGAGGACCGGGGTCGCCACAGAGAAGGTCCCGCCGTCACATTAACCCCGCAATGCCTGATCCAGCATTGTTTATGATAGAAACCTGCCCTCCGGTGGTCACGTCCAGTATTTTGCAGAGGCAAAAAGAAATCTATTGGATTTTAATTTTATTATCCGATATCTTTATTATTAACGCCTTATTAATATTAACAAGCGATGATGCGGGTTTGCTACATCAAAGGAATGGGGGAGCAATCCTGAAAGGCAAGGAGGGTGGGGGCAATTCTAATCTCTGGGGGGAGTTGGTTCCAGAGGGCCGGGGCCGCCACAGAGAAGGTCCCGCCGTCACATTAACCCCGATATGCCTGATTCAGCATTGTTAATGATAGAAACCTGCCCTCCGGTGGTCACGTCCGGTATTTTGCGGAGGCAAAAAGAAATCTATTGGATTTTAATTTTATCATCCGATATCTTTATTATTAACGCCTTATTAATATTAACAAGCGATGATGCGGGTTTGCTACATCAAAGGAATGGGGGAGCAAACCTGAAAGGCAATGAGGGTGGGGGCAATTCTAATCTCTGGGGGGAGTTGGTTCCAGAGGGCCGGGGCCGCCACAGAGAAGGTCCCGCCGTCACATTAACCCCGCTATGCCTGATTCAGCATTGTAAATGATAGAAACCTGCCCTCCGGTGGTCACGTCCGGTATTTTGCGGAGGCAAAAAGAATTCTATTGGATTTAAATTTTATCATCCGATATCTTTATTATTAACGCCTTATTAATATTAACAAGCGATGATGCGGGTTTGCTACATCAAAGGAATGGGGGAGCAATCCTGAAAGGCAAGGAGGGTGCGGGCAATTCTAATCTCTGGGGGGAGTTTGTTCCAGAGGGCCGGGGCCGCCACAGAGAAGGTCCCGCCATCACATTAACCCCGCTATGCATGATTCTGCATTGTTAATGATAGAAACCTGCCCTCCGGTGGTCACGTCCGGAATTTTGCGGAGGCAAAAAGAAATGTATTGGATTTTAATTTTATCATCCGATATCTTTATTATTAACGCCTTATTAATATTAACAAGGGATGATGCGGGTTTGCTACATCAAAGGAATGGGGGAGCAATCCTGAAAGGCAAGGAGGGTGCGGGCAATTCTAATCTCTGGGGGGAGTTTGTTCCAGAGGGCCGGGGCCGCCACAGAGGAGGTCCCGCCATCGCATTAACCCTGCTATGCCTGATTCAGCATTGTTAATGATAGAAAACTGCCCTCCGGTGGTCAAATCCGGTACTGTATTGCGGACACAAAAAGAAATCTATTGGATTTTAATTTTATTATCCTATATCTTTATTATTAATGCCTTATTAATATTAATAACCAATGATGCGGTTTGCTACATCAAAGGAATAGGTGAGTAATCCTGCAAAAGCCTTAAACCCAGTTAAGAAGGGCTGTCATCATCGTCATCATCATATTTATTTATTTGTTTGTTTGTTTATTTATTTATTTATTTATTTATTTAATCTTTTGTTTATTTAATCGTTTACTTATTGGATTTATATGCCACCCCTCTCCGAAGACTCAGGGCGGCTAACAGCAGTCATAAAACAGTGTACAATTATAATCCAATACTAAGAACGAATTAAAAACCCCTTAATATAAACAACCAAACATACATACATACAAACACACCATGCATAAAATTGCAAAGGCCTAGGGGGAAAAGGAATCTTAATTCCCCCATGCCTGGCGGCAGAGGTGGGTTTTGAGTAGCTTACGAAAGGCAAGGAGGGTGGGGGCAATTCTAATCTCTGAGGGGAGTTGGTTCCAGAGGGCCGGGGCCGCCACAGAGAAGGCTCTTCCCCTGGGTCCCGCCATCACATTAACCCTAACCCTCCCCATCCCTAGGGTGGCTGGGCCAAGTCCAGATGCCGGGCCCCTCGCCTTCCCTAATAACGCTAACCCTCCCCTTCCCTATGAACCCTAAACCTCCCCTTCCCTAACCCTCCCCTTCCCTAGGGTGGGTGGTCCAAGTCCAGATGCCGGGCTTTTTTTTTTGGGGGGGGGGGGGGGGCTGCTATGCCTGATTCAGCCTTGTTAATGATATAAAACTGCCCTCCTGTGGTCACATCCGGTATTGCGGACACAAAAAGAAGTCTTCTACCTGTCCTACGTCTGGGGAACCACGGTGCCCTTCTCTTCTGCCTATCCCAGGGGATGGCCAACTGATGTGGGGTCAGGTGAAAAGACCTTCTGGTCTGCTATGACTTCAGAGGACGGTATTTATGTCAATGGACCGAGTGGCACCTGTTAAGAAAAGTTATACGAAACAGCTGCTCCTTACCTTTAAAGGCCCAGCTCTCACCGTGCCCCCCGCAAAGGACGGGATGGTCATCTTGCTGGCGACACGCTTGGCTGCCTTTTCCCAGATGAACGGGCTGATGTACCATCGCCTCGGTAGGATTCCGCCTGCATCCCTCGAGTGGCCGGGTTCTAGAATTTGGGAGAAACGGGTGTTATATGATATTGGAACCGTCCTGTGCTTTAAAGGGAAAGTCTTGAATATTGGTAAGAACCAGCAGACGAGCGGCTAAATAGAAACGACTTTATTCCGTTACAATGAGAAAATGCATAACAAGTAAAAACCCAATGGCGCGGTGAAAATCTCTGGGAGGCTGTGCTCTCCAGGCTCTCAAATATCTGCTCTCCCCGGCTGTGACCGATCAAACGGTCCGGCTCTCCGCCTGGAGATTGACCGGTTCGTGCTAGGACGGGATTCCCCTCCCTACCTGGCAGCTTTAACTCTTGAAGGATTCCTTCTGGTGCTTGCGTTGCGACCCCCGGGCCTACTGTTGCCCTATGAATGTTATTAAGGAGTTTAATAATAAATATACAGAATAATAAACTTAAAATCTGTTAAGAGGGTTGATTCCTTTTTCTGTCTCATATTCCTTTTTTGACAATAGAATGGCAGAGTCTTCTGTCCCTTGGCGATATTCTGTCCCTTGGCCTCAATATTAAATCCTGAAACCGAAAACTCTGCCGTTCTGTGGTCAAAACAGATATTGCAGCCACACAAAGGAATCGACCTTTTTAATCGGATTTTAAAGTTATCCTGTATATTTTTAAAGTATTATCAATTTTAATAGGTTAATGGGAGGCGCAAGCCTTGAAACAAGTTAAAGCCTATGATGCCTATTAATACTAATGATGTTTTAATAATAAAGGATAATCGCTCTTCACACAAAAATAACACAAAACCTACACAACTGACTCTTACATAAGGTGACCAGATTTTAACATTGGTAAAGCGGGACACCATTGACTGCCCGGGGGGTGTCTGTGTGTGTGTGAGAGTCTATGAAATAAATAAATTAGTTACCGAAATTATCTGAGACGTGTATATGTCATGGAAGAGAACCAGCCGGTACTTTTCTCTCCGCTGGGTCAATGAATTTTGATCTTACTACGTGATTTATGCAATTAATATCAATCTTGGGTTTAGAACCTGTTTTTTTTCTTTTATATATTATTATTATTATTATTATTATTATTATTATTATTATTATTATTATTATTATTATATTTGTATTCTGCCCTTCTCCGAAGACTCAGAGAATTATTTAGTGAAAGGCACTGAAGAAAGTGATAATTTTCTCTCGGTTGGGGTCAATGAATTTTGATGTTACTACGTGATTTATGCAATTAATATCAATATTTGGTTTGGGACCTGGTTTTTTCTTTTATATATCATAAATAGGATGCAATAGAACAGGGGTAGGATTATTCAATCTATGATTAAGCAATTCTTAATTTAATATCTATAGAGACAGAAATAATTTAAGTGTGAGGTCTAAATAGAATATTTACCACTAGCTCTACTGATTTTAGGGAGGAAGACATCCGACAACAGCACTAAAAATGAAAAGGCACAAGAAATAACCTTTTCCCACAGCTCTCCACCGGCGGTTCACACGCTTTGCAGGGGTCCTTCAGCTCCCACAGCCGGTCACTTGCAGAGACATCGGCCAAGCTGCTCCGGCGCTGCTCTTAAACGTCATCAACCAGCCTTCCTCACAGCTGAGAGGGAATGGAGAAGAGCGCGGGGTTTCCAAAGGGGGGGCAGGAAACTGACAGGAGGTGAGCAATGCTGCCAAAGGAAGTTGGTGAGGGATGCCAGGAGAAGAGCACACATGAAGTCAGAATTGGTAAGGGATGCCAGGAGAAGGGCACACAGGAAGTCGGCCATGCTTAGAAGGGCGATGCCAAAGGAAGTTGGTAAGGCATGCGAAGAAAAGGACACACAGGAAGTCGGCCATGCTTAGAAGGGCGATGCCAAAGGAAGTTGGTGAGGGATGCCAGGAGAAGAGCACACAGGAAGTCAGAGTTGGTAAGGGATGCCAGGAGAAGGGCACACAGGAAGTCGGCCATACTTAGAAGGGCGATGCCAAAGGAAGTTGGTAAGGGATGTGAAGAAAAGGACACATAGGAAGGCGGCCATGCTTAGAAGGTCACTCCAAAGGAAGTTGGTGAGGGAATGCCAGAAGGGCACAAAGGAACTGCGGGCTTCCCCCCCCTCGCTATCCCTATTTGAGCCTTAATGATAGAAAACTGCCGTCCTGTGGTCAAATTTGGTATTGCAGCCACAGAAAGAAATACTGTACAGTACACTTTTTCAATTGGATTTTAACGTTATTATCCTGTATCTTTATTATCAATGCCATATTAATATTAACAGGCGATGATGCATTTTGCTAAATCAAAGGAATTGGGAATAATCCTGTAAAAGCCTGAAACCCATTTAAGAAGGGCTGTGATGGCCTAAATATGAATCATAGGTTTTTAAGAAAGAAGTTGGCAGCCATGCAGACAATTATAGAAACATAGAAGTCTGGCGGCAGAAAAAGACCTCCTGGTCCATCTAGTCTGCCCTTATACTATTTTCTGTATTTCATCTTAGGATGGATATATGTTTATCCCAGGCATGTTTAAATTCAGTTACTGTGGATTTATCTACCACGTCTGCTGGAAATTTGTTCCAAGGATCTACTACTCTTTCAGTAAAATAATATTTTCTCATGTTGCTTTTGATCTTTCCCCCAACTAATTTCAGATGGTGTCCCCTTGTTCTTGGCTTCGCTTTCCTATTAAAAACACTTCCCTCCTGAACCTTGTCTAACCCTTTAACGTATTGAAATGTTTCGATCCTGTCCCCCCTTTTCCTTCTGTCCTCCACACTATACAGATTGAGTTCGTGAAGTCTTTCCTGATTGGTTTTATGCTTAAGACCTTCCACCGTTCTTGTAGCCCGTCTTTGGACCCGTTCAATTTTGTCAATATCTTTTTGTAATTTCGTGCTATCTCCCCCCTACCGGTCTTCCGGAAACCCGTTAAGATCTGACTTTTCTGGCAGGTGTGGAATAGCATTGACCCTGGGGTCAGTATGGTTCTTTTAAAGACGTTACATTATTCTACTTTTTAAATTGGATTTTAATTTTATTATCCGATATCTTTATTATTAATGCCTTATTAATATCAACAAGCCATGATGCAGTTCGCTACATCAAAGGAATGGGTGAGAAATCCCGAAAGGCAAGGAGGGTGGGGGCAATTCTACTCTCTGGGGGGAGTTGGTTCCAGAGGTCCGGGGCCGCCACAGAGAAGGTCCCGCCGTCACATTAACCCCGCTATGCCTGATTCAGCATTGTTAATGATAGAAACCTGCCCTCCGGTGGTCACGTCCGGTATTTTGCGGAGGCAAAAAGAAATCTATTGGATTTTAATTTTATTATACGATATCTTTATTATTAACGCCTTATTAATATTAACTAGCGATGATGCGGGTTTGCTACATCAAAGGAATGGGGGAGCAAACCTGAGAGGCAAGGAGGGTGGGGGCAATTCTAATCTCTGGGGGGAGTGGTTCCAGAGGGCCGGGGCCGCCACAGAGAAGGTCTCGCCATCACATTAACCCCGCTATGCCTGATTCAGCATTTTAAATGATAGAAACCTGCCCTCCGGTGGTCACGTCCGGTATTTTGCTGAGGCAAAAAGAAATGTATTGGATTTTAATTTTATCATCCGATATCTTTATTATTAACGCCTTATTAGTATTAACAAGCGATGATGCGGGTTTGCTACATCAAAGGAATGGGGGAGCAATCCTGAAAGGCAATGAGGGTGGGGGCAATTCTAATCTCTGGGGGGAGTTGGTTCCAGAGGGCCGGGGCCACCACAGAGAAGGTCCCGCCGTCACATTAACCCCGCTATGCCTGATTCAGCATTGTTAATGATAGAAACCTGCCCTCCGGTGGTCACGTCCGGTATTTTGCTGAGGCAAAAAGAAATGTATTGGATTTTAATTTTATCATCCGATATCTTTATTATTAACGCCTTATTAGTATTAACAAGCGATGATGCGGGTTTGCTACATCAAAGGAATGGGGGAGCAATCCTGAAAGGCAAGGAGGGTGGGGGCAATTCTAATCTCTGGGGGGGAGTTGGTTCCAGAGGGCCGGGGCCGCCACAGAGAAGGTCCCGCCATCACATTCACCCTGCTATGCCTGATTCAGCATTGTTAATGATAGAAAACTACCCTCCTGTGGTCACGTATTGCGGACAGAAAAAGAAATCTACTTTTTAAATTGGATTTTAATTTTATTATCCGATATCTTTATTATTAATGCCTTATTAATATCAACAAGCCATGATGCGCTTTGATACATCAAAGGAATGGGGGAGCAGTCCTGAAAGGCAGGGAGGGTGGGGGCAATTCTAATCTCTGGGGGGAGTTGGTTCCAGAGGGCCGGGGCCACCACAGAGAAGGTCCCGCCATCACATTAACCCCGTTATGCCTGATTCAGCATTGTTAATGATAGAAACCTGCCCTCCAGTGGTCACGTCCGGTATTTTCCGGAGGCAAAAAGAAATCTATTGCATTTTAATTTTATCATCCGATATCTTTATTATTAACGCCTTATTAATATTAACAAGCGATGATGCGGGTTTGCTACATCAAAGGAATGGGGGAGGAATCCTGAAAGGCAAGGAGGGTGGGGGCAATTCTAATCTCTGGGGGGAGTTGGTTCCAGAGGGCCGGGGCGGCCACAGAGAAGGTCCCGCCGTCACATTAACCCCGCTATGCCTGATTCAGCATTGTTAATGATAGAAACCTGCCCTCCGTTGGTCACGTACGGTATTTTGCGGAGGCAAAAAGAAATCTATTGGATTATAATTTTATCGGTTCCAGAGGGCTGGGGCCGCCACAGAGAAGGTCCCGCCATCAGATTCACCCCGCTATGCCTGAATCAGCATTGTTAATGATAGAAACCTGCCCTCCCGTGGTCACGTCCGGTATTTTGCGGAGACAAAAAGAAATCTATTGGATTTTAATTTTATTATCCGATATCTTTATTATTAACGCCTTATTAATATTAACAAGCGATGATGCGGGTTTGCTACATCAAAGGAATGGGGGAGCAATCCTGAAAGGCAAGGAGGATGGGGGCAATTCTAATCTCTGGGGGGAGTTGGTTCCAGAGGGCCGGGGCCGCCACAGAGAAGGTCCCGCCATCACATTAACCCCGCTATGCCTGATTCGGCATTGTTAATGATAGAAACCTGCGCTCCGGTGGTCACGTCCGCTATTTTGCGGAGGGAAAAAGAAATCTATTGGATTTTAATTTTATCATCCGATATCTTTATTATTAACGCCTTATTAATATTAACAAGCGATGATGCGGGTTTGCTACATCAAAGGAATGGGGGAGCAATCCTGAAAGGCAGGGAGGGTGGGGGCAATTCTAATCTCTGGGGGGAGTTGGTTCCAGCTGGCCGGGGCCACAACAGAGAAGGTCCCGCCGTCACATTAACCCCGCTATGCCTGATTCAGCATTGTTAATGATAGAAACCTGCCCTCCGTTGATAACGTCCGGTGTTTTGCGGAGGCAAAAAGAAATCTATTGGATTTTAATTTTATTATCCGATATCTTTATTATTAACGCCTTATTAATATTAACAAGCGATGATGCGGGTTTGCTACATCAAAGGAATGGGGGAGCAATCCTGAAAGGCAGGGAGGGTTGGGGCAATTCTAATCTCTGGGGGTAGTTGGTTCCAGAGGGCCGGGGCCGCCACAGAGAAGGTCCCGCCATCACATTCACCCTGCTATGCCTGATTCAGCATTGTTAATGATAGAAAACTACCCTCCTGTGGTCACGTATTGCGGACACAAAAAGAAATCTACTTTTTAAATTGGATTTTAATTTTATTATCCGATATCTTTATTATTAATGCCTTATTAATATCAACAAGCCATGATACGGTTTGGTACATCAAAGGAATGGGGGAACAATCCTGAAAGGCAAGGAGGGTGGGGGCAATTCTAATCTCTGGGGGGAGTTGGTTCCAGAGGGCCGGGGCCGCCACAGAGAAGGTCGCGCCATCACATTAACCCTGCTATGCCTGATTCAGCATTGTTAATGATAGAAAACTGCCCTCCGGTGGTCTCGTCCGGTATTGCGGACGCAAAAAGAAATCTATTGGATTTTAATTTTATTATCCGATATCTTTATTATTAATGCCTTATTAATATTAACAAGCAATGATGCGGTTCGCTACATCAAAGGAATAGGGGAGCAATCCTGAAAGGCAAGGAGGGTGGGGGCAATTCTAATCTCTGGGGGGAGTTGGTTCCAGAGGGCCGGGGCCGCCACAGAGAAGGACCCGCCGTCACATTAACCCCGCTATGCCTGATTCAGCATTGTTAATGATAGAAACCTGCCCTCCGGTGGTCACGTCCGGTATTTTGCGGAGGCAAAAAGAAATCTATTGGATTTTAATTTTATCATCCGATATCTTTATTATTAACGCCTTATTAATATTAACAAGCGATGATGCGGGTTTGCTACATCAAAGGAATGGCGGAGCAATCCTGAAAGGCATGGAGGGTGGGGACAATTCTAATCTCTGGGGGGAGTTGGTTCCAGAGGGCCGGGGCCGCCACAGAGAAGGACCCGCCGTCACATTAACCCCGCTATGCCTGATTCAGCATTGTTAATGATAGAAACCTGCCCTCCGGTGGTCACGTCCGGAATTTTGCGGAGGCAAAAAGAAATGTATTGGATTTTAATTTTATCATCCGATATCTTTATTATTAACGCCTTATTAATATTAACAAACGATGATGCGGGTTTGCTACATCAAAGGAATGGGGGAGCAATCCTGAAAGGCAAGGTGGGTGGGGGCAATTCTAATCTCTGGGGGGGGTTTGTTCCAGAGGGGCGGGGCAGCCACAGAGAAGGTCCCGCCATCACATTAACCCCGCTATGCCTGATTCAGCATTGTTAATGATAGAAACCTGCCCTCCGGTGGTCACGTCCGGTATTTTGCGGAGGCAAAAAGAATTCTATTGGATTTTAATTTTATCATCCGATATCTTTATTATTAACGCCTTATTAATATTAACAAGCGATGATGCGGGTTTGCTACATCAAAGGAATGGGGGAGCAATCCTGAAAGG
The DNA here is from genome assembly GCF_031021105.1 of Erythrolamprus reginae. Taxonomy (NCBI): domain Eukaryota; kingdom Metazoa; phylum Chordata; class Lepidosauria; order Squamata; family Dipsadidae; genus Erythrolamprus; species Erythrolamprus reginae. The sequence goes on from NC_091961.1 coordinate 170,775, forward strand.
CAATGAGGGTGGGGGCAATTCTAATCTCTGGGGGGAGTTGGTTCCAGAGGGCCGGGGCCGCCACAGAGAAGGTCCCGCCATCACATTCACCCTGCTATGCCTGATTCAGCATTGTTAATGATAGAAAACTACCCTCCTGTGGTCACGTATTGCGGACACAAAAAGAAATCTACTTTTTAAATTGGATTTTAATTTTATTATCCGATATCTTTATTATTAATGCCTTATTAATATCAACAAGCCATGATACGGTTTGGTACATCAAAGGAATGGGGGAACAATCCTGAAAGGCAAGGAGGGTGGGGGCAATTCTAATCTCTGGGGGGAGTTGGTTCCAGAGGGCCGGGGCCGCCACAGAGAAGGTCGCGCCATCACATTAACCCTGCTATGCCTGATTCAGCATTGTTAATGATAGAAAACTGCCCTCCGGTGGTCTCGTCCGGTATTGCGGACGCAAAAAGAAATCTATTGGATTTTAATTTTATTATCCGATATCTTTATTATTAATGCCTTATTAATATTAACAAGCAATGATGCGGTTCGCTACATCAAAGGAATAGGGGAGCAATCCTGAAAGGCAAGGAGGGTGGGGGCAATTCTAATCTCTGGGGGGAGTTGGTTCCAGAGGGCCGGGGCCGCCACAGAGAAGGACCCGCCGTCACATTAACCCCGCTATGCCTGATTCAGCATTGTTAATGATAGAAACCTGCCCTCCGGTGGTCACGTCCGGTATTTTGCGGAGGCAAAAAGAAATCTATTGGATTTTAATTTTATCATCCGATATCTTTATTATTAACGCCTTATTAATATTAACAAGCGATGATGCGGGTTTGCTACATCAAAGGAATGGCGGAGCAATCCTGAAAGGCATGGAGGGTGGGGACAATTCTAATCTCTGGGGGGAGTTGGTTCCAGAGGGCCGGGGCCGCCACAGAGAAGGACCCGCCGTCACATTAACCCCGCTATGCCTGATTCAGCATTGTTAATGATAGAAACCTGCCCTCCGGTGGTCACGTCCGGAATTTTGCGGAGGCAAAAAGAAATGTATTGGATTTTAATTTTATCATCCGATATCTTTATTATTAACGCCTTATTAATATTAACAAACGATGATGCGGGTTTGCTACATCAAAGGAATGGGGGAGCAATCCTGAAAGGCAAGGTGGGTGGGGGCAATTCTAATCTCTGGGGGGGGTTTGTTCCAGAGGGGCGGGGCAGCCACAGAGAAGGTCCCGCCATCACATTAACCCCGCTATGCCTGATTCAGCATTGTTAATGATAGAAACCTGCCCTCCGGTGGTCACGTCCGGTATTTTGCGGAGGCAAAAAGAATTCTATTGGATTTTAATTTTATCATCCGATATCTTTATTATTAACGCCTTATTAATATTAACAAGCGATGATGCGGGTTTGCTACATCAAAGGAATGGGGGAGCAATCCTGAAAGGCAATGAGGGTGGGGGCAATTCTAATCTCTGGGGGGAGTTGGTTCCAGAGGGCCGGGGCCGCCACAGAGAAGGTCCCGCCGTCACATTAACCCCGCTATGCCTGATTCAGCATTGTTAATGATAGAAACCTGCCCTCCGGTGGTCACGTCCGGTATTTTGCTGAAGCAAAAAGAAATGTATTGGATTTTAATTTTATCATCCGATATCTTTATTATTAACGCCTTATTAGTATTAACAAGCGATGATGCGGGTTTGCTACATCAAAGGAATGGGGGAGCAATCCTGAAAGGCAAGGAGGGTGGGGGCAATTCTCATCTCTGGGGGGGAGTTGGTTCCAGAGGGCCGGGGCCGCCACAGAGAAGGTCCCGCCGTCACATTAACCCCGCTATGCCTGATTCAGCATTGTTAATGATAGAAACCTGCCCTTCGGTGGTCACATCCGGTATTTTGCGGTGGCAAAAAGAAATGTATTGGATTTTAATTTTATCATCCGATATCTTTATTATTAACACCTTATTAATATTAACAAGCGATGATGCGGGTTTTCTACATCAAAGGAATGGGGGAGCAATCCTGAAAGGCAATGAGGGTGGGGGCAATTCTAATCTCTGGGGGGAGTTGGTTCCAGAGGGCCGGGGCCGGCACAGAGGAGGTCCCGCCGTCACATTAACCCCGCTATGCCTGATTCAGCATTGTTAATGATAGAAACCTGCCCTCCGGTGGTCACGTACGGTATTTTGCGAAGGCAAAAAGAATTCTATTGGATTTTAATTTTATCATCCGATATCTTTATTATTAATGCCTTATTAATATTAACAAGCAATGATGCGGTTCGCTACATCAAAGGAATAGGGGAGCAATCCCGAAAGGCAAGGAGGGTGGGGGCAATCCTCATCTCTGGGGGGAGTTGGTTCCAGAGGGCCGGGGCCGCCACAGAGAAGGTCCCGCCATCACATTAACCCTGCTATGCCTGATTCAGCATTGTTAATGATAGACAACTGCCCTCCGGTGGTCACGTATTGCGGACAGAAAAATAAATCTACTTTTTAAATTGGATTTTAATTTTATTATCCGATATCTTTATTATTAATGCCTTATTAATATCAACAAGCCATGATGCGCTTTGATACATCAAAGGAATGGGGGAGCAGTCCTGAAAGGCAGGGAGGGTGGGGGCAATTCTAATCTTTGGGGGGAGTTGGTTCCAGAGGGCCGGGCTCACCACAGAGAAGGTCCCGCCATCACATTAACCCCGCTATGCCTGATTCAGCATTGTTAATGATAGAAACCTGCCCTCCAGTGGTCACGTTCGGTATTTTCCGGAGGCAAAAAGAAATCTATTGCATTTTAATTTTATCATCCGATATCTTTATTATTAACGCCTTATTAATATTAACAAGCGATGATGCGGGTTTGCTACATCAAAGGAATGGGGGAGGAATCCTGAAAGGCAAGGAGGGTGGGGGCAATTCTAATCTCTGGGGGGAGTTGGTTCCAGAGGGCCGGGGCGGCCACAGAGAAGGTCCCGCCGTCACATTAACCCCGCTATGCCTGATTCAGCATTGTTAATGATAGAAACCTGCCCTCCGGTGGTCACGTCCAGTATTTTGCGGAGGCAAAAAGAAATCTATTGGATTATAATTTTATCGGTTCCAGAGGGCTGGGGCCGCCACAGAGAAGGTCCCGCCATCACATTCACCCCGCTATGCCTGAATCAGCATTGTTAATGATAGAAACCTGCCCTCCGGTGGTCACATCCGGTATTTTGCGGAGAGAAAAAGAAATGTATTGGATTTTAATTTTATTATCCGATATCTTTATTATTAACGCCTTATTAATATTAACAAGCGATGATGCGGGTTTGCTACATCAAAGGAATGGGGGAGCAATCCTGAAAGGCAAGGAGGATGGGGGCAATTCTAATCTCTGGGGGGAGTTGGTTCCAGAGGGCCGGGGCCGCCACAGAGAAGGTCCCGCCATCACATTAACCCCGCGATGCCTGATTCGGCATTGTTAATGATAGAAACCTGCCCTCCGGTGGTCACGTCCGCTATTTTGCGGAGGGAAAAAGAAATCTATTGGATTTTAATTTTATCATCCGATATCTTTATTATTAACGCCTTATTAATATTAACAAGCGATGATGCGGGTTTGCTACATCAAAGGAATGGGGGAGCAATCCTGAAAGGCAAGGAGGGTGGGGGCAATTCTAATCTCTGGGGGGAGTTGGTTCCAGAGGGCCGGGGCCACAACAGAGAAGGTCCCACCGTCACATTAACCCCGCTATGGCTGATTCAGCATTGTTAATGATAGAAACCTGCCCTCCGTTGATCACGTCCGGTGTTTTGCGGAGGCAAAAAGAAATCTATTGGATTTTAAATTTATTATCCGATATCTTTATTATTAACGCCTTATTAATATTAACAAGCGATGATGCGGGTTTGCTACATCAAAGGAATGGGGGAGCAATCCTGAAAGGCAAGGAGGGTGGGGGCAATTCTAATCTCTGGGGGGAGTTGGTTCCAGAGGGCCGGGGCCGCCACAGAGAAGGTCCCGCCATCACATTCACCCTGCTATGCCTAATTCAGCATTGTTAATTATAGAAAACTACCCTCCTGTGGTCACGTATTGCGGACACAAAAAGAAATCTACTTTTTAAATTGGATTTTAATTTTATTATCCGATATCTTTATTATTAATGCCTTATTAATATCAACAAGCCATGATACGGTTCGGTACATCAAAGGAATGGGGGAACAATCCTGAAAGGCAAGGAGGGTGGGGGCAATTCTAATCTCTGGGGGGAGTTGGTTCCAGAGGGCCGGGGCCACAACAGAGAAGGTCCCGCCGTCACATTAACCCCGCTATGCCTGATTCAGCATTGTTAATGATAGAAACCTGCCCTCCGGTGGTCACGTCCGGTATTTTGCGGAGGCAAAAAGAAATCTATTGGATTTTAATTTTAGTATCCGATATCTTTATTATTAACGCCTTATTAATATTAACAAGCGATGATGCGGGTTTGCTACATCAAAGGAATGGGGGAGCAATCCTGAAAGGCAAGGAGGGTGGGGGCAATTCTAATCTCTGGGGGGAGTTGGTTCCAGAGGGCCGGGGCCGCCACAGAGAAGGTCCCGCCATCACATTAACCCTGCTATGCCTGATTCAGCATTGTTAATGATAGAAAACTGCCCTCCGGTGGTCTCGTCCGGTATTGCGGACGCAAAAAGAAATCTATTGGATTTTAATTTTATTATCCGATATCTGTATTATTAATGCCTTATTAATATTAACAAGCAATGATGCGGTTCGCTACATCAAAGGAATAGCGGAGCAATCCCGAAAGGCAAGGAGGGTGGGGGCAATTCTAATCTCTGGGGGGAGTTGGTTCCAGAGGGCCGGGGCCGCCACAGAGAAGGTCCCGCCATCACATTCACCCTGCTATGCCTGATTCAGCATTGTTAATGATAGAAAACTGCCCTCCTGTGGTCACGTATTGCGGACACAAAAAGAAATCTACTTTTTAAATTGGATTTTAATTTTATTATCCGATATCTTTATTATTAATGCCTTATTAATATCAACAAGCCATGATGCGCTTTGATACATCAAAGGAATGGGGGAGCAGTCCTGAAAGGCAGGGAGGGTGGGGGCAATTCTAATCTCTGGGGGGAGTTGGTTCCAGAGGGGCGGGGCCACCACAGAGAAGGTCCCGCCATCACATTAACCCCGCTATGCCTGATTCTGCATTGTTAATGATAGAAACCTGCCCTCCAGTGGTCACGTCCGGTATTTTCCGGAGGCAAAAAGAAATCTATTGCATTTTAATTTTATCATCCGATATCTTTATTATTAACGCCTTATTAATATTAACAAGCGATGATGCGGGTTTGCTACATCAAAGGAATGGGGGAGGAATCCTGAAAGGCAAGGAGGGTGGGGGCAATTCTAATCTCTGGGGGGAGTTGGTTCCAGAGGGCCGGGGCGGCCACAGAGAAGGTCCCGCCGTCACATTAACCCCGCTATGCCTGATTCAGCATTGTTAATGATAGAAACCTGCCCTCCGGTGGTCACGTCCGGTATTTTGCGGAGGCAAAAAGAAATCTATTGGATTATAATTTTATCGGTTCCAGAGGGCTGGGGCCGCCACAGAGAAGGTCCCGCCATCACATTCACCCCGCTATGCCTGAATCAGCATTGTTAATGATAGAAACCTGCCCTCCGGTGGTCACATCCGGTATTTTGCGGAGACAAAAAGAAATGTATTGGATTTTAATTTTATTATCCGATATCTTTATTATTAACGCCTTATTAATATTAACAAGCGATGATGCGGGTTTGCTACATCAAAGGAATGGGGGAGCAATCCTGAAAGGCAAGGAGGGTGGGAGCAATTCTAATCTCTGGGGGGAGTTGGTTCCAGAGGGCCGGGGCCACAACAGAGAAGGTCCCGCCGTCACATTAACCCCGCTATGGCTGATTCAGCATTGTGAATGATAGAAACCTGCCCTCCGTTGATCACGTCCGGTGTTTTGCGGAGGCAAAAAGAAATCTATTGGATTTTAATTTTATTATCCGATATCTTTATTATTAACGCCTTATTAATATTAACAAGCGATGATGCGGGTTTGCTACATCAAAGGAATGGGGGAGCAATCCTGAAAGGCAAGGAGGGTTGGGGCAATTCTAATCTCTGGGGGGAGTTGGTTCCAGAGGGCCGGGGCCGCCACAGAGAAGGTCCCGCCATCACATTCACCCTGCTATGCCTGATTCAGCATTGTTAATGATAGAAAACTACCCTCCTGTGGTCACGTATCGCGGACACAAAAAGAAATCTACTTTTTAAATTGGATTTTAATTTTATTATCCGATATCTTTATTATTAATGCCTTATTAATATCAACAAGCCATGATACGGTTTGGTACATCAAAGGAATGGGGGAACAATCCTGAAAGGCAAGGAGGGTGGGGGCAATTCTAATCTCTGGGGGGAGTTGGTTCCAGAGGGCCGGGGCCACAACAGAGAAGGTCCCGCCGTCACATTAACCCCGCTATGCCTGATTCAGCATTGTTAATGATAGAAAACTGCCCTCCGGTGGTCTCGTCCGGTATTGCGGACGCAAAAAGAAATCTATTGGATTTTAATTTTATTATCCGATATCTTTATTATTAATGCCTTATTAATATTAACAAGCAATGATGCAGTTCGCTACATCAAAGGAATAGGGGAGCAATCCCGAAAGGCAAGGAGGGTGGGGGCAATTCTAATCTCTGGGGGGAGTTGGTTCCAGAGGGCCGGGGCCGCCACAGAGAAGGACCCGCCGTCAGATTAACCCCGCTATGCCTGATTCAGCATTGTTAATGATAGAAACCTGCCCTCCGGTGGTCACGTCCGGTATTTTGCGGAGGCAAAAAGAAATCTATTGGATTTTAATTTTATTATCCTATATCTTTATTATTAATGCCTTATTAATATTAATAACCAATGATGCGGTTTGCTACATCAAAGGAATAGGTTAGTAATCCTGCAAAAGCCTTAAACCCAGTTGAGAAGGGCTGTCATCATCGTCATCATATTTATTTATTTATTTATTTGTTTGTTTGTTTATTTATTTATTTATTTATTTATTTAATCTTTTGTTTATTTAATCGTTTACTTATTGGATTTATATGCCACCCCTCTCCGAAGACTCAGGGCGGCTAACAGCAGTCATAAAACAGTGTACAATTATAATCCAATACTAAGAACGGATTAAAAACCCCTTAATATAAACAACCAAACATACATACATACAAACACACCATGCATAAAATTGCAAAGGCCTAGGGGGAAAAGGAATCTTAATTCCCCCATGCCTGGCGGCAGAGGTGGGTTTTGAGTAGCTTACGAAAGGCAAGGAGGGTGGGGGCAATTCTAATCTCTGAGGGGAGTTGGTTCCAGAGGGCCGGGGCCGCCACAGAGAAGGCTCTTCCCCTGGATCCCGCCATCACATTAACCCTAACCCTCCCCATCCCTAGGGTGGGTGGGCCAAGTCCAGATGCCGGGCCCCTCGCCTTCCCTAATAACGCTAACCCTCCCCTTCCCTATGAACCCTAAACCTCCCCTTCCCTAACCCTCCCCTTCCCTAGGGTGGGTGGGCCAAGTCCAGATGCCGGGCCCCTCGCCTTCCCTAATAACGCTAACCCTCCCCTTCCCTATGAACCCTAAACCTCCCCTTCCCTAACCCTCCCCTTCCCTAGGGTGGGTGGTCCAAGTCCAGATGCCGGGCTTTTTTTTTGGGGGGGGGGGCTGCTATGCCTGATTCAGCCTTGTTAATGATAGAAAACTGCCCTCCTGTGGTCACATCCGGTATTGCGGACACAAAAAGAAGTCTTCTACCTGTCCTACGTCTGGGGAACCACGGTGCCCTTCTCTTCTGCCTATCCCAGGGGATGGCCAACTGATGTGGGGTCAGGTGAAAAGACCTTCTGGTCTGCTATGACTTCAGAGGACGGTATTTATGTCAATGGACCGAGTGGCACCTGTTAAGAAAAGTTATACGAAACAGCTGCTCCTTACCTTTAAAGGCCCAGCTCTCACCGTGCCCCCCGCAAAGGACGGGATGGTCATCTTGCTGGCGACACGCTTGGCTGCCTTTTCCCAGATGAACGGGCTGATGTACCATCGCCTCGGTAGGATTCCGCCTGCATCCCTCGAGTGGCCGGGTTCTAGAATTTGGGAGAAACGGGTGTTATATGATATTGGAACCGTCCTGTGCTTTAAAGGGAAAGTCTTGAATATTGGTAAGAACCAGCAGACGAGCGGCTAAATAGAAACGACTTTATTCCGTTACAATGAGAAAATGCATAACAAGTAAAAACCCAATGGCGCGGTGAAAATCTCTGGGAGGCTGTGCTCTCCAGGCTCTCAAATATCTGCTCTCCCCGGCTGTGACCGATCAAACGGTCCGGCTCTCCGCCTGGAGATTGACCGGTTCGTGCTAGGACGGGATTCCCCTCCCTACCTGGCAGCTTTAACTCTTGAAGGATTTCTTCTGGTGCTTGCGTTGCGACCCCCGGGCCTACTGTTGCCCTATGAATGTTATTAAGGAGTTTAATAATAAATATACAGAATAATAAACTTAAAATCTGTTAAGAGGGTTGATTCCTTTTTCTGTCTCATATTCCTTTTTTGACAATAGAATGGCAGAGTCTTCTGTCCCTTGGCGATATTCTGTCCCTTGGCCTCAATATTAAATCCTGAAACCGAAAACTCTGCCGTTCTGTGGTCAAAACAGATATTGCAGCCACACAAAGGAATCGACCTTTTTAATCGGATTTTAAAGTTATCCTGTATATTTTTAAAGTATTATCAATTTTAATAGGTTAATGGGAGGCGCAAGCCTTGAAACAAGTTAAAGCCTATGATGCCTATTAATACTAATGATGTTTTAATAATAAAGGATAATCGCTCTTCACACAAAAATAACACAAAACCTACACAACTGACTCTTACATAAGGTGACCAGATTTTAACATTGGTAAAGCGGGACACCATTGACTGCCCGGGGGGTGTCTGTGTGTGTGTGAGAGTCTATGAAATAAATAAATTAGTTACCGAAATTATCTGAGACGTGTATATGTCATGGAAGAGAACCAGCCGGTACTTTTCTCTCCGCTGGGTCAATGAATTTTGATCTTACTACGTGATTTATGCAATTAATATCAATCTTGGGTTTAGAACCTGTTTTTTTTCTTTTATATATTATTATTATTATTATTATTATTATTATTATTATTATTATTATTATTATTATATTTGTATTCTGCCCTTCTCCGAAGACTCAGAGAATTATTTAGTGAAAGGCACTGAAGAAAGTGATAATTTTCTCTCGGTTGGGGTCAATGAATTTTGATGTTACTACGTGATTTATGCAATTAATATCAATATTTGGTTTGGGACCTGGTTTTTTCTTTTATATATCATAAATAGGATGCAATAGAACAGGGGTAGGATTATTCAATCTATGATTAAGCAATTCTTAATTTAATATCTATAGAGACAGAAATAATTTAAGTGTGAGGTCTAAATAGAATATTTACCACTAGCTCTACTGATTTTAGGGAGGAAGACATCCGACAACAGCACTAAAAATGAAAAGGCACAAGAAATAACCTTTTCCCACAGCTCTCCACCGGCGGTTCACACGCTCTGCAGGGGTCCTTCAGCTCCCACAGCCGGTCAATTGCAGAGACATCGGCCAAGCTGCTCCGGCGCTGCTCTTAAACGTCATCAACCAGCCTTCCTCACAGCTGAGAGGGAATGGAGAAGAGGGCGGGGTTTCCAAAGGGGGGGCAGGAAACTGACAGGAGGTGAGCAATGCTGCCAAAGGAAGTTGGTGAGGGATGCCAGGAGAAGAGCACACATGAAGTCAGAATTGGTAAGGGATGCCAGGAGAAGGGCACACAGGAAGTCGGCCATGCTTAGAAGGGCGATGCCAAAGGAAGTTGGTGAGGGAATGCCAGGAGAAGAGCACACCTGAAGTCAGAGTTGGTAAGGGATGCCATGAGAAGGGCACACAGGAAGTCGGCCATGCTTAGAAGGGCGATGCCAAAGGAAGTTGGTAAGGCATGCGAAGAAAAGGACACACAGGAAGTCGGCCATGCTTAGAAGGGCGATGCCAAAGGAAGTTGGTGAGGGATGCCAGGAGAAGAGCACACAGGAAGTCAGAGTTGGTAAGGGATGCCAGGAGAAGGGCACACAGGAAGTCGGCCATACTTAGAAGGGCGATGCCAAAGGAAGTTGGTAAGGGATGTGAAGAAAAGGACACATAGGAAGTCGGCCATGCTTAGAAGGTCACTCCAAAGGAAGTTGGTGAGGGAATGCCAGAAGGGCACAAAGGAACTGCGGGCTTCCCCCCCCTCGCTATCCCTATTTGAGCCTTAATGATAGAAAACTGCCGTCCTGTGGTCAAATTTGGTATTGCAGCCACAGAAAGAAATACTGTACAGTACACTTTTTCAATTGGATTTTAACGTTATTATCCTGTATCTTTATTATCAATGCCATATTAATATTAACAGGCGATGATGCATTTTGCTAAATCAAAGGAATTGGGAATAATCCTGTAAAAGCCTGAAACCCATTTAAGAAGGGCTGTGATGGCCTAAATATGAATCATAGGTTTTTAAGAAACAAGTTGGCAGCCATGCAGACAATTATAGAAACATAGAAACATAGAAGTCTGACGGCAGAAAAAGACCTCCTGGTCCATCTAGTCTGCCCTTATACTATTTTCTGTATTTCATCTTAGGATGGATATATGTTTATCCCAGGCATGTTTAAATTCAGTTACTGTGGATTTATCTACCACGTCTGCTGGAAATTTGTTCCAAGGATCTACTACTCTTTCAGTAAAATAATATTTTCTCATGTTGCTTTTGATCTTTCCCCCAACTAATTTCAGATGGTGTCCCCTTGTTCTTGGCTTCGCTTTCCTATTAAAAACACTTCCCTCCTGAACCTTGTCTAACCCTTTAACGTATTGAAATGTTTCGATCCTGTCCCCCCTTTTCCTTCTGTCCTCCACACTATACAGATTGAGTTCGTGAAGTCTTTCCTGATAGGTTTTATGCTTAAGACCTTCCACCGTTCTTGTAGCCCGTCTTTGGACCCGTTCAATTTTCTCAATATCTTTTTGTAATTTCGTGCTATCTCCCCCCTACCGGTCTTCCGGAAACCCGTTAAGATCTGACTTTTCTGGCAGGTCTGGAATAGCATTGACCCTGGGTGTGTATGGTTCTTTTAAAGACGTTACATTATTCTTATTGTATGACTGATATGTCCCGTCAACAAAACAATGTCGTTTGGCGGGCCCCAGGGGAAGAGCCTTCTCTGTGGTGGCCCCGGCCCTCTGGAACCAACTCCCCCCGGAGATTAGAATTGCCCCCACCCTCCTCGCCTTTCGTAAGCTCCTTAAAACCCACCTCTGCCGTCAGGCGTGGGGGAACTGAGATATTCTTTCCCACTTGGCCTTTACAATTTATGCGTGGTATGTTTGTTTGTATGTATGTTTGGTTTTACAAATAAGGGTTTTTTAATTGTTTTAGTATTAGTTTTTAGTATTGGATTTACGTGATGTTTTGTACTATTGTTGTTAGCCGCCCCGAGTCTACGGAGAGGGGCGGCATACAAATGCAATCAATCAATCAATCAACCAATCAATCATGTCATTTTCATTTAATACTGTTCTATTTATACCACGTTAGCCTCTCTGAATCCGCTTTGGAATGAGCGGCGTGTAAATACGATCGATCCACGCATTCCTGCATCGATAAATAAATACAAAAAACACTAACCTTTCCCCAAAGATGCAAAAAGGGAATTCTGCATCTATTACTTATGCGTAACTATGCCAGAGACCTGTTCCCCGAATTTTGGAGAGAAAACCTGGACCTTTACTTTTCCCGGGGGCTTCTTGCCCTTGGAAAAATACAAAGAGCTCTTCGAAATAAATAAAAGAAACTTGCATTGACTAAAAACAAAGCGTATTTATTGCAAAGAAATAATAATAACGGTTTACAAAGTGAGATTAATCTTTTAGCTTCGCTGAGCTTTTAGCCAAAAGCCATTCCTGAAAGCCGTCTCCTTTCTATTCTCTGCTCCCCCCCACCACATCTTGATAGTGGAAAGAAGCAAATTCTTCATCGGCTGGGTTGGAGCTCTTTCTCTGGCTCCTTCGTAGCGGCGTGGGCTCGCTCCGTTTGCGCTGAATCCCTGAAACACACTTATAACGCCTTCTGAGAAGGTCCCGCCGTCACATTAACCCCGCTATGCCTGATTCAGCATTGTTAATGATAGAAACCTGCCCTCCGGTGGTCACTTCCGGTATTTTGCGGAGGCGAAAAGAAATCTATTGGATTTTAATTTTATTATCCGATATCTTTATTATTAACGCCTTATTAATATTAACAAGCGATGATGCGGGTTTGCTACATCAAAGGAATGGGGGAGCAATCCTGAAAGGCAAGGAGGGTGGGGGCAATTCTAATCTCTGGGGGGAGTTGGTTCCAGAGGGCCGGGGCCGCCACAGAGAAGGTCCCGCCGTCACATTAACCCCGCTATGCCTGATTCAGCATTGTTAATGATAGAAACCTGCCCTCCGGTGGTCACGTCCGGTATTTTGCGGAGGCAAAAAGAAACCTATTGGATTTTAATTTTATTATCCGATATCTTTATTATTAACGCCTTATTAATATTAACAAGCGATGATGCGGGTTTGCTACATCAAAGGAATGGGGGAGCAATCCCGAAAGGCAAGGAGGGTGGGGGCAATTCTAATCTCTGGGGGGAGTTGGTTCCAGAGGGCCGGGGCCGCCACAGAGAAGGTCCCGCCATCACATTAACCCTGTATAGTCTGGAGGACAGAAGGAAAAGGTCCTGCCATCACATTGACCCTGCTGTGCCTGATTCAGCACTGTTAATGATAGAAAACTGCCCTCCGGTGGTCACGTCCGGTATTGCGGACGCCAAAAGAAATCTATTGGATTTTAATTTTATTATCCGATATCTTTATTATTAACGCCTTATTAATATTAACAAGCGATGATGTGGGTTTGCTACATCAAAGGAATGGGGGAGCAATCCTGAAAGGCAAGGAGGGTGGGGGCAATTCTAATCTCTGGGGGGAGTTGGTTCCAGAGGGCCGGGGCCGCCACAGAGAAGGTCCCGCCATCACATTAACCCTGCTATGCCTGATTCAGCATTGTTAATGATAGAAAACTGCCCTCCGGTGGTCAAATCCGGTACTGTATTGCGGACACAAAAAGAAATCTATTGGATTTTAATATTATCCTATATCTTTATTATTAATGCCTTATTAATATTAATAACCAATGATGCGGTTTGCTACATCAAAGGAATAGGTGAGTAATCCTGCAAAAGCCTTAAACCCAGTTAAGAAGGGCTGTCATCATCGTCATCATCTTATTTATTTATTTATTTGTTTGTTTGTTTGTTTGTTTGTTTGTTTGTTTATTTATTTATTTAATCTTTTGTTTATTTAATCGTTTGCTTATTGGATTTATATGCCACCCCTCTCCGAAGACTCAGGGCGGCTAACAGCAGTCATAAAACAGTGTACAATTATAATCCAATACTAAGAACGAATTAAAAACCCCTTAATATAAACAACCAAATATACATACATACAAACACACCATGCATAAAATTGCAAAGGCCTAGGGGGAAAAGGAATCTTAATTCCCCCATGCCTGGTGGCAGAGGTGGGTTTTGAGTAGCTTACGAAAGGCAAGGATGGTGGGGGCAATTCTAATCTCTGAGGGGAGTTGGTTCCAGAGGGCCGGGGCCGCCACAGAGAAGGCTCTTCCCCTGGATCCCGCCATCACATTAACCCTAACCCTCCCCATCCCTAGGGTGGCTGGGCCAACTCAAGATGCCGGGCCCCTCGCCTTCCCTAATAACGCTAACCCTCCCCTTCCCTATGAACCCTAACCCTCCCCTTCCCTAACCCTCCCCTTCCCTAGGGTGGGTGGTCCAAGTCCAGATGCCGGGCTTTTTTTTTTTTTTGGGCTGCTATGCCTGATTCAGCCTTGTTAATGATAGAAAACTGCCCTCCTGTGGTCACATCCGGTATTGCGGACACAAAAAGAAGTCTTCTACCTGTCCTACGTCTGGGGAACCACGGTGCCCTTCTCTTCTGCCTATCCCAGGGGATGGCCAACTGATGTGGGGTCAGGTGAAAAGACCTTCTGGTCTGCTATGACTTCAGAGGACGGTATTTATGTCAACGGACCGAGTGGCACCTGTTACGAAAAGTTATACAAAACAGCTGCTCCTTACCTTTAAAGGCCCAGCTCTCACCGTGCCCCCCGCAAAGGACGGGATGGTCATCTTGCCGGCGACACGCTTGGCTGCCTTTTCCCAGATGGACGGGCTGATGTACCATCGCCTCGGTAGGATTCCGCCTGCATCCCTCGAGTGGCCGGGTTCTAGAATTTGGGAGAAACGGGTGTTATATGATATTGGAACCGTCCTGTGCTTTAAAGGGAAAGTCTTGAATATTGGTAAGAACCAGCAGACGAGTGGCTAAATAGAAACGACTTTATTCCGTTACAATGAGAAAATGCATAACAAGTAAAAACCCAGTGGCGCGGTGAAAATCTCTGGGAGGCTGTGCTCTCCAGGCTCTCAAATATCTGCTCTCCCCGGCTGTGACCGATCAAACGGTCCGGCTCTCCGCCTGGAGATTGACCGGTTCGTGCTAGGACGGGATTCCCCTCCCTACCTGGCAGCTTTAACTCTTGAAGGATTCCTTCTGGTGCTTGCGTTGCGACCCCCGGGCCTACTGTTGCCCTATGAATGTTATTAAGGAGTTTAATAATAAATATACAGAATAATAAACTTAAAATCTGTTAAGAGGGTTGATTCCTTTTTCTGTCTCATATTCCTTTTTTGACAATAGAATGGCAGAGTCTTCTGTCCCTTGGCGATATTCTGTCCCTTGGCCTCAATATTAAATCCTGAAACCGAAAACTCTGCCGTTCTGTGGTCAAAACAGATATTGCAGCCACACAAAGGAATCGACCTTTTTAATCGGATTTTAAAGTTATCCTGTATATTTTTAAAGTATTATCAATTTTAATAGGTTAATGGGAGGCGCAAGCCTTGAAACAAGTTAAAGCCTATGATGCCTATTAATACTAATGATGTTTTAATAATAAAGGATAATCGCTCTTCACACAAAAATAACACAAAACCTACACAACTGACTCTTACATAAGGTGACCAGATTTTAACATTGGTAAAGCGGGACACCATTGACTGCCCGGGGGGTGTCCGTGTGTGTGTGAGAGTCTATGAAATAAATAAATTAGTTACCGAAATTATCTGAGACGTGTATATGTCATGGAAGAGAACCAGCCGGTACTTTTCTCTCCGCTGGGTCAATGAATTTTGATCTTACTACGTGATTTATGCAATTAATATCAATCTTGGGTTTAGAACCTGTTTTTTTCTTTTATATATTATTATTATTATTATTATTATTATTATTATTATTATTATTATATTTGTATTCTGCCCTTCTCCGAAGACTCAGAGAATTATTTAGTGAAAGGCACTGAAGAAAGTGATAATTTTCTCTCGGTTGGGGTCAATGAATTTTGATGTTACTACGTGATTTATGCAATTAATATCAATATTTGGTTTGGGACCTGGTTTTTTCTTTTATATATCATAAATAGGATGCAATAGAACAGGGGTAGGATTATTCAATCTATGATTAAGCAATTCATAGAAACATAGAAACATAGAAGTCTGACGGCAGAAAAAGACCCCATGGTCCATCTAGTCTGCCCTTATACTATTTTCTGTATTTTATCTTAGGATGGATATATGTTTATCCCAGGCATGTTTAAATTCAGTTACTGTGGATTTATCTACCACGTCTGCTGGAAGTTTGTTCCAAGGATCTACTACTCTTTCAGTAAAATAATATTTTCTCATGTTGCTTTTGATCTTTCCCCCAACTAACCTCAGATTGTGTCCCCTTGTTCTTGTGTTCACTTTCCTATTAAAAACACTTCCCTCCCGGACCTTATTTAACCCTTTAATATATTTAAATGTTTCGATCATGTCCCCCCTTTTCCTTCTGTCCTCCAGACTATACAGATTGAGTTCATTAAGTCTTTCCTGATACGTTTTATACTTAAGACCTTCCACCATTCTTGTAGCCCGTCTTTGGACCCGTTCAATTTTGTCAATATCTTTTTGTAGGTGAGGTCTCCAGAACTGAACACAGTATTCCAAATGTGGTCTCACCAGCATTCTATATAGCGGGATCATAATCTCCCTCTTCCTGCTTGTTATACCTCTAGCTATGCAGCCAAGCATCCTACTTGCTTTCCCTACTGCCTGACTGCACTGTTCACCCATTTTGAGACTGTCAGAAATCACTACGCCTAAATCCTTTTCTTTTGAAGTATTTGCTAACACAGAACTGCCAATACAATAGTCAGATTGAGGATTCCTTTTCCCCAAGTGCATTATTTTACATTTGGAAACATTAAACTGCAGTTTCCATTGCTTTGACCATTTATCTAGTAAAGCTAAATCATTTACCATATTGCCGACGCCTCCAGGAATATCAACCCTATTGCACACTTTAGAGTCATCGGCAAATAGGCAAACCTTCCCTACCAGACCTTCCCCTATGTCACTCACAAACATATTAAAAAGAATAGGACCCAGAACAGACCCTTGTGGCACACCGCTTGTAACCTGACTCTGCTCAGAATACTCGCCATTCACAACAACCCTCTGGTGTCTATGCTTCAGCCAGCTGCAAATCCATTGAACTATCCAGGGATTAAGTCCAATCTTCACTAATTTATCTATCAGCTCTTTATGTGGAACCGTATCAAAGGCTTTGCTGAAGTCCAGGTAGGCAATATCCACGGCACCACCTTCATCCAACACCTTTGTGACATAGTCAAAGAAATCAATGAGATTAGTCTGACATGATTTGCCTTCAGTAAAGCCATGCTGATTTGGGTCCAATAATTTATTGTTTTTTAGGTGCTGATTTATCCTCTTTTTCAGTAGAGTCTCCATCATTTTAACGACAACTGATGTCAAGCTAACTGGCCTGTAGTTACCAGCTTCTTCTCTACTGCCCTTCTTGTGGATAGGCACAACACTTGCCATTCTCCAATCCTCAGGAACATCTCCTGTTAACAAGGATTGGTTAAACAAATCAGTCAGGGGGGTAGCAATGACAGATCTGAGTTCTTTAAGAACTCTGGGGTGGATGCCATCTGGACCCATTGCCTTATTTATCTTTAATCGTTCAAGTTCTTCTAAGACATCGGCTTCTAAGATCACTGGAGCTGAATCCGTACAGTTGGAGGCAATGCTATATCCCTCTATAGTATTATTTTGTAAGGTGTCTTTTGAGAAAACTGAACAGAAGTAGCTATTGAAATGGTCAGCGATCTCCTTATTCCCATTAATGCATGTATTTTTCCCGGTACTAAGCTTCGTGATGCCGCAGTTTTTCTTCTTCTTATCACTAATATATCTGAAGAAGGTTTTATCCCCCTTCTTTAGAGATTTGGCAATTTCTTCCTCTTTTGAGGCTTTAGCAGCATATATTATCTGTTTCGCCTCCTTCTGTCTCATTTTATACACCTCCCTATCAGCTATACTTCCAGACTCTTTATACCTCCTATAGGCAGCCTTTTTTTCATTGACTATAGTCCTTACATCATTGCTAAACCATAGCGGTTTCTTCTTCCTTTTACCTTTAGTTATTTGTCTTACATACAGTCCAGTGGCTTTTAAGATGGCCTTTTTAAATACAGTCCACTGGGTGCTCGCTCCTGCCATTTTATCCCTCCCCTTTAATTCATTATCTAAATATTCCCCCATTGCATTAAAATTTGTTTTTCTGAAATCCAATACTTTGGTTGCATTATAGGATTGCTCACAATGAGTTTTTACATCAAACCACAAACATAGATGGTCACTGCAACCTAAATTTTCTCCCACCTTGACATCTGAAACCCAATTCCCATTCGTAAAAACTAAATCTAGAATATTCTCCCCTCTAGTTGGTGTCTTAACCAGCTGTGCCAGAGCTGCTCCTGTAAAGGCCTCTACTATATTCTTACTTTTGCATGTAAGGGCACTGGGGATATTCCAGTCAACATCAGGCATGTTGAAATCACCCATAACCACAATATCCCCCTTTACTGCCATTTGGGTAATTTCATCCACCATCTTGTTGTCATATTCCTCAGATTGCCCTGGAGGCCTATAGATCACCCCAATTCTAATGACAGAACCGTCTTTATTTTGCATGCAAATCCAGAGGGTCTCTAGATCTTGACATGTATTTTGAATTAGTGTTGTTTTTAGAGTTTCTTTAGCATAAATGGCTACTCCACCTCCCCTTCTCTCTATTCTATCCTTCCTATACAGTGTATATCCTGGTATGGATATTTCCCATTCATTAGAATCCTTAAACCATGTCTCAGTTATGGCAACCAGGTCCAAATTATCTCTAGATATTATGGCCATTAATTCACAGAGCTTGTTGCTCAAGCTTCGAGCATTCGTGCACATTACACGAAGAACATTATTTTCATTATTAGTTTGCCCCTTATCATCAACAACTACATCTATTTTATTTGCAGCTCCCTTTTCATAAGCTTCCAAAAACTGCTTTATCCTCATTGGTCGGGGACAGAAATCACCCACATCAGTTACATCTCTGTCCCCTTTACCTAGTTTAAATGCCTGTCCAAAAAAGTTCTGAATTCCTCACCGAGTACCTGGGTACCTCTGTATGATGGATGCAAACCATCCCTCTTAAACAACTCCCTTTTAGACCACCTACTGACATCATGACTTACATAGCCAAAACCTTCAGCTTTACACCACTGCTTTAACCACACATTAAACTCTATGATACACGTTGTTTTATCCTCTTGGCCACAAACCGGTAACACCTCTGAGAAAGTCACTGAATCTGCTATTTTACCCAGCTCCACACTTAGACATTGAAAATCTCTTTTTACTACATTGACATTTCTCTGGGACAAATCATTTGTGCCAAGATGCACCACCACATCAATGTTATTACCTTTACTCACAGCCTTAACAATGTTTGTAATCCTCCTCCTGTCCCTGCTGGCAGTGGCCCCTGGGAGACACCTCAGCACCTTCACCACGTCCTTACTCTGTCCCAAATCAACACCTCTAACAGTCGAATCACCCACAAGAAAATGTGTCCTCTTTATATTTCTACTAACTGCACTTGATGGTTTGGTGACATTTACAACAACTTCCCCTTTGAATATCCCCTCATTCTCTGCCTGAGGGGCCTTGCTAATATCTCCAACATCCTTACTATTTAAATCCGCAAGAACAGTATAGGAATTCGATAAAGATAAAGATATTAAATTCTTAATTTAATATCTATAGAGACAGAAATAATTTAAGTGTGAGGTCTAAATAGAATATTTACCACTAGCTCTACTGATTTTAGGGAGGAAGACATCCAACAACAGCACTAAAAATGAAAAGGCACAAGAAATAACCTTTTCCCACAGCTCTCCACCGGCGGTTCACACGCTCTGCAGGGGTCCTTCAGCTCCCACGGCCGGTCAATTGCAGAGACATCGGCCAAGCTGCTCCGGCGCTGCTCTTAAACGTCATCAACCAGCCTTCCTCACAGCTGAGAGGGAATGGAGAAGAGGGCGGGGTTTCCAAAGGGGGGGCAGGAAACTGACAGGAGGTGAGCAATGCTGCCAAAGGAAGTTGGTGAGGGATGCCAGAAGAAGAGCACACATGAAGTCAGAATTGGTAAGGGATGCCAGGAGAAGGGCACACAGGAAGTCGGCCATGCTTAGAAGGGCGATGCCAAAGGAAGTTGGTGAGGGATGCCAGGAGAAGAGCACACAGGAAGTCAGAGTTGGTAAGGGATGCCAGGAGAAGGGCACACAGGAAGTCGGCCATGCTTAGAAGGTCACTCCAAAGGAAGTTGGTGAGGGAATGCCAGGAGAAGAGCACACCTGAAGTCAGAGTTGGTAAGGGATGCCATAAGAAGGGCACACAGGAAGTCGGCCATGCTTAGAAGGGCGATGCCAAAGGAAGTTGGTAAGGCATGCGAAGAAAAGGACACACAGGAAGTCGGCCATGCTTAGAAGGGCGATGCCAAAGGAAGTTGGTGAGGGATGCCAGGAGAAGAGCACACAGGAAGTCAGAGTTGGTAAGGGATGCCAGGAGAAGGGCACACAGGAAGTCGGCCATACTTAGAAGGGCGATGCCAAAGGAAGTTGGTAAGGGATGTGAAGAAAAGGACACACAGGAAGTCGGCCATGCTTAGAAGGTCACTCCAAAGGAAGTTGGTGAGGGAATGCCAGAAGGGCACAAAGGAACTGCGGGCTTCCCCCCCCTCGCTATCCCTATTTGAGCCTTAATGATAGAAAACTGCCGTCCTGTGGTCAAATTTGGTATTGCAGCCACAGAAAGAAATACACTTTTTCAATTGGATTTTAACGTTATTATCCTGTATCTTTATTATCAATGCCATATTAATATTAACAGGCGATGATGCATTTTGCTAAATCAAAGGAATTGGGAATAATCCTGTAAAAGCCTGAAACCCATTTAAGAAGGGCTGTGATGGCCTAAATATGAATCATAGGTTTTTAAGAAAGAAGTTGGCAGCCATGCAGACAATTATAGAAACATAGAAACATAGAAGTCTGACGGCAGAAAAAGACCTCCTGGTCCATCTAGTCTGCCCTTATACTATTTTCTGTATTTCATCTTAGGATGGATATATGTTTATCCCAGGCATGTTTAAATTCAGTTACTGTGGATTTATCTACCACGTCTGCTGGAAATTTGTTCCAAGGATCTACTACTCTTTCAGTAAAATAATATTTTCTCATGTTGCTTTTGATCTTTCCCCCAACTAATTTCAGATGGTGTCCCCTTGTTCTTGGCTTCGCTTTCCTATTAAAAACACTTCCCTCCTGAACCTTGTCTAACCCTTTAACGTATTGAAATGTTTCGATCCTGTCCCCCCTTTTCCTTCTGTCCTCCACACTATACAGATTGAGTTCGTGAAGTCTTTCCTGATAGGTTTTATGCTTAAGACCTTCCACCGTTCTTGTAGCCCGTCTTTGGACCCGTTCAATTTTCTCAATATCTTTTTGTAATTTCGTGCTATCTCCCCCCTACCGGTCTTCCGGAAACCCGTTAAGATCTGACTTTTCTGGCAGGTCTGGAATAGCATTGACCCTGGGTGTGTATGGTTCTTTTAAAGACGTTACATTATTCTTATTGTATGACTGATATGTCCCGTCAACAAAACAATGTCGTTTGGCGGGCCCCAGGGGAAGAGCCTTCTCTGTGGTGGCCCCGGCCCTCTGGAACCAACTCCCCCCGGAGATTAGAATTGCCCCCACCCTCCTCGCCTTTCGTAAGCTCCTTAAAACCCACCTCTGCCGTCAGGCGTGGGGGAACTGAGATATTCTTTCCCACTTGGCCTTTACAATTTATGCGTGGTATGTTTGTTTGTATGTATGTTTGGTTTTACAAATAAGGGTTTTTTAATTGTTTTAGTATTAGTTTTTAGTATTGGATTTACGTGATGTTTTGTACTATTGTTGTTAGCCGCCCCGAGTCTACGGAGAGGGGCGGCATACAAATGCAATCAATCAATCAATCAACCAATCAATCATGTCATTTTCATTTAATACTGTTCTATTTATACCACGTTAGCCTCTCTGAATCCGCTTTGGAATGAGCGGCGTATAAATACGATCAATCCACGCATTCCTGCATCGATAAATAAATACAAAAAACACTAACCTTTCCCCAAAGATGCAAAAAGGGAATTCTGCATCTATTACTTATGCGTAACTATGCCAGAGACCTGTTCCCCGAATTTTGGAGAGAAAACCTGGACCTTTACTTTTCCCGGGGGCTTCTTGCCCTTGGAAAAATACAAAGAGCTCTTCGAAATAAATAAAAGAAACTTGCATTGACTAAAAACAAAGCGTATTTATTGCAAAGAAATAATAATAACGGTTTACAAAGTGAGATTAATCTTTTAGCTTCGCTGAGCTTTTAGCCAAAAGCCATTCCTGAAAGCCGTCTCCTTTCTATTCTCTGCTCCCCCCCACCACATCTTGATAGTGGAAAGAAGCAAATTCTTCATCGGCTGGGTTGGAGCTCTTTCTCTGGCTCCTTCGTAGCGGCGTGGGCTCGCTCCGTTTGCGCTGAATCCCTGAAACACACTTATAACGCCTTCTGAGAAGGTCCCGCCGTCACATTAACCCCGCTATGCCTGATTCAGCATTGTTAATGATAGAAACCTGCCCTCCGGTGGTCACTTCCGGTATTTTGCGGAGGCGAAAAGAAATCTATTGGATTTTAATTTTATTATCCGATATCTTTATTATTAACGCCTTATTAATATTAACAAGCGATGATGCGGGTTTGCTACATCAAAGGAATGGGGGAGCAATCCTGAAAGGCAAGGAGGGTGGGGGCAATTCTAATCTCTGGGGGGAGTTGGTTCCAGAGGGCCGGGGCCGCCACAGAGAAGGTCCCGCCGTCACATTAACCCCGCTATGCCTGATTCAGCATTGTTAATGATAGAAACCTGCCCTCCGGTGGTCACGTCCGGTATTTTGCGGAGGCAAAAAGAAACCTATTGGATTTTAATTTTATTATCCGATATCTTTATTATTAACGCCTTATTAATATTAACAAGCGATGATGCGGGTTTGCTACATCAAAGGAATGGGGGAGCAATCCCGAAAGGCAAGGAGGGTGGGGGCAATTCTAATCTCTGGGGGGAGTTGGTTCCAGAGGGCCGGGGCCGCCACAGAGAAGGTCCCGCCGTCACATTAACCCCGCTATGCCTGATTCAGCATTGTTAATGATAGAAACCTGCCCTCCGGTGGTCACGTCCGGTGTTTTGCAGAGGCAAAAAGAAATCTATTGGATTTTAATTTTATTATCCGATATCTTTATTATTAACGCCTTATTAATATTAACAAGCGATGATGCGGGTTTGCTACATCAAAGGAATGGGGGAGCAATCCTGAAAGGCAAGGCGGGTGCGGGCAATTCTAATCTCTGGGGGGAGTTGGGTCCAGAGGGCTGGGGCCGCCACAGAGAAGGTCCCGCCGTCACATTAACCCCGCTATGCCTGATTCAGCATTGTTAATGATAGAAACCTACCCTCCGGTGGTCACGTCCGGTATTTTGCGGAGGCGAAAAGAAATCTATTGGATTTTAATTTTATTATCCGATATCTTTATTATTAACGCCTTATTAATATTAACAAGCAATGATGCGGGTTTGCTACATCAAAGGAATGGGGGAGCAATCCTGAAAGGCAAGGAGGGTGGGGGCAATTCTAATCTCTGGGGGAAGTTGGTTTCAGAGGGCCGGGGCCGCCACAGAGAAGGTCCCGCCATCACATTAACCCTGTATAGTCTGGAGGACAGAAGGAAAAGGTCCTGCCATCACATTGACCCTGCTGTGCCTGATTCAGCATTGTTAATGATAGAAAACTGCCCTCCGGTGGTCACGTCCGGTATTGCGGACGCCAAAAGAAATCTATTGGATTTTAATTTTATTATCCGATATCTTTATTATTAACGCCTTATTAATATTAACAAGCGATGATGTGGGTTTGCTACATCAAAGGAATGGGGGAGCAATCCTGAAAGGCAAGGAGGGTGGGGGCAATTCTAATCTCTGGGGGGAGTTGGTTCCAGAGGGCCGGGGCCGCCACAGAGAAGGTCCCGCCATCACATTAACCCTGCTATGCCTGATTCAGCATTGTTAATGATAGAAAACTGCCCTCCGGTGGTCAAATCCGGTACTGTATTGCGGACACAAAAAGAAATCTATTGGATTTTAATTTTATTATCCTATATCTTTATTATTAATGCCTTATTAATATTAATAACCAATGATGCGGTTTGCTACATCAAAGGAATAGGTGAGTAATCCTGCAAAAGCCTTAAACCCAGTTAAGAAGGGCTGTCATCATCGTCATCATCATATTTATTTATTTATTTCTTTATTTGTTTGTTTGTTTGTTTGTTTATTTATTTATTTAATCTTTTGTTTATTTAATCGTTTGCTTATTGGATTTATATGCCACCCCTCTCCGAAGACTCAGGGCGGCTAACCGCAGTCATAAAACAGTGTACAATTATAATCCAATACTAAGAACGAATTAAAAACCCCTTAATATAAACAACCAAATATACATACATACAAACACACCATGCATAAAATTGCAAAGGCCTAGGGGGAAAAGGAATCTTAATTCCCCCATGCCTGGCGGCAGAGGTGGGTTTTGAGTAGCTTACGAAAGGCAAGGATGGTGGGGGCAATTCTAATCTCTGAGGGGAGTTGGTTCCAGAGGGCCGGGGCCGCCACAGAGAAGGCTCTTCCCCTGGATCCCGCCATCACATTAACCCTAACCCTCCCCATCCCTAGGGTGGCTGGGCCAAGTCCAGATGCCGGGCCCCTCACCTTCCCTAATAACGCTAACCCTCCCCTTCCCTATGAACCCTAAACCTCCCCTTCCCTAACCCTCCCCTTCCCTAGGGTGGGTGGTCCAAGTCCAGATGCCGGGCTTTTTTTTTTTTTTGGGCTGCTATGCCTGATTCAGCCTTGTTAATGATAGAAAACTGCCCTCCTGTGGTCACATCCGGTATTGCGGACACAAAAAGAAGTCTTCTACCTGTCCTACGTCTGGGGAACCACGGTGCCCTTCTCTTCTGCCTATCCCAGGGGATGGCCAACTGATGTGGGGTCAGGTGAAAAGACCTTCTGGTCTGCTATGACTTCAGAGGACGGTATTTATGTCAACAGACCGAGTGGCACCTGTTACGAAAAGTTATACAAAACAGCTGCTCCTTACCTTTAAAGGCCCAGCTCTCACCGTGCCCCCCGCAAAGGACGGGATGGTCATCTTGCCGGCGACACGCTTGGCTGCCTTTTCCCAGATGGACGGGCTGATGTACCATCGCCTCGGTAGGATTCCGCTTGCATCCCTCGAGTGGCCGGGTTCTAGAATTTGGGAGAAACGGGTGTTATATGATATTGGAACCGTCCTGTGCTTTAAAGGGAAAGTCTTGAATATTGGTAAGAACCAGCAGACGAGCGGCTAAATAGAAACGACTTTATTCCGTTACAATGAGAAAATGCATAACAAGGAAAAACCCAATGGCGCGGTGAAAATCTCTGGGAGGCTGTGCTCTCCAGGCTCTCAAATATCTGCTCTCCCCGGCTGTGACCGATCAAACGGTCCGGCTCTCCGCCTGGAGATTGACCGGTTCGTGCTAGGACGGGATTCCCCTCCCTACCTGGCAGCTTTAACTCTTGAAGGATTCCTTCTGGTGCTTGCGTTGCGACCCCCGGGCCTACTGTTGCCCTATGAATGTTATTAAGGAGTTTAATAATAAATATACAGAATAATAAACTTAAAATCTGTTAAGAGGGTTGATTCCTTTTTCTCTCCCATATTCCTTTTTTGACAATAGAATGGCAGAGTCTTCTGTCCCTTGGCGATATTCTGTCCCTTGGCCTCAATATTAAATCCTGAAACCGAAAACTCTGCCGTTCTGTGGTCAAAACAGATATTGCAGCCACACAAAGGAATCGACCTTTTTAATCGGATTTTAAAGTTATCCTGTATATTTTTAAAGTATTATCAATTTTAATAGGTTAATGGGAGGCGCAAGCCTTGAAACAAGTTAAAGCCTATGATGCCTATTAATACTAATGATGTTTTAATAATAAAGGATAATCGCTCTTCACACAAAAATAACACAAAACCTACACAACTGACTCTTACATAAGGTGACCAGATTTTAACATTGGTAAAGCGGGACACCATTGACTGCCCGGGGGGTGTCTGTGTGTGTGTGAGAGTCTATGAAATAAATAAATTAGTTACCGAAATTATCTGAGACGTGTATATGTCGTGGAAGAGAACCAGCCGGTACTTTTCTCTCCGCTGGGTCAATGAATTTTGATCTTACTACGTGATTTATGCAATTAATATCAATCTTGGGTTTAGAACCTGTTTTTTTCTTTTATATATTATTATTATTATTATTATTATATTTGTATTCTGCCCTTCTCCGAAGACTCAGATAATTATTTAATGAAAGGCACTGAAGAAAGTGATAAATTTCTCTCGGTTGGGGTCAATGAATTTTGATGTTACTACGTGATTTATGCAATTAATATCAATATTTGGTTTGGGACCTGGTTTTTTCTTTTATATATCATAAATAGGATGCAATAGAACAGGGGTAGGATTATTCAATCTATGATTAAGCAATTCTTAATTTAATATCTATAGAGACAGAAATAATTTAAGTGTGAGGTCTAAATAGAATATTTACCACTAGCTCTACTGATTTTAGGGAGGAAGACATCCAACAACAGCACTAAAAATGAAAAGGCACAAGAAATAACCTTTTCCCACAGCTCTCCACCGGCGGTTCACACGCTCTGCAGGGGTCCTTCAGCTCCCACGGCCGGTCAATTGCAGAGACATCGGCCAAGCTGCTCCGGCGCTGCTCTTAAACGTCATCAACTAGCGTTCCTCACAGCTGAGAGGGAATGGAGAAGAGGGCGGGGTTTCCAAAGGGGGGGCAGGAAACTGACAGGAGGTGAGCAATGCTGCCAAAGGAAGTTGGTGAGGGATGCCAGGAGAAGAGCACACATGAAGTCAGAGTTGGTAAGGGATGCCAGGAGAAGGGCACACAGGAAGTCGGCCATGCTTAGAAGGGCGATGCCAAAGGAAGTTGGTGAGGGATGCCAGGAGAAGAGCACACATGAAGTCAGAGTTGGTAAGGGATGCCAGAAGAAGGGCACACAGGAAGTCGGCCATGCTTAGAAGGGCGATGCCAAAGGAAGTTGGTGAGGGATGCGAAGAAAAGGACACACAGGAAGTCGGCCATGCTTAGAAGGTCACTCCAAAGGAAGTTGGTGAGGGAATGCCAGAAGGGCACAAAGGAACGCGGACTTCCCCCCCCCCCCTCGCTATCCCTATTTGAGCCTTAATGATAGAAAACTGCCGTCCTGTGGTCAAATTTGGTATTGCAGCCACAGAAAGAAATACTGTACACTTTTTCAATTGGATTTTAACGTTATTATCCTGTATCTTTATTATCAATGCCATATTAATATTAACAGGCGATGATGCATTTTGCTAAATCAAAGGAATTGGGAATAATCCTGTAAAAGCCTGAAACCCATTTAAGAAGGGCTGTGATGGCCTAAATATGAATCATAAGTTTTTAAGAAAGAAGTTGGCAGCCATGCAGACAATTATAGAAACATAGAAACATAGAAGTCTGACGGCAGAAAAAGACCTCCTGGTCCATTTAGTCTGCCCTTATACTATTTTCTGTATTTTATCTTAGGATGGATATATGTTTATCCCAGGCGTGTTTAAATTCAGTTACTATGGATTTATCTACCATGTCTGCTGGAAGTTTGTTCCAAGCATCTACTACTCTTTCGGTGAAATAATATTTTCTCACGTTGCTTTTATAGGCTAAATAGAAACGACTTTATTCCGTTACAATGAGAAAATGGATTTCAAGGTTATTATCCTGTATCTTTAGTATTAAAACCTTATTAATATTAGTAAGGCGACGGGAGGCACATTTGCTGCAATACAGGAACATAAAAAGAAAACCTGTTTCAAAAGCCTTAAAATGTTTATATTTTACTTATTTCAAGTGTTCGACTGTGATACAGAAGAGACTCAAGGAGAGGACTACCAAATCTGCAGACAATGCAAAGCTGAGCTAATTCTCAGGGAGAGGAGGAGAGGAGAAACATGTTCAGAAAGACGAGATGGAACGGAGTGGGAGGGGGGCGGGCAAACGTTGCAAATCTGCCGCCAATTCCCTCTAAACAGACACAGCCGCTACTGCCACCGTCTCACAGATTCGACCACCACTTCTACCAACACCACTACTATCTCCACCACTACTACTGCAGCTGCTTCTAATGCTGCTGTCTCAGCTGATTGTACCGATATTGTGACTGCTTCTGGTCCCTCTATTCTACCTATCATCTTTAAACACCCATATCTTCAAACTCCTGAAGTGAGATGAAGTGCTAGAACGCTCCTGATCCAAACAATCATTGAATGAGGCAAAATCCCTACTATCATCATAAAACTCCCAGAGTAATTGGTGTAAAAAAATCCCTTAAAACTCCTCAGATCACATTTAAACTTCCATTGGACTGGATTTCAATCCTTCACCATTTTAAATCTACACCAGGTTGGAATCCTCCCACTGAAGCCACTGCAATATAACACAATACACAACATGAGGAGGCAAAAGGCAATTACTACAAAAAACTTCCCTTTCATCCTACTACACTACTTTATTTCATCACCCATTGATTAATGATAATTTTAAAGATAGTAATGAATTATTAATTACTTGAATAGCAATACCTGTACTTGATTGTCCAGCTGATGTCCAGTTAATTAATAGTTAAGAAATAATAGTCTAGATTGACTTATTAGAATTGAAATAATTATTTTAATTATTTTAATTGATTTTAACTGATTAGGGTTACATTGTTTGCTGATCTTTTGTTAACAGATTAATTAATCATCAATTAAATGATAATTTTAAAGATATTAATGATGTATGAAATTACCTGATTAGCAATGCTTAATTAATTGATTGTTCAACTGATTATTGCCTAATTAATTACTTGATTAGAAATAATTGATTCTCCAGTTAATTAATGTGTTTGTATCAATCAGACAAGAAGTGGTTAAAATAGGGAGAATCCTATCTAATCCTGTTCCTGTTAACAGCGGTGTACCCCAACCAAGGCAGCGTACTAGGACCAACACTCTTCATATAAATGATCTTTGCAGTCATATTACAAGCAACTGCGTTCTCTTCGCCGATGATATAAAACTCTTCAACACTACTGATAACACTGCTGCCCTCCAAAAAGACCTTGACTCTGTGTCAGAATGGTCAAACATCTGGAACTCCAAATCTCAACCAACAAATGCTCTGTCCTCCACATTGGCAACAAGAATCAGAACACCAAATGCAAGCCGAAAAGACAAGACCTTGTAGACAACCCTGACTCTGCAAAGGGACCTTGGAATACGCATATTAATCTTCGGAGAGGGGCGGCATACAAATCTAAGTAATAAATAAATAAAATAAATATCCAAGGAGCTTAGTGCCAAAGGCCACAGCAACAACATCGCCAAAAAGCCTTCGAGAGTTGTTCACGTAGCTATGGCTGCCCCATCCCCTCCCTCCCATTCTGGGTTCTGCTGCTGCTGCTGCTCCGGCCAGAAGCCGAAGGGTCAGCCCCACCGCCAAGGGCCTTCTCCGCGCCGCTACCGGCCTCCGCAACAGGACCCTGGAGAGCGGCGCTTGGCCGGCCCCTCCCGGCACTGGAGCTCGGGGCAGCGGAAACCGGGGGTTTACAAAATCCCCCAAATTTTCACTCGCTATTGCTTGTCTGGAAACAAGCACCTGGACGGCTTAAGGAACAAAAGTACCGGCGTTGCAGCAGCCGCTCCGCGCGGTATAAAAGTGGACAACAATTAACCTTGCAGTGATTGTCAAAGTTTAGGTAACAGTTATGTTTATTCCTAGCGTTTAATTCAGTACATTAAATGTTAAGGTGTAATCTACGTTTATAGTTATTTCTCTAATTTTGCATTTCACATTAATTACAGCCAAGACAAATTCCTTGTGTGGCCCTTGGCCATGAAAGCATTCCCATCTTTCCCACCCCATTCCCGCTCCGTTCCACGTCACACTCGGAGCCTTCGGCGGGGCACGGGAGGAAGCCGAGCCCGCGCATGCGCAGCAGGTTCTCCCCGCCCGGCGGCTCCATGGCGGGCGCAGCGCGGAGGCTCCCGCAGAGGCTCTCGGTGGAGGGCAACATCGGTGAAGGAGGGGGAGGAGGGGGTAGGGGCTTATGGGGAGGAGGGGGGGCGGCGGGGCGGCTCTTGACGCCTCTCTTCCTCCTCCTCTCCGCAGCGGCGGGCAAGTCGACCTTCGTGGGGCTGCTGCGCAGGGCCTTCCCCGGGTGGCACCTGACGCCCGAGCCGGTGGCCAAGTGGCAGGAGGTCCGAGCCGCCCGCCAGGTAGGAAGCCGCCCGCGGCCGGCCCAGCACGTGCCCGAGCCGCCGCCTGCCCAGAGACGGAACCCTCGGAGCTGGGGGAGCTCGAGACGCCGGGCGGGACCCTCGCGGTGGGGGGGTGCTGGGGGCAGGATTTTCTCCGCTTCCCTCCGAGGAAGATCAGGAGGGCAGCCCCTCTTCCTCCTCCTCCTCCTCCTCCCCCCCCCCCAGAAGACCTCCCCCTCGCCCACCGCGGGGAACCTGCTGCAGATGATCTACCGCGAGCCCCGCCGGTGGTCCTTCACCTTCCAGAGCTACTCGTGCCTGAGCCGGCTGAAGGCGCAGCTGGAGTCCGCGGCCGCCCAGAGCCCCGAAGCGGTGCTTCTCTTCGAGAGGTCCGTCTACAGCGACAGGTGCTTCCTCCCCCTGGGGACCCTGGCGGGCCAAGAGGGGAGGGAGGGGGCGCCCAGAGGGGGGGTCTCTGCAGCCCGGGACTGGAAGGGGAAGGCTTCGAAGGAGAAGGCAGGGAAGCCCCTCGGAGCTAAAGGGAAACGCCCCCCCCCCTTCTCTCTCTCTCAAGAGGAAATCACTATATGGCCTGCACAGCCCCCCCCCCCCCCTTTCACAAAATGGATTGAATCTGATCAGCCCCAGCTACAACAACAATATCTTGGGCTGGCGGCCTATGGATCCTCTCCAGCTAGGAGTCACGGAGACACCCAAGTCAGGAGGGTGAGAACAAATGCCCCCCCCCCCCCCATGTCAGGTTGAAGAGCACTTGTTATCTGGCAGGATTAGGGCTGTCAGGGCAGAAACCAATCACTCTAAAGTTCCAGCCTTTTTTTTGGGGGGGGGGGCAAACAACACCAATCAAACAAAAACAAGCCTCCTTTCCAAATAGCCTGATTCCTGGTTCCCCCCCCCCCCCAAAGCACGGATCTGGTACGTTTCTCAGGAAGGGGTCACCCAATTTCACAATTCATGAAAAGACCAGAGCGCATGGAAAAGGACCCCTGACAGATTGATTGATTGAGCCACCCACCCATCCATCTCTAGATAGAAGTCATAATTCCCTAAATTTTGTGTACAGTATAAAGATGGTGGCAGGCACAAGCTGCAATTTTTTTTACCAATACTGGAAACAGCGTAGGGTGGGGGTCCCAAACCCCTGGGCCTCCTCAGCCTGTTCACAACCCGGGAGATGCAGCTCCGTTTCCACGAGTGTGGCGGCCATGCACGGGTGCGAGTGCTGCTCATGTCAATTGAGGTCCATGCACAAGCCCCTTGCGCTGAGCCCTTTCCTCTTTGCCCCCCCTCCCCCAATTGGTCCACAAAGCCAGAAAGGTTGAAGACACACACACACACACACACACACACACACACACCAATGGAAGGAGGTGTTTCTGACAGAAAAGCAGAAACATATTCTGGGAAATATTCTTGGAATTGGCCAGGGAGGTGCTTGCTCCGAAGTGGCCCCAGAATGGCGGCAGCAGGGGAGCCTTTGAGGGAGGGGGCGTGCAGCAGTGGTAACTGGCCTGCAAGGAAGTGGCCCCTCGGAGAGAGGTCCCTATCCTTTCCCCACTTCGCTGCCCGGAGCCTTCCAGCCTCTTAAGATATTGGCGCATCTTGCTCTCGTTGTTTTCCCAGTTACTGTGGCCCAAAGCATGGGAGTTGTAGTTCAAGGCACAAGGTTAGGATATGGGCTTGTCTCTCCTTCCTCAGGTACATCTTTGCCAAGAATCTCTTTGAGGTTGGCCACATGACTGAGATGGAGTGGGTCATTTACCAGGACTGGCACAACTTCCTCCTGCAAACCTTTGGGGACCAACTTGCCCTCCAGGGCTTTCTCTACCTCCGGGCCCCTCCAGAGGTGACTGGAAGTAGCTCTCTTGTCTTCTGTCCCACGCTCTCGCTCTCTCCCCTCTTCCCTAGTCTCCTTCCCTAGTGACGGGGGTCTCCTGCCTCTTCTTCCACCCGTGTTCTGTGCCCCCGGCATTTAAAAAAACAAACAACCCCCAGCTTCCTCCAATGACTGCATTTCTTCTCTAACTCAGATTCAGCAGGTCAGCTGAATTGATGGCTGGTCTGGGAAACCAGCAGTACATGCCCCCCCTCCCCCCTTCAAGGTTAGCAAATTGGATCCTGGCTAGTGGCCGCTTGTGGGAGCGACCGCCAGTCTTCTGAGAAACCCTGCAGTCCGGCTAGAGTGCCTTGCAGAAGGGATCGGCTTCTGTTCCTTTTTTTCGGGGAAGTTGTAGGTTGTCACTTTGTGCAGGAACCCACACCGTGTGTGGGGGGGGGGAGTGGGGGGAAAAGCTCAGTACCCCCCCCCCCGCAGGAACAGCCTCCCGTCCCCAGAGCTTTTGGGCCTCTTCTTGGGCTGGTCAGCCAGGCCGCTTTCTCCTTTCCAGGTGTGCTTTGAGAGGCTGCACCGCCGGTCCAGGCCTGAAGAGAAGGAGGTCCAGCTCGCTTACCTGCAGCAGCTTCATGTCCAGCATGAAAACTGGCTGGTGAAAAAGGCTTCTGGGTGGGTCCCGGCACCACGCCCTGCTTTCTGGGAAGGATGTCGATGGAGGGCAAAGAGTCCCAGGAAGAGGGGGGCGGGAGGGGATTGTGGTGTGTGTGTGTGTGTGTGTGTGTGAAGGAAAGAAGGGAGGCTGTGTGGAAGGAGCTTGGGAGCAAGGCCTGGGCTCTGCCTCTGCCAGAGCTTTCCCACCCCGGGCCCGAGAGGCTCTGCAGCGAAGGCCAAAGCTCATCCGGCTGAACCCCACGGTGGGCACACGGGGGCCTTGGCCAAGCGCTGCATTGACTCCCGGGGGGGGGGATCACAAGCAGGCAGGACTTGGCTTGGGACACGAACAGACACTTGGCCATCCACGCAGGCATCCGTTAAATCAGACGGATTTGCACAAGTGGATCTATTTCCACTCGCACAGGAGCCACTCTGGAGCTTTGGGAGACGCGCCTGTCTTGGTTCTGGACGTCACAAAGGATTTTGAGAACGATCCCAATGAACAAAGAGAGCTGGTGGGCCAGGTGAGACAGAATGAAATAAGGAAGAATGGGCAGAGCGTGGGAAGGGGACCGATCCACCGCCTTTTGTCAATGCCCTTGATTCATTAAGCTGAACCGAAGAGTGGCCAGCCGGACACCTGGAGCAGAGCGAGAGGGCCTGTTTAAATGTGGCCTGGAGCTTGGTGTTTCCATGCCAGGCACGTGGCAAATCTTTTTTTTTTAAAATAACCCTGCAGTTCAGTTTGCCAGAAGTGCCCATCGTGTGTGGGGAACACCAACCTCCTCCCCATTCAGTCCCCAACTTGGGAGAATGAAATGGGGAGCCCCCCCCCCACTTTGAAACTGTTCCTGCTTCCCACCTGGGTGTCCAGAAGCCATCCACGCCCCCATTAGCAACCCTCGTATCCTCCCTCTAACAGGCCTGCCAGCTCTGGTTCCCCTGGGTCCTTTGAAAAGGGTCTTTCTCCCTGTCCACAGGTGAAAACATTTATGAAAACTCTTTGTTCCGGTTCTTTGCCTTCCTGCAACTGAAGGGAGCCGGATGGAGCTGCTTGCTTAATAGGCAGGAGGCCAAGGGAGTGGCCTGCCTCTTTCCCTCCGGCCCCGGTGGCCCCCCAGCCAGCAATGGGTCTTTTGGAGCTCTCATAGGCCCAAAGGCCTGGGGGCAGTCCAGAGCCCAGCCAATGGCCTCAGGTGCTTTCCTGGGGCTCCCTGGGACTCTGCGGCAAAGGTGGGCAGCGTCCTCGATGGACCTGGACTCGGCACAGCTACCCGTCCTGCTGAGCTCTGCCCACAGGAGTCGGACTGCAGCCATGGACCAGCTTCGCCTGGTCAGCTCCCTCCCTCCGGCTGCTGAATTTCTGCAGATTGGGTAGCCATCGGCCGTAGAGTGACATTGTGAGCATCTTGTGCCCTCTACCTCCTTCCCACCCTATGAGTCCCTAGGGGGTATCAGCAGGTGCCCCAGGAGTGCTGCCTAAGAAGCCCCGTCCCCTTTCCCCTCTGACGGGTGGGTGGGTGGGGAGGGTCAGAGACTCACGTTTCAACCGAGGGTCACAGTTCACAAGTGGAAGAACCGGGAGACTTTGGCCCCTCGTTCAGCAGGTGGGTGGTTTTCTGTTGGAGCTGATGGACAGCTGTAAATTGTCCCCAAGTCATAGTTATCCCTCTTTAATTGTCTCATGGGGATGGGGGGTCCTGGCACATTCCTAGCCTTCTGGCCAGCTGCTTTTGTCACCTCTGTGGGATGGGATTGTTTCTATGAAAATAAAATAGTTTTGCATACAAATGAAAGGAAAGCTGTCTTGATGGCCCTTGTGTGCATGTTCACTGGCGCCTGATGTGGTGGTGTTTTCAGAAAGCCTTCAACTTCAGACCATTCATTTGAAATCACAATGGCGAGGAACAAAGGGGCTTCCAGCCCGGACTCAAACCACAGCCACTGCAGCACCCTTGTGGCCGTGGGACGGGGATCGGGGCTCTCGGCACCCGTCAATCACGTGGCTGCTCTTTGCAATCTTCCCTCCTCAGAAAGTCGGAAGATAAGGACCCGAGTGGCTACTTTCCCCAGGCAGCCCGCTGCCCCCCCTCCCTGGCCTGGGCTAGTGGGAACGCTGCTTTCTCTGCAGAGGGTCAAAGCATCTCTGCACAGCTACTGCCCCCCCCGCCCGCGCTTTGGAACGGCTAACTTTCTAGTGCACTGCAGGAAGGAAGCCATTAAACTGGACCAGTGCAAGTAGCGCCCTAAAGCCCAACATGGCATCGGACCATTCGAGGCTTCATGAACAGAGGGACAGAATCAAGGTCACATGAAGTGTTAATGCCACTTTATAAGGCCACACTTGGAACACTGGATCCAGCTTTGGTTTCCACGATGCAAAAAGGATGTTGAGACTCTAGAAAGAGGCCAGAGAAGAGCGGCAAAGAGGATGAGGGGGCTGGGGGCTAGAACCTATGAAGAACGGTTGCAGCAGGAACTGGGCCTGGCTATTTTGATGAGGAGAAGGACCAGGGGAGACAGGATAGCAGTCTTCCAGTATCTCAGGGATTGCCACCACGAACAGGGAGTCAGCTTATTCTCCAAAGCGCCTGAGGGTAGAACAAGAAGCAATGGGTGGAAACTAAACAAGGAGAGAAGCAACTCATAAGAATTAACCAGTGGAGCAGCTTGCTTCCAGAAGCTGTAAATGCTCCAACACTGGGAGTTTTTAAGAAGCTGTTGGATAACCATTTGCCTGAAGAGATGTAGGGTCTCCTGGCCAAGCAAGGGACCAGAAGACCTCCAAGGTCCCTTCCAACTCTGGTTACTTGACTACTGGCCTTCACACTTACAGTCACAAGATCAAAATTGGGCTACCTGGCAAATGGCATGTGTTTATGATGGTCACCATGTCCCAGAATCATGAGGTCACCAACTGTAACCGTTGCTGGGGCCTTCAAAAAAGTAAAGGGAGTTGGGAAAGCCAGGTTGGCTTGACCATCATCATTCATTTCATGACCACAATAAAAAAAGCTTTTAAACTTAGATAACCGCACAGAAATTCCAGTCTCTACGGTCATTGTAAATCCAGAGCTACTGCTGCTGTCTCTTGCATGCCACGGTTCCCATGTAACTCGGTCTGCAGCCTTTTTTTTTGGGGGGGGGGTGTTTTCTGCAGAGCAACATGAGGGGCAGACGTCTCAAAAGCTTTAATCCAGCCCCATCACAAGTGCCAAAAGCTCTCCCGCTCCTCTCCGATGGCCTGTTGGGGGCCGTCCGTGCGTTTAAGGCAGGGAGCCCCCACCCACAGCTCATGTGGAGGAAGGCTGCGAAAGGGGCACAGGTGGGGGGGGGCATTCACGAGTGCCCATCGCTTGCATGGATGGAGCTGCTTTTGGGCCCCTGCTGCTCACGCGCAGCCATTTTCTCCTCCCCCCCCCCCGGCATCAGTCCACAAAGCTGGAAAGGTTGGTGACCACTGGTTTAAGGTGTTACCTGACTCCAAACAACCTCTGGGCATTTCCCACAATGTAGCAAAAAAAAAAAAAAAAAGGATAAAAGCACAATTATTATTATTATTATTATTATTATTATTATTATTATTTATTAGATTTGTATGCCGCCCCTCTCCGTAGACTCGGGGCGGCTCATAGCAATAATAAAAACAATGCAAAACAAATCTAATAATTAAAAGTCACTAAAAAAAACCCTTATTAAAAAGCAAAACATACATACAAACATACCATGCATAAACTGTGTAGGCCCGGGGGAGAATGTCTCAATTTCCCCATGCCTGGTGGCAGAGGTGGGTTTTAAGAAGTTTAGGAAAGACAAGGAGGGTGGGGGCAATTCTAATCTCCCGGGGGGAGTTGGTTCCAGAGAGTCGGGGCCGCCACAGAGAAGGCTCTTCCCCTGGGTCCCGCCAGACAACATTGTTTAGTCGACGGGATCCGGAGAAGGCCAACTCTGTTGGACCTAACTGGTCGCTGGGATTCATGCGGCAGAAGGCGGTCCCGGAGATATTCTGGCCAATACAATACAAAATATATAAGCTAAAAAGCTAAGTAAGACACTTATGTGAAATTTTAAAACTTTTACTATACGTATAAGATTTTGGAAATAATTACATAAAAAACAGCTTTTTGTGGGAACTACATTTTTGATCTATTCTAAATCAAAACAGAAATTCAAATCCCCCTCCCACAACAAAATGCCTTACTCAGAACCGCCTTCTGCCGCACGAATCCCAGCGGCCGATAAGGTCCCACAGGGTTGGCCTTCTCCAGGTCCCGTCGACTAAGCAATGTCGTCTGGCGGGCCCCAGGGGAAGAGCCTTCTCTGTGGTGGCCCCGGCCCTCTGGAATCAACTACCCCCAGAGATTAGAATGGCCCCCACCCTCCTTGCCTTTCGCAAATTACTCAAGACTCACCTTTGTTGCCAGGAATGGGGTAACTGAGATACCCCTGAGCTCATATAGCTTTTATGAATGGTATGATTGTATTGTACGATTCTTAATGATGGGTTTTTTAAATGTTGGATTTGTGTATTGTAATTGTTGTGAGCCGCTCCGAGTCTCCGGAGAGGGGTGGCATACAAATCTAATACATTAAATTAAATTAAATTAAATTACTCCACCAGATTTGAAATTCTGAAATTAGACAATTTACAACTTTGACGCCTCCGTTCCGACTTAACTATAATTCACAAACTCATATACCAAAATGTCTTTCCTGTTAATGACTACTTTACCTTCAACCACAACAACACACGAGCATGTAATAGATTCAA
The DNA here is from genome assembly GCF_031021105.1 of Erythrolamprus reginae. NCBI lineage: Eukaryota > Metazoa > Chordata > Lepidosauria > Squamata > Dipsadidae > Erythrolamprus > Erythrolamprus reginae. The sequence continues at coordinate 208,200 of NC_091961.1, forward strand.
ACTAAATTTAAATCGCTCCAAACCAGACTGCAGAAAATACGACTTCAGCAATAGAGGGATCGATGCCTGGCATTCACTACCTGACTCTGTTGCTTCTTCCCCAACCCCCAAAATCTTCAACCTTAGATTGTGTATTGACCTCTCCCTGTTGCTAAGAGGTCTGTAAGGGGCGTGCGTAAGCGCACCATTATGCCTACCATCCAGAGAAGGGCTACCAACATTTTAACTACTACACTGTGGGCATGGCTTATGCAGGATTCCTGCTGAACGTTGAATCTTTTAGTGCAAATTGGGTGTTCTGGAGTGGAGCTCCATTTTTGATACCCCACTGCGTTCACCCCCATCTGGGCAGTAGCCCACCCCTGCTACCACCCCTGTCTTACTGTCCTATTGTCCTCTCTTATCATTACTTTCTATGTTATGTTTATATAAACTACTGTCCTATATTTGATTGACAAATAAATAAATAAATAAAATTAACATTTGACACTAGAGGGACTAAAGATTCCAGACAGAACCGGGGTGTGTGTGTGTGAAAGTTTGCCAATTGTTTTCGGTTAGTAGCAGAGTTTACAAAATGGCACCGAATGTCAGCAAAGTCATCTGTTGCAGTCATGGTGAAACTAATACATGAGAGAGACTCAATAAAAGAAAAGCAAGATAGTTCCAGCTGTGATTTCTCATAATTGGGATGATTACAGCGTACAGCTCATGAAAAGCACAAAGGCACAAACTAGAACAGTGATGGCGAACCTACGACACGCACGGCACAAGCGGCACCCAGAGCCACATCTGCCCACACACCAGCCGTCGCCCCAGCTAAGCTCTAGGGTCCAGGTCTGCACTAGCCAGCTGATTTTTGGCTCATGTGGAGGCTCGTGGGGGGGGACAGGACGGACACTTTTTCGCCTTCCAAAGGGCATCGGTGTGTGTGTGGGGAGGAAGGCATTTTTCCTCTCTCCGTGTTCTCGGGAAGCCTCTGGACTCGCCTTGGGAGGGCACAAAACAGGCCTCCTGGGCCCACCAGAAGTCAGGGAACAGGCCATTTCAGGCCTCCAGAGAGCCTTTGTGGGGGCAGGGGAAACCACTTTCACCCTCCCCGGACATTGAATCACGGGTCTGGGCACTTGCGCATGTGCCATAGCGGGCGCACATAAGCTTTTGGCACCCGAGAGAAAGGGTTCGCCACCACTGAACTAGAATATTACATGCAATCAATCAAACGAGGAAGGTTGGGGCCCATGAATGCTGGCATCTGTAACGGCCAAATTGTGTTGGATTGGTATGCCTGTTTGGAGTGCTTTGTGGGTTTTATAACGGGTTTTTTATTGTTTTAGTATTTAATATTTGACTTCTTTCATTATTGTATTGTATTTTTATACTCCAAGGATCTTGGAGTACTCATATCTAATTATCTAAGTGCCATAGAACACTGTAACAACATTGCCAAAAAGGCACCAAGAATAGTCGATCTAATCTGATGTAGCTTCTCTGGCAATATTACACTGCTAACTAGAGCATACAAAACATTTGCTAGACCAATTCTCGAATAAAACTCACCTCCTGGAACCAGCACTGCATATCGGACATAATGCAATTGATAGAGTCCAAAAATATTTTACAAGAAGAGTCCTACACTCCTCTGCTCGCAACAGAATACTGTACCTTATTTCACCAGACTTGAAATCTTCGGGCTTAGACTACGTCACCTTTGAACTGATCTAAATGTAGTTCATAAAATTATCTGCCACAAAGTCCTACCTGTCAATGACTACTTCAGCTTCATCCGCAACAATACACGAGCACACAATCGATACAAAGTTCAGGTAAAGCACTCCAAAGTCGACTGCAGAAAATACGAGTTCAGCAACAGAGTGATCAATGCCTGGAATTCACTACCCGACTCTCAGGTTGGGCTCTGAGGTTTCTTCCCCAAAGCCCCCAAAATTTAACCTTACACTATCTACAGTCGACCTCACCCCATTCTTAAGAGGTCTGTAAGGGGCGTGCATAAGCGCACCAGGGTGCCTACCGTCCCCTCACTTATCTTTATTTACTTTATGTTTATACCTATACCTGCTATCTTATACATGTTTGACAAAATAAATAAATATTATTTAGGGATGGTTTTAGGTTGCATAAAACCTTTCCAACATTATCTTCTGTAAAATCAATTTGTGTTAGATAGTTGTAGTTATTTGTGGTACGACTAGGAAACATTGGGCATGAGCCCAATATATATATATATATATATATATCAGCCATTTCTTATAACAACAAACCTATCTAATCGGTAAAACTCAAAATCAAAGTGTCATTTTATTTCCACCTCAAGCATAAAGTCCAGAAGTGGTTTCCAATACATTTCTCTAATTAAAGCAGTCAATTTAGCCATCTCTGCTAACTCCATCAGCTTTTGCAGCCATTCATCCATTGTGAGAATTAAAGCATCTTTTCATTTCTCTGTATAGAGAATTCTTGCTGCTGTCAGCCAATATAACACCAAAGTTCCTTTCTTTGTCTATTAAATTCTGGTAAACTTTTGCAGAGTTTTGCTTACCTCTGGACTGAAAATTTATTGGCTTATGGATCTGCATATAGATAAGGGATGGGTAAAAGAGAAATGAGATACATTTTTTGTAACATTGTAGGGTTGAAGCTTGTTTATACTTGTGATGAAGATCAAAAGAAACTTATTTAAACCTTTCTTTTCCTCTTTTTCCCTGCAGGGAGTCCTCGACTTAAGACCACAACTGAGTCCCAAATTTCTGTTGCCAGGCAATATACTTGTTCAGGCTTTTGGCCCCATTGTGCAGCCTTTCTTGCCACAGCTGTTAAGTGAATCACTGCTGAAGAGCTCTCCATTGCCTTTGCTTTTCAGAAGGTCACAAAAAGGGATCACATGACCCTGGGAAACCAGCAAACGTCATAAATGTAAATGTCAGTGGCCAAGAATCTGAGTTCTGATCACGTGACCCTGTGGATGCTGCGGTGATTGTTAGTGTGAAAAATAGTCACAAGCAGTGTTCCCTCTAAATTATTTTTGGGGTGGGCGGAAAAGTATAGTGTCTGAGCGGCAGTCCATTCGGGACTGGGCGGCACAGAAATATTAAATAAACAAACAAACAAACAAATAAAAAACCCACCCTGTTTCGCCTCGGAGAATTTCAAAATAAAATACTGTCCTGTGTGTCTATAACAGTGAGCTCATAATAGGGCAACTCTATCAATATCAAAATGCCACTTAAATAGTTGAGCTAGTTTCAAAGTAGATTTTGATTTTCTTTCTCTCTTCCTTACTCCCATTCTTTTTATTTCTCTTTTCCTTCCTCTCTTTTTTCTATCTGTTTCTCTCTCTTCCTCTCTCTCTCCTTCCCTCTCACTCTTTCCCTCTCGGCTTCTGGGCAGGTTTGGAAAACTCTGAGTTGATGATGATTTTTAAGTGAGCGATTGCTCATGGCTCAGCTTAGAGGGAACTATGGTCACAAGTCCCTTTTCATCACGGCCACTAAATTGTAAGTTGGGGACTCCTGTACTTTCTTTTTCTTTTCTTGCATTTTTTCGGTCGGTCGCAGTCGGTGTTAGTGGGGGGGTCAGAGGTCGACCTCTAGGGCTCTCCCTTTTGGGGTGCCTCAGGGGTCGCTCCTCTCCCCCTGCTATTTAATATCTACATGAAACCGCTGGGTGAGATCATCCAAGGGCATGGGGTGAGGTATCATCAATACGCTGATGATGCCCAGTTATACATCTCCACCCCATGTCCAGTCAACGAAGCAGTGGAAGTGATGTGCTGGTGCCTGGAGGCTGTTGGGGCCTGGATGGGTGTCAACAGACTCAAACTCAACCCAGACAAAGACGGAGTGGCTGTGGGTCTTGCCTCCCAAGGACAATTCCATCTGTCCGTCCATTACCCTGGGGGGGAGGAAACTACTGACCCCCCTCAGAGAGGGTTTGCAACTTGGGTGTCCTCCTCGATACACAGCTGACATTGGAACATCATCTTTAGGCTGTGGCGAGGGGGGCGTTTGCCCAGGTTTGCCTGGTGCACCAGTTGAGGCCCTATTTGGACCGGGAGTCACTGCTCACAGTCACTCATGCCCTCATCACCCCGAGGTTCGATTACTGCCACACACTCTACATGGGGCTACCTTTGAAAAGTGTTCAGAAACTTTAGATCATGCAGAATGCAGCCGCGAGAGCCATCATGGGGCTTCCAAGATTCGCCCATGTTTTCTCAACACTCCGTGGCCTGCATTGGCTGCCGATCAGTTTGCAGTCACAATTCAAAGTGTTGGTCATGACCTTTAAAGCCCTACATGGCTTTGGACCAGACTACCTCCGGAACCACCTGCTACCGCATGAATCCCTGTGAACGATAAGGTCCCACAGAGTTGGCCTTCTCTGCGTCCTGTCGACTAAACAATGTCGTTTGGCAGGCCCCAGGAGAAGACCCTTCTCTGTGGCGGCCCCGGCCCTCTGGAACCAACTTCCCCCGGAGATTAGAATTGCCCCCACCCTCTGTGTCTTTCATAAACTACTCAAGACTCATTTATACCACCAGGCATGGGGGAGTTGAGATATTCCTTCCCCCTAGGCCATTACAAGTTATGCATGGTATGTCTGTGTGTATGTTTGGTTTTATAATAAGGGGTTTTAGTTGTTTTATTATTGGATTGTCACATGCTGTTTTTATCATTGTTGTTAGCCGCCCCGAGTTTACGGAGAGGGGCGGCATACAAATCCAATATATTATTATTATTATTAATAATAATAATAATAATAATAATAATAATAATAATAATAATAATGGTCAGAAGGGGGGGCATGTACCAGTTCTCCCGTGCCTGGCCACATAGATAGGTCTTAAGGCTCTTGCAGAAGGCGAGGAGGGTGTGGGCAGTTCAAATCTCTGGAGGGAGCTGATTCCAGAGGGCTGGGGCCGCCATAGAGAAGGCTCTTCCCCTAGGCCCTGCCAGATGACATTGTCTGTTTGACGGGACCTGGAGAAGGTCAACTCTGTGGGACCTGATCGGCTGCTGGGATTTGCGCGGCAGAAGGCGGTCCCGTAAGTAATCTGGACCGATGCCAGTTAGGGCTTTATAGGTCATCACCAACACTTTGAATTGTGTCCGGAAACCAATTGGCAACCAATGCAGGCCGCGGAGTGTTGACGAAACATGGGTATATCTCGGAAGATCCATGATCTGAAGTTTCTGAGCACTTTTCAGAGGTAACCCCATGTAGAGAGCGTTGCAGTAGTCAAACCTCCAGGTGATAAGAGTTCCCGCTTTGATGCTGAGTTCACATAACATTACAATTCACCAGTTACAAAACCACAGTTGTGTTTAGAGTAAACATTCTGCTCAAACCAGGGGTGCAGATTAGAGCTTCATCGAATGGCCTGATTTCAGTTTAGGGTTTCTTTGGGGGAGGGGCTGCTCCTGCCGCGGAAAAGAGAAAAACCTGAAAAGAGAAAATCTGAAACAGGCTCATAAGAAAAAATAATTTCTAGGTTTATCACTAAAATTCAATAGCAAAACCAAGAAAATAAATAATTAAAAGATACCTTTCTGAAACAAAGGGAAATAGTCACTGTGTCCACCTCCCATTCTGGCCGTAAGATAGAAAACTGTGAGCAAATGAATTCTGCCCCCCCCCACATACACACACGCGCAAGTGGCCGCTTGAATTGCAGAGGTGGCCAGAGGTCCGAGTGGGGGCTTGGGAAGAGGGGGGGCAGCAGGGCCAGAAAAGGCAGGCAGTGTTGTGACAAGCTTCATCCCTCCCCCCCCCACTTGTAAAGTTTCACCCCCCCACCCCCCCAGGATGGAGTGGCTGTGGGATGCTACTTTTGTCTGCTGATGAAAGAGCGAAAGACCTGCTCTCTTCTGGGGGGGCAGCTCAAGAAACCTCCCCATGGCGGAGAAGCGACTTTTTATTTGAGCCAATCTCCTCCCCACAACCCGCCTTCTCTGCTGCTTTCGGTGCGAGAGTGGACAAGGCAGAGGGTCTCCGCGAAGGCCAGGCTGCTTCTTCTCAGGGAGAACCGGGACCCCAGCGAGACTCTTCTCCCCCCCCCCCCCCCGGCAGCCACACTCGAGGCCCTGCCTGCCAGGTTGTGACTCACTTCCCAGCCTCTGCGTGTTGTGTTCATGTGGCTGGAGGAGGGTGACGGCAAACCAGAACCTCTGACTCACTTCTGAGGACATCCAACGCAGGAGGCCCCGCAACAACGTCACCCCCTCCCACACACACACACCCACAGGCCACGCCTCCTCTTTGGAGGTGGCTCACCTGCCGGGACTCCGGGGACTGGCTGCCTCGGTGGGAAAAGGGGGGGGCAGTTCCCCCACCGCCCGTGGAGGGCCCCTCAGCGCCTGCCTGCTCTCAGCTGCCGGGGCTCCCCAGGGTTGGGGGCTGGGAGGGGCAGCTCCCCAGGGTGAGGGGGGCAGCTTCCTGCAGCTTGGCAGGCATAGATGCGAGTGGAGTGAAAACAGTCCCCCCCCCCCCATCCGTGGTGGTTTGATGCAGGAGAGCAGAGCCGGTGGTTCTTGCGCAGGGGAGGGGGAAAGGTGTACGTGCTCCTCCGAGGGGAGCTCCCCCTCCTCCCCGTCTGTCCCTCCGCATGAGTCACTCAAGCAGCACCTGGGAGTGGGCTTGCTTTCCACTCCCAGCCCTTCAAGATTAGAGGAGAGCTCCTCCAGCGCAGCCTGAGAAAAAGCAGGTCTTGCCAACACTTCACCCCGCACTCACTCGCTCCGTCCCCGTCTCCTCCTCCTTCAGAAACACACTTAGATCACCGCCTACGCCGCCAGTTGCCAAATCCACCCATGTGGTAGCGGCGGCAGCAGTGACTCTTCGAGCAAGTCAGCGCTTGCGTTTCCAAACTTTCCCTTATTTGTGATGGAAGATGCTGCCTCTTCCTTCCCCCCTCTCCTCCTCCTGCTCAGTCGGAACCCCCCCCAACACACACACACACACACACACACACACACACACACACACGTGTGGCTGTAGCTCAGTGGGGCATCCAGCCTGACCCTGCAGCAAGTGACTAACCCGAAGCCCCCAAAGCCTCAGAGCGCCCCCTGCTGGCCTCCCTCTGTTCCTAAGAGGCCTGAGCACCCCCGCCCGCCCCTCCCCCGGCTGCTGCCCCTGCCCTAAGGCCCATGAGGAGCGGTCCTGCCCCAGTGCCCTATGGATCCGCCCGTGGGGCCGGGCAGTGCGTGTGTGTTCCAAGCTCTCCGTTTCCTCTCCGACCTGCCGGGGCTCAAACGAAGGGCTTCCCTGGATGCCCCCCCCCCCACGAAGACTCTGAGCCGTGCAAAGAAGAATTTATTTATTATTTAGATTTGTATGCCGGCCCTCTCCACAGACTCCATACGGGCAGCCCGAGACTTACAGCCCTTAGTGACCATTCAAGGCTACAGTGGCCCTGAAAGCAGAGGTTTCTGGCCGGTTTTCTCACTTACGACCGTTACGGCATCCCGTGGCCACATGATCAAAACCTGTGTGCTGGGCAGCATGGCTCCGGAAGTCACGTGGCCACCCTTCCCAGCTGGCTCCTGACAAGCAAAGTCAGTGGCGGGAGGTGGGCTTAAGGACTGCCCGATTCACGTCACGATTGCCGTGGTTTGTGTAACAACTGTGGCAAAAATAGGTCCTAAAATGAGGCACTCAGCAACTGTCCTGCTAGGCGATGGAAGCCTTGGGCTCAATTTAGGTGGTGCCTGTGCCTCGGTTCCTTCCACTTCTCACTTTTCTTAAGAGAAGAACCGGCCGGGACCCTGGAGGTCTTCTAGTCCAATCCCCTCCCTAAGCAGGGGACCCTATAATATCAGTTGGGACAAAACCCCAGTCATGGAGCACCCACAACCTCTGCAGGGAAGTGGTTCCCACGCCTTCATTTTTCTTGCTGTCAGGAAATGTCTCCTGAGTTCTAAGGTGGCTTCGCTGCTTGAGTAGGTTTCCATCCGTGGTTTCTTGTCCTGCCTTTTAGGGGGTTGGAGCCGTGTTTCCCAACCTTGGCAACTTGAAGACATTTGGACTTCAACTCCCAGAATTCCCCAGCCAGCATTCCCTGGCTAGGGAATTCTGGGAGTTGAAGTCCAAATATCTTCAAGTTGGCAAAGTTGGGAAACACTGCTTTGGAGAATAGGCTGACTCCCTCTTCTCTTGGATATGCTATGATTTATTTTATGGATTGATTGATTGTATTTATATGCCTATCACTCCAAAAGGACTCTGAGCGGCCAACAATCAGAATAAATACAACAACAATAAAAACTGTTAAAATCTAATAATAAAAATAAAAAATAACAATAATATAAAAAACATACATACTTACAATCAGCCTAACGGCTTTCTGGAAGACCAGTAGGGTGGAGATAATGTGGATCTATAGAGGCAGTTGGTTCCAAAGGGTCGGAGCCACCATAGAGAAGGCTCTTCCCCAAGGTCCCACCAGCCGACATTGTTTGGCGGAGGGGACCTTGAGAAGGGCAAATCTGTGGGCCCTTACTGGCCACAGTGAGGAAGGAGGGAGGAGGCGGTCCCGTAAATAGTCTGGCCTGAGCCATTTAGGGCTTTAAATACCTTGAATTGTGTTCAGAGACTGACTGGCAACTAATGCAGTGCACATAAACTTGGAGTAATATGGGTGTATCCTGACACACCCATTGTTGCACGCGCTGCTGCATTCTGCACCAACGGGAGTCTCCAAATGCTCTTCAAGGGTAGCCCCATGTAGAAAGCATTGCAATAGTCAAGACGGGAGGCGATGAGGGCCTGAGTGACTGTGCGGTCCAGGAAGGGCCGCAACTGGTAGACAAGGCGGACTTGAGAGAGGTTGTTCTGGCCTCAGCCGAACACCGCCCACCACCCAGTCCTTCTTTTCACAACCGTTCTTCACATGTTTCGGCCTCTGGTTCCTAATTATAATTGTTCTCTGTGTCTGTTAGATGGCCAATCAGAAATCAGCTTTCTATTAGGTGGCTCTTTATCTGCCCGCCCAGTTTGGTGTCTGAGTAGAGGATTCCTAGTATTTCTTCTGGACACCAAGCTCCCCCCCCTTCAGCCCAACCTGTGCCTGGAACAATCACACCACCCGCTCAGGAATGTTCATGGGAGTCTATAAGTGAGTCCAAATAACTTCTAACTATTGAGGAGGAGTCGAGACTCTCTCATAATTTAGGCCTGGAGATTAAACGGAGTGCCTGTCTAAGGCCACCGAGGACTGTGTCGAATCCTGGGCTGGCTTTGGAGTGTTATTTCTCAACTGATTATGTGGAAGAGCTAGAGCATGGTCAAGGAGCGAGAGGTCTTCTCTGACGCTTGCCGACTGCTCAGTCAGAGTGTCCTCTGAGAGCTGCAGTGATGGACATGGATTTTGCTGGCATCTCAGAGGCTTTTGAAGGAAAGAGGTGTAATAGACCTCTGGTCACAATGGCAATTCAGTTGCTGGCAATTAGACATTGAGCTCCTTTTCCATTGGCTGCACAATAAACACTTTAATAGCACATGATGTGACAGTTTCTACCTATGTCTGGATGAAATCAAACCAGGCCTTGAGACGGGAGGCTTATGGGTCCTCTGGCGACTGCCACAACAGGTAGTACTCCACTTTGGTCCATAGTAAATGTGGAGCAAAACCATTTCCAGTTAGATCTGCAAATTTAGCAAATGCAAGAGATTTTTTTACTTTTCTTTTAACTTTTATTAAATTCCATTGACAAATGCAGAACAGAAATCAAAACCAGATATGAAGACATTTGAAGAAAAGAAAAAGAAAAGGAAATGCAAAAAGTAAGAAGACGTTGTTTCCAATTGTCACTCATGTTGTTGGAAAGACTAGCAGTCTAAGTACTATTGAAAGTATTGAATAGGCCCAGTATGTTTCCTATTAATTGTCTAATTTGGGCCTTCAGATGTTTCACCATCTTTCTTTCAGAGTACAGTCGTTCTATTTTGAGGCATTCTTTGGAGAAGTAGAGATTATATTGTCTGCATAGAGAAGAATAAAGATGAGTCCTTAGGGACTGGACTCATATATTAAACCAATCTTTTCTTTTTGCCTTGGCTTTTGGCCTATGCTGCAAACCACGCGGTGTGCTCTGCTCTCAGCTTCAGCAGGGAGAGTGGTTTTGCACTTACTGGTCCCCGTGAAGTTTTCATAAGATTGTTGATGACCGACAGTCCCCTGTGAATGTGTGGCAGCCCTTGGAGAAAGAGAGGACGTAGCCGGCACTCGAACCAGCCCTGAGAAGCATCGCTGGCGTGGGAGGGGGGCGCCTGGCCTTGCCTGCCGGTATTGCCGGGAGCGCTGCCTCTTCCCCGGAGAGAAGCCCCGGGCCTCCGAGGACGGAGCGGCGGAAGGCGCGCGGGACGGCGGGGCGGCTGCGGAGGCCGGGGCGGCGCTGGGCCGGCGTCCCCTCCCCTCCGTCGGGCGGGCGAAGGCGGAGGGCTGGGCGGGTATGTGCGTCGCGTCCCCCCCGCCTGCTTCTCGGGGAGGGGGGCGCGGGCTGCGGGATAATGACTGGGGCGTCTGGCAGGAGAGAAGCCCCCGCTCGGCCCCGGGCGTCTGTCACGCCGCTTCCAGGAGGAGGAGGAGGAGGCGGCAAGATGGCTGCGCGGTAGCGGCGGAGGCTCGCGGGCGCTGAGGAGGGCTGGGGCGGCCGCGGGGAGGCCGAAGAGGAGCCGCGCTCGCCAGGTAAGCCCCCTCCCCCCTCCCCCGGGCCTGGCCCGCAGCTTCTCGGCCCCCGCCTTCGCCCCCCCCCATTCAGGGAGGCTGATCGGGACGGAGGGGGAGGAGGGACCTTTCCAGGAGCGGACCCTCCCCCTCGGGGGGCTGTGGCTCCCTCTGCTTTCAAAAGTCACTTGCCAGAGTTTTAGGAGCCGTTTTCTTTGCGACTGGGAGCCCCGAGGCGCCGCTCCCCCCCCCGGCTCTTCCAAGACAAAAGCCTGGATAAACGGGGGGGGGGGGGGCGGGGGGCGAAGGGCGCCTGCCTGGCTCCACAGAAAGACCCAACGCTCCTGGGGGGGAGGCAAGGGCGGGCGGGCGGGGCGGGCCTGGGGGGGTTTCTTTCTGGGCTTTTCTGAACCCGACAAACGTCTGAAGTCGCATCTCCTCAGGATGGACGGAGTGCCATCTGCCCCCCACCCCCACCCGTCGTATTGCTGGGGAAATGGGCCAAGGAGTCCGACCGGCTCTTCCTTAAGGCAGCAGCGGTGACGTCACCCTGAGGTCACTCGGCAACTGCCCGAACTTTTGGGCGACGCGGCCCCAATCGCGTAGTGTTGGCTGCGGGGGGGGGAGAGGAGGAGGTTGGGGGGGGGTCATCCTGTGAAGAGATGCCGGGGGGGGGGGGGGTCGGAGATGCTCCGCAGCCTCTGGCCGCTTGCTTCTTTTGCGCCCGAGCGCCCCTTTCTTGCTGTGTCCAGGTGACCTCCGGAGCAATTAGCGGGCTGCCCAGGCGCGCCCGGCCGATGGGCGTCTCAGGCCTGGGAGCAGCTCCAGGGGAAAATCCCCGGCAGGAGGCGGAGGCGGATAGTGATGATGATGAAACTCTTAACTCAGCATTGCAGCGCGTGGGGACTGGAGGCTCTGGGGGGAAGGGGGGGGGGCTGAACTCCGGGGAGAGAATTTTCCTCTCAGCCAGAACAACAGAGCAAAGAAAAGCGGGGATTCCTCGGCTGCCCGTCAAGTGACTGAGGAGAACAGCTGGATGGATGTTCCTTTAAGCCCGGGCAGCCATGTTGCTCAGTGGGGCGGAGGGGGCAGCCATCATCCCCCAAAACGGGGGAGGGGGCGACTATGCAAAAGGGGGGGTGGGGGGTGTTAGGAGAGAGTTCCGAATTTGCAGCCTGACACGGAGTGGGGGGCTTACTCTCTGTGTTCAGTCAGGAGGGAGCAGACACTTGGGGCAACTCTGAGGCTGTTTGGGCATCAACGCCAAAGTTCATTCTCCCTCATTGTTTTAAAACCATAAAACTTAATATTCACTTAGTCTCACACGCTACTTGCAATGTGCAGAGAGAAAAGTAGTAGACACCTTAGCAAAAGTAGGAATTGGTATTAAAACAACTAGGACCCAGATCAAGCGGAATAATTCCTTGATTTGAAAGCATGTAAATCTTCCTCCCTCCCCTGCTCCTCTGGCCTCCTTCCAGCTGCAGGGAATCCACTTTTGGGATCTCTCTCCTTTGAGGAGCTGCACAGAGCTGCTCTCAAAGATCCCTCTTCTGCCCACTGTTAACATTACCCCAAGTGAATCACTAGGGAAAGCCCCCCATCCCCCACCGTTGTTGGTTCCCCATATTGGAACTGTTACATTTCTTAACAAAACAATTTGTCCACAGTTTCACTATTGCTTTATTTTTAATTAATTGCCCTTCTGTCTTTTCAACCTATTTTATTTAAGAGATAAGCTGTTCTTTGGAAGGGAAGCCAAGATATATTTTGAAAATGCAAACCATGGAATCCTACAGTTGCATGGAACAAATCCCCTGTTTGGAGCAGAACCCAATGAATATAGGCCCGATGTGGCTGTCCAGTTTCTGTGTGAATGGAAGCCAAGAGTCTCTCCAGGTTTTCCAGCCTCCAAACACCCCCCCCCCCCCCCCAGACACAGTGTTCTCTGCTGCTTATTGTCTGGAGATTCAGCCTCTGGCTTTAGCTTTATGAAACTGCCCGGTTTCATATATTTGTTAGCCGTGTGGGAGCAGGAGGCAGTGTGCTCCATGCTACCTTGAGGTCCGGAATTGACTGCAGGTGTAGCCCTTGACTTACAGCAGCCCACTTAATTTAATTCAATTTAATTCAGTTTGGCTTCTATGCCGCCCAATCCCGTAGGACTCAGGGCGGCTTACAACAATACAAAAAACAATACAATAATAAAAAGAAGTCGAACAACAATAATGACCCCACCAAACAAACATAATTCTGGCACCTCTAATGTTAATTTCACGGCCTCCCAGGCCTGTTGACAAAGCCAGGTTTTAACAGCTTTTTGAAAAGCCAGTGACAGTTTAGTCACAACGGCACTGGGAAAAGTGACTTTTTACACAACTGTTGCAGCATCCCACATGGTCATATGGTCTAAATTCAGATGCTTGGCAACAGGTTCACACTTATGAGGGCTGTGGTGTCTTAGGGTTGTGTAATCAGATTTTGTGGCCTTCTGATCAGCAAAGTCAATAGGGAATCCACAGTCACGTAACGGGGTGACCACTGGTGAGGACTCTCCGTATAGTATACATTTACGAAACAACTACTACCACTGCGTCATGGCAGTTACTGCCGTACCAGGTCAGGGCCAGCTTTCCCCCCAGAGCTTGGACCTTCCTGTTGAGGTATCAGTGTTATGGTTTTAATTATAAGATTTGTGATTTAATGTCCTTCCTTCCTTTCTTGACATCAGGAGAGCTGAAAAGTTAATTAAAGATTACAGTTAACGACCTAGATTTTAAATGCTGTGCTTGATTGGAAGGTTGTGTCCTATTCTTTACCGTATTCAGCCTTACGGGTTTATACACATTTCCACTTTGTTCATTTTCATTGCAAAAGTCTAAAACAGAAGCGGTAAAATAACCACCAGATTATTTTCAGGTTTTGTGTACAGTTGCCAGGAGACAGAATACAGGGAGGGCAAGTCAATTTAGGCTTAGAAGAAGTACAACAATGCCGTTGAGAACTAGTCTTTCAGCAGGGTCGGCGTCACTGATTCATAATGCAGTTAAAAGTTAATATTTGCACATTTGAGAAAAATTAATTTGGATAAAACTGTTGTCCTATTGGTAATATTGCTCCTCCTACATTTCTAGGGGCTGGTTACAGTTCTCACACTGAAATCGTGTCAAGATCTAGAGACTCTCTGGATTTGCATGCAAAATAAAGAAGGTTCTGTCATTAGAATTGGGGTGATCTATAGGCCTCCAGGGCAATCCGAGGAATATGACGACAAGATGGTGGATGAAATTACCCAAATGGCAGTAAAGGGAGATATTGTGGTTATGGGTGATTTCAACATGCCTGATGTTGACTGGAATATCCCCAGTGCCCTTACATGCAAAAGTAAGAATATAGTAGAGGCCTTTACAGGAGCAGCTCTGGCACAGCTGGTTAAGACACCAACTAGAGGGGAGAATATTCTAGATTTAGTTTTTACGAATGGGAATTGGGTTTCAGATGTCAAGGTGGGAGAAAATTTAGGTTGCAGTGACCATCTATGTTTGTGGTTTGATGTAAAAACTCATTGTGAGCAATCCTATAATGCAACCAAAGTATTGGATTTCAGAAAAACAAATTTTAATGCAATGGGAGAATATTTAGATAATGAATTAAAGGGGAGGGATAAAATGGCAGGAGCGAGCATTCAGTGGACTGTATTAAAAAAGGCCATCTTAAAAGCCACTGGACTGTATGTAAGACAAATAACTAAAGGTAAAAGGAAGAAGAAACCGCTATGGTTTAGCAATGATGTAAGGGCTATAGTCAATGAAAAAAAGGCTGCCTATAGGAGGTATAAAGAGTCTGGAAGTATAGCTGATAGGGAGGTGTATAAAATGAGACAGAAGGAGGCGAAACAGATAATATATGCTGCTAAAGCCTCAAAAGAGGAAGAAATTGCCAAATCTGTAAAGAAGGGGGATAAAACCTTCTTCAGATATATTAATGATAAGAAGAAGAAAAACTGCAGCATCACGAAGCTTAGTACTGGGAATAATACATGCATTAATGGGAATAAGGAGATCGCTGACCATTTCAATAGCTACTTCTGTTCAGTTTTCTCAAAAGACACCTTACAAAATAATACTATAGAGGGATATAACATTGCTTCCAGCTGTACGGATTCAGCTCCAGTGATCTTAGAAGCCGATGTCTTAGAAGAACTTGAACGATTAAAGATAAATAAGGCAATGGGTCCAGATGGCATCCACCCCAGAGTTCTTAAAGAACTCAGATCTGTCATTGCTACCCCCCGACTGATTTGTTTAACCAATCCTTGTTAACAGGAGAAGTTCCTGAGGATTGGAGAATGGCCAGTGTTGTGCCTATTCACAAGAAGGGCAGTAGAGAAGAAGCTGGTAACTACAGGCCAGTTAGCTTGACAGCAGTTGTAGTTAAAATGATGGAGACTCTACTCAAAAAGAGGATAAATCAGCACCTAAAAAACAATAACTTATTAGACCCAAATCAGCATGGCTTTACTGAAGGCAAATCGTGTCAGACTAATCTCATTGAGTTCTTTGACTATGTCACAAAGGTGTTGGATGAAGGTGGTGCCGTGGATATTGCCTACCTGGACTTCAGCAAAGCCTTTGATACGGTTCCACATAAAGAGCTGATAGATAAATTAGTGAAGATTGGACTTAATCCCTGGATAGTTCAATGGATTTGCAGCTGGCTGAAGCGTAGACATCAGAGAGTTATTGTTAATGGCGAGTATTCTGAGCAGAGACAGCGGTGTGCCACAAGGATCTGTTCTGGGTCCTATTCTTTTTAATATATTTGTGAGTGACATAGGGGAAGGTTTGGTAGGGAAGGTTTGCCTATTTGCCGATGACTCTAAAGTGTGCAATAGGGTTGATATTCCTGGAGGCGTCTGTAATATGGTAAATGATTTAGCTTTACTAGATAAATGGTCTAAGCAATGGAAACTGCAGTTTAATGTTTCCAAATGTAAAATAATGCACTTGGGGAAAAGGAATCCTCAATCTGAGTATTGTATTGGCAGTTCAGTGTTGGCAAATACTTCAAAAGAAAAGGATTTAGGGGTAGTGATTTCTGACAGTCTCAAAATGGGTGAACAGTGCAGTCAGGCAGTAGGGAAAGCAAGTAGGATGCTTGGCTGCATAGCTAGAGGTATAACAAGCAGGAAGAGGGAGATTATGATCCCACTATATAGAATGCTGGTGAGACCACATTTGGAATACTGTGTTCAGTTCTGGAGACCTCACCTACAAAAAGATATTGACAAAATTGAACGGGTCCAAAGACGGGCTACAAGAATGGTGGAAGGTCTTAAGCATAGAATGTATCAGGAAAGACTTAATGAACTCAATCTGTAGAGTCTGGAGGACAGAAGGAAAAGGGGGGACATGATCGAAACATTTAAATATATTAAAGGGTTAAATAAGGTCCAGGAGGGAAGTGTTTTTAATAGGAAAGTGAACACAAGAACAAGGGGACACAATCTGAAGTTAGTTGGGGGAAAGATCAAAAGCAACATGAGAAAATATTATTTCACTGAAAGAGTGGTAGATCCTTGGAACAAACTTCCAGCAGATGTGGTAGATAAATCCACAGTAACTGAATTTAAACATGCCTGGGATAAACATATATCCATCCTAAGATAAAATACAGAAAATAGTATAAGGGCAGACTAGATGGACCATGAGGTCTTTTTCTGCCGTCAGACTTCTATGTTTCTATGTTTCTAAATCGGCAATCTTAGAATATTTATAAATGCTAACACATTTGCTGCTATAATTTCCCTGAAGAAAAATAATCTCAGGCGTGTTGTCCACCTCCTGTGGCACTGGCCTTTCCTGAACCGCAAATACCGTAGAAAACCGTTTTAAAAAGGGGCTCGTCCCTCCAGGGGGCTTGCAGACCGGCCTGGGATGCCTGCAGGCAGGTAACTCCGGAAAGGCAGCCGTGCGAATCAAGGGGCAAAAGGGAATTGCAGCCTGCCCCTAGGGGAGGGGAGGGGGGCCTTCTGGGATGAGTGGCAGAAACTCTCCAGCTTCACAGCCCACCCTCCGAATTGCAGGCCCCCTTTGTGCAGGGGAAGAGCCACCTGCTAGGCTCCTCCACACAAGACAAAGACGTGTGTGTACCTGCCTCCTGGACAGCCCTGGGTCTGGCCTCGGAATCGCAGGCACACGCACACACACACACACACAAGGGGTGGAAGAGAGGACATATTTGGGGGGCACAGGTGGGGCGTGTAAATGATGCAAACAAGGCACCTCCTTCATTCCTTCCCAGCAAATCCAAGTTGGGTTAAACTTTTATTCCCTCTTGTTAGCCTTGTTTGATGGGCCGAGAGGGAGGACTCCGCAGGGCCAGCTCAGTGGGGTTGGCTCGCTGCCGCCGCCTCTGCCAACTCACTGCCACCAATTCCCTGCAGGGCAACGCCAGACAGCCAGTTCACCAGGGGGACAACGTGCCCTGGCAGCCGGAGGGAGAGCCGGGCGGGCGGGTGGGGCAGGAGCAAGCAAGCAGGGGGGCAGAGCTCAGAGCAGTGGAGAGGGCGGCAGAGCCGGGTCGGTGGCTGTACGCACAGGGGGACAGAGCGCAGAGTGGGGGCAGCAGCCAGGGGCTTCCCATTTTCATAGCCCCCTCCCGCCACTGTTGTGCTGAACTCCAGGGCCAGCCAGGGTTTGGAGGGGCAGCGGGGGGGGGCAGGAGGTGGCAGCCAGGCACACCCCCACCATCACCACTGTTGGGAAGTCCAGTCTCGGTGAAGTGGCCACAAGTTGGCAGGAAACGAGAGGCAGAGGAAGAATTTTAAAAACCAAAAGCATTAACTTTTAGCTAAAATTTAAAGTGATGTAAATTTTACCGACTCATATTTCCATATACATATTGCCTGTCTGAAATTCCCTTTTTCCCTCTCTGTCCATGCCACACAACTCTCTTTGCTTTGCCTGCACTTTGAGCCAGTGTTTGGTGACCGGCTGAGCTCTCCTCCCGTGAGAAAAAGAATGGCCAGAGACGCGGGCCATTGACTCCTCCTGTGGCACAAGAGACCCGGCGGCGGCGGCGTTCCAGTGAGCTCACTTCCTCACCAGGGTTGCCAAGCAGGGAAGGCAGCTTCCCCCAGTCCGCTGGGCCGCCTTTCCTAGGCCGGCCTTTGGCTCCCGGCTGGGGCTGCGTGGTGTTTTCCCCTGCCACAAGCAAATGTTATGAATACAGACAAAATGTAGGAACTTTGGGGGAAAGCGACCGTGTCGTACTTGAATTCACCATAAGGCAGGGGTGTCAAACTTTCCCCCTGCGGACATCACTCCCTGGTCATTCCTGCCCCAATTTAGCGAAGATGGAACAGTTGCAATACGTCTTCTCTCTCTCTCCTGTTTTTCTCTGAATGGATGGAGGGAAGGAAGAGGAGGAGAGAAAGAAAGGTGGAGGTGGGAAGTGCGAAAGACAGACTGATGAAAAGGAGTGAAAAATGGTACTAAACCGGATATTGGTTTATGATTGATTGATTTAAAATATATGTACACGTATATTATCGATATACTCTAAGATATGTGCATATAGATGTGTGGAGGAGTTTATGAAAAAAAATAAAAAAAACTTTTTAAAAAAGAGAAAAGTTGTAATACATCACGTGATGACAATATGAGGCCATGAGTTTGACACCCCTGTCCTATGGGCCACTGAACCAAGCCAGACTAGTGTTTAAAACTTTAAGACAGGGGACGTCAACAAACTCATTGGGAGGTTATGAGTGGAAATCCTAAATAGAAAAACAGTACAAGACTCTTAGAAAACCTGAAAAATGATATAATGAAGGCCCAAGCAAAAACAATGCCATAGAGAAAGAGGAAGCAAACACATATGATGAGACCAGCATAGTTGCGCAAAGAGTTCTCTGACAAATTGAGGACAAAAAAATATGTATAGCAAATATTTTTTAAAATTGAGACAAGAGCCCATATCTAAAACAGAATCCCAGCAAACAGTCCAAATCTTCCTGGAGGGACTCGGGAAAGCTAAGGCCCACAATGAGCTAAAACTAGCCAAAACAATAACAGTTTCTTTCAATATGTTAGAGATAAGAAGAAAGTCAAGGAAATGCCCAGCCACCATGGGTGAGGAGAAGTCACCTGCTGGATGGCATGGTGAACATCCCAGCGCACTGAAGGAACTGGCGCATGTTATCTCAGAGCCGCCGAACGCAACCTCTCAATGCTCTTACAAGACGGGGGAGCTGCCAGGGACCTGGGTCTTCAATCTACCAAAAGGGGAAAGATGGACCCAGGGAATCGTAGGCCGGCCAGCTTTGCATCGATCCCTGGGGGAGTCCTGGAAAGGGCCCACCAGCAGGGGATTTGTGAGCCCCTAAAAACAAACGAAATAATTACCAGAAACCAGCATGGGTTTGTTAAAAGCAGATCACAAAGAGAATCCTTATAAAGTGACTAAATTAGTGGACCAGCATATTTTACTAGGACCTCAGGAAGGCACAGTGTTTGGGAAATTAGTTCACAGTGTTGGTATTGTTGGACAGAGAGTAGCACCACGAGATAGGTTCTCAATTGGCTGACCAACTGTACTCTGTGTGTGTGTGTGTGTGTGTGAATGCGTGTGTGCCTCTTTGGTCTTCCACCAACCTCTTGGATGCCTTGTTTTCTCCAGGGCACCAGAGCTGCCTTTTCACTTCCATACCAGGGTGACCGAAGGCACAAGGAAATAAGTTGCAAAGCTGACCATTTGGTTGGCACTTAATTCTCCACAAAGCATTTAAGAAAGAAGAGGTGGGGTGGGCCCCCACTTTCGTGGCCTGGGGCTCCAAGAATGGCATGCAGCTTTGGGGTGGATGGTGGCTTAAGGGCTCTCCCTCTTATTTTTAATCAGGGTATGTTGCTTTTCATGGTTTTTATTTGTATACTGTCCAGTCACTTAAATGAGATGCGTGGTGTAGACATTATATATATGTTATGTGCATCTACAATGTGTGTATACACACACACACACACACACTGCTCCCATCACCACCTTGACTTTCTTAACCTCCTCTCCACGGCTGCCCCCGTTTCCAATAGGTTAATTGGTTCTCCCGTCCACAGGCCTAAATTTGTCTCCTGTGCTGTGTTTCTTCCTGCACCCTTGTCTCCTTGTAGTATCAAAACCGGCTGGTCCACTCCAGGCTATTGTGCTATTTAATTTTCTTTTGTTTTCTTTTGGGGAGGTGGCTGTTTGGCTCTTAATAGACTTGGAACCTGCTGAGCCAGCTCTACCCTCCCTCCCACTCTGGGCTCCACAATCCAGTATTGGCCCTTGTCCTTAAACAAAATAAAATAAGTGAGCTATTAACCCACTTGGTTCAGCGACAGTTCCAAGGTTGTTCCTGATTATAACCACAGGAAGGAGGAGGAGGAGGAGGGAATCCTTTCAAGGCTACTGACTCAAGTCCTTTGGAATAAGTTCTGAAGCCGGCTTCTTCTTCCAAATTTCTCTTCAAGAGGTTTTCCAGAAAATTATGTGGACCAAGCTTTTTAAAGGCAACGTTTTGTAAACCTGAGGCTTGGGATGGAAACGGTCTCTTATTTTTGAGAGAGGGGCATTGTGTCACTGTCTCTGTCTGCAGGTTCTGTTCCGCTTTTCAGGTTCTGCACGTTGGTTTGTGCTTCAGAAATCTGGGACAAAAGCAGCTTGGACGATAGATCCTGTCCTGGGAAGACAGGCTTCCCTTCTCCAGCTGTTCTTACCCCAACACCACTGCCGCCTCGGGGGTCTTGCCTACTAATTCACAGTAGAAACCAGTGCTCCCCAACCCTTCTGGGGGTGGGTGGGAGGGAGGGGGAATGGCGCCACGCAAGGCGGCAGTTGAAGTGGGGGCAGGCCCCTTTGCAGAGTGGGCAGGAGGCAGTCACACGCAGGCGCAAAGCCCCATTTATGGGAGGGGTGGGTGTACCCGCCACTTGCACAAATGGAGCTTCAACCTGTGAGTGCCTGCTGCTTGCACAAACGGACCAGTGCCTGTCCAAGGGCTGCGTATTGGAGACACCCCCCCACCCCGATACAAGCTGCTTTCCACCATGTTATGATACACACACACACACACACAGAGTGACCGCTGATGCTAGGACCCTAATGAAGATGGAAAACTCTTGTTCAGATATTGTGGTTTTGCATCACACACACACACTCTTGGTCAGGCTAGGCTGCTGTGAAGGCCAGGGATGTCCTCCGTCCAGCTCCCATTTTAGGTCCGAAGGGTCTCCGGTCAGTGCCCTACACAGGGCTGTGGGGGGGTGCCATTGCCCTGGGGCCGAGAGGTGGGATTTGCGGAGAGGTAGAGCTGGCGGCTTGAAGCTGTTCCTGGGCTTCTTCCCGCTCGCCTCTTGTTCCAGGACAGGAGCCAGCTGCTCTCTGAAGCTCTTCTTGACCCCAACACCACCACCGCAGGAACCCTGGGGAGGAAGGACGCAGCATCTTCTTCATCCAGGCCAAAGCCAAGCGTGCTCAGGGCGGCAATTCTTCTCTCAGAAATACACCTCACATACCTACTTCTCTTAACCATCCATCACAGGAATTAGCCTCCAGGCCCTTTATCGTCTTTGGGATCTCAAGATCTTTTTTGTATCGTTGTGACCAGAACTGTACGCACCATTCCAGGTGTAGCCTCACTTGTGAGGTATAAACTGGCATTGTCACGCCTTGTGATCTTGATGCCATCCCTCAGTTGATGGAGACCAGGACTGTGTTGGTCTTTTTGGAAGCTGCGGCACACTGCTTATTCCTACCTAAGGGATGGTCCGTGCCTGGACCTCCCACCCAGTTATCACCCCTGAGCCAGGTGCTACCTGTTCTGTGCGAGTCTTTTCCTGCCCAAGTGCAGACCCTTCTTTTTCTCACTTCTGAACTGCATCTTGCTGGACTGGGTCCAATGCTTACGTCTGTCGAGATCCCTCTGGTTCCGGAGCCTATCTCCTAAAGTATCAGCTATTTCCCCCTGCATGGCGCCATCTGCAGATTGAATGAGTTGCCCTTCTATTTCACCACCACCACCACCACCTCCGTCCAGCTCCTTGACAAAAATGTTGAAGTAGTGGGCGAAAGAGAGGACCTTGGGGAACCAGGCCGCCTGCTTCCCTGAGGCCCATTTGCTGGGTGCAGTAGTAGATCAGCCAACTTGCAAGTCCATCTAGTGGTGGTACTGCCCGCTCCACATCATTCCACTTTGCCATCAAGTAGGTGGTGGTGTACTTTATCAAATGCTGAAGTCCAATGATATTATGTCCACAGCATTTTGTTGGTCCACTAATTTAGACACTTTATTAAATAAGGTAATAAAATTTAGCAGGCATGATCTGCTTTTAACAAACCCGTCGCAGCTTCTTGTCACCACCTTGTTTGCAGGGGCTCACAAATCCCCTGCTGGTGGGCCCTTTCCAGGACTCCCCCAGGGATCGATGCAAAGCTGGCCGGCCTACGATTCCCTGGGTCCATCTTTC
This sequence comes from Erythrolamprus reginae, assembly GCF_031021105.1. Lineage (NCBI taxonomy): Eukaryota > Metazoa > Chordata > Lepidosauria > Squamata > Dipsadidae > Erythrolamprus > Erythrolamprus reginae. Next base: position 230,391 of record NC_091961.1, read on the forward strand.
CCCTTTTGGTAGATTGAAGACCCAGGTCCCTGGCAGCTCCCCCATCTTGTAAGAGCATTGAGAGGTTGCGTTCGGCGGCTCTGAGATAACATGCGCCAGTTCCTTCAGTGCGCTGGGATGTTCACCATGCCATCCAGCAGGTGACTTCTCCTCACCCACGGTGGCTGGGCATTCTCATTATTAATTCCTTGCCTCTTTTGACTTGCAGACCTGCTTTATCTCCCTCGGTGGTCTCTTGATGGGTCGGGCTATTTCTTTCCTTTGCCTCCAAACAGTTGCAAAGGAGGAAATTAAGCCCTTTCGAATTCTTCCTGCTCCCCGTTTCCCTCTTGCCACCTGCTGCCATTAGTGGACGTTGTTTCCTAGTTTTCCTGACACTCTTCTCCTTGCAGATTCGGGCTATTTGCTAGTGTTCTGCTTTGTGCAGATTCGGGCTATTTGCTAGTGTTCTGCTTTGTGCAGATTCGGACTATTTGCTAGTGTTCTGCTTTGTGCAGATTCGGGCTATTTGCTAGTGTTCTGCTTTGTGCAGATTCGGACTATTTGCTAGTGTTCTGCTTTGTGCAGATTCGGGCTATTTGCTAGTGTTCTGCTTTGTGCAGATTCGGACTATTTGCTAGTGTTCTGCTTTGTGCAGATTCGGGCTATTTGCTAGTGTTCTGCTTTGTGCAGATTCGGACTATTTGCTAGTGTTCTGCTTTGTGCAGATTCGGGCTATTTGCTAGTGTTCTGCTTTGTGCAGATTCGGGCTATTTGCTAGTGTTCTGCTTTGTGCAGATTCGGACTATTTGCTAGTGTTCTGCTTTGTGCAGATTCGGGCTATTTGCTAGTGTTCTGCTTTGTGCAGATTCGGGCTATTTGCTAGTGTTCTGCTTTGTGCAGATTCGGACTATTTGCTAGTGTTCTGCTTTGTGCAGATTCGGGCTATTTGCTAGTGTTCTGCTTTAGTTGTGTCTCCTGCTTCCCATTTGTTTTCTTTGATCTGATCATCCCACCACTCATCAGAGAGCTCTTTGTGCAACCGAGCTGGTCCCACGTAGGTCCCCCCCCCCTTTATCTCTGGTGTTGTTTTTGCTTGGACGTTCGTTGTCTCATTTTTCAGGGTTCCCAGCATGTTGAGCTCTTTCCCATCCACGGAACCCTTCCTCTGGGTTTGTGGAAGACAGCAAAGCTCTAAAAGTCTAAAGCCCCATTTATCAGAACCTACCATGATGAATTCAATAGGACACGGTCGCTCTTCTCCAAAGCTCCTATAACTTCTACTCCATCAACCATTTTGTCCCTATTAGTATTCCTACTTTCGCCTTTGGGGTGTCAGCTGGACACTTCAGGAGCCTCCTTGAGATCCCCCTCCTTGCAGAGTTTGGCAGTTTTGGCAGAGTTCAGAGTTTTAACTGGAAAGGGGAAGAACCACAGTGCCGTGTCTTCCAGCGTTGCTCCAGGGATGCAAGAACATGATCCCGAACCCAGGTATTCGACTCTAGTGAGGCTTTTTTCATTTTCCTCACTTGAAGATTTGGGCGGCCCTGGCTTCTCTTAAGTCGTGATGAATGCTGACAATTTTTCTGACCTTCTTCTTCTTCATGGATTTGTACTTGCTCATGGATGGTGCTTCCTGCTCTCCACCTGACTTTCCTCTTTGTGACTTTGGGAATGCTTGCTAACGCTTTCTCTTTGAACTGCCCCCCTCTCCCGCCGCATCCCCAACCCCCCCCCAAGCAAAATATCTGGGCGTTTCTCAAGGGCACATAAATGGGCACCCTGCCTGCCGGTTTCATTTTGGGGAGGTGCCGGCTGATGTGGTGGTGATCAAAGAGCAGCATTTTTTCTCTTGGGGGCTGGGAATTGTCCAGGGACTCTGATCTTGCAGCTGCCACTCCAATGGCTTCAGACGGGGCCAAGCACATGCGGTTGGGGGGGGGGTGTTTCCAGAGGGGATGGGGAAGTTGTGGCACATGTGCCGCAGCTGCCACACAGAACCCTCTCTCGGGGCACGGGAGCCGTCGCCCACCTCACCCATGGCTGCGCACTCCTCCTGCCGGCCAGCTGCTTTTGGGGGGAATCTGCCATGCATGCACGGAGAGCGGGTTGCATGCGGGAAATGCGCACGCGTGCATGCATGGAGGTGGGATCACGTGTGCATGTGTGGGGGCAGCGCAGGGGGTGTGTGGGCCCGGCCCTTTTTCAGTCCCAGGAGGCTACAGAGTCCCAAAATGGGGTGGGGGTGGGTTATGTGTGAATGCACAGGGGGAGGGGTTTGCGCGTGCATGCAGGGAGTGCAGGGGGCGGGGCTGTATGTGGGGGGGGGTTGTTGTGTGTGCATTGCATTATGGGTGCTGGCATGCACACGTGCACACTTCTATGTGTGTGTGATGAGAAGAAGGGTAACCGTGCCAGTTGTGGGGTTTTGCCTGGAGCGCTTTGCAAGACAGGAGGGAGGAGCTGGGAGAGACCCCACAGCTTCAGCCCCGAGGCTCCCTCAGCTGCAGAGGGGCCGGGAGTTGGCCAGTGCAGCTGCAGGGACAGTCCGCCGTGGCGTGAATCCCAGACCGGTCAAAGGGCTGCTGACCGGAGTGGCCCAGCACTGCCAGCGCCTCTCGCTCTTCTGCACCACCAGTGGCAGAGGTGGCCCAGGTGTTTGAAAGCCCCTCGTTTCCATCTCTCAATGCGGAGAGGGGGCTTCATTTCGTAGCAGTCAAGGGGAGCTTTGGACTGTGGGTGCAACTGTTGGGTGGGTAAGGCTGGCGCCTCCCTGCCCGAAGAACTCTGCCTTGCCACCCGAGAGAGCAGCCGAGGGCCCTTCTCTTGACCTAAGGCCAAAGCCCCCCCCCCCGTCCCCGTCCTGGCCCCGAGCTGAGACTGGACTGGGCTGCCTTCCATGCGGAGCCACTGCTGCCTTCTCAGCCCCGGGAATGTGATTGGAGGCTTGGCTGGGAAGATGGCTGGGTGGAGCAATTCCCCAACTCGGGGCTTCCACCTCGGAGCAGAAGGAGCAGATGTGGGCTCGGCCTGGCCAGGGGCTCCTGGAGCCGGCGCTTGCAGATGGCCGCCGCTGGGGCCGAGGCGGCACCGAGGGGCTCCTGGAGGCCGCGCGGCGCCGGGCTTTGGGGAGCGGCGGGCTGGGGCGGCGGCGCGGGCCTTCCTCCTCGGAGCCTGCCGGGGTGTGGCTCCCTCCCCTTCCAGGGGGAAGCCCGTCTTCCTGCCTCCTGCAGCAGGCCAGCCCGCTCCGTGCAGTACCGCAGCCATCCGGGCGATCTACGTGCAATGGGCGGCAGGCGGCATGGCCCCCACAGCTGTTCGCAGAGGGGAGGGGGGCCTCTGGGTTGGCTGAGTCCCTAGACCGGCCCCCCCGCCGCCCCCGCTTCGCCAGGCGGCTCCGGCAACCGTAAGTGCGCCCTTACCCCGCCCGCCGCCTCCCAAGATGTCCGCCCGCCCGCCCGCCGCCTTTGTGTCCCCGGAGCTGCTCCGGGAAGGGCCGGCGCGGGGAGCGAGCGTTGGGCCGGATGCGGCCGCCGCCCAGAGCCTCGCTCGCCCGGCCGGCCGCCCTCGGGCGGAGGGAGCAGAGCGGGCTGGGCCAGGGGGCGTTGGGCGACCCGGCCTCCCCCCGGGAAGGTCCCGCCACAGAGGAGGCGCCGCTTTCTGGAACCGCGGGCGGGCGGGGGGTCCCGTCGGCGGGGCTGGCCCTCCTTTTATTCCGGCGGGGGTCGTCCGGCCTTGGCTCTTTCCCCCACCGGTCCTCCGCGCGCCCTTGTTTCCCGGGAGGGTCGGGCGGGGCGGGGGAGACGCCTCTTTGTCTGGCGGGATGGGGGGGGGGAAATCCGCCCCCCCTTCGCCAGAGCTTTGTCTGCAGCGGAGAAGGGGGGGGGAGGCTCGGGGGGGGGGAGTTCTTTTTTTTTGCCGGGACGGGAGAGGGCGATGCGCGGCACAAAGGCTCCGAGAGCTGCTGCTGGGTTTGCAGGAGGAACAAAGAGGCAGATCACAAAAATTACAGCGTATCCAACAGATGTGAATAGTGACTTTATGTTTACTATATAACAATGTTTAAAAATCGTTCTCGCTCAGAATTAATGCCGTATTTCGTATTGATTTGCAACTCTAGGGCTACAAATGCTTCATTGTGTTGCCAGATCTGATGTCTAGGCTGCAATTTTGTTGCAGCTAAATGCATCGCTACAACAGCCGTGAGATTTGTTCCTGCCTTCTCTGTTTTGGGATGAGGCGCAAGGGCTCAGGGGGGGGAGAAAGGAGTGGTCTGGAGGGGCAAAGTCCTGGAGCAGCTCCTGCAGACTTCAAGTGCACAATTCAAAACTTTTCCAGGCTGTTGTGTACAGAGTGCAAAGTGGCATTAGATGAAAACGCAGTGTGTGATCTATTGTGCAAGCCATCTTTTGTCTACAGACTGAGTTTTCATGGAACATTCAAAGCACATGTAAATTGATGTGCAAATGCGAAACCCTTTGTGCACTGAGCCTGGTAGCACATTTTGGGAAATAAACAATAAGGTGACATTGTAGGCTTCCCCACAAAGTAGAACTGTGACCGCTAGGTGTGACCCAGGTGGACAAATCATGACTTTGAAGAATGTTCCTGGTTTACAGGGAATTTCAAAAGCAGTTGGATTCCTCCCAGGGGGGGGGGCCTTCTTGGAGCATGGCCGTGGGGGGTCAGTTGGTGGAACCCCTTCATCTTGGATCTGTCCATTCAGGTTAGTTTTGCTCCCGTTTGAATCCCAGTCCTTGAAAGGGAAGAGGGTGGGTTTCCTCAAGTGGGGCTTGGAGTGGGGCCTGTCAGAATCAGCCAGGGCTAAGACTTAGGTTTTCTCAGAGTGGGGCCTGCTATGGGGAAATTGTCTTGGGGCTGCTGCTTTCCAAATGTTCCTAAGTGGGCTCTACTTGGGCAACTGGTGAAATGGCCAAAGTGGCAGATGAAATCGGGGGTGAGGGTGGGGGGGGTTGAAAACCAAAGTCATTGGGAGGAGTTACAGAATAATATTCAGCTAAAGGGCAGATATATTTCATTTGGGCACAAATTCCTTCATTTATAGAGGGAAGACATTTGAAGTATCTATAACTAATGTATCTCACATTGTAGTTAGCTCATTCTGAGTGTCAGGTCTGCATGTAGCATCTGTGAAAAAGGTGAATTCCGTTTTGGGTATAATTCAGAATGGGATTCAAAACAAAGCTACAAGGACTGTAGTGCCTGGAATATGTACAATTTTGTTGTCCATGTTTGAAAAAAAGGATTAAAAGACCTGGAACAGGTTCAGGAACAATCAAAATTTGGGGGGATTCTAACAACTTCCCTACCACAGAAAGACAGAACGTTGGACATGACTGAGGTATATAAATTTTCCCATGGCCTGGAGAAAATTGATGAGTTTTTCTTCCTCCCTGCAAACATCAGGGCAAGGACCAACAGTGAAGTTGATTAGAAGTAAATTTAGGAAAAAACAAAACATTTCACCCTGCACAGAATTAATCTGTAGAATCTATTCCCACAAGATCTGCTGGTGGTCGCTCAATTGGATGGCATTAAAAAGGGATTTTGTCAGGAGACAGTGACCTAAACGTGCTTTTTCAAGAGGCAACTGGACTTTCTTTGGTTTTCCTTGAAGGTTTTCGCTGCAAGGGATATAAATCCTTCCATCCTCCAACATTCACTCAAAACCAAAGAAGCTCCTGGGATGAGAAGGGAAACGTCTTCAAGGACAAAGAAAGTCCAGTTGCCTCTTGGGACAACTGGGACAACTGTAGGGCTGAGAATCTCCATAGACAGGGCACCATGAGTTCTAATCCCACCCGAGTCGTGACAGGTGGCTTCTGGCTGGCCCCTCTCTTTCGGCCTAACCCCCTCCTCCTCCTCCTCCTCGCAGGGTAGGAGTTGTGGGCGATGGAGAAGGAGGGGGAAGAAGTATTAAGCATGTTTGCCACCTTGAATTTTTTATAATAATAAAGGTGGCATAAAAATAAATAGATTATTAATAAATTGCACAAATTCACAGAGCTTGAAGAATTGGGATCCGCCCGGCTTAGGGGGCAGCATTCCCTGGAATCCCAGTTGCAGGAGAAGAGGGGTGGGGGAGAGAGGCCTTTTCTCCTTGTTGATAAAGCACTTTGAGAAACAACAGCTGGTCAAGAAGCACCCCGACTTCAGCCGTGCCGTCCATCCCCTCCCTGAAGTTATGGGGTCCCTTCTGTCAAGGCCCTTCACTCCAGGTGGGATGGAGCTCCCTCTTCAGCTAACCGGCCAGTAGGGCCTCCTGCTGCCAGGGGTGGTGGTGATGGGGAGGCCGCTTGCCCCTCCTGGTGTGTTGAGCCTCCTCAAGGGCGACTCCCTCTCTTGTCTGCCCTCTGCTTAATTCTAAGCTCACAAAACCCTTACGTCATGTACATAGCCCAGTGTGCATCTTAAGTAACAGTTTTGTGTTACTTTTGGCATTGTGGACACCTCTGTCCTTCCCAAACTCCTCCTCTGTGAGATATGGAAGTCGCTCTTTCTCCAAGGTAAAAAAACCAGGCAACAGTGACTTTTTGGCTACATGGAGAAGAGACAAATGAGACTGGATGGAAAAACTAGACATTTGGCTTCCTTACACTGAACAAATCAACAGCTGGGAAAGCCCGACTTTTTCTCACGACTGAACTCTCTTCCTTCATTCTTAATATATGGGCTCCCTGCTCTGTGGGTGCTATAATTTCCTAACAGTATAAATTTGCTGGGAACCCCACCGCCAGAACTATTTTTTTCATTGGGATTAGGATTGGGCCACAAATATACTATCATTAATAGTTTATACAGCAAATATAACAATAGTTGAAAGTTTTCACTGAAAGAAGCAATTACATGTCAAAGTGCATTTTAATGGATGAACTGGCTTAATTTTGCATAATTCAGGACTCCTCGAATTAGGAGTCGCAAGCAGATTGGATGGCATTGTGGAGTGGGGGTAGGGGGTTGCTCCTCCACAGAGAGTGAGAGCTCAGCTGGAACTTATTCCAGATCTATCTGGATAGACCAGCCCCCCGCTGGTCCAGGTCAGGTGAAGACAAAGGCCAGGGCAAGATCTGATAGGCCTCCAGGCCTCTGGCATGTACTTTTGCACATCTGCAGATTCAGCGGAGGGACTTGCCTCCAAACTGTGGACTCCTGAGAGTCCCGCCTGCAGGAGCACTGGGTGAGTCAGAGCAGGAGGGTTACCTGGCCAGTTTATCAGGTACGTGCAATTGTGAAATTGTGTTTGGAAAAGTGGAGAATCCTAAAGGGAAAAACAAGAAGCATGGGAAACTCTGAAAAACGCAGTCATAAAAAGCCCAGTCCAGAGCAATACCACCGAAGAAGAAAACCAAGACATTCAAGAATAAAAAGATCTCTCTGAGAAGCTGAAAGACAAAAAGGATGAGCACGGAGGCTGGTTATCAGCCGGTGGCCAGAACATGCCAAGATGAAGTCAGGAAAGCAAGGGAGGCTCGCTACAGAAATAGTCAAAGATAATACACAAAGTTTCTTCCAATGCATTCAAAACTTCCTCTTGTGGAGAGTTGGGTTTCGTAGTGGAGCACCTGGTTAGCATGGGTGTTTTTCCTATACACTTGCATTTCTAGTTTGCCATTGTGATAAGCATCTTTTAATGTTGAGTAGCCGTGGTCTAAAACATTGTTGTCTTTAGTGAGGCAGCTTACATGCTGAGGGTACCTTGGCACTTCCTGCTTAGATTATCACTGTTTATAACCTCCTAAGACGGGGGTGGGCAAAGTTGGCTCTTCTATGACAGGTGGACTTCAACTCCCAGAATTCCTGAGCGAGCATGTCACAGAAGAGCCAACTTTGCCCACCCCTGCCCTAAGACAATGAGTAGGGGGCCTGGATATCTCCGTTCAGTCCACAGGGTTTTGTCTGCTAAAGTCTGCAATGAGTTATTTATGCCTGTATGGAGTGATGTATAGACACCAACTAATATTGAATGAAGGGAACACTCATGGGGCATGAATGTGTCTGCAACTAATGAACAGTGTCTCAAAGTCCCCATCACAAAATGACTTTTCTGTAACATTTTTACATCAGTGATCGTTAATATAGAAGCAGATGCTCCCTCCTTTTTAAAAAAAGAAGAGAAAAAGACCTTTTTTAAAATCCCTGTTGTGCTTGGATAAGCTGAGAGGCAGCTGGTCCATGCAGAGCGGGGGCAGTTTGTGACCCTCAGTTTGGTTTGTGGCTGCCCGACAGTTGAAGACCCTTGGAGAGTCCTCCGTCATGTTTTTAACAAGGGATCCGGTCAAAAGCTCTTCTTTATGTTGCTGACTATGCAGTGAAGGCCATGAGAAACCTGGTTGGGATTGTGAAAGCGACAAAGATGCTCATAGCAGTAGCAAGAAACATGGTTTGAAATTGTTGCATAAAATAGTTCTCTGGCCCTTGATGCATGTTAACCTTAAAGGTTCACCCACCCTCCACACAATGGTTTCCTCTCTGCTTGCCCCTCCCACTTGAGAGAAAAGATCTCAAGCCCTTTCAAGTCACAGAAGACTGGAAGGGTCCCCCCACAAGCTTCTCTTAGGTGTCTCCCCGCAGCACCTTGGTGGGCACAACAGGCTCCTTGTGCCACTGATATTGGCTCGCAGTATGAGCCTCTCTAGTTTCCCAGCACCCTTGTGCAAAAGATTTTTTAGAATAAACAAAAGCCAGCGCGTTGGTCAGAGCCTGAAATAGGATTCCCAGGGACAGAAGGTTCCTTTTTTGGTGGCAGCCAGCTTTGGGCCTCGAGCTGAAGTAGCAATAGCCCTTAGACTTATACGCCGCTTCAAAGGGCCTTACAGCCCTCTGCGGGTGATTTACAGAGTCAGCACGTTGCCCCCAACAATCTAGATTCTCATTTTATCCACCTTAGAGGGCTGAGTCAACCTTGAGCTGCTCAGAATCGAACTTCCGAACTGTGAGTTAGCCTGCAGTATTGTGTTCTAGCCATGGCGCCCCCAGCGCTCCTGAGAATGACTGTATATGCAGAGAGACACATGAGCTGACGGGTGCTGCTGCTGCTGCTGTTATGGGTGGCACCAGAGTGAATTGTTCAGGTGAAGCTGGGCAGCTGTTCCAGAGGCAACCCAGCCAGGCCATATTTGCCTTCCTGGGGAAGACCATGCGTTGTTATTTGCAGAAAGAAGATCGAAAGTAGAACATAGAATGACAGAGTTGGGAAGGAGATTGGAGGTCCTTGGTCCAACTGGCAGGAGATCTTACACCTTTGTGGACTTTCTTTGCACTTGACGGGATGAATACAGAACAACAGAACAGAATAGTACAGTTGGAAGGAACCCTGAAGTTCCACCCGGTCCAATCGAAGCTGGAGACCTTATAGCATTTCAGGCAAATGATTGTCCTTAAAAAAACCTCCAATGATGGAGCAGCCACAACTTCTGGAGGCAGGGTGTTCCCCTGGTTGATTGTCTTTCTTTTTCTAGCTTGCTTCTCTCTTTGTTTAGTTTCCATCTAGTATTTGCTTCTTGTCCTGCCTTCAAGACTTATCTTTTTATCTTTCTGTTTATCAGAGGCTTCTTTGGATAACCTTGTTTCCTTCTTCTTAGATTCCTTGTTTCTCTATTTTCAGTAGCATTGTGCTGAACTGGGCATTTATAATCATATTTTTCAAAGTTTCCCAAACTTCTTGAGTTATTTTCCCCTTTAAGATTTTCATCCATGGAATTCTTCCCGAGCTCTCTCTGAGATTGCTGGAATCAGCTGTTTTAAAATCTAAGACACTGGTTTGTTCTATTGCCTGTGTTTGTTTCAGCTTTCTTTCCAATATGTCATGGTCACTCTTCCCCCAATCCTCCCGCAACTTCAACCCCCTCTCTCATTTCATCTCATTCAGTAAGAATTTTAAGTCCAGTAAAGTTGACCCTCTAATTCCGCCTCTAACTTGTGGATGACAAAATTGTCAGCTAAGTTGGTCAGGAACTTAGATCTCTCCGTCTGTCCCACCTCGCAGGGACTGTGTTCTTGGAGGGGGGGGGAGAAGAGCAGGTTGGAAGCTTGCTACCTGGAATTACTAATCAAGTGTAAAAAGTGGGTAACAAATGAACAAACTGGAGTCTACTGTGAGAAAAACATCCAAGACAATAAAGAGAAGATGTTAGGAAGTGTGGTTAGACATGCTGGATGTGGCTGGCTGGGAAAAGAGAGGCACCAGGAGATCAATGGCTGGGTTCAGTCAGAAGACGGGGCAGGTCGGTTCCGCTGGCTTCAGAATAGGGGGCGAGAAGGAAGAGAGCTAAACAGCAAGGAAATAAACTTTGGACAAACCTCAGGAAGGAGCTCTGAAGGCTGAAGCAGGCAGCCCATGACACGGCCTTCCTCGGCATTTGGTGGACTCTCCTTCGCTGAAGGGGCTGGGACAGAAACGGGTGGCCAGCTGCCAGGGATGCTGACCAAGGAGTTGGACCAAATAGAAACATAGAAGTCTGACGGCAGAAAAAGACCTCCTGGTCCATCTAGTCTGCCCTTATACTATTTTCTGTATTTTATCTTAGGATGGATATATGTTTATCCCAGGCATGTTTAAATTCAGTTACTGTGGATTTATCTACCAAGTCTGCTGGAAGTTTGTTCCAAGGATCTACTACTCTTTCAGTAAAATAATATTTTCTTATGTTGCTTTTGATCTTTCCCCCAACTAACTTCAGATTGTGTCCCCTTGTTCTTGTGTTCACTTTCCTATTAAAAACACTTCCCTCCTGGACCTTATTTAACCCTTTAATATATTTAAATGTTTCAATCATGTCCCCCCTTTTCCTTCTGTCCTCCAGACTATACAGATTGAGTTCATGAAGTCTTTCCTGATACGTTTTATGCTTCAGACCTTCCACCATTCTTGTAGCCCGTCTTTGGACCCGTTCAATTTTGTCAATATCTTTTTGTAGGTGAGGTCTCCAGAACTGAACACAGTATTCCAAATATGGTCTCACCAGCATTCTATATAGCGGGATCATAATCTCCCTCTTCCTGCTTGTTATACCACTAGCTATGCAGCCAAGCATCCTACTTGCTTTCCCTACTGCCTGACCCCACTGTTCACCCATTTTGAGACTGTCAGAAATCACTACCCCTAAATCCTTTTCTTCTGAAGTATTTGCTAACACAGAACTGCCAATACAATACTCAGATTGAGGATTCCTTTTCCCCAAGTGCATTATTTTACATTTGGAAACATTAAACTGCAGTTTCCATTGCTTTGACCATTTATCTAGTAAAGCTAAACCATTTACCATATTACAGACACCTCCAGGAATATCAACCCTATTGCACACTTTAGAGTCATCGGCAAATAGGCAAACCTTCCCTATCAAACCTTCCCCTATGTCACTTACAAACATATTAAAAAGAATAGGACCCAGAACAGACCCTTGTGGCACACCGCTTGTAACCTGACTCTGCTCAGAATACTCGCCATTAACAATAACTCTCTGATGTCTACGCTTCAGCCAGCTGCAAATCCATTGAACTATCCAGGGATTAAGTCCAATCTTCACTAATTTATCTATCAGCTCTTTATGTGGAACCGTATCAAAGGCTTTGCTGAAGTCCAGGTAGGCAATATCCACAGCACCACCTTCATCCAACACCTTTGTGACATAGTCAAAGAATTCAATGAGATTAGTCTGACATGATTAGACGCTGGGGGTCCCTTCCACCCCTCTGGCTTCCTGATTCTGTGTCCCCGTCCTCCTGCTCAACACCACCGTGGGCAACAACCCCCCTCCCCAGCAATCTGGCTTTTGCAGAGAGACTTGCAAGGATGCGGGAAACAGTAACATAAAAACCAGATAAATGTCAAAAGGAAGGAAATTTCCAGGCAGACGCTGAACAAGGAAATCCCGTATCTCCCCAAGCTCCCTCTGGAATCGTCTCCGCCTCCCTGCAGTGAAGGTTATGATGATGATGATAATAATAATAATAATAATTATTATTATTATTATTATTATTTATTAGACTTGTATGCCGCCCCTCTCTGAAGACTCGGAGCGGCTTATAACAAAATACAAAGCACAAATCTAATATTAAAAATAGTTATAAGGTTGGGCATCTTAAGGTCGAGCCTTACCAGGAAATGAGCTGACCATCACGGGAGATTAGGATCTATTTCGGCCTTATTCTGGCCTCATCAGCTAGCCATACCCTCACTGGGACTTGAACTTGCACAACCTTTGCCTTGTAAGGCAGAGAATTAACCTCTAGGCTACAGTATCCAATCCCTTCAGCTCTGTACCAGGGAAGGGTTACATGGGGTTTTTTTGTGTCGAATCACCCTGGTATATTGAAGGAACATCACACACACACACACACACACACACACACACACACACACATCCTCCTTACCCATATCTCTGATGTGTCCAGGATCAAATGTCTTGGATTCATTCTTCCTAATAAAACCTTTGCTTAGGATTTTAATTGGAAAATTTTCCAGCCATTAAATCTGTGAGTGATCACAGCATTCAAAATGCCTGGAATTTCCTACATTTCTCCCTGTTAGCTACACATAAGAAACAATGAAACTGCCAGCATACAGGGATGGACCCCACACTGGCGGAGAGAAACAGCGTAAGAGCCTCACTCCTCTTCCATCGGAGAAAGACATGAGAAAGACAAGTGTCGGTCAGGAACAGAGGGGAGGTAGGGGAAGCCCAGCGCTTCAATTGACTTGGACTACACTTCTGTCTCTGCTTTATTTCTATCCCTAAAACATTCTACATAAGTCTTAAGAGTGTTGGCTATTTTCTGGAATATTAACTACGGGGCCCATATCTTATTTTCAGGATGGAAGAATAAATGATATGGCATGTATACAGGACTTGAAAAATAGGTAAATCTCCAAACGAAACCACAAGTCTCATCCTTCAGGTTATTCAGTCTCATTATAAGTTCAGCTTCTATATTTGTTTCCAAACTTCACTTGTAAGAATTTTAAAGCAAATAGCAAGCAATAGCTCTGGTGAAATGGAGCTGCTGGCTTCTTACACTGCACTGGAGTTGCATCCTGTTGTCAACTTATGTGACATGCGGATAAGATTGACCCAGGACCCTGAAGCAGCTGCAGGAAGAGCTCAGAGGCAACCTGGGGGATGGGTGGGGGGGGGGGGTTGAGCTCCTGAAAGTGGGCGGTGGGAGCTTTGGCATTTGCTTTAGCAAAGTCCTTTAACTCTTTCCCTACCCGAGCGGTGCTGCCTCCCTCCCCCTCCCCCTCCCAATGGGCCTTCCTGGGACTTTCCTGTGGGTCTCTGAGCAGCTGCTTCCAGCTGTTGTCAGTGAAAGTGTTGATGGGGGTCCTTTGAACCCGGCTCTGGCAAGGGTGCCTTTGAGCACTAGGTCACGTGTAACATCCTCAGAGGACTTCCCTGAAATCCCAAAATTAAATAAGAAATATTTTAATGGCCGAATCACGTTATTGTGATTATGGATCCCTACGTGGAATCTGATAAAACTCATAGACGCCACTTATGAAAACTTATATTTGAGAGATTGTTATCCGACCTGATAAGTAACGCAAGGAGGCGAACCTACTTCGTGCCCCCCCCCCAGAACCCCTGTGAGCCTGGTTGGGCTGGGAGTCTCCCAAGGGCCTAAGGCAGGACTGCCACTCACCCACACTACTTCCTGGTTTCTAGGCCAGCATCTCAATCACCACCTCTGGAATTCTCTTGGATGTTGTGGTGGTGGTTTCATGAAACGGTCACTGTTGGGCGGGTGGGGGGGACCTCCGAGACTATGGAGTTGCAGGCTCGGGAACTAGGGGGTCAAAATGGGCTGATCGCCAGTCCACAGAAATGTAGGCCACTCCATTTGATCATTTTAAAAATGCTGCCAGTGTTTTGTAGAAAAGACGAAAAGGAAACCACCATTTTCAAACTAATTTTTTTTTTCCTTTTTGTGATCTCCTTTCCAGACTGGTCTGGGCAGCAGTTCGGTTGATGGACCCAGAAGAGGCCACATGGACAAAGAGCCACTTAGCCATGCCGAAGAAGGGGAGCTGAGCGAGGGCCTCCCAGCCGGCCTGGCCAATGGCAGAGGGAGGGCAGCCTCGGCAGGGGGGGGCATGCTGATGAATCCCGGCATGTGGCTTGGCAGCCCGCACACCGAGCAGGGGGTCACCTGGGAGAGCCCACCTGCCGTCCGGAGTCAGGGAAGCTCCTCTGCTAGCAATGCCAACTTGGAGGACGCTCAGAACTTGGTGGCTTTCTCAGCAGCCGCAGAGGCTGCCATGTCCTCCCATGGGTTGGCCCCTCTCGCCTCCCCCTCCGCGTTAAGCATGCGGCTGTACGAGAAATTCAATGCCGAGATGAACCGGGAGGCGGAGGAGGGCCTGGCCGGGCCTCCTCCCAACCGCTGCCCTGGGATCGAGGACCTGAAGGCCCTGAAAGCTGCACTTACCTTGGCCAAGCGAGGCATGAAGCCCCCCAACTGCAACTGTGATGGTCCCGAGTGCCCAGACTACTTGGAGTGGCTGGAGAGGAAGATCCAGTCGGCCGCCCGGGAAGAGGGGAGCCGCGTGGCCCAGCCCTTCACCAGCCAGGCCCCCTCGGACGGGTGTGCGGAGGAGGCCCAGCAGGGGCCAGGCGAGCGGGCGACCCTCTGCCCCCTGGAAGCCCTCCCCCTTTCCCAAAGCGCACTGAGCATCGCCAAGGAGAAGAACATCAGCCTCCAGACGGCCATTGCCATCGAAGCCCTCACCCAGCTCTCCACGGCCCTCCCAGAGCCGGCCACACAAGGGCCCCTGCCCCCTCCTGGGAGCCCCGTGCAGCCCCCCCTCAGCTCGGCACACCACCCCAGCATGGTGCTACCTGTGTCTAGTGCTGGACTGTGCCAGAGCCACCCCTCCAGGCCTGAGGGGGGTCCCCGCCTGCCCCCTGCCTCACCCTCCTGGGCACAGGGGGTGAAAGGTGCTCAGGACGAAGCCCCCTGTTGCCTTGATCGCAGCAACGGCCACCTGGAATCGGACGGCCTCTTTCCCGCCTGCAACTTGACCCCCCTGAAAGCAGAGTTCCCCGAGCGGCTGAGGGAGGGAGCGGAGGGCCACGCCAGGGGGTGGGACCTGCACGCCAGCCCCTCCCCCTCCTCCCTGGTCAGCGACACCATGGCGGAGCTGGAGCAGCTGCTGGGCAGTCCAAACGGCTGCCTGCCCTCCATCTTCAAGCAGCCGGGAGGAATCCCAGGCAGGGCGAGAGGGGGGAAACCAAAGCAGGAGCCCAGGGACAACGATGCCCACGCCGGCTGCCGCCACTCCCCCTCTTCCAGCCCCCAGCTGTCCCAGCTCCTGCAGGAGGGCAGCTTCCACCAGAGAGCCCAGAAGGCCCTGCAGCAGCACCTCCACCACAAGCGTAGCCTCTTCCTGGACCAGAACGGGGCCCAGGGGGGGCCGCAGGAGCTGCTGCCCCACTGGTGGGCTCCCAGCACTCAGGCCCAGCTGCCGGCCAAGCAGCCCCCGGAGAAGCCGGCCAAGGAGAGGAAGAAGAAGAAGCCCGGGAAGGCTGGGCCCCTGAAGCCCTTCCGACAGCAGGTCCAGATCAGGCGGTCCCGGCAGAAGGACTCCCAGCCCCTCTTCCTGCCTGCCAGGCAGATCAGCTTGGAGGGCTGTCGGGCAGCTGCCGCGCTCAGGGACCTGAGCGAAGAGCTCCAGCCGGGACAGCGGCTCCCTTCCACCCCAACCAAGTTCTTGTCTCCAGCCTCGTTGGCCACCGGCCTGGCGGAGAAGTCTCCATTGCAGAAGCTACTTGAAAACAGAAGCCCAGCTTCCCACACTCAGGAAACCCGCCACCCCGGCCGGGAGGAGGCCCAGCGCTACTTCCCGGAGAGTTCTCCCCGTGACGCTGTGCCCCTAGCCAGGCACCCCTCTGCTCCGGGCTCCTCTGCTGCGGCCTGCTGCAGCGGTGGACACGGGGAAGCCTTCCCCTCGGCTGCCCTTCCCTTCCCCACCCAGAGCCCCGCCGCAGTGGATGAGAAGCTGGAGGAGTTCATCAAAGAATTCGAGACGGAGTTTGGGGACGGTTTTACCTTCCAGAATCCGGATCTTCCAACCCCGCTGCTTCTCCACGAAGGGCCCCTGCCAGCTCGGCCCCCGTCCCCGCGGCTGCCCCCCTCTTCTCTGAGCCAGGCTCAGGAGCCACCAGAGGGCCCGGGGGTCGTCGCTCTCCCGCCTTCAGCCCAGGAGGGTGCGCAGCCTTGGGCCGACGCTCCCAGTACGGGTCTCAAATCCTCCCTCTCCCCGGGGGCCGCGTCGTCCTTGGAAAGCCCCTCTGCCACTCGGTCCCCGAAACACGTGAAAATAGAGTCGTCTGGTGCTATCACAGTGGTCTCCACTACCTGCTTTTACTCTGAAGAGAACCAAAGCGCAGACCCAGCAGCCCTGGAGGGAACTCCCACCAAGAACGAAGAGCCCCTCACGCCAACTCTCAGCGGGTTCTTGGAATCTCCCTTGAAATACTTGGACACCCCAACCAAAAGTCTGCTGGACACCCCTGCCAAGCGTGCTCAGGCCGAGTTCCCGACTTGCGACTGTGTGGGTAAGTCAGAGACGCCCCCCCCACCCCGACCCGCGGGCTTTGCAAAAATGGAAGGAAGGTTGGCTCCCTTGGGCAGAGAGGAGGGGACGGATGGGATGAGAATGGGGAGGGACAGCCCTCCCTCCCCCATTTCCTCCACTGGGCCAGGCATGGAAACGCGAGGGGTGTGCTGGTGGGCGCGGGAGAGACAAGGGGCTGCGCTGACCCCTCGCCCTCATCCTGGGTCTTGCACTCTGGCTGCCTGTGAGTGTGTGAGGCCTCATTGGCAACGCTTGGAACAGAAACGAGGGAGCTGCTTCATGAGGCTTAAAATCAGCCAACCTACAACCAGTCCGATGGTGAAAACCGATTTCTCGTTCCGTGGTGGGTGTGGCTTGGTGGGTGTGGCACAGGAAGGATACTGCAAAATCCCCGCTCCCTCCCCGCCCCAACCCCTGGGCCCATCCAGTGGTGGTGTTTGCCAGTTCTCTGAACTGCTCAAAACGTCCGCCACCGGTTCTCCAGAACCTGCAGGCCAATCACAATTGCGCCTGACCCTCTGAAGGGTCAGCAGTCACCGCGATGACGAGTGAAATGGGACAGTGGGTTCTCTTCTTGCCAGAATCTCTAGCCGTCCTGAGTCACTTGATAGGGAGATGGTCAAGGAAGCATATAAATTAAATAAACAAATCTTCCAAAGGAGTTTAACCACTTCATGCTCTGCAGCCCTAAAACAGGCCAGGTCAGATAGATGTGTGACATTGACAACATTCCTCTCTACAAATATGACAAATAGTTTGTGACAGCTAAAATGCTGTGATCATTCGGAGGCTGGATTAGAACTAGGCAGTGGTTCTCCATCTTTCTAATTCCACGACCCCTTAATACAGTTCATCATACTTTGGTGACCCCCAACCATAAGCCTAGCGCCAATTCTCCCAACAGGGCTTTGAGCTGATTGGCAGGAAGGTCAAAGGGACACCCCCACTCTAAACGCCCGATTGGTCGGATTGTAAAAATAGGTTCCAAGGCGCCAGAATAGAAACTTTAGTTGACTTTTCCCCCCAGGGCCTTCTTAGGAGACCCCCCACAAGGCTCCTGACCCCCAGGTGGAGAGCCACAGAACTAGAGAATCAGGCTCAAGTGCCCGCTCGGTCACTGAGTGTGATGGGCAGTTTGGGCCAGTTGACTCTCTCTCTAAGCAATCCTATCTGGCCGGAGAGTGTGAGGATAAAGTAGGCGGAGACCTCGTTTACCCCAATCCCAGAAGAAAGGCAGTGTGTAGAGGCAGCCAGTCCATCAGTGACCACAGCACAATCATTCCTTGCTCGAGGTATTATTTGGGGTTGGGGGGGTTGGGGGGATTTACCCTGCTTTTAAACTACTAACTGAAAGGCAGAACGCACGTGAAAGGCCAGTTTGCTGCTAAAGTGTTGCAGGGGCAGGGAAAGCATCCCCCCTCCACTTCCCCTTGTATTGTTGCATGCGGTCAAGTTCCATAGGAAGCGCTCCCTGGGCAGTGGGCAGCCTCCTCCCAGCGCAGCCCCTGAGCAGGTTGCACTTTGGCAGGGGCCGTCCTCCTCCCCCCCCACCCGACAGGGAAGTGGGGGGGGGGCTTCTCTCCCAGCTCTGAGGGGTGCAAGGTGGAAGCGGAGTTTTGGGACAGAGCAACTTGCTCACAACCCTCTGGACTCCGCAGGTAACTGCCCCCAACAAGGACGTAAAATTTGGCCTGGTCCTGAGGAAGGGCAGCCGTGCCCAATGCCACTTCCTGGAGATCCGGCTGGAAGGTTGCATTGACCCTCTCTGCTGGACAGCACTTCCTGTTTCACGGGGGGGGGGGGAGGAGACCCTGTTGGGTCATTGGAGGCTTTGTTTCTCCCTGGTTGGAAGGAGAAGCGCCAGAGCAGCCTGACCTGGGGAAGAGAGGGGTGCGGGCGAGCGCCACTCACAAGCCCACTCTTGCTTCCCACCCCTCAGTTCTCCCTCGGGACTCTTCCACCTGGCATGTCCAGTTTGCCCTTGTGTCTCTCTCTTCAGGTTGAGCAGCTGCCGCAAGGCCCTTTGCCCACCCGGTCCAGCCTGCTAGCTGCCCAGCGTCGCCTGGGTCTCGGCCTCTTGGAGTCTTATTTATGGGGGGGCGAGAGCTCTTCTCGAGTGGGGAGTTCGCAGAGAGCCTTTTTGGGGGGGAACGGCTTCACTGGTAGGAAGACGGGGACATCTGGATAGCCTGCTTGCCCTTTCGGAGGAGGCCACCACCCACCAGAACCTGGCAGGGTGAAAGGATTTTGGAAGGGGCTCGCCATTGCCCCCTGCTGCTTCAGGAGGGGAGGGTTCGCTCAGGGTCACTCGGCTGGCTTTGGTGCCTAAGGCATGTTTCCAGCCCAGCCCTCGATCTGTAACATTAACGGGGGCCCACGAGTCAACTGCATCTTAATTAGTTGGCATGCTACAGACACCCCACAATTGTAGGTTGTTTGGTTTACGTTGGTGTGTTGCATTAATTGAGCCAGTGTGGCTAGTTAGTTATGATTTATAATGGCAATCAAAGGTAGCTTGTTGAACAAACCATACCTTAAAAGCAGTGTGTGAACCCAGCCACTCAGGTGACGGATGTCATGAGCCTAGCGGTGTGGAGCCTCCTGAGGGCCTTCTTCCAGGGTGGGGTTTGGCCTCCCAGACTGGCCTGCAGCCACCTCTGGGTTCCCAGACAAGCAGTGATACCTGACTTGGCCACGATCTCTGCACGGGTGGTGTTCTAGAGATACAAATCTAATAAATGATGATGATGATGGGGGGGGATTACTTTCTTAGTTCTAAACTTAACCTAGAAAGGAGGAGATGTTGTGGAATGAGAGCAGCAGAGCTCAGCATCTCTCAAGTGGTCTTTGAAGTGACCGGCTGCAAAACCTCAGGCTTTGACTTAATCACCTTCCCTGCCATGGCAAATGCTGAAACCAGCCCTGGGGCTACTAGTCCACATGGAGGACAGAATATGCTTTGTTTTCATTTCAGTTTTCAGTTCCTGTACTTTGGGAATAGGAAGCGGAGGAGGCCACCGCCAACTCTGAAGCTCTCAGCAAGGCTCAAGGCTGGAGCTGATGGCAGTGAATGACCAGCCATTTAAATACAACGTATGGGGAGGGAGTTGCCATGGGGCTCACCACGGGAAGCCTGTCAGCAGGCCAAGTCTGTTCTTGCAGCAGATCAAGAAATCGAATTCTGAAATCAAGATTGGCTGAAAGGCAGTTTGTGTGAAGCTTGGAGGTCCAAGCCCTCGTCCTTGAAATGTGCCTGCGCCCACTTCACAGCCCTCTGTGGTCCTTGATGAGGGCGAAGCCTTAGATGATTCTGTGTAGCTGAGTTCCTAAAAAGAAATTATTTAAACTGTTTTATCCCACTCTTCTTTAAAAAAATACTCTCTGGCTGGCCCAAAAAGAATTGGGCAGCTTGTAATTTATGCTGGAACAGTCTGTTTGAATTCTGCATGGTAAATCACCACAGCATCTCACCATCACCTCTGCTTCGTTGTGTTGGGATGAGGCTTTGGACAGGGGCTGCAACTTCTAACCCAGCATTTACACCCACCCACCCCTCCAAGTCTAGTTCTCAGTCTGTTTAAGACTGTCGTGCTCTGGTTTTGGGGGGGATGGGAGGGGGCATGGGGCCTCCTGCATGGCTTTGTGGCCTTCCCGTGAAGCGAAGGTGGTAGGGGGCTTAGAATGGGGAGTGGTGAGTGGGGGGACGCTCTGTTTAAATGCATCTGCGAGTCTTCGGAGAGGAGCGGCATACAAATCTAAATAATAAATAAATAAATAAATCTGACCTGGGTCCATCGGCCGTTTCCCTGAGATGGGCTGGGAGAGGGTGGGCCACATCGTCCTTTGGTGCTGCAAAGCCATTGAGCTGGCCGAAGGCCCCCCCCCCATCCCAGAAGGGCTGCAGGGAAAGGGGGGGGCTTTGTCTCCTGGGGCCTTTTGGGGCCTTGGCCGTCTCCGTCAGCCTCTTGTGGAAACACGCTGGAATGGCAGAGCTGGGTGGGATGAATGGGGGCTGCTCAGGGAGGGGCCGTTTTGCACCTGCTCGGGGTCTCTGGGCCAATGTGTGATTTCAGAGCTGTCCATCATGCAGGCATTAGTGCTGCTTGGTCCTTAGAGCGGCACTGTCCTAGAAGTTTTCTTGTTTGCTTTAATCATCTTTTGTTGGATGTTTTTTTAAACAATTGAATATACTATTGCAGCAATCGACTGTCCAATGTTTAATTGGTTGAAAGGTGAAAGGAGACAGGGAGTAAAGGGGCCGTATAAAGCCCTTCATGGCATCGGACCAGAATATCTCCGAGACCGCTTTCTGCCACACGAATCCCAGCGAACGGTTAGGTCCCACAGACCGTTGTCCTTCTCCGGGTCCCTTTGACAAAACAATGTTGTCTGGCAGGACCCAGGGGAAGAGCCTTCTCTGTGGTGGCCCTGACCCTCTGGAACCAACTCCCCCAGAGATTAGGATTGCCCCCACCCTCCTTGCCTTTCGCAAACTCCTTAAAACCCACCTCTGCCGTCAGGCATGGGGAAATTGATTCCCCTGGGCCGTTCGCGCTTTACGTACGGTTTGTATGATTGACGTATGATTGTTTTTTATATTAAGGGCTTAAAATTGTTTTCAGCCATTGGATTTGTATTGTTCTGTTGTTGTGAGCCGCCCCGAGTCTTCGGAGAGGGGCGGCATACAAATCTAATAAATAAATAAATAAATCAGAAAGTACTTTCCCTTCACTCTAAGGTTTACTTCTTTGAAATATCTTTGGTCTGTCAGAACCGCAGAAAAAACATTTACTGCCATCCTGCCTTCCATTGAGGGCCTGTACACTGCAGGAGTCAAAAAGTGGGCTGTGAAAATATTTATGGACCCCTTGCAATTGTTTCAACTCCTACCTTCAAAACGACGCTACAGAGCACTGCACACCAAGACAACTAGAACATTCTCCCCCCCAAATATCATCACTCTGCTAAACAATCCCATCACCACTGTCAAATTATTCACTAAGGCTCCTGCCAAGTTGGTGCAGAGGTTGGTGATAATTTAACAGCTTGCCACACTATCTATAGAAGGCCTGATGTTTATGGGAACAGATGCAGCCACAAACCATTCTTTCGACTGGTTCAAGGTCATCCTATGCCAACACACCTGGGCGGAAGTGGAAGGAGGACTTGCTACGCTGGCACAATCTGAGTGGGCAACATAGAAGGTTTGTGGCTGGGGGACAAGGGATATGAACTTTCAACTGGGTGGGCAACTCAGATTCAGATTTCCCAGTGTGGGTGTGAGGATGGCGCTGGCAACAAATTGGAACTTTTGATTTGGACTCTGGTTTACTTTGGATGCTGCCTGGAACCTTGACAGCTGCATTACTATTACTTGTTCCTCTCCTTGTTCCTCTCCTTGTTCCTCTCTCCCATCTCCCCCCACTTATGACTATATAACTGTAACTTGTTGCTTGTATCTTTAAGACTTTTATTAATATTGTTTCCTGATTTGACCCCTGTGGCAATCATTGAGTGTTGTACCGCATGATTCTTGACAAATGCATCTTTCCTTTTGTGTCCACTGAGAGCATCTGCACCAAAGACCGATTCCTTCTGTGTCCCATCATCACACTTGGCCAAGGAAAGAATTCTGTTCTGTTCCAAAGGCAGAAGAGTGAGCATTTCACTGGAGTTTCCTGTCACTGTTTGTGCCATGGAAAGCGTCCGTCCCCAACTTACAAAGGGCATTTAAACTTTGCTCTGGGTGCTTGTTCCGTATGAGAACAGTCGCTTGAGTGACCTGTCATGTCAGTCAATGATTTCCATTCCTTGGCCACAAAAGGCGAACCGACTAATTGCTTGTTCTTGCTTTCTCAATAGAACAAATAGTGGAAAAAGATGAAGGGCCCTATTACACTCATCTGGGATCTGGACCAACCGTGGCATCCATTAGGGAACTTATGGAGGAACGGTAAGGCCCACCACGATAGGGACCCTGGAGAATTCGAAAGGAAAATGTCTCCACGAAATGAAGCCACTAATTTTTTCTCTTGATCTTGACACAGAATGTGGATTATGATGACAATGATTGCATTTTTAGCAGCTGCGTCAGGCTGTTAGCTCATGTTCGGTTTGCTGTCCACCAAGATAGCCGCACCCCATTTGTATACATTGCTGTCCACTTTCTCTTCCTGCATCCTATAATTAAATTACTGCTCTACTGTAGGTTTTGCATTTGTTCCTATTGAAATTTATCTTGCTGATCCTCCTCGATCAATACCGCTTCGCCCCTGGGTTTCAGCACACTCCTCTAATGCATTTGCAGGGGGGGGGGGGCTACACCATTTCTAGGTCATCTGAAAATTCAATGGTTTGAAATATTTTCTAGTCCCTCTTTCAGGTCGCTCCATGAAGATGGCCATCAGATTAAGCATCTCATCCCATGTTCTGACGTGGAGCCCCCGAGATTCACTCTCCGCGCATTGTGTCCATTCTGTCCATCTCAGGGTAGTTTTGTCCAGCTCCCTTCAGCATTTTCTTTTGTAGGATTTTGTGTTTTGCTGAAATTCCCCATGTCAACTAAAGCCTTTCCTCTCCCCCCCCCCAAATTCCGCAGAGCTGTTCTGAAGCAGAATGGTGTGTTGGGCCTGTGAATAGCCCCCACCCTTAGCCTGACTTGTGGGCTACAGTGGGGATCCCCTAGGGAACCTTGTCCAGGAGGCCTTGAGGCAGGCATGGAGGTGGATGCAGGAGGCAGGACGTTCCCAGAAAGGGCAAGGGGAGCTTGGAACCAATGCCCAGCGGGGGCCAGGGGGCGATGGCTACTGACTTAGTGAAAACAGGCTTGCACCTGACAAAAAATAAGAACATGTTGAATATATTGGAAGGCAAGTGGGCAAAGCAGACCCGATGGGCCCCCTCCGTCTTCCTCTGCCATTTCCACATTTCTCTGGATGGGTTTCCACTTTGGCAACTGCCTCCGGCCACCCAAGTGCCTCTCCGAAGCGAGCTCCCCCCAAGCCTCCCGGGCACCTCAGGTGGTCAAGGGCACTGCTGGAAAGGGCAGGCAGGGGAGGGACCTCCGGGCACGGGAAGGGGGCAGCCGCTTCCCCTGGAAGGAGGGCCTTCGGAGGGGACCGCCCCGCGGAGGGCAGCCGTCCCGTCCCTGCCTTCATCCCAAGGCCGAGGATCGCTCCGTGGCCTGATCCTCCAAATCCTTTTCCCTCCTTGCCGCAATGCATAAAGCTTAAATGGGGGCCAGGTTCTAACTTCCCTCGCGGCCGTTCACTTCCTCCCAGAGCACATGGGTGCGCGCAGGTAGAGAGGGCAAAAACGAGGTGACTAGTGGTTCTAAGGAACCGGTTAGGACAGGTAGGAACCCACCTCTGAACTAAGTGGGTTAGAACAAGGGTGTCCAGCAAGTTGTGTGAATACTAAAACCTTTCCCAAACTGCAGAGACTCTCCAAAGAAAGGACGCAGCTGAACCAAACCGGGGGGGGGGGGGGGGGCTAAAACTTGCTTCTTATAATAGTCAAATATTAACACTTTCACAACTCTTACATTTGACTGTTGATCGTGATCATTAGAATTCAATTTGCATTAAAGTTTTTATTTATAATACAATTTTTAAAAAACAATGGACATGTAAATACATATCCAAACTTTATAAAAAGTCCTAAATCCCTTTTTTTCCTATTCGCTAACATAAGAATATATACATTTCCTGCTTGGCACTGATTCATAATCCCAACAGTCCTCCTCGATTCACACCAGTGGTACAATTTATCCCAGATCTCAAAATATTCCAATTTATTCTTATCTTTCAGTTCCATTGTAAGCTTGTCCATTTCAGCACAAGACTGTTTTAGGTCATATCTCCTTCTCTGGGGGTGGGGGTGGGGGGGGGGTGGTGTTTCTTCCATTTGTGTGCAAAAGCCAGTCTAGCAGCAATCCAATAAGAAAAGTCCGGCTTTTAGCTCTATCTTAAACATTGACATTTCTTCCAACCATTGTATGATCCTATTCCCAAAACTACGGGGTTTCAGACATTTCCACCACATGTGGTAATAAGTCCCTGGTATTATTTATTTCCAACACATTGGTGAGAGATTTGAGCCCACTTTAGCTAACATCATCGTGGGTGGGGAAATGCCATCTGTAGAGCATCTTATAAAGATTTTCCTTGTATGAATTGGCTCGGGTGAGTTTCCTGGTTCTTTCCCAGAGTTCCTGCCAAATATGTAAATCAATGCTGCAGCTGAAATTCCCGCTCCATGTTAGCATATAGGAAACCATATTTATTTTATTCTAATTCAAGTTGATGTATTACAGTAAAAGTTACATTCTGCAAAGTTTTCCATGCAATGTTTCTGTTTTATATTTTTATGCATTTTTTCTTTTTTAAGTAAGTTTTTCAAAATATTCGTGCTCAGAAAGCGCCATCCATGTCTGTTGTGCTGATGTTGTACCTTTTCCCCACCAGGTACGGTGAGAAGGGGGAAGCCATCAGAATTGAAAAGGTGATCTATACCGGGAAGGAAGGAAAGAGCTCTCACGGCTGCCCTATCGCAAAATGGGTCAGTGAGAAAAACGGAACCTTATCCCAGAGCAGGGCTGCTCTGCTCTTGGCCCCGGGACGAGGGAATTCTGGGAGTGGAAGTCCACATGTCTTCCAGGGGCCGAGGTGGAGAAGCACTGTGTTAAAGAGCTGAAAAGAACAGCGTTGTTTGTGTAATTTGTGCTCTCTCTTTTAAACTTCCGTTGTGTAAATAAGAGTATATAAGATGATACATTTGGATCGGACTGGCCCTGCAAATAATTAGAAGGAAAGGTGAGGAGGAGGAGGACGTGGTGTGTGTTTCATCTGTGGCATCTCAGAGTCCCCGTGCTTAGAGGGGGTTGGGGTCAGGCAGCCATGGGGGAACGTCCAGCCTTCAGGTCCTCTGGCTTGTGGCTTGTCTACCAAGCCAGCCTGGCCTTCCGAAGAGAGAGCTCCAGCCAAGTTGGACAGAAGTCCATTGCAGGAAGCCCAACCTGGGTCACGGCACGGCTTTGTCCAGCTGAGGCTCTCTTGCCACGTTGCCTTGTCCAGGGGGGCCATTCAGGCTGCCAAAGGAACAGAAGCGACGTGCGTGTGTGTGTGTTTGTGTGTGTGTGTGCCTTTTTGGACCGACCGACATCTGTGCTTGCATTCCAGGTCATCAGGAGGCACAACGTGGAGGAGAAACTGCTGTGCCTGGTGAGACACCGTGCCGGCCACCACTGCCAGAATGCCGTCATTATCATCTTAATCTTGGCTTGGGAAGGGATCCCTCGGTCCCTGGGGGACACCCTCTACCAGGAGCTTACTGACACACTCACAAAATTCGGAAACCCAACCACTCGGCGATGTGGGCTGAATGACGAGTAAGTTTGTCTGGCTCTTCCCTAAAAGCAGCAGCAGAGGAGGAGGAGGGGGAGGAAGGCTCCCGGGAGTTAGCAACCCTGTTTTGCGTTGGTGTGTTGTTGCCTTCCTGTAATGCCTTTGAACCAAGAAGTAAAGGGGTTTGCTTTTGGCTCCCACATGGTCTTTTGCAAGAAAAGTGACCGTTTTGAAGCAGCGAGAGACATCTGCTAGAAGAGAACCTTCTGCTGATCAATGGATTGGCCTATAGACGCTCTCCTGCGTGGCTACCTTTCTTCCTGGGCAGCTGATAGCCCACCTAGAGGGAGGCCGCTGTCTTGGAGGCATTTCCATTTTTTATCATTGAATCCCTTCTGTTTCCTTATTTCCTTATTTTTTATGTCTCCAGTGGACTCCTTTCTTCTCGTAAAAGAGGACTGAGGACCATGTGTACAGAAGGATAAAGTACAGGCCCCTCGCTAGGCTGGGATATGATATTCAAACAGAATAATAAGTAATAATAAAGCCCAGATGATACATAGAAGGATACCATTAAGTAAAATTAAAGCTTTAAAAGTAATGAACAGTTTAATTGTAATTTACTTTCATTTCAAGTCAACTCCAGCCTTGACTCAGAACTTTTCTGCACTGCAAACCTAAGATGCTTGACTCCTCAGTGGATGCTGGCTGGAAAAGCGAAGGTCATCCATTTTTACAAAGGAAACCTTCAGCCCTCCAGCAGCAGCCTGGTCCTTGGCTTATGAAGCCAGCTGAGATGACCTACAGTGAAGTCCCCCCTGCTGAGCCGGAGCAGGGAAAGTGGGCTCCCTTCCTAAGGGGCTGAGGATGGCCAAGGGAGGGTGGCGCTGGGCAGCCCAGCCCTCAGTCAGCTGAGCTCTGACACACCAGGTCCCTGTCGGGCACAAGGCCCCGGGGCAGTTCTAGCCATGGGCCGAAGGAGACAGCTGATCACGTCTGCTACAAGGATCTCACCAGAGAGGAGCCACGCCTGGTCTGTGCCATTTCTTCCCACGGGATTGGGAGGCATGGCAGCCAGAGCAATTCAGTTCGATTCCCACCAAGGGATGCCAGGCTGGAAGGCCTGCTTACTTTCCCCCTCTCCTTTAGCAAGTAGTTCCACCACAATTACATGCAACACCAAGAAACCTCTTCAACCTGATTTTATCTTTTTTTTAAAGGCAGTAAAACGTTCTTATTAAACTACAATGTCAGTGATTGCAAAGACGACTAGCATTGTGCAATTTATCCTTAATTAAACTAAAGCCATCCTTGAATATAACCTTTCTAATCAATTTCCATCACTTAATTCGGCTTATGAAATAAACAGATGAGAAATGTTTAGAGCATCACTGGTGCTCCATGAACACAAACCTGGGTTAGAGGCACTACTGCTAAGGCCTGCCTTGTGGCAATTTCACAGCCACTTATTGGATCTACCTATTGCTGCCCCAAACCAGACCTCATGTACCCTCTTGGGTATTGGCGGGGGTGTCTTTAGACTCTTGTAAAAGACCAAAGAGCCGGGGCGGCCACAGAGAAGGCCCTCCCCTGCAGGCCCACCAACCGACACTGTTTAGTCAGCGGGACCCAGAAAAGGCCAAACCTGTGGGCTCTAATTAGTAGGGATGCTACCACAAACAACTTGGTCTTGTGTCAGGGAGAGCTTTATGGGTAATTATAAATTATATAGGTAGCAACATTTTGAATTGAATCTGGAGGCACCTGGGCAACCTGTGCAGCCTTGAGGGCAGAAGAGGGGCCCACAGCTGCCTGCAATGCTGCATTTTCTACTAGCTGCAGCTTCTGGGTGGCCTTCAAAGGCAGCCCAGACAGACGTGCATTGCAAGTGGTCCAACTGGACTTTTAATTAACTGTAAGTAAGGCCTGCAAGACTGCAAGCAGAGCCTCCCAATCTCAGAGTGGACGCGAGGGGGTGAAGGGGCTTTCTTGGTCAAAGTTGCCAGGACACAAATCAAGGACGTTTTCCAGACTGTGCAAGGTCTCTGTTGGGGCTGGGCAATCTTATCCATAACAACATAAGCTTCCCTGGTTGGGACTGGACACGCCTGGGGTCCCCTAACCAACTTTCTCAAATTGAAGAAGCTGTTTGGACAACCAAGACAAGTCCAGGGGCCATGACTCAACTGCCTGGCAAATCTGCCTGGAGGACAGAGGCCTCGCTGGCTCCCCCACATCAACAGCAACTAGTAGGACACGGGGCCACTCATTCCTGACCCTGAAGCTGGTCCAGAAGGATATCATGGTCATTAGTATCCAAAGGTTTGGTAGAAGTATGCTATACTTGTATCATACATCCCAGTGGCCGGCCAGGTCCCACAGAGTCGGCCTTCTCCAGGTCCCGTCAGCCCGACAATGCCGCCTGGCGGGGCCTGGGGGAAGAGCCTTCTCTGTGGCCGCCCCAGCCCTATGGAACGAGCTCCCCCCAGAGATTCCCTACTGCCCCCACTCTCCCTGCCTTCCGCAAAGCAGGCTTGGGGCTGCTGAAAGTTTGTCATCTGGCCCCGCCCAATGAATGAATGTAGGATGTATGGCGGACAAATCTGCTGTGGGTTTTTAGAATGCAATTTTTATGTAGATTTCTAATATGTTGTAAGCCGCCCTGAGTCTCCGGAGACGGGCGGCATGCAAATGGAATTAACAACCACAACAAGTGCTAGCTTTATTGTGTCAATTGCGATGTAGCCAGCTGCTATTTGCTTAAGACGCTGCTGGCGACGCTGGGCTGTTGGTTGTGTGGGGTGGGCAGCCTGTGACCCCCACTCCCTTTGGATTCATTGCAGCCGAACCTGTGCGTGTCAAGGCAAGGATTCCAACACCTGCGGTGCTTCCTTCTCCTTTGGCTGCTCTTGGAGCATGTATTTCAACGGGTGCAAATATGCGCGGAGCAAGACACCCAGGAAATTCCGATTACAGGGAGACAATCCCAAGGAGGTCAGTGTCCTGGTCATTCCTGGGTTTATTGGCATCTCCCAGTTTAACCAGTGGACGAGCAAGAGTGAAGGGCGGTGGTCTTGAGGGTGGGGCGGAGGGCTTTCCCTCCATGAAGACAGCCTGAAATATCCTAGACTGGCTTCTGGCTTTCCCAAGAATCAATGGTCATAGGAATACCCCTACATTTATTGATTAGTCCAAATATATTCACTTGAAAAGAAGAACCACGTACATTGGATTTTCTCCCAAGGTTTCAGTCTTAGTCATGGAAGAAACTTACATTTTCAGACACAAAGAAACCACATTGTCTAATGCTATTGAGGGCTGCGGAATGCATTTTTTAAAGACTATATTTTCAGTTGATCCATCATCCAGTGGTGATGTTTGGAAATAGATTTCTCCTACAGCGAACTCTTTGAAAAAACCACATTTTCCAAACAATAAAGGTACCTTTGGAAAGAAGTTGGGGCATTTTATATAATAGGAAACAATGAGCGATTGACTGCCGGCCTTTTTTAAAAAAAAAATTGGTGTTTCGTCATTTTTACAAATGACTCAAGGTAGCGAACCTATATAATACTCCCTCCTCTTATTCTTCCCACAACAACTTTCTGAGAGTGACTGGCCTAAAGTCACCCAGCTGGTTTTCATGCCTAACATGGCTCTTGGTGTCCAGCCTGGTGCCCTAACCACTAAACCAAACTGGCTGAGAAAGGGCTAATAACTTCAGAGAAGGAAAAGAGGGTAGTCTGTGAACCTTAATCTCATTCAGCTCTTTTAATTTCCAAATTCTCCTGGGTGTAGAAACAGTTGTATAGCTGTGCAGAGAGGAGGTATTTCTAGGAGTTGCTAAGAGAGACACTTTATGAGCTAATCTTGGCCTTCTCTCCCTCCAGGAAGAAGTTCTCAGGAGGAGCTTCCAGGACTTAGCTACGGAGGTTGCACCACTGTATAAGACGCTGGCACCCCAGGCCTATCAAAACCAGGTGCCTAGATAATTTTCCCATGATTCAGTGGGGGCCCTGATAAGCATCTCTCTACCCTCGGTCTTCAACAGGCAAAACACGGAATCCAGGAGCTGAAATTTTCAAAGGCTCTACAAGTAAAGTCACGCGACTCCTACCAAAAGGGTTGCAGTCCCCAAATCTCGCAGGAAGAGCTCCGTCACAGAGTTTGCTTTTTCACATGGAAGTTGCTATTCCTTTAGGCCACAGCAGGTCGAAACTGCCCTCTTTGGGAGATGCAGTACAAAGATATGGGAGAACGTCCGTTTAGCCTCCAGCTTTCTGTTTACCAGTGGGTTGCCTTCTTGTAAGAAAGCTGATTTGCAACAAGCTGGAATATATCTTTCTTGCAAGTCAGTTTGAGTGCCTCTTGCGCGGGTCCACCTGTTCAGGAAGCATGCCAGGTATCGGTGAGTCTCACTTGCTTGGAAAGAGAATAAAAGCAAGGTTTTTCCTGGCCCACTTGCCATTATGGGCTGGGTTTGGGCTTGTGACTGGCAAATCCTGCCCCTGGGATAGGTGTGAGTCGCTGAGCTGCCCTTCCTCGCCTGCCCTGGAGGAAAGTCTTCCAGTGCTCGGTCTAGTCTGGACGCAAGCAGGTACACCTTGTGAGTTTACCGGACGGATGACGTAGGAAGCAGAGATCTTGCAGAATCTGGTAGTCCTGCTAGAAATACTTTGAAACCTCCCCGCCAGAGGGGAGCAACAGAAACAGACCTTAAAGTGGGTTTGTGGGGCCTCTATCGATGCTTTGAGCTCTAAGCACATAGCACGTCTAAGCAGTATCCTGAATGACGGGAAGCGAGCTTCCTATCACCTTCTCGGCTGTCCTTGCCACTCTCCGAATGGACTTTCTATCTGAAACACGGCTGCCATCAAACCAAACAGGGATGCAGTTTGTTCAAACACTCTCAATCGTGCCTCTTTAAAAAGTGGCCAGGACAGAAGGAGAAAAAAGGAAGTTGCACTAAGGGTGACGTGTGGAGAGACTAGTTCAGCTTGTTCATCATTTGCAGCCCCAGATACATAGTCGTAGCTGCATCCTTGGCACTGAGTGGAGGAGCCCTCTGCCAGCTCTTTCTAAAATCTGCAATGATCTTTGTTTTATTAACTTTTAGAACCAGGTTGTTTTTATAGAGCTTTCTCCAATAATGCACTTGGGGAAAAGGAACCGTCAATCTGAGTATTGTATTGGCAGTTCTGTGTTAGCAAGAGAAGAGAAGGATTGAGGGGTAGTGATTTCTGACAGTCTCAAAATGGGTGAACAGTGCGGTCAGGTGGTAGGGAAAGCAAGTAGAATGCTTGGCTGCATAGCTAGAGGTATAACAAGCAGGAAGAGGGAGATTGTGATCCTGCTGTATAGAGCGCTGGTGAGACCCCATTTGGAACAATACTGTGTTCAGTTTTGGAGGCCTCACCAAAAAAAGGTATCAATAAAATTGAACGGGTCCAAAGACGTGCTACAAAAATGGTGGAAGGTCTTAAGCATAAAACTTACCAGGAAAGACTTCATGAACTCCATCTGTATAGTCTGGAGGACAGAAGGAAAAGGGGGGACATGATTGAAACATTTAAATATGTTAAAGGGTTAAGTAAGGTCCAGGAGGGAAGTGTTTTTAATAGGAAAGTGGACACAAGGACAAGGGGGCACAATCTGAGGTTAGTTGGGGAAAGAGCAGAAGCAACGTGAGAAAATATTTTACTGAAAGAGTAGTAGATGCTTGGAACAAACTTCCAGCAGACATGGTTGGAAAATCCACAGTAACTGAATTTAAACAGGCCTGGGATAAACATAGATCCATCCTAAGATAAAATACAGGAAATAGTATAAGGGCAGACTAGATGGACCATGAGGTCTTTTTCTGCCGTCAATCTTCTAGGTTTCACCTCTTCCCGGTAAGCATCTTCATTGTCGTCCCAGATAGACACACCACTGACGTGTCATCTGCATACTTCACAATATGATCCGTAGCAGATTTGGCACAGCAGTCGTGGGTCATCAAAGTGAATAATAGCGGACCGAAGAGACAGCCCTGTGGGGAGCCTTTCTTCCAACTCGCACAAACCGAGGCCTATCAATAAGGAAATCAGGTGTCCAGTAACATAAAGGAGTATTCAAACCTAATAGTTTGTTCACCAAATGCTGAGGAAGGATTGTGTTGAACACCAAACTAAAATCAACAAATAGCATTCACACGTGAGCATTCTCCTCCAGGGGCGCATAGGAAAGTGCGTCATAGAAAGCTCGTCGCCTATAGAGCAGTTCTTCCGAGAGGCAAACTGTAATGAATCAAACGTAGGTGGAAGGCATGAAACCACGTAGTCCTTTTTACCAATCTCTCAGACCACCACCATAATGGAAGTGAGTGCAACTGGACGGTCATCCTTAAGGCAGGTGACCATAGACTTTTTGGACACTGGCACAATGATTGCAACCTTAAAACGTAATGGAACCCCAGCCTGATGCAATGGGCCATTAAAGATGCCTGTGAGGACAGGGGCCAACTGTGATCAGCGCAATCCTCAAGCCCTTGCCCAGGAATGTGGTCAGGACTTGCAGCTTTTCGAGGGACCTGCTCATCAGGAAGGGGAACAGCCTTCCTTGCTGCTTGTGGTTCAAACCGCCCAACTTGTTTAGAAAATCCGTGTTATCCTTACAGGTCAGTCACGATAGTTAGGGCCATTATAAAGTGAAATCTTGGGGGTTATCAATGGACCGCCAGATCACAGGCCTCCTGCATTACATGAAGCTTGACCCAAAGCTTCCATTCCGAGAGGAGAGTTGGCCGAGGGGACAGAGGGTCAGCCACATTGAGGCCAAAATGTGAAGGCCGTTGCAATAACACGGACCTCTTTCCTTTCCTTTTGATTAGGTTGCCAATGAGGATGTAGCAATAGATTGCCGACTGGGACTGAAAGAGGGGCGGCCTTTCTCTGGAGTGACGGCGTGCATGGATTTCTGTGCTCATGCACACAAGGACCAGCACAACCTTTACAATGGGTGCACGGTGGTAAGGGGCGATTTCTTTGTCTTCCGTTCTGCCTGGGAGGTATTCCAGAAGGGACAAACGCTGGTTAGACTGTCGCAGGGAAGGCAACGAGCCTGAGAGATTGAAAAACAAAGCTTTCGCAAAACTGCCTCTCCTTCTCCTTCCAAGTCAAGCCTTTGGAATATTAGATAACATGGAGATTTCTGCCATAATTACTCCTCACTGCTGTTTTCTATACATTTTGCACTTGAAAAACCACTTTAGTCCACCTAGTCAGAATTTATTTATACAAAAATGAAAGGTGGCTTCATGCACTAGGCTCAACAGGTGTTCTGTGTGGTAGAGAGTAGAAGGAAAATTCTCAAGGGACTTGGGAGATGCCATTAAACCAGATACACTAAGAGTGCAGGCCCAGCTTGAATTGATTTCAAATGTTGGTAGTATTAGGCGAAAGGTATCCCCCTGAGGGTGAAAGATAGGCCACTTTGCAACTGGGGCAATTCTAAGTATGGCCAATGGTCACTTTGCCACATGTCAAAATGTAAGAGGCTTGTGGCAACTCCTAGAACTCTGAACATTGGTCATGCTGATTTGGAAAATGAGAGCTGAAATGCAGCTGAGGGCACCAAGGCTACAGACATTAATGTGCCATGACAATTTGAGCTGTTTTTGCTACAAGGGACTAACAAGAATACAATTCTCAAAGTCCATAACATGCAAGTTGATATGATTCCAGCCATTAATCTATCCAAAAAGTTTAGAGCTGTGATGTTCTGACCTAGGTTTTCTGATAAATAATGTAGCACAAACAGTGTCCCAAGAACCTCTTTTATTTTAACGGCTGTGAATTATGTTCATTCCCAGCCGTAATAAGTCCCAAACAATATTAATGATTGCAGCCGTAGTCTTTCGGAAGAAGGCAGATGAGCACATGAACCTTTATCTTTCCTGACACGCTGCCAAAGACCAATTATCAAGGAGCTTTGCAAGGCCAACCAGAAACACAGAGTCAGAACTGAAATGACACAAGTGGAAGAGAGTTGCTTCCTGCAACGAGCACCTCCATGTGCTCCACTTTTATAGCCTAGGGGAGGGGCCCATCATCTCCAAGCCTTACTCCCAAGTAGCCCTTCTCCTACATAACTTCTTGCCTTCTGGCAGGTCTGCGCACACGCACATTGGGAACAGGGTCTCCCTGTTCCTCTGCCTTGCTCATGTCAAGTCTCAGGAGGTTCTGGCTGGATCTCTGCCTCTGGCACCGAGCCTTCTCCAGACTCCAGGCCTGGCCCAGGTTCCTCCCCAGCCTCCTCGCGGTCCCTCTCTGCTGCCAGCTTCACAACATGTGATGGCAAACCTACGGCATAGGTGCCACAGGTGACGTGCGGAGCCATATCTGTGGGCACACAAGCGGTTGCCCAAGCTCAGCTGCAGCACACATGCACACGCTGGCCTGCTGATTTTGCCTAGACCCACCCAGCTCTAGAGCAGAGCGGAACAGAAATCCTTTTATTGGCCAGGTGTGGTTGGACACACGAGGAATTTGTCTTTGGTGCAGATGCTCCCAGTGGACATAAAAGAAGAGATACATTTCTCAAGAATACGTGGTTTTCTGCTGCCCCCACAAAAGTCCTGTACAGTGGACCCCCACCCCCTACTCTTTTTGACCAAGTGTTCCACCGGGAGAAGTTGGGGGGAAAGCAGCTGAGGTTCACCCTTCTTTTTGTGTGGCTTTGTGTGGGTTTCTCAGACCTTGTAGCTACAGGAAAGAAGCCGCCTTCAGTAGAGTCTCAAGCAAATATTTGTTGTCCCTTCCTTCTCAGCGGTCCTGATGCAGTTTGCTTCTTTTCCTTTTTCCAAAAAAAAGGATGCTCTTGATTTGAGTCAGCAGGAAGGCAGGGGGAATCATCTCCCCCAGACAAGACCCAAATGTCGAATTTCCTATTTGCAGCAGTGGTAGGATTCCAGCAGTGCCAAGTAGAGAGAGGGAGCCCCACTTCCCCATTTCTTCCTAGCTTTTCCTTTGCAGAAATGGGCTGCTAAGCAGGAGCTCCCAGCGGGACCTGGCTGGCGTGGCTGGGCGGGTGTGCATGTGAGAAGCAGCGCCTGCAACATTCTCCTCGTTTGACCAGAGACCCGCATGTGGCGGTCAGGCCCTTTCTGCCTATGCAGAGGTCCGTTTTAGATCAGCCCCCTGCAGCTGGATGCTCTTCCCTGCTCCTCCGGCCAAAGTGCTGCCTGGACATGAGAAGCAAGCGGTGTTTTTGCCTGTTGGAATTTCACACATGGGTGACTGTCTCCCTTGCCTTTCCAGGTGTGCACCTTGACAAAAGAAGACAATCGCACCCCTGGGAAGATCCCTGAGGATGAGCAACTGCACGTTCTTCCCTTGTACAAAATGTCCACCACGGACGAGTTTGGCAGTGAGGAGAATCAAGCTGCAAAGATGGGCAGTGGGGCCATCCAGGTGCTCACCGCCTTCCCCAGAGAGGTGAGAAGGCTTCCTGAGCCAGCAAAGTCCTGCAGGCAGAGGCAGCTGGAAGCCCGGAAAGCAGCTGCGGAAAAGAAGAAGATGCAGAAAGAGAAACTGATGACGCCTGAAAAAATCAAGGAGGACATCCTGGAGTTCCCAGCCCTCCAGCAGAACGCAGGTAAGGACAGCAGAGGCTTTGTCACGGGAGCCGCAGGCCCAGAAGGACGCCTGGGCCCAGGTAGCGGAAGCGGTGCCCTGGCAACAGAGCCCTCCCAGGCAAGGCGCCTCAGGTGTCTCCATGCAGGTACGATTGGTGGCGCTCGTGGGGCATTCCTCCCAGCCGTTTATGATCGTTTCGCTTCCCAGGCTGCCCTCCTGCTTCTGAGGAAGGTGGAATGGCCAGATGGAAGGACACTGCTAAGGATGGGCAGCCATGGAGGGGGAGGGGGGGAGGGCAATTTAAGAGAGCCATCACACACACACCCCTTTCTTTTTCAACCCTGCTAATGTCTGGAGGTAGCCTTCCCGCCTCCTGCTCTCCACAACCTCCTGGCCGGCTATGGCCTCTCTGGCTGCTTGGGCTTGGCCCGTCACCAGGAATCCCAGGATGCCTTTCAGCCTCTTGCATCATGGGAGGACCTGTTGCAGCCCGGATGGCCCTATACATTTTGCAGGTG
This sequence comes from Erythrolamprus reginae, assembly GCF_031021105.1. Classification (NCBI taxonomy): domain Eukaryota; kingdom Metazoa; phylum Chordata; class Lepidosauria; order Squamata; family Dipsadidae; genus Erythrolamprus; species Erythrolamprus reginae. The sequence goes on from NC_091961.1 coordinate 266,443, forward strand.
GTATCGGGTGATGGCAAGCAAAGTAATTGAGCGCCACTTCTGTCTTGTTCCAATTCCTCCAAGTACACGTGTGGTTATTAATCACCAGGGGCCTTGCAGCCTAGGAAAGCAGAAAGTGCGGGCCTGGCTTCCTTCTCCATTGTCCTGTCAACTCGTGAAATAATAGGCGAGGGTGAGAGAGAGCTGGTTTAGCCTTGTGGCTGATCTGAACTGCGGCCTCTCACAGTGTCTAGCCCAGATGTCCAGGACTCCTTTTCTCTCTTTCATCCTCACCTATTTCACGAATTGACAGGACAAGACAATGGGAGAAGGAAGCTGAGGCGACAGGGCAAATTCACATTGATTCCTTTTGTGCATCTGCAGATACAGCTTTGAAAGGTGGATTCTCCCAGCCAGCTGCCATCAAACCTGCCATCAAGGTGGAGCCTCAGAGTCATTATAATGCACTGAAGTACAACGGGAACGCAGTGGTGGAGAGCTATTCGGTGCTGGGCAATTGCAGGCCCTCCGACCCGTACAGCATGAACAGCGTTTACTCTTATCACTCGTACTATGCACAACCTAACCTGCCTTCCGTGAATGGGTTGCACTCAAAGTTCTCTCTTCCATCTTTCGGATATTATGGGTTTTCCAGCAACCCTGTGTTCCACTCCCACTTTCTGAATTACAGTGAGAACAAGAACGCGCCCTGGATCAGCAGCCCCTATGAGAAGAAGCCCCACATCCAAAACCTGCCAGAGAATTTGAGCCAGGCTTACCGAAATACTCAACTACTGGATGACACAGCACCCATCGTACGGAGCAAAAATCACCACCAGCGCACCTACGAGAAAGCCAGCAGACATGCAAGCAAGGCCCCAGCGGTGCCCCAGCGGTGCCACTCAGTCCCTGCAGAAGCCTCGTCATTTGCACAAAACACAAACTCTTTCAGCAGCCGAACAATCAAGCAAGAACCAGTGGATCCCTTGGCACACGCAGCAGAGTCCCTTCCTCAATCTCCTGCTCTCAATGGCCTAAATTCAAACCTGGGCCCAACTGATTTATCCAGGTTATCTCAGAATGCTGGTCCAGAGCAACAATGGAGCCCTTATAAAGTCAGCAGAAACCAGTCCCAACCTGAGAGAAATAGTCATAGTGAAAGCTCGTGGGACGTGTTTGCCCCGAACGACAGTGTCAGCATGCTTAATGGAAGAACCCAGAATAAGTCAAACGTGTTTGGCTCCCATTCAAATGTTAGCAGGTTATCACAATCCTACCTAATGGGGAAAAAGTGGCATTTGTTTCCTGGGGAGGGGCAGAATCTGTCCCCTAGCCCTGATATGCTGGGGAAATCTTGGAGCCCTTGCAAAGTGGATGAAAGCCCTTCGCTGTTTCCTGCCAATTCAGACCTCCAGGAGAAAGCCTGGAGTCTCGGGCCACTGAACTTCAGCTCCACCAAAGGAAGCTCCAGGCTTCAAGATGAACTTTGGCATTCTAGCAAAGTAGACGAGAGGAGAACTCCAACCCCAAACGGCGGGGGCTTACAGAGCAGACCATGGGCTTCCTTCGCGTCATTGCCCTCCACAATCTCCAGTGTTTGTGGGGAGAAGCCCCCGTTTGCTCCCGTGAAAGAAGAAGGAAGCGCATCACTGCTGGGGGTTGAAAGACCCTGGGATTCCTTTAGTTTGGACGACAGCATGGAAGAAACACCTGAGAAGAACATCAAGGAGGAAGAGGATGATGAGGAGGTCTGGTCAGACAGCGAACACAACTTTTTGGATAAAAACATTGGTGGGGTGGCGGTGGCTCCAGCCCATGGCTCCATCCTCATCGAGTGTGCAAGGCGAGAGCTGCATGCCACCACCCCACTGAAGAAGCCGAACCGGTGTCACCCCACACGCATCTCTCTGGTATTCTACCAGCACAAAAACTTGAACCAGCCCAGCCACGGACTTGCCCTCTGGGAAGCAAAAATGAAGCAGCTGGCAGAACGGGCGAGGGCCAGGCAGGAGGAGGCAGCCCGGCTCGGCCTCCAGCCGGACCTCAAGGGCCTTGGCAAGAAGCGCAAGTGGGGGGGCGACCTGGCCACGGAGCCCCAGCCTAAGGAGGAGAGAGACGTGGTCCCAAAGAGGCAGGCCTTGGCCATCCCCACCCACTCGGCGGTCACTGTCTCCTCCTACGCTTGCACCAAGGTCACAGGGCCGTACAGCCGCTGGATATGAGAAGAGGACGACTCTCCAGGGCCCCTTTACCTCAACGCGGGCGGCACTGAAACCCAGTGCTGGCCTGTGGTGCTTCTTCCTCTGGAGAGAAACAGGATATCAAGCCAGGTGTGGAGTTTCCGTGCTTTCACTTGGAGTTAAGTTAAAGAAATGTATTGCTGTCAATCTTTTTCAGTAATCTAGTATTTATATCTTTGCATTTTAAATCTGTACATCACAATAATGGGGAAAGAAATTTATAGTGTCCTTTTAAAAAGGATAGCTTTTTAATTCCATGTCCAATACTTGGGTATATTGGATTTTTAACTGCAATTATTGCAACTCTGAAGCAGATTATGTGATTAACAAAGCCGACAACACTCCATAATAAATCAGGTACAAATTTGCACCTGTTGGGGCTAGTAGATACCTTTCTTTGGAGACCACCCGGAAACACGAGTTTCCAATTCAATCAAAGGACTGTTTAATAGAGTTCAGTGGTCGATGCCTGGTGGTTTCTTACTGATTCAGTAGGTCCCGCTGGCTGATAGAAGGAGGAGAGAAGGCCCAGAGCCGTTCCAGATAAGCCACCATTTCCTGCTCAGTTGTCTGAGCAGTGTTTAAAACTGTTCAATTGCCATTGTCTCCTCTGCTTCAGAGCTCAGTGAGATGAGCTGGACCCTTTCTAGTCTTCTACTGCATCAATAGTGAAGCTCGAGCAGAAAAAAAGGAAGGAAAACCGAGGATTATGAAATCTACCAGCAGATACATTTTGCTTTTGTAAATGTCAAGGCACATTTTATCTCTATCATCATGTAGAAGAAAAGGATAGTGATTTACACCACAGGCAGCAGTTTTACCATTTTAAATAATTTACTCAATGAATCCAGTTTAATTTGGAGGGAGGAAAAAGTTTTAAAACGAAGTAGTTCTCTTAGAGAAGGCGGGGGAAGGCAAGAAAAATCCACGGAAAGCCAACTTAGGTAAAATGACCTTTGGCATCCAGATTCCTTGCTCTTTATCCCGTGAGATGAATGAAACTACGTAGTAAGGACATAAGATCCCCCCTTTTGTTTGCAGTGCTATTTAACTTAATTTTTAAGTTTGCAGCACTGTACTATATAAACGATACTAATTTCCTGGGATAGGAAACTAGTTATGCTTTTAATAATAGTGACAAGCAATGGTAATAATAAAATGGCAGCTTAAACTACTGTATCTTTAAGAAACCACTCAATAATACCTTTAGTGAGCAAATACACAACCTCTTTTTTATCATCTCTGGTGCAGTCGGATTAAAAGGGGGACTTTGTTTTGTATTTTCCAGTGGTGCAGGCTTACCAAATTAAAATAGTTCCCTTTGCAATTAGTTGTTCTAAAATATAAACAAATGTATTGCAAGATTTATTTTGCCACCTTTGAGAGGAAAGGAGAAGTAAACTTATTTGGGAACTAATTCAGAACAGCGTAGCAGGTGCTTTGAAAATGTTGAGTCCAGTGTTTAAAACTGATCTATCCTTCTTAGTCTTCTGTTAATTAGATGCCTGGTCTACCTAGGTGGCCACAGATCTCTGGAGCTAGACATTCCCTGGCCTAAAGTGATGGCGGAAGAACATCCTTCCTAAATTAGAATGCCATTCAGTTCAGTCCGGTTTCATCATTTTGCTTAAACCACATTAAAAATAGCTTTCGGCGTTTCATTTGTTTTATACCACTTATTCATCACAATGACAGAAGTATAAATGTTTTCAATTGCCTGTCATGAGTAAGTAGATTATTTGTATGGTTTCTCCCCCCCCCCAAATCATTTGAATTTCACCCTTTACTAGAAAAGCTCTGAGCTAAAGCATGAAGAGTATTTGGTTTTTAAATGCTCCCATTGAATCTGTGTGGAAAACACCCATTGAACTCCATGGAACCTGGAGAGGGGAGCTCTCAATCCTGGAGGTTTCCTGAACCTTTCCACCCTCTCTTTCGTGCCATCTCCAGATTGGGTGGTGGCAACTCTTATGATAAATTTAAGAATCCTTGCCACCTTTTACTACGGGTCTTCCTGTAGGAAAATGGAGGTCTCACTCCTTCACCAGAGTAGATTCCCACTGGCTTTCATAAGCCAAAACGAGTGGTTTCTCAGTGGTGCAGAAGGCAGAAGAATCAAAGTGATTAAAGATCACCTTCTGAACTTAACCGGTGCCTTTTGAGAAAAGATGGCTTGCAGATCTAACTCTGTACATAACATTTGTTTACTAGGAAACTTTCTCAGTCCTTGCGTCTCGCAACAAGAGCAACGGGGGGAATCACTGTAGAGCATCCTGTGTGTTTTATGTGGTTCTGATTTTAAATTGTAAATAGCAAAAAAATAATTTTTTTTAAAGCACTTTCACCAAGATTTAAAAGAAAGAGATACCCGATAACTTGAAGAACAGTATGTTTTAAAACAGATAATTGCGGGAGAAATGTAAATAGAAACAAAATATTTAACAAGCTTTTCCGTCCTTAATTTCTTTTGTTTACTGTATTCTGTAAAATTGCTTATATTTGGGCAAGGAGAATCAATGAATTATAATTGATTTTGTATGCATACCTATGAGCATATCGTAACTGTTAAGAATTATTCCAAGGCAGATTTTATAGGAAATGTTCGGAGTGTCATAGGATTATACTGACGCCAGCCACTAGTTTCCGATTGGTGTCAATCAGCCAGGTTTCAGGGCATCTGCACCAGAGGCTCAATTAAACCCAAAGTAAAACCGTTGCTTAATCATTGGTTCTGAATTGTATCACTTGAGAGTCCAGATACCAGAACAGCTTTGTTTCAAATTAAGAGGGTTGGCAGGAGGGGAGGTCCTGAGAAGAGGTTGCTTTCAAGCAGGGCATTCAAACTGGGCCTTGCAGTCCGTCATGGTGCCCCCCCCTGAAGGACCAGTCACGAGACACAATTTCTCTGCCTTGTTAGGCCAGCTTCATGCCTGTTTCTTTCATTGAGAGTGGTGAGGTGGAACTATGAACTAGAAAAGCTTATGTAAATTCCTTAGTTTAGTGTCTCATTTGGTAAACGTTGCTGGGGTGACCTGAAAGCTTCACTTAGATTATTTTAGAGAACAAGAATTTGTAAAAGTGAATATGGAATAGAAGGGACTCCAATACATCTATGTTAGTTATTCAACTTCTGTCTTTGGAACTGTCCAGCCTTGAGATTATAATTTTCTGAGCTGGATGGACTTTCCACAAAAGGAGTGTTCCATATTGCAAGTTTTCAAAAACCAGGGACTACCTAAGGGTCAAGAGGTGTTGAGCTGGTAGGTCCCTATTTGGTCCAGGTCAGTTTAGAAAAGGAGAAAAGCTAACGCAAAGGCCAGCTCCTCAACTTGTTTTATTTTTCACTAATAATCAAAAAGGACCAAATTATGTTCGTCATTCAAACTTGTGAAAGTCCAAAGCAGGTTAAACTGGAATCGTTAGTTTTTACTGAAATAGCATACCTTTCCAAGGCCTGAGTGACTGTAGTACAAATATAAATAAATCTGGTCATTAAGTCAGTATTAAATCTATAGAATGTGAATGCCATCAAAACCTGGCACATTCTTTACTGCAGTTCAAAGTAAACATGTACAATACAAAATACAAATAGAAAATTCACAGATATCAGAGTTACCTACCATGGATTCCATGGTTGATTATATTTTTTCACATGCCTGACTTAACATAAAGATGTTTTAAATAAAAACAAGGCTGATCCCAGATAAATTTATGTTTTTAATACAAAAAAGGTCAGCTGCTCTCTGAGGTTGTTTTCATGCTATGTATAAAACCTACCTCGTATCTCAATTGTGAAAAGAAAGTCTGCTTCAGAATTACATGTGAAAGATAGATCTATGCACGGGATTCTCTGCTTTAGCGTTGTGGATATAAGTTAGGAATTCTTTCAAATGCCGGTTATTTTCTCTGGGTTTCAGAAAATTGTAGGACACAGTTTATTTGTATGTGTATGGGTAAAGGGCGTCTTAAGGTTCAAAGTTGACCCAATGGGGTGCTGCTATGTCAACTCACAAGGAGATCTGTAGGGCTAATGATGCTATTAATTTTTTGCAGTAAGCTTGGTGAGCACTGCCAGTTTGCTCTTGTGACTGACTATCCTGAGATGTAGGAAGTCAAGGTGCTAGGCATCCTGGTCATTGCACTGTCTTCTCCAGAAACAGGAACAAATGCTCCAAGCATTGTCTTCTGAACTGATGTGTCAAATGTAGCTGAACATTCATAAATCAACAGCAAAATAAGTAAATATAATGCTGAAATGTATTGGAGGAGATATAATGATGGAAAGAGATTATTGAGTGCCATCAAGCTTAACCCTGGTGCTATAGATAAAACAAATCCATAATCCCTGGGAAAATTCTTGAAACGTTGAATTGTGTTGCACACGAAGACTTCGTTAGTTCTCATTGACTTCTCTGGGAGGAGTTTGAGGTTGTTCGGCTATAGACACAATCTCTGCTTTGGGCATTTGGAATCTCTTTTTGTAAAATCAGGAGTTCTTCCCACAAAGCATTGGAAAGTCAAGTGGTAAGTAAGCACTTGAGCCCAATTCCTTTACCAGGTTTTCAACTCAACAAAAAGTAGCTGTTTGTCTGCAAAACGTGTTACAAACTTTTAATGGGCGTGTGTCTCCTTGTTGCTGCTCTGTGACACGTAGGCAGCTAAGAAGCATCAAAAGGAGGCATCACATCCTTGCCCAACATGCGTCCCGTTCCCCCTCCCCGGTGTACAGGGGCCCCATTACTTCCAACTGAGTGGGGAAGATTGGGAAGGCTCCCACGTGCCTGGGCTGAGCTCCCACTCAACTCAAGGCAAAAGAGGAACATTCTGAGATGATACAGCTGATGGTGCAGAATACCAGAATGGGCTTTGTGATGAGCTCATTCAAAGGCATATTTTTAATCAACTAAAATCTTGTAATAAAAAGGTGCTACCTTGATGGGTTCTTTAAAAACAAGTTACTTTTTAAGGTGAGGGGATAGATTCCATCTTGCTTAGGTGCTGTTATCTAATCAGAGAACTCTACAATTAACTAAAAACAGAATAGTTGATCATTTTAAATATTTGTAGTTTCTAAAGTTCTGGATCTAAAATATGTAACTGCATAATATGATTTCATGTACATGTATGTAGATCCAGTTCCGATTTCTTTGGTTTAAATAATAGTTCTGCACGTGTAGGGCTGGTTTTAAGAATATAAGACGTGTAGTTTTACATCTCTGGAAAGGGCTTTTGGGATCAAGCCACAAACTGTTTGATACAAATGGGTAAATGAAAACCAATTTCTTTAAAAGAAAGAAAATAAGGTACTGCAAACTGTACTCACAGTAACACTTGTGCCAATTTAGCAAGTGTGCATGGTGCAACAATCCACATTACTGTACATTGGTAACTATTATGCAAAACTATGGGTGCTTAATTGAAGTTTTGAGGTCACTCCAAGAGAGCAGCTCTTTGTAAAAGCAGTGTAGTTGCCACCTTACTTGGCTTGCTGGTTTGCTTTCATTGCTACCAGCTTTAGCGCTGCTTGCCTTACACAAGAAAAAATCCTTGGACCATAGTTACACCTCAGTGTGAACTTATTTATTGAGGTCAATATCAATCAAGAGTCCAGCCTATTAGTAGGCTAGGTTTGGGCAGGTGGTGTGAATGTGGATCTGATCATAAAAGGTTGGCTAATCTTTAGTCTAGTAAGTCAGCTTCAACTGCTATTTTGGCTTTGTGTATTTGCTGTTTGTAAGTAGATATATCTAAAACTTTTACAAAATACTATTTTGGTGCTATTTATTTTCCATTTCTTCAGTCTCTCTTTTTCACTTTTGTTCACAGAATTTGCTTAAAGTGTATAGAACCAGGATTTTCTCATATAAGCTTGTTGTTACCACAATACATTCAAAATACCTCAGAAAACGGAGTATTGTGGCAACCTGTGATTCAGTTATAAATAATGGCATGGCTGCAAATATTAGAAATAAGGTTATGTATGTTATTAATTCAACACTGTACTTGACATCTCAGTAACTGTACAGCCTTTTGCATTCTATTCTTGGGCAATTTCTCACTTTCAATATTAATAAAGTATCTTGAGGAATATCTAGAGCATTCTTGACAGCATGCAGGGCCTTCCTGAAGTAGCTCCTAGCAGAATGTGACCCACTAGTTTTAGAAGTAACATCTTAAGAAAAGTATGGTCAGTAATAAAATAGTTGTTTTAGTTAAAAATAAAAATTTGGCATAATTGATAAATTTAAACAAGTTCTTCTCTCCTTTTCTGAAAAAAACCCCCACCCTATTTTCCTTATATAAGTTTTTGGGACAGGTTCAACAGGATCCTTGTTTTATTATCATGTATAACCAAAAAGGACATGAGTTTTCAAAGCTACCATCTGGTGATTCTTGTGTGGCTGATTAGTAAAATGAAAGCAAGATGAATGATCATGACAAAATTGAACCCAATATGCAAAAGGTTAGTGATTAAAGGGATTAAACCTTCAGTAAAAAATATCCTTAAATGATACAATTTTACACTTTTAATATCTGGAACACTGCTTTCAAATTGTAGCTGTTACAGTGGCGAGCAAATTTATCTTATTGCTGTCCCTTTTAAAAGCAATGAATGCATTGTCATTTTTTGTATGGAGAAATATTATTATTTCACGATCAAGACAGATTTTTTTAAAAAAAATGTTTATTAGTCTTGCCCAAGCATAGTAAAGCAAACTGGCTATGTTTTCTTCTGCTCCAGTATCAGGGATTTATTGTTATTTTATGGTATTTGGTTGCTTTTTCTCATTTTAGCACCTGCTTTTGGAGATTTTCTCCCAGCTATTCAGTCTGTGGAAATATCTATTTAGCTGGCTTTTGGCATTTATTTTTCATTCATGTCTGTCGTTTAAACAAATGTTATATCAGTCTTTTAAATGCTTTTTTTACATTAAAGAAATGAGGAAAAGACCAGTTTGGATTTGGCAGTTTAGTTAACCGAAGGCTGTGACTACTCAAGGGGTGAGATTTCTTGTCTCCTTGAATTCACTTCTGGTAAAGGAGGCCTCCAGCGGAGGCCACCTGGTGACCACAGGTGAAGATTTCTTTGTTGATTTGACTGTGGCTACTTGAAATGAAGTTTTATCTGGGGTTGGTTGACAACGGTAGATTTACAATGTCTCAAGGCAATAGGACTTGTGTATTAAACTGTAGATAACCTTAGTACAGTAAGTCTATGCTGATAATTTTATTTTGTATAATTTCCTTGTATTTTTTCTTTCATACTTCCCCCCCCCCCCCCCATCAATGTCTTGGCAAATTTATTTTTAGGATGCAAAAAAATGGCAAGTATGAATCCTTTTTTTTAATTTGTATTTTATTATGTTACACAGCCAACTGGTTTGTGAAATGTATTATTCTGGATATCTTAAACTATTGTGGGTGTTTTAATAAATTTTATATTTATTTTTTGCACTCAAATTCAGTGTGTTTTTCTCCCAGTCCGTAAATACAAGTCTGTCCTATTCAGATCTATCTTCTGGTGCAATTCCAATTCATTTTTATTTTGGCTCTTTCTCTCATTTATTTTTCCTCACAAATGAACAAGAAACGGCTTTCCTCTTCATTGCCTCCATTCCTTCCCTTATCTGAAGCCTCCCCAGCCCTTCTTCCACCACACGTCACTGAATCGGTCACCACTGTTCCAGGGGCGCTCCGGCTGCCACTCTTGGGCTCATCTGAGTATTTTAGACTCCAGTCCACCCATCCCCCCCCCAGGAAACCACCATCTCTCTCTCTGTGTGTGTCTTTTAAAAGGCATTTTTAAGTTAAACATTGTAAATGTGTCCATTTAAAAACCCAAGGGGAGAAAATTACTAAATGCAGTTGAAAAATCGGATAAATAGATAGATAAAATGTGATCAGGATCTAGGATAGACTATTTATGAGACTGTTTTCACCAGCTGAATGACATCTTCCAAGGGTGGTTTTGACTACTTACATGCAAGCAGAATCATTTCGTGAAACAATTCTGAACTAAATACGGACAGTTGGTTCCTTAAAGCTAATGGTTAGTCGGTCTGCGATGCCACAATAGGTTCAAGACAAGCCATAACATAGTTTGCAGGCTGGTTATTTAGTGTGCTCTGTGAACTCAGCCAATCGTGATTTTCAGTAAGCTAGTTAATTTAGTAAGTCTTGGCTAAAACAGAAACAAGAACGCCAGTTCATCTTCTGATTCTAGCAAACCCCCCCCCCCCCAAAAAAAAAAGACCAAGCATGCTTATGGAGATTGATAATACCAGCCCGGCAGCATATTTGATTGCTCAGTTTGTGTGACTGACGGGTCTGGTTTCCTTTTGGAGAGCCTGGGCCTTTTCCTGAGGCCCTGGTCACGGCCTAGAATGGGCAAGAGACTGGGCGTGTGGACTGGATTGCTCCTACATGGCCTCCCCCTGGGCAACCCCAGGAGACGCCCTGGTTTACTGAGGAGCTTCAGGAATTAAAGTGTAAGAAGAGACACAAGGTTTGAAAACACTCTCCCAAGAGCCTCGGTGCAAGCCAAAAACCATCTGGCCGGCACACATGTGCATGTTGGAGCTGAGCTAGGGCAACGGCTCCGTGTGCCACCAGTGTTCTCCATCACTGGCCTAGGCTACTATAAGAAGACTGCAAAAGCCCTGAAACTGAGCTGCAGTCTGCTGGCCAAGACCATGCAGCAGTTTAACAGGGCAGGTTCCACTCAGAACAGGCCTCATCCGGGTTGACCAAAGAAGTTGAGGAGAGCTGGGGGGCTGCAGTTCATTGAGGGAACCATGAATACCAACATGTACTGTGACATACCGAAGCAGAGCATGATCCCCTCAGAATGGGCCGCAGGACAGTATTCTAACATGACAACCTCAAACACACTTCCAAAACAACCACTGTCTTGCTAAAGAAGCTGAGGGTAAAGGTGATGGACTGGCCAAACTTGTCTCCAGACCTAAACCCTACTGAGCATCAGTGGGGCATCTTGAAATGGAAGCTGGAGGTGCATAAGGTCTCAACATCCACCAGCTTCATGATGCCGTCATGGAGTTTTGAGGGGACGGCACATTTACACTGTTATACAAGCTATATACTCACTACTTAACATTGTAGCCAAATATCATTTCTTCAGTGTTGTCACATGAAAAGATATACATATTTACAAAATGTGAGGGGCGGGGGTTGTACTCACTTCTGTGATATAATGTATATATAAATATCTCTGGTTGTGTATGTCTCTCCTCTGTCATCCCCTCTCAGCTTCCTCCCAGCCCATCACCAAATTAATGCACAAACCTCTTCCTCCCAAATATCACTTCCCGGCAATGCTCTCTTTCCGTCACGTCAGAGAAAAAAGAGTTTTATGCAGCTATTCCCAAATTAAATACAAATTTGTGGGTCACAATACAAGAATATGAGTAGATTGCACGTGTATTACATGTGTCCCTATCACATGTAATAGTGATCTATTTAATTTGAAATATTTCTTAGTTAAGATACAGAAACTAGAAAGCTTATTACTATGCCACGTGCATGTTTGAAAGTTGTCATTTTGGACTCCTTACAACTGTTCCCTGCACTTTTCTTGGCAATGTTTTTCAGAAGTGACTGGTGGTTCTTTGTAGCAGTGAGAGAACTCAGTCACCCCACAGGCTTTGTGCTCACAATTCACCATCTTTGGGTTTAGTCAGATATCGAACTGGCTGCATACATGCATGTTTACAGATTATAATCTAAACTCACTAGTCACCAACACTTTGCAAGCATTTACTGTACATTTCTTTCCTTTAAAAAAACTTAAGACAGGAAAACATTTAGAAAAAAAAGTATTATACAAAAAGCGTTTAGATGGTTCTCTCCTTTTCATTCTCATCCCTTTCTTTTTAATAATTTTATTAAGTCACAATGGAATGTTTTATGAAGTAATCAACAATCATGGTCTTTGTGCATGCTATTGTGAGAGCCAACTTAGAAATAAGGAGAAACAAGTAATCAGGGGCTTTCCTCCAAAGGTTTTGGGTGTTCTGACCCTGGAGATTTTTGTGAAGAGATCACACAGCCCTTTGCCCCGAATGGCATATTTATTCTGTCTCTCACGTTGGTCCAGAATGCAGCGAAAGGGGCACCCCATCACCCACCTATCACATATGTGACAGCCACCCATCACGTAGGCAGCGAACGGGGCACCTTACCATCTTCTCCAGTCAGTCGCAGCAGCAGGATGACCTTGAGACTCCCCTCCTGGAGGCCTGAGGGTGGGTGGGTGGGTGGGCCGCCGGAGGAAGCCTCTCAGACGACACCGCTGGAAGAGCGAGCGGGAAGCGGGAGGCAGGGGTTGCAACGTTATTAGACTTTGGTCTCATTGTTTAAAACGGAAGGTCAAGGCGGCCTATCTAATATTTCTGCTGCCTATTTTTCCAACAACAACCCTGCCAGGTGGACCACTGAGGTGAGCCGGGAATCTCCCGGTTTCTAGGCCAACGGCACCTCCGCCCACTGACTCAAAGCGGCGCCCTTTCATGGGAAAAGGAGCACCCGCAGTCCTCGGCTTATGGCCACAGGGGAGGCTGAGAGGTTTGTGGAGACTTGCCCCATTTTACCACATGAGTGATTCGCCTCAGCAGCTGTTAAATGAACGACGCGGCCGTGAGGCGAACCTGGCCTCCCCGTTGGATTGGTTTGCGCCTGGTCACGTGACCGCCGCCAGCCTCCTCTGTGTCCCCCCCACCCGAACCCTTGTAGCTTTCAACAGTCACTAAACGGAAGCCTGTCAGTCACACACACACACCCCAGAGCGGGGAGAGTGAGCCACGCCCCCACCCTTCGGCCGCCGCGTCATCACCCGGCGCCAGCGGTCCGCGCCGAGCCGATCTCTGAGCTCAAGGCATCATGGCCGCTGCCGCCTTGTTTCCCGCCTGCCGGAGGAAGGTCGGTGTCCGGGAGGGAGGCGAGGCGGCCCCGGGGGAGTCTTCTGGCGGAGGGCGGCCGAAGGGAGGGGTGGAGGGGGCGGGCGCGGACCCCGGAGCGGAGTCGCCTGGGGGGGGCCGCTCACCACAGCCGTCTCCGTTTGCTCCCCTCAGGTGGCCGCCCTTCTCCTCCTCGGCCGCGGCGGGCGGCGCTTCGCCTCCCAGACGGAGGGGGAAGTGCGGGTGGCCCGAGTCCTTCGGGAGAGGTTCCCCCGCGCCGCCGCCATCCGGGTGGTCGACGTCTCAGGTGAGGAGGGGGCTGCCTGCTTCTTCCAGCGCAGCCGTAGCTCTGGCTATTTCGCCTCAGGGTGAGACCCTGAGAAAGCGGCGGAGTGGTGTTTCATTCCCTTTATAATCTCCGTCCTTAGGTTAAGGGAGAGCCCGGCTTGCTTGCTTGCTTTGCTTTTACTGTTGAATGTACATTAGATTTTGAAAGAGTTCCGAAAGGATTGGAATAGCAAAATAATCCAGGGACGCGGCTAGTCAAACAGCACATGAAAAGTCCACATCCTGAAATATATACTAACTGGAATGTAAGCAATGGTATATTGATTTAGAGAGATTTTAGCTATCGCAGAATAGTGTGCACTTGCTTGAGGTAAATCTGAGCTGGGGTGGTGCAGCAGGTAGAGTGCTGTACTGCAGGCCACTGAAGCTGACTGTAGATCTGAAGGTCAGAGGTTCAAATCTCATCACCTGCTCAAGGTTGACTCAGCCTTCCATCCTTCCGATGTGGGTAAAATAACCCGGATTGTGGGGGCAATAGCCTGGCTCTGTTAAAAAGTGCTATTGCTAACATGTTGTAAGCCGCCCTGAGTCTAAGGAGAAGGGCGGCATAAAAATTAAATTAATAATAATAATAATAATAATAATAATAATAATCTGTTAAAAGTAATCGATGCTGCAGCTGGTATATTGCACAACATCTTCAAATTGATATAGCCTTTGCAAATTAGTAGGCAATACTGCATATAGTTACTGCTCATGCAGTTGAGGCTTGTAAATCATACCACTTTTTTCTAACTTATTAAAAAAGCATTTTTAGAAAGCATTTATTAACCAAAGGCACAATGAATGGAGAAGTTCAATTCTAAGTCAGAGTTCCCCAAACCTTTTGGCTTTTCAGTTTGTTCTGTCTGAATTGAGGACCAGTCAGCAATTAGATCCCAATTAATTCTCAGACACAGAGTTGAGAAGTATAATAGTCTATTGTAGTTGGAAAAAATGGCAGGGGAAAATAGGATTATATAAATCTAAACTGTCATCGCTTTATGTAATAAATAGAGAAAATGAAATTAACTTAAATAGGGTTATAGGAGAGTTGAAGGGAAGAGGGATAACTAAGATAGAACAGTTATACGAGAAGGATGGCAGGCCAAGTAGAAATTGTATAGAATGGTGGTTAGGTAAGGGAAGGTGGCTACAAATAAATGCAATATGTAAATATCTAAATGAAAGGGAGAATAAAGAAGTATTATGGAGGGAGGAGACAGAGTTAGAGAAAATAATAAGAGAAAAAAGTGAGGGGATAAAGGCGCAAGCAACTAATATATACAAATTGCTAGTGCAGTCAGACGGGGACACGATCGATGGATTGACTAAATGGTGGCAAAATGAGATATTAGTAGAGGTACAAGAAATGGAAAATATAGTAGAAGATATAAGGAAAATTAAAAATACAAGAATCAGGGAAATGAGAAGGAAAATATTACATAAGTGGTATTTCACTCCCGTTCAATTCGCACATTTTCAGCAGAATGTCAGGGGGAATTGTTGGCATGGTTGTCAAGACAAAGGAGTGTTTATGCATATGTTTTGGGAATGCCCGATAGTGCAGGAATTTTGGCAAAAAGTGAAAGAGGATATCAATAGAATGTTAAATATACAATGGACAATCACTAAGGAAATGGCAGTACTAGTAAAAAGTAATGCGATGGGAGAATTTAGAGAAATAAAAAAAGCAGCAATAGAAAGCGCTCAGGCAGTAATAGTTCTGGGTTGGAAGGATGCGACAAAATGGACAATGCAAAATTGGTATAGGTACATGGTGGACCATATTCAATTTGAAATTATGGAAAAAAGGATAAATTTGGATAATGAAACTGAGTTGGGACAGCTGATGGGACGGTGGGACAAGGTAAGACGATATATGAGGAGCAGAATCCGAGACCAAGCTACAAGAAATAAATTGGAATCACTCTATAATATGTAAACAGATATATTGCTCTTGGGTTAAGTGGACTATACAAGAAATACCCCCAATTTGGTGGTGGGGAATGTGTGTATGTCGGGGTGGTGGGCACAATTCACTACGCACTGTTTTATGTTGTGTGATGTTAAATTGTTAAAAATCAATAAAAAATATTTTTTTAAAAAAATAATAATAGTCTATTGTAGAAATTAAAGCAAAGAATGTCCTTCAACTGCCAAAATTCAAAGTGAGGAGCTAAAATGATAAGGAATGTTGTAACGTAAAGTTTTTAGCTTGGCTGAAGCAGATATTCTCACAGACTGTCACAAAACTATATTCTTTCAAGACTGCAGCAATATTTGAGAGGGGAAAAACTCTGAACTTGCTCTTTCCCTGTTGTAGGCATAAATTTTGATTTCCTGCAAAAGGAACCTCCCAGTCTCCTCCCCTTTTAAATACCCTGTGATTACACACCGCGCACAGCAGTATTCAAGGCCTCTCTCTACCTCTGTGTAACTGCTCTTGTCTGCCACGCATTCTTCTTACCCGTGCATCTAGAATAGGATCCACAAGCTCCCCTTCCTCATCAGACCCAGTCAAGGCCCTAGCTGGGTGTTCTATATTCTCTGCAGGACCCTCAATCTCCATCCCTTCCTCACCCTCACTATCTGACTCCCCTGACAGCCACACAGGCCTATGATGCTCAGACGGACCCAGTTCCTCCTCTTCAGAGTCTGTGAGTAAAAGAGCTGGCTGTGATCCAACCACAACACTGACCAGGGAGGGGGGTGGAGTGGGAGGAAAAGGGATGGTTCTACATGACCGGTGGGCATGCAAGCAATGGACATGTGTGCACGCAGCTCCATTTGTGTGCCCTCCGCTCATGCAGATCCATTCTCTCCCCTGCCCCCCCCCCCCCAGCATGCATGCTTGCCCACCACTTCTACAGCCCGCTTCCAAATGGCTGAAGGCCTGGTGGTGGGCCTAGGGCTTTGGGATCCCTGTTCTGGGTGATCTAGTCATGCCTATACATGCCTATTGAAGATTTCCACTTGTAATGTAAGAAGAGTAAAGGGAATGAATTTATGATTGATATGAAAAAAATTAATGATACATATGTGGATAAGATGGTCTGATTCTGTGTACGGTGTTGATGAATAAATGCAGAGAAGTGAAGAAATATGTTTAATTAATTCATTAATGAATAGGCTAAAACATATGCTAGAAAGTATGAATTCATGGTATATAAGTTGCTGTAAGTCAGTTGCATATGAAACTAAGAGTGTATGTTGTTGTTGTTGTTGTTATTATTTATTGGATTTGTATGCCGCCCCTCTCCATAAAAGTTATAATGGAAGAAGAACCAGAGATGAGTTTTGGGGAAAATAATGCAACGTTCTCAATGACTGCAATCTGGAGAGAAAAATGTTCTGATATGAATGGGTGAAGGTCTCATGTCTCACTAAGAGTGCTGGTTGTTTAGTGAGTTTCTTTGTAGAAAAATAACTGTTTTGAAAGCATAGATTAACCATAAACAGAGTAACTATCATTCTAAAATCATAGTTGGCTTGATTGTTTTTAGTGAAGAATTGAAATATTTTTGTGAAGGATACATGCAAGATGATGAAAACATTCTGAATGTGGGACAAAGAGTAACTGCATAAAACAATCCGTAACGATCACAAAGCCTAAATCTTCTGTGAAAAAGTAGATTACTCTCTCAACAGGATTAATGAAAAGAAGATAAAATATGTGTAGAGTGACTGATATTCCACTGGACAGAAAAAGTGAGATGACAGAACGGCACAATGGTGGCTCTATAATTATATATGCCCACTTGGATGGACTTCCGAAAAGGGAGCGTTGATTCAGAAATCTTGTTCCCAATCTAAAGACCATAACAAAAGTCCAAATGAAACAGAAGCTTTGAATATCAACACTTTCTGGATGAATACAAGATAAAATGTTAGTGAAATGAGAATTTCAGAAGCATGTGGAATGCATGAAAAAATATTTTTGGCAGAATAAGTGAAATGAAGGAAACTGCAGAAGAAAAAAAGAGAGACCGAGAGACTCAAGATTAAAAGAGGTAGAGAAAATGTACAACACTGTGGATGGAAATAAAAAGTGATTTGGAAGTAGATGAGGAGGGCTAACACCACATTGCCATAACGTCTTTCGAGGGTGAGAAAGTATCAGCCAATTGACTTAATGCCTAAGGCAGGACTAGAGCCTACAGTTCCCGCATTGCTTGCCCGATACGTTCACCAATACCCCAAATCCTTGGATGATGGGATATTGTACAAATATGGAGGAAGTGAATACTATAAATGGAATTGATGGGTAAATAAATTGATATTGAAGAGGGAGTAAGACTAGGGTGTGCACCCTTGTTTAATTAATACGTTTTGGATAAATATCTGGATAAATACCCTGGAAATAATTAAAATGTTTGGTTAAGATGGTTTCTAGCTGGGAGATGTGAATGATCATATTCAATTGTTTTTAGAGATTGTTTTAGCTGAGAATTGAATTGATCTGTAGTAAACATTAGTCTGAACAATATCTAAAATGAGCTTCATCTTGTCCCATATTATTCAAATGATGCTTCCTAAATGATTTATTAATTTTGTTATTTTCTGCTTGTAGCTTCTAGCTACTGCTTTTTTATATTCAATTATGAAATACTTATTTCCTATAGTAGGAACATATAATCTCTACTTAAAATAGTCTTAATATGTTTTAAAATGTGAAGTTTAAATAGCTGCAAAGATTGGAGCACATTAATCCCTAAATGTGATAAAATCGACTCATTTTGTCAAGGTGGTTGTGGAGCAATGTATGAAATACACATAGAATCAGAAGATTTTAAGGAAAAGAGAACAATTCAGCAGCACCAGATGGTCAACCAGGTAAGCAGGTGGCCCTTAACACCAGGGGAATTCTACGGGAGTTTTGGCTTTCAAGTATTTCCAATTACTTGCTCCTTCAGACTTCATGCATGCCTCTTATTCCTTCTGCATTACCCAGATGTCTTGACTTTAATTGGGAGGAGCTCTGTTCTCAAAGATGGCATAGACATACTAATGAAAACGGCTATGTTTAGTATTTGGGCTTATTTCCTATCCTAGGAGTGGATAGCTTATTTATTATATGTTGCCAGTTTGTGCCTGAAATTATTTTTTCTTTTGCATAGCTGTTTACAATGCCTCCTTCTTCTAGGCTCTAAGTGAAGAAATTAAAACGATGCATGGATTGAGGATATTCACTTCTGTTCCCAAGCACAGAACTGACTGATAGCGTATGAAAACTGTGCCTTTCAGAGGTTGTGAGAAGATGCCCACCAGAAAATCACAAAGCCAGTGGGGGCTGTATTTCTGCCTTTCCCCCCTCCGATTACCAGGGCCTGGTTTCAGCAGCAATGTTTATGTCAGGCTGAAAATTTAGTTCATTTCATTGTATTAGAGTTTTTTTCAAAAGACTAATTGATCTTTTAGTGAAAGTCCCCTTATCCACAGTATTAAAGCTAAGAATGAAAAAGAATAGGAAAAATTATTTGCAACATTGTCTAGCTCTTAATTTTAATTCAAAACTCTGTCATGGCTCAGATGGAAATATACTTGAAATATAATGGAAATTGCTGCTGCTTCTGTTGGAGTTTCTGATAACGGGGATGCTAATAGTTGTAGACTCACAAGTATTAAAACTGCTTAAAGTCTAAAGAGCTTTCTTATAAAAAGGCTGCCTTTATACCAATTCTTGGACAGTCTAGTTTTCTAAGATCGTCTTTAAACAATCCCAGTAATCCATCATCATTAGCTATGATGGACAAGGCTGCCTTTTCCTTCTGTTATTAAGAAGATGATATCTGTTGGTCTATTTATTGCTTTAAACGTGATACCAAATAAGGAAGAGTTTTAATGAGGAATAGTTCGACATAGCATTCTGAAGGTGGGAAATAAATTTAAATGGCACTTTTTTCCTTCCAATTCAATGGCAAAGCCCTACATGCTGTTATTATCTTTCTAGTAGTGCTCTGCATGCTTAAAACATTATTTGGAGGATTTGTTCTGCAGTCATTATGTGTGAAGACAGTGGTGAAGGAAGAAACTTGAGGCTTTTTCAGCTTCCCTTGATTGCCACTCAGTCACCTCACATTTACAATGGTCAAAGTAAAACCAATGGAGAAGCTGGCAGGAGGTCACAAATGCCCCTGCAGTTGCTGGCACAAGCCGGACCATGCCATACCGTGATGGGACTCCCCTTCCCAGCAGTCCATTCATATCACGAACCAAGGGGGGGCTGCACTTTGGGCTCATCCCGAGCACTAAGAACCGTCCTTCCTTCATAGAGTGGTATTCTTTTTCTACATTGGTGGGGAAGCTAGAAAAATGGTCAAGCTCATTTACAAATATTCCTCTTGGAAGTAGTAATCGTCTTCTTTTAATTCTATAGTCTCAGAAGCCATTTTTAATAGGCGGTCTTAGGCCTGCCACCCTTTATACTATTCCACTGTGCAGTTTCTACGGTGGGAGAATGAAAGGGGGGAATTGGATGAGGTTGCTAGCATGTAGCCATAACAAAGTCTGTCTCTGCACCAGCACGGAAAGGGAAGGGTGGACGCTAACAGCATGGCAATAGAAGATTGTACAACGTGATGGACTTGTGGGTGGGGGTGGGGCCAAGGACTTGAACTTTCCATTGGGGGGTGAAGCCGGGGAAGATTCGGGTTTTATCCAGATGTGCCAACATGTCTATGAATAAATTGGAACTTTGAGGAATACTTTGCCTTGGAGCCTGATTTACTTTTGGATGCTATTTGGAACCCTGACGTATCTGCCTCTACCTAGGATCAAACTCACAGCCTCTTGAACTCCATCTCTGGGCCACCACACCATTCATTCCTCTTAGAAGTAATACTTACTTTGATTTCAATAGTACAGTGGTCCCTCTACTTACGAACTTAATTCATTCCGTGACCAGGTTCTTGAGTAGAAAAGTTTGTAAGAAGCAATTTTTCCCATAGGAATGAATGTAAAAGCAAATAATGTGTGCGATTGGGGAAACCACAGGGAGGGTGGAGGCCTGTTTCCTCCCAGGAGATTCCTAGAGAGTCCCACGGAGGCTTCTCCCCACCTTTTCTGGCCCTGTTTCCTCCCAGGAGATTCCTAGAGAGTCCCACGGAAGCTTCTCCCCACCTTTTCTGGCCGTTTCCTCCCAAGAGATTCCTAGAGAGGCCCCACGGAGGCTTCTCCCCACCTTTTCTGGCCCTGTTTCCTCCCAGGAGATTCCTAGAGAGGCCCCACGGAAGCTTCTCCCCACCTTTTCTGGCCCTGTTTCCTCCCAAGAGATTCCTAGAGAGGCCCCACGGAAGCTTCTCCCCACCTTTTCTGGCCCTGTTTCCTCCCAAGAGATTCCTAGAGAGGCCCCACGGAAGCTTCTCCCCACCTTTTCTGGCCCTGTTTCCTCCCAGGAGATTCCTAGAGAGGCCCCACGGAGGCTTCTCCCCACCTTTTCTGGCCCTGTTTCCTCCCAGGAGATTCCTAGAGAGTCCCACGGAAGCTTCTCCCCACCTTTTCTGGCCCTGTTTCCTCCCAAGAGATTCCTAGAGAGGCCCCACGGAGGCTTCTCCCTGCCTTTTCCAGTTACAGTTTCAGAGCCTCGGGTTTGTAAGTGGAAAATGGTTCTTGAGAAGAGGCCAAAAAATATTGAACACCTGGTTCTTATCTAGAAAAGTTTGTAAGTAGAGGTACCATTGTATACAAACTACTACTATCTCGTACATGTTTGAAAAATAAAATAAAAATAAAATAAATATAAAAACATCTACAATAAAATGAAGCCCAGGCAGACAATCCTGAACTGACCCAAGTCAGAAAACTTGTTCTGCTTCAAGGCTGTTGACATATTTACTGCACTTTTAAGGCAGATAACAGCAGACCACAATGCATGTCAAATGCCTATCAAGAGAGCTCGCTTGGACAGAGCTGAATACAGTCCAAGAATCACAGGATGCCAAATTGGTTAATCGGACGGTCCAATAGCCAAGAGTCACAAACAAGAAGCAGGAACAAGCAGCAAAGGCCAAGAAGTCAAACAGTGGTCTCCAAAAAAGACAGCAAGCTAAGGGACTAGCTAAGTTTCTGCAGCCAGTTGGTTGCAATTCCACTCGCCTCATTTAGGAATGTTGCTCTGCTTATCTCTGGATTCACCTAGATTCGAGCTTGGGGACTGGTCCCTCGTGATTGGACTGCTCCATCTGAATAGGAGATACTATACCTGTAGCTGACCAGCCTCCATGCAATTTTGGATTCCTGAGTTCTGCAGAGCTTGGCTATCCTGAAGTAGAGGCTCAGCTGGAGCAACATTGTCAGAGTTCAGGACAGAGTCAAACTCTGAATCATGGCATATAACAGAACTCTACTTTTGGACATATGAGGGCTGCCCAGAAAGTAATGCACCACATTTTCTCCCCTCAGCCTACAGTAATAGTATGAATGCAAAACTTTAGCTATCCATTATTCAAAAATTTTGCCTTTCTTCAGACAGATAGCATAGCTGCAGCCGTGTTTCGAAATGACATCTGTAAGTGATGTACAGTGGTACCTGTAGTTAAGAACTTAATTCGTTCCGTGACCAGGTTCTTAAATAGAAAAGTTTGTAAGTAGATAATGCATGCAAATCCATTAGGAAAGAAATAAAAGCTCGGCATTTGGGTGGGAGGAAGAGGAGGAGGACAGTTGCTGCCCAGAGCGAAGGAAGAGTTACTTTTCTCTGGGCACTGGCAGAGGTTTATTCCCTCTCCAAGCGCCCAGAGAAAGGAAAACCCTCCGTTCGCTCTGGGCTGCCAAAGCCTCCTTAAGTGCCACCGAAAGGCTCCTCTGGAAGCCCAGAAAAGCCCGAGGTGGCCGGGATTAAAGGGGGAATGGCAGGAAACTGGCCGGGCCTTTGTGCCGCTCTCAAATTTGATTGAGGAAGGGCAAATCTGGTGCCTTTTTTCACAAAGAGAAAAAAAGGCTTAGGAATTAATTATTGTAATATATGCCTGAGAAAAATTTACAGGAAATTGCAAAATAATTTATAGATTTGGGGGGGGGAAACTAAAAGTCACCCTCGATTTGCACAGAGGCAGGGAAATTTCGCGGGGATTTCCGTAGTAAAAGTGTAGCGAGCAAGCCGTACCTGCTGGGCTTTCCCCTCCAACGGAGCCTTCCTTCTAAGAGCAGTCTACCCGTCACCTCCAGCACGGGGCTGCGCGCGCAAGAGGAGGGGGGGTTCGCCCTCCTTCGTGAATCAGAATTTACGGCAGCCGCCTGGGCCCGCCTTTAATCCGTGTCGGTGCGCCGATTGCGTCAGGTTTTCCCTCCGCCAATCGCCGAGTTCCTCGCTGTCGTCATCGCCTGCGTAAGAGCCGCCTCCGTCCCAGCCAATGGGGCCGCGCGGGCGGGCGAGCGGGGCGGGCCCGGAGGTCTTATAAGGCGCGCTTGGTGGGCTGGGGGGGCTCCTTCCGTCGCCGCTGCCGCTCGCTCGCTCCGCTCTGCCGGCCATGGCGCCTCTGGGCTACCCGCGCCTTCTCCTCCGCGCCTCCGCTCGGGCCGCCTGGGGGGCCGCGGGGGGCGGCGATGGCGACTGCGGCTGCGCACACCTGCCGAGGGCCGCGCGACGGCTGCACCTGACGGCTCCCAGGTAAGCGTGCGGGGGGGGGGGGGCTACGCTGGGGGTGTGTGGGCTACGCTGGGGGGGGGCTACGCTGGGGGACCGTCCGGAGGCGGTAGCGGCGGAAGGTCCTGCCCGGAGTGCCGGGGCCAGGCGGCTGCCTCTGCGCTGCGCTGGCGGAGGACGGCGCCCCCCAGTGGCCGCTCTCCGCGCTGCAGGCTGATGAAATCTTGCGGGCCGCTTGCACGTCCCGCCGGGTCCCCCCCCCAGGCAGCCCGAGTCCCCCGCAGAGCTCGCTTCGGCCGATGGGCGCCGTGGTTCAGCCCCTTTGACGGCCGGAGCCCTGCGCGGACTGGCTGGCTGGGCTGCGCGCCTTGCCCGGGATTCCTCCTCCGGCGGGGAAAACTCCCCGCACCCCGCGGAGGCCTCGTCGGCGCCTGGCGCAATGTCTGCTCGTTCGGAGCGCCTTGTCCTGAAAGGGCCCCGAAGCAGGAGGCGCGCACCTGCCGGCCGCCCGGGTCGCTTCCTCGTTCGGGTGCAACGAGATGAGTGGCGGTCGCGATCCTTCGCCTTCTGCGGGGGGGGGGGGGGCGTGAATTGCCCAGCAGCTGAAGCGGGCGGCCGGTGGCGGAAGAGGGCCTCCCTTTGGGGGGGGACATCCACAGGAGACCAAAGCTGGGTGGAAGCCCCCCGCCCCCCCAGGCTGGAAAGGAGGCTGTCAGCCCCCCCCCACAGCCCCTCAGGAGGAAGCGGAGTGTGCCGCTTCTGCCTGGGGGGTCCCTTGTGGGGTGCAGGGAGGCGCCCAGTTTGGGGCTGGCGGCTGACCTCCTTTGACCTGCCCTGTGGTGGGGCCTGGGCTGCTCAGGGAAACGGAGGCTGGACTCGGGGAAGCCTGAAGAGCCGCCGCTGCTCCTTTGCAGGACTGAAGCCGTGGTCATATCTGGGCAGAAGCTGGCCCGGCAGATCAGGCGAGAAGCCTGCCACGAAGTGGAGCAGTGGGTTGCTGCTGGTCACAAAAGGCCCCACCTCAGCGTGGTCCTCGTGGGAGAAAACCCTGCCAGCCACTCCTATGTGCTGAACAAGACCAGAGCGGCCGCTGACGTGGGTGAGTTGGCCTGAGCTGGTTGTCGGGAGCCGGGCAGGCCCAGTCAGGGGTGTCGGGGGGGGGGTTGTCTTTGGGAGGTTCATCCTCCCCCACCGCCCTTGGGAGCTGCTACAGCTTCACCCCAGAGTCAGTCAGTGGGGCAGCTCAAATCCAGGTCACCAAAAAAGCCAAGTGCATCATAAATCCCAATTTAAGGGCATCGCCAGCTTTGGCCCTGGTGGTGGGTCTTCTGCGCGTAGCAGCAAAGTCTTATGAGGGACAGAATTTAGCCGTTGGAGAGGAGGTTCCAGGCCCTTGAGGATGGGACCTTGCGGCAGGAGGGTGGCCGTGGTGGCAGCAGGCAGGACTGCCGTCCCAGAGCAGGGTGTGGGGACAGCTGCTGAGAGAACTGCATGTGGCCAGCCCCTTCTATTTTGGGCCACGTCCACTGGCAGGCGGAGGGGCCGTTTCGAGTGACTCCCACCTCCTTATATTGCACTGGTCCCTTGCAGGGATTAGCAGCGAGACCATCCTGAAGCCGGCCTCTGTCACCGAGGAGGAGCTGCTCGATTTAATTGTCAAACTAAACCACGATGCCAACGTCGATGGTTTGCTGGTGCAGCTTCCTTTACCAGGTGAGCACGTCCTGCGCTTCGGGAGAGAGATTAGTAGTGGACGTTCCCCACCTTTGAACCAAGTGGAACTGCCCCTTCTGAGCCTGGCAAGTGCAGCCAGTTGCAGGCTGTGCAGTGACCCTCCTTCGGCCGGCAATAGTTTGCCATCTCTCTGGTGGCTGACTCCCTTCGCTCCTTCCCAGCGCCCCATTTTGTGGTCAGCCACGTGAAATCCGTCGCAGTCTGAGCCCCCCCCTTTCTTCCAGAGCACATTGACGAGCGAAAGGTCTGCAATGCTGTGAACCCCGAAAAGGATGTGGATGGATTCCACGTGGTGAATGTCGGCCGCATGTGCTTGGACCAATACTCCATGTTGCCTGCCACGCCTTGGGGAGTCTGGGAGATCATCAAGAGGACAGGTAGGAGGCCGAGGGGCGCAGCAGGACAGGCGGACTGCCCAGGAGCCCAAGGCTGACTCGGCCTTCCGTCCGTCCTTCCCAGACTGGCAGGAGGGGGGCCCAGAGGGTTGGGGGTCACAGGCTCGCTCTCTTGTCCAGAGGCTGCTGGGGAGCACCACAGAGGACAGTACAGGGAGTCCTTGCTTACAGCAGTTCGCTTAGTGACCGTTCAAAGTTACAACTGCACTGGAAAAAGTGACTTACAAGTATTTTTCACACTTATGACTGCTGCACCCATGATTTACATTGGGATGCTTGACAACTGGCCCGTATTTATGACGGTCACAATGTTCCAGGATCGTGTCATCCCCCTTTTCAGTCTCCTGACAAGCAGAGCCAGTGGGGAGAACCAGATTCGCTTAACAACCACGTTACCACTTTAACCACTGCAGTGATTCGCTTAACAGATGTGGCGGGAAAGTTTTAAACTGGGGCAAGACTTGACCAATCTCCCTCTTAGCCCAATTGTGAGGGCAAGTGGAGGGCTGCAGATGGCGCTGTTCCCTGAGGGGCCTTTGTGAACTTCATTGCAGGGATCCCAACCCTGGGCAAGAACGTGGTGGTGGCTGGACGGTCCAAGAACGTCGGCATGCCCATCGCAATGCTTCTGCACACAGACGGGCGGCACGAGCGCCCAGGAGGTGAGTGCCTGGAGGAGTTCACGCAGCACTTTGGGGGGGGGGGGAAGCACGGGTTTGTGCCCTCGTTGTGGCGCAAGGAGCCGCGTTTCAGGAGGGCGAGACGGCCGAGGAGCCGATTTGCAGCCTCGATGTTGCAGGCAGCGGCGTCTTTGTGTCGCGGCGTGTCCAGCATGCTGGGTCCTTGGAACCCAAAGAGTCCTCTGAACTGATGTGAAGGGCCAGCAGGGGGCGCCCTCTGCCATCTCTGCAGCAGCAGCAGCCGTCTTCCTCCAAGGCTGCAGTCCACCCACTTGGGCAGCTCTTTTGGGGTCACCTGTCTTCTCAGGACCGTACTTGTTTCTTCATTGAAACCCACGAGAGCCCTCAACCGTAGCCTGGCCTGGGAGGCTTCCTGGCTTAGTCCAAGAGCTGCTTTGAGCAGGGTAGAATCTAGGGTCCTTCCAGCCCAAACCCTCCGAGGTCTTGATCCTGGCGCCTATTCTGGTGCCACTGCTAATAATTAGGATGCAGGAATTTAGCAAGTTGTTTGCAAATCTTTCATGAGCCTCATTCAGTTGTGCTTTATATGGCTTTTTAATGGGTCCAGAGCAAATTATTCCATCATTATTATTGTTGTTTATCATATTCTTCTTATTCTATTTTAGGGGATGCAACGGTAACAATTTCTCACCGCTACACTCCAAAAGAGCAGCTCAAACAGCACACAATCCTTGCTGACATTGTGGTTGCAGCCGCTGGTAAGGGAAAGCTGTTGACCCCCAACCAAGTGACAATCCTGGGAAGCCTCTGCAGGGGGTCTCGGGAAGGGTCCCAAGCCTGGCTGTGGAGCTGCCTTTTCTGTCTTCCTGTCAGCTCGGTGAACTAAGCAAACCAAAGTAGTTTTTTTATACTAACTTCTGTTTTTCAGGCATTCCCAATCTGATTACAGCTGATATGATCAAAGAAGGAGCTGCCGTAATTGATGTTGGCATAAACAGAATCCAGGACCCTGTCACTGCCAAGGCCAAACTCGTTGGAGATGTGGATTTTGAAGGTAGGCAATTGACTTGTAAGGTCTGAATCCCTCCCTGATGGGAAGATTTGTAGCTGCGTTCTGGCAAGGGGGGGTTCAATTTCAGCCACTGGAGCTATAATGCCACTTGCCTCTACACACCCACTCTAATGCAGAAAGTCATTTGTAGTTTTGAACAAGTTTGGACAACTTGCATCATCACTTTTCCAAATGGCAGGAAACGAAGTTGGTGGTAATGTAACTAACTAGTAAATACAGTGCTTTGTCCGCAGAGCCTATAGTTCATCCCTGTAACTTTACACTCCATGTCTCTGTATTGGGAAAGGCTTTGGGTAGGTTGTGGGGTTTGGAAAGTTGTGGCTCATGATCTTATTTCAGTCATTCAAAGCCAAGGGTTCAATAAATAAGCGTCTACTATCTGGAGCCTGATCTGGAGTTTCTGACCAGTTAACCAAAGCTGGAGGCCATTGTGAAGAAGGGAGGGGGGCGCAGGAGGATATTCTGTGAAGAGGGAACAGTTATGAGACCCCCCCCCTTAGATATGAGCCATCCATGTATGGGCTGTAGCTGCCAAAGCCCCCAGCGTAGCCCTAGGCTGCCCTGTCGGAGGGATAATGTCCAAATCATAGGAAGCACCGCTTGATACTGCACTGGTAAGGCCACACTAGACAGACTGCGTCCACTTTTGCTCACCACGACCCCCCCCCAAATGTTTGAAAGAGTGCGAAGAACAACAAAGACGATTAGGGAACCGGAGACGAAAGTGCACGATGGCTACCGGACCCTGGGTGTGTCTGGTCTGACAAAGAGCCGGGCCAGGGGTGACACGATGGTCTCTCACACATTGGAAGGCGACTCTCACAACGAAGGTGGTCTTCTCCCAAAGGCATTTGAAGAAGGCAAGACAAGACGTAGCCAGTCATTAAAGAGGCATCCGACCGAGAACGGAGGATGAATTGTCTGAGAGAGAACAACTGACCAGTGGGACCACTTCCCTCCAGCAGTTGTGGGTGCGCCGTCACTGGAGGTTTTAAGAAGACATGGTCAGACTCCAACTGCCCTCTCAACGCTCCTTTTTCCTCCTCTCTTTCCTCTCTTTCAGGAGTCAAGCAGAAAGCCAGCTACATCACGCCCGTCCCTGGTGGTGTTGGCCCCATGACTGTTGCTATGCTTA
Source organism: Erythrolamprus reginae (assembly GCF_031021105.1). Lineage (NCBI taxonomy): Eukaryota > Metazoa > Chordata > Lepidosauria > Squamata > Dipsadidae > Erythrolamprus > Erythrolamprus reginae. The sequence continues at coordinate 294,468 of NC_091961.1, forward strand.
TGAAAAACACCATTATTGCTGCCAAGAAAATGCTGAGAGCCCAACCCCTGGAGACCTTCAGTGTTTGATGACGGATTTCTCCTGGCCAAAAGTGACATTCCAGATTGCCTCCCTAGAAGCAATGCAGTATTTATTTATTTGATGAAACGTTTTGGCCAGCTGCCTTGCAATATTTATATAAAGCAATTTCCCCCCAAGGCAGAGTAGCTCCTGTCAGTCCCATACGTGATTCCTACCTTTTAAACTGCTATTCTGAAGTGCAGAGAATGAGAACACCACTTCTTTAGGGCCAAAATGTGTTTTTATAGCAGAAATGTTTTAGCGTACATTTGAACTTTGGCTGATATAAATTATTTGTTAGGATTATAATGCAGCTAATCTGGAGTCAAGTGTTACTATTTTCTACAAAGTCATATTTATATTTAATAATGCTTAGCAAAGCAGTTGATGGCCTGTTCCGTACTCAGTTTCTTCCTGTTTTAAAGGAAAAATTGGCTTGAAAGCTAGATGATGCTTTGAGAAAATAAAGTGAGCTCTCTGTGCTTATTCCAACTTGCTTTGTGCTTATCTGAGCAAGTAGTAAGATTGCTGGGTGTTTCTGAATAAAAGTAATTGTTACTTGCTTGTAATGTCTTAGGTTCCAACCTATATTTTGTCGAATTGAATTGAGCTGTGGCGTGGCTGACAGAGCGTCTTTCTGTCCAACGTTGCAGGGTCCCTCTGCTGGGAGGGTAATTAAAGACACGCTTTGAATTCACTCGGTTGCCCAACCCCGTCCAGGGAGCCAAGTCCATGCGTCTGGGCAGCGTCCTGGCTGTAGCAGTCAATGAGGCACCCTCTCGCGCAAGCCTGAGAAGGACCCATCACGCCCGCTGCTGCTGCTGCTGCTGCAAGTAGCCAAGAATAAGGGCCGTGTGTTTATCCAAATTAATGGATGTTTCTGCCGTCCTGGGATTGGCTAAAAAGTTTGTCCCCTTTCCAAAACCAGGCAACCTTTGCGCCCCCCTTATTGCTTTCGTGTGGGAGTTTCAGGACAGGAACCGCTGCGATGTTTTCAGTTTTCTCCTTTGAAGGAGTAACTCCTGGGCTTCCTCCTGCGGAAACTGGAAATTCTCTCGTCTGGCTTGACTTTTTTAAGAAAAAAATTATGAAAACCTGGCTTCCTAGATTCGCCCACGTTTCTGCAACACTCCGCGGCCTGCACTGGCTGCCGATCGGTTTCCGGTCACAATTCAAAGTGTTGGTAATGACCTTTGAAGCCCTACATGGCATTGGGCCAGAATACATCCGGAACCGCCTTCTACCGCATGAATCCCAGCGGCCGATAAGGTCCCACAGAGTTGGCCTTCTCCGGGTCCCATCGACCAAACAATGTTGTTTGGTGGGCCCCATGGGAAGAGCCTTCTCTGTGGCGGCCCCGGCCCTCTGGAATCAACTCCCCCCAGAGATTAGAACAGCCCCCACCCTCCTTGTCTTTCGCAAATTACTCAAGACCCACCTTTGTCGCCAGGCATGGGGGAGTTAGGATATTCCTTCCCCTAGGCCATTACAAGTTATGTATGGTATGTATGGTATGTTATGTTTGGTTTTTATAATAAGGGGTTTTAGTTATTTTATTAAATTGGATTGTTACATGTTGTTTTTTATCATTGTTGTTAGCCGCCCCGAGTCTGCGGAGAGGGGCGGCATACAAATCCAATAAATAATAATAATAATAATAATAATAATAATAATAACCTGGACTGTCCTTCGGCACAGCGGTGGTGTGCGTGCAGCCTTGTCCTGCTCCCTCGGGTGTCCCGCCAAATGCTCTGTTGGGGTGGCTGGTTTGTGCAGCCCCTCGTGCAGCTCCACCCAGAGGGGGGCACTGGTGGCAAGATCTGGCGGCAGGTACGGTGGGCGGGCTCTTCGTTTTTCTCTGTTTATTGAACTCGTTCCGCCGATCCTTGATCCGGCCAATTCCCGTGTTGAGAACCCCCCTCGTGGGCACGGAAGGCTGCTCTCCACAGCTGATGCTTTGATTGGGCCCCCCTTGACCTGGAAGATGCGCCGACGTTTCCTGACCCGCCAGAGGCTGGAAGTCCCGTTGTGTTGGCAATTCTAGCCACAGCTGCCCGGGAGGAGAGTGACCAGAGACCCTATTGGGAGAGAATGGAGGAAGGTGAGTAGTGGCAGAATGGAGAAGACGCCTCCCGCAAAATGACAACACAGGAGGCTGTTTCTGTGGCAGGCTGGTGCGTGTGTGTGTGGGGGGGGGGGGAGGTAGAATCCAGAGAACGTGGCCCTCTAAAGTGGTTTACGTGGCAAGATCAGCAGGAAAGGGAAGATGAGCATCTAACGCTAAAGAATCGGGAACTTTCCCAGGACCCGTCTTCTAAGGCTCCAGCAGGGGCACTTGGACACACATCCCTCACCGCAGGGCTTCAAGCACTCGGAGCGGTTTAGAACATCGGCATCTATTGCCTCCAACAATTTGGGTCCTCATTTTACCAACTGGAGGGATGGAGGGCTGAGTCAACCTTAATAATAATAATAATAATAATTTATTAGATTTGTATGCCGCCCATCTCCGAAGACTCGGAGAGACCTTGAGGTGGCCAGGATCCAATTGCTGACAGTCACCAGAATTGGTGTGCATACAATATTCTGATTGTATGCACCATCCATGCACCACCGCTCGAAATATGGGTTTTTTAAATAGACGTAAACCCTCCAATTCCACATTTTTAAAAAAGACCATGCAATTTGTAAAGACACAAAAGATGTAATTTCAGATATAGAACCAAGGATTTTGGGGGGCAGGTTCTACAGTGGTCCAATTCTTTTTTTCCCCCCCTTTAGTGGAAATAAGTGAAAGTTTAAAAGAGAGGAGGACCTCCCACTATGTTCATAATTGCAAAATTACACGACAGCTTTTGGCTGTCTTATGAGAGAAACAAGAAAACATACCTTTTCAGAGTGCGACGTTTGCTTTATGAACCAACAGGATATTATGTATGTTTTGTTTATGTCAATTTGGAAAAATAGTTCTTACCTAAATCTGAACATTACCAACGCAGAAATGAGAATTGGGATTTCCTAAAACGTTAAATGAAGAAGGCTGGTTTATTTTTTGGCCATCAGCAAACATAAATGCTCCAATATGTGGGTGGATACCAGTGAAAGGAAAACAAGTTTGATTAAATATCATGAAGTTGATCATTGATTCTTAGTAATTACATTGTATGTTCTGGACTCTCTAGCATTCCTCAATCTAGAGGTCTCTTAATGGTGCATTTATTGCAATGGAATCCTTTTTACAAAAGCTTTAGGGTCCAAGTGAGCTAGTCATTTGTGCCTCAGTGAGAACGGAATGATTTGTTCTAGTTGTTTATTTTCCTTGCTGTCAATGGTCTTCTCAAGAGTCTTAACATCGCCCCAAATCATCAATATTTTATCTATCCCGCTTCTTCAGAGTCCGACTGTGCTTTCACGCTTTGTCACAAGGAAATACATCTCTTCACATTTATTATTCAGCAAAGCACAGATCAATTCTTCCATCCATCTGGTAGGAATGGATGAATGCAACGGGGAGTGTGCCACCCATTTTCTCAATTCACAGCTTGGAACTGATGCCTGCTCTGTTACTTAGAAATTTAGTTTTGGTCAAGAAGTGTCTGCAAAAAAAGTGAGGAATCCGAGGGAGGTTTTATGGCTCAACTGAATTCCAGGCTGCTGCAACATAGAATAAGTTCAAGTTAAAGATGCTGAAGAATTCCAGGAACTTCTCATGGTCACAATGTTCAACAAGGATGCCATCTGCTAAGCTAAAATTGCTTCCAATCTAAGGAATTCTGTCACTCCCATAGACTCGGCTCCTGGACTGCCTTTCCCACAATGTCTGAGTCTCTGCTTGAGGTCCACGACTCGTCTCATGTTTGTGTCCGATTCTTGAGTGCCAGGTGAGGCCCAGGAAGGCCCAGCGACCTCTGGCTCTGCAACACAGCGGGAAAGGCACCGGGGGGGGGGGGGGGGAGACTAGAGGGTGGTTTCACTGCCCATGTCCTGGGGGTGCTGTCTCTCGGTGTCGGTATCTTCGTAATTGGACCCCATCTCTATCTTCACCTGGGGGACCGTACAGACGGGGCTTCGAGAATAGCCAAACGCAGGAGAAGATGGGCAGGAAATCTTCAAATGGAGTGTAATGCTACAAGAAAGGCAAATAAATTGGAATTAGGAATCTATAGTCAGACAAAAAGCTGCAGTCAAACGATTAAGATCAATATTGTTTCTTTGCCCTAACCTGGCAAGCAAAGGTGGTGCCACGGCATAGAAACTGAGGCAATTTTCCCAATCAGCTTCAGAACTATCCAAATTAATTTTAAATTCCACTTTACTCTAGGACAGGTAGGACATTTCCCATCTCTTTCTTGCTATTTATATTTTACTATTGCCCTATTTTCCACTCTTCGTAATGTTCTCAATCTCTCCTCGAGAACCAGTGTGTAGTAATTAAAGGTACCAGAGTAAAAACCAAGAGCTTATGAATTCAACTCTCTCGCAATCTGAGAAGAAGTGAGAAGAAGTGGTAGGATTGGAGCAATGAACAAAGAAGGGAAAGAGAAGAACAGAAGAATTGGTTGCTTTAAAGTGGGCAAAGAGAGGTCTTCACTGACACATCCTTTCACTCAATAGCTAGCTAATATATGCAAAATGTTAGGAAGCCTTTACCTTTTTTAAAATGAGGTAAAAAAACCTAATGAATTCTAGTTTCAATACAATTGGACTTTGTATAGAATTTGAGATAAATTTCAGTACTAAACAATCAGGGACTTGGTGTTCCTTCTAGCCATCTCAACTGCTTTCTCAAACTAACCAACTGCATTAAAGGGCATAAGCCTCACACTGTTCTCCTTGTGGCAGTGAGTAGTATATCACTATTTAGCATTTGCAAGCACAGGCAAAAATGCAGCACGCCACAGGCTATGAAAAAACACTTGCCACATTGGAAGGTTTCTCAGCTGGAGGCAAACAATCCACTCCAGCTATTGCTACACAGATAGCTAATGTCCCAATGTTTTGCCTATTTTTTCAGTTGCACCAAATAAATAATGAAATACTTCTGCTTCAACTAAAGTATTCTTCTTATGATTCAAAGTCAGTTTTTGACTCCTGGTGACTACCTGAAGCTGCATTTTTCTTGGCAAGATTTTCAGAAATGGTTTGCTTCCTCCTCTTCCTCCTTCCTCCTTGCTGAGAGAAAATGACGGGCCCAAGGTCACCCGGAGGGCTTTGTGCCTAACGGGGGACTCGGTTTCCAGCTTGATGCCTTAATCACCACACCAGATTGGTGCTCAAAACAAATGACAAAACTTTATACTTCAGCCATGAAAGTAGATTTTAACATACGTATGTGTGTATACATATATACACATACACATAAACATATATATATATTGCAGCTATACAACTCACCCAGGGCAAAACAATAGACTCAATTTACATAGACTTCTGTAAAGCCTTCGATTCAGTGGCACACGACACACTATTTCTAAAGCTAAAATTTTAAGCCATTTCCCGATTCCTACCCAAGTGGATTCCTGTCAAACAGGCAACAAGTAGTCAAAACAGGGAGGGCCCTATCAAACCCTGCACCTGTTAACCGCGGTGTCCCCCAAGGCAGCATTTTAGGACCCACGCTCTTTATACTTTGCATAGCTGACCTTTCCGTTCATATGTGTCCTCTTCAATGCTGCTGCCCTACGAAAAGACCTTGACTATGTGTCAGAATGGTCAAACAATTGGCAACTCCAAATCTCAACCAACCTATGCTCTGTCTTATACATTGGCCAAAACAAAGCACCAAAACACAATCCAGTGGGCAGATACGACCTCATAGACGACCCTCACTCTGTCAAGGACATCGGAGTACTTATCTCTAGTGATCTAAGTGCTAGAGCGCACTATAACAACATTGCCAACATTAAGACGTTAACTTAATTTTGTGTAGCTTCTTCTCTGTAATACTGTACTGCTAACTAGAGCATATAAAACATTTGCTAGACCCATTCTTGAATACAGCTCATGTGTCTGGAATCCAAATTTCATACTGGACATTGAGTGAGTCCAGAGATACTTCATGCAAAGAGTTCCCCACTCCTCTGCTCGCAACAGAATGCCTTTGCCACTAAGTTTGAAAGTTTCATCTTAGACAACTTAGAACTATGCCGTCTTCAGTCTGACCTAAGCGTGGTGCACAAAATTATCTGCTACAATGTCCTACATGTCAATGACTACTTCAGCTTTAACCACAACAATACATGAGCATACAATAGATACAAATCGCTCCAAACCTGATGGCAGAAAATACGATTTCAGCAACAGAGTGGTCAGTGTCTGCAATGCATTACCTGCCTCTGGTTTCATCCTCAAACAACCATAACTTTAACCTTAGACTCCAGTTGACCTCCTCACCGCATTCCTAAGAGGCCTATAAGGGTCACGCACAAGCACACCAACGCGCCTACCATCCCAGCTTACCATTTATTCGTATATATAAATATTTTGAAAAACAAATTAGAGAACTAATTCGGTGTACTAGAGATCAAGCTAGAAACTGGGAAACTGCTCGTTTTAATCAGACTTTAGTGATGAAGCCAATTGGGTGGGAAAGAAGAAGAAGAGGCCGGGGGGGGGGATCGGTTTGTGAAAAGCACAACGAGCACTGACTTGAAGACACAAAAAGAATAAAACTAAATAGAATTGTAAATATAAACAATGCTATTGGAAAACAAATTTCTATAACAAGTAATCTCTAAAATAAGTTTTTAGCCTCCTTTTGCTTCTGCTAAGGAAAGGAACCAAGATTCATAAATTCAGAATTTGGCCTTGACCATCAATGTTTGAGTTCCTCGAGGATACTAATGGGAGAACCCCATTTTAAGGCAAATATAGTTGACTGACATAACCGATTACTTTTACTGTAAAAAATGTATTGAATTTGAGAGTTTAAAGGAATGAAAGACGTTTGTTACCTGCGATCTGGGTCAGAATTGTTAGGGGAGGGGTCAGAAGGCAAAAGTCCAGCCGGAAGAGTCTTCTCCTGGAGAGAAACATCAGTGGTGAAGAGAGGAGGAGAGGAGGGAAGGATGAAAAGGGCAAACTCACTTTGCAATAAACTCCCTTTCTAGCATCCTCTCTGCCACTCTGAAGGAGGAAGATTTGAAGGGAAAGGAAGTTAATGTGTGGCCCCCAAAGGCCAAGACCAGCCAAGGCCATGACTGTCCAAAGCCTGCCAAACCAGACTCTCAGGTGTGACCACGGGGAAAGGCAGGCGGGGCTGGAACACAGGGGAGGGAGAGTCACAGAGCCTGTTTCCTGCCTTCCTTCCGCCTTGGGCGCATGGGCCACCTGAACGCTCTTGTTAGAAGCCGCCCTGGAACCACATCGGCCATGCTGCCCAAATGACCCCACGCAATGCAATAAGCATCTGATGCAGATCCATTGAGCTGAGCCGCCCTGAGTCTGCGTAGAGGGGGGCACAGAAATCTGAGTCATGAAATAGACAAATGTGCATTCCCACCGCGACCAGAGGCTCTTTGGCTTTTCCCCCTCCCCCTCCCGTGGTTTCCCCTAAGACTCGCGTGACCCATCCTAGGGCAGAGGCTTTGGAAGGTGGACCACACAAAGGACTTAGAGGAACCCCCCAGGCTGCCAACCCATCAGAACACCAATTGCAATAGGTTAGTTTTAGTCTGGCTCTAAATCATGCAAATGCCACAGAGAAGCCACTTGAGGTCAAGGCTGTGAATGACCATCAAGTGCCAACTAGCTGAGTTAGTCGTCAAGAGCAGCGAGAGAATCTCCAAGCCAGCACACACACCGTTCGACTCCGTTCTTGTGTGGAGAACAAACTCCCCACACTTACTTCCTTACGGTTGTGTTAGCAGTTAATTCAGCGTCTTACTTACTGGAAGTATAATGGATACTGTTTGGGGGTTGAGGCAAGGCGGGTTCCCGTGGGACGGCTAGAACAGAGGGGGACGTGGGCTGGGGAAACAGAAAGGGAAGACGACCATGAGCCACTCTGTGGGCAGGCAGGTTCAGACACGGGTTCGGATCCTGGGGCTCTGGAGCACAGGCCATGGCCACCACCCACTGAACAGGGTCGGAAGGCCGGGGGGACAAACGCTTTCTGCAATTAATCCAAAGATTGTGACCCAAGCTATTTCACCCGGTATTTTGCACCACACGCTTAATAAAAATATTTATTACAGATGCATGAAAACGATGCAGTAATTTCTAAATAAAGTGAAAGATGAAGTCTCATTGGAATCAGACTGGATGGGTCCATGTGGTTTTCTTGCTAAGGGTTTCCTTGTGGCGTCCTGTCCAAACACTAGCCAGAACTGACCCTCCCTGGTTCTCTCAAGATAATGGCTGCATGCCACCGCCTTCTACTGGGAATTCAAAGTGCACAAATATTATTTGGAAGAACATCTCAATATGATATAAACTCTTCAGCAGAGAAGCAGGAAGTGAGGCTCCGGTTCCTTCTGCCCACCCACCCACCCAGCCCCTCTCCCTTAGGACTGTGGTCTCCAACCTTTCGGCTCTGGGGACCCTTGGTGGGGGGTGGGGGAGGGAAGGTGCCCTCAGCTCCTTTTGCCCGAGCGATGGGCAGCCGGGCACGAAGCTCCACTTGAGCAAGCAAAAAGGGGCCCTCGTGCACACCTGTTGTGAGTGCCTGCCACTCGCGCAACTGGCACTGCCCACAAGTGCTTGCCTGCTGCTTGTGCGGCCCAGTGAAAGGTCACGCCCCGGGGGTTGGGGGACGTGAAATGGCGCGTGTGTTCCGTCCGTCCGGCACACTTCCCTTGCTGGGCCGATCGGCCAGGCCCTACGGATCAATGGTGCATGGTGGCCTAGAATGGCCCCCTCTGCCCCCCAGGGCTTCTAACGCACCTGGCCAGGGTGCCCCTCCTCGGTCCTCTGGCCTTTCTTCTTCTTCTCCTTCTCCTTCTTCTCGTGGCCCTTCTCCTTCTCGGGAATGATGTTATCTATCCAAGCCAGGTCGTGCTGGGAAAAGACAAAGTCCAACATCTTCCGGACTAAAATTAAGGCTAAAATCTGAAAGGGGGAGAAACAAGAGAAAAACAAGCCCCTACGGTCACAATGGGCCAGGCTGCGGCCATCACCCCCAAGCTGTGGTGCCCAGGAGAGAGAAAGCAGGGGGGGGGGGTTATTACACTCTACTCTGGGGGCAAGAGAGAAGGACCACTCCTCATCCACCACGCTCTCCTGCAGCCGCCACCACTGACCATGGCTACGTCTCCATGTCCAGCGCAAAGGATTGCTTTGGATATGGCCGCTTTAGCCTTTCATTCCTGGCAGAGAACTTTTCTTTTTCTCTCCAATCACGTGTGCAAAAACATTAGTATTGAATTATATTACAGTGAATAATTTTTACAATTTCGGTATACAAAATTTAACCAATGCTACCTCCCTTACATTTGACATCTGAACAAAAATAATTACCTAAATTTCTTATATAGTGTTAACCAATACCCAGTTTAGGCTGTTCCTAATCCCATCTAATTAATTAAGACGTAGTGCTTCAATTTTCTCCAAATCTCCTCTATATTAATTTTCATATGTATTTTAACCTTCTTTTATAATAAATGCCCTTTAAAAGAAAGAGAAAAAACATTTAAAAAGGAGCACAAATTTCTAATTACATCCAATCCAGCCCTTGCTAAAAAAATAATTATAATAAAAAATATGTAGAGGGGGAAAAAAACCCATAATATATCCCTAATATCCCTAATAAAAATAATATATCCCTAATATCACCAAATTAATAAGCCAAATTAATAAACCTAATTAAAAATAATTCCCTTTAATAGGTAAAATAAAAGTTACAAAACTGAAAGATTAAAGGGGAAAATAAATAAAACAAAAAAAGCAAAGAAAAAGAGAAAAGAAGAGAAAAGAAAAGAGGAGAAAAGAAGAGAAAAGAAGAGAAAAGAAGAGAAAAGAGGATACTTGGAAGAATTCTGCTAATACTCTTAGAGGATTTTAGGCCGCAGCAGGCAGATGTGCTTCCTGGCTATGGGGAATTTATTAGAGGCACAGACTTTGCGTGAGTTGCAGCCAACCGTATTTTAGGGGGCTCAGCAGTCCTGCAACAAGACCTGTTTGTTAGATTAGCACACGGCTGCCCCCAAGACCAGCGGCCTCTGCCACTGTGACACCACCACCCCAGCCAAAACCTTTCGGCCATTGCCGGGTGGGGTGGACAGAAGAGGCAGACAGGCGTGGCTGCCCAGCACAAGGGCTCCGGTCTGGAGGGGGCGTCAGCAGCCAGTATTCTCCCTCCAGAGCCCCTGCGCTTCGGCCTGAGAAGGGAACCGGGCTTGGTGGACCGGCCGGAGGTGAGCAGGGGGACGAGAGGAAACGGGCCCGTGTGAGCAGCAGGTGCATGCGCTCGCACCCGCAGCTCCCATTGCGCAAAGTAGCAGGCATTCTCCCCCGCGCATGGAGCTTCCTACGTGCGGGCGGTGGGCAAACGGAGCTGCGGGTGCAGCCGCCTGCCACTTGGACTGCTGGACAGGCTGTGGCCCAGGACCGCCTGCGGCCCCTGCTGTGCAAGGAGACCAGGCTTTGCACTGTCCTCCCTTGGGCAGCTGTGTCCCCCCTCCCCATTGCAAAAAAGAGAGAGGTGAGTTGGGTGCCACCCCCCCTCCCCCTCCCCCTGGGCTGGAGCTGAGTGAGGGGCAGGCCAGGCCCTGCTGAAAGGGAAGCAGGAGGCCTCGCCCTGCCCCCCCCGTGTGCGGCCCCCTTGCCTGGAGCAGGCTGAGGCTGGCAGGACCTGGGGGAGGGGGCCTGGGGGGAGATGGGGCCAGGAGGAAACGCTGCAGCCCCCGTGCAGTGGAGCATTTCAGCAGCTGTAACTTGGAAACTGGGTCGTAAGATCTGTCGAAACGTCAGTCCCTGAGCAGCCAAGTGTAAGTTTAGGGCCCCTAGTAACCTGCACTGGACGTTTATAACCCCAATTTTATAAGCGTGATGGTTTTTACAGACGGATCCGTAACGTGTCAGGAATGTCTGAAAGGGGCTTTAGGGGCCACACTGGCTGTCAGCCCTCCGGATCGTCTGCAGAGCAGCTCTTGTCTTGCTTTGCTCTGCTGTGCTTAATCGGCCACTCCAGGCCCTGGGCGAGGAGCCGGGCGAAGCAAGTCCTGGTCCTCCTCGAGGTCACCCGGGTGAGTCCCCCGGGACTGGGCAGCACAGAAGTCAAACAAAGAAACAAATGGGCAGAGTCGGGACAGTTGCAGCTTCTCAACGCAAGAGGCGGAGACGGAGGCGCCTTAGAGGCCAAGTGGGGGGGCCGAGAGCAGCCCCAAGCCCTTCTTCAGCCTTCCTGAATTTGGCCCCCCCTTTCTCAGCCCCAGGCTCGGAAGTGGCCTTGGCTTAGCTGGTGCCCACAACCGCCAACCAGGCTGCTGCGGAGGGATTTAGGAGTGGACACATTGCTTGGACCGAGGTTGCTCTGGGCGGCACCAGAGCCAACGGTGACGTGGGGATGACGACGGAGGCGCCTACCATCACAGGGAAGATGATGGCTGCCACTGTGGACTTCAGGACCCAGAGGACGGCCAGGCAGACGATCTGGGTGGTGGTGAACAGGTGGATCTTGCGGAGGGGCACGTGGCGCAGGTAGGCGTAGTCAGGCTGGTGCTTGGCGGGCATCAGGAAGAGTTTGCAGCGCTCCCAAAACTACCAATAAACAATTGAAACACAAATGCCACTGGGCAGAGGCGGAAGCAGATGTTATTGCCCACTGCATCTGAGAAAGGGTCTTAAAACATCCCAAGGCTTAAAAGTGCCACTTCTTTGCATATAAAAACCCCCGGCAGAGCTTTGATTGTGCCCCCCCCATTGTGGCCATTGCCATCTGGATCTTTTGCTCATGTCCAGCTGAAAGCCCTGACCGCTCTGGTTCTTCTTTCCCTTAGGACGCTAGAGAGCCAACTCAGCAGCCTCTCACCACGCTGTGTGGAACTGAGGCGCACGGTCATCTCCTTCAGGACTAGGTGGGGAGATCAGGGGAGGAGGCCTCTCGTGCACACGTTCAATGCGCCCGTTCAAAATCCTGGCACACCGCTGACCATGTGCCCTGCCCACGTCTCCCCTGGATGGTCGACAAAGCTCCCTCCTCCGTTCCCTCTGGCTGTGACTCCAAGTGAGGCAAAGTCTCAGCGGCTGTGAGCTCGGGGTTCATTATTTCCAGGCCCAATTAAAAGGGGGGGCAGTGGAAACGGAACACCTGGGCTTTTAGGACATCTAAGAACACCTGTGCACCTTGTTTTGTCCGGCTGGAGGCTGTTCGGGCTTCAGCTCAACTCTGACAAAGCTGAGCGGCTATGGGCTGCAGGGCCTTCCAGGGCGCAACTCTGGACTGGGCACCTCTGCTCTGGCAGAGGGAGGCGGTAGACAGCCTTGGGCTCCTCCTGGGCTCATGGCCCCCGGTCGAAGAGGAGGTGGCCCAGCCACGGCCAGGGGAGCCCGTGGCACCTGTTCCTGGGCCAGGAGGATCTGCTCATGACCCCTCCTGGCAGAGAGCGCAGGCCATGGCCGTAGGGAGGGCAGAAGGAAAGGCCACGGCCACGGCCATTTTGTCTCCGGGGGGAAGCCCGGCCCGGCCTGGCGGTGCAGTGGTGACTGAGAGCACAAACGCCAAGCTCCCAGCCGAAGCCCCCCTGTGCCCCCCCCCCACAGCCCTGGGTGCGTACCTGGATGCCGTTGAGCGAGGCCACTCCCATGTAGAGGAAGATCCCGTAGAGGACCGGCATGGGGATGTACTGCGGCAGAGAGAGCAAGCACACAGACAGTGGTCAAAGGGGAAACCAGCTACTTAGAACGGCAGTCTGATCCCTACGTTGACCGCCTCATTTCGTGACACGTTTGCTTAATGGCCAAAGGAGAAATGAGTCCATGGTGGTCACAAGAGTTCCACTTAGCAACCATGGTACTTACTGACCAAGTGTCCAAAGCCCGTTGTGGTCCCTAGGGACTATCTGCACTGCCCAGAACCAACTTTATTTTGAGTAAACAGCTATTAATCTTGCCTGTCATTACAGATGGCTAAGATACTTTTTTACCTTGAGAACAGGTGCCAGGAAGACCGAAACCCCCGTCAGAATGAAGACAACGATCCCTGTGACCCTCTGCTCCCTGTTGAAGATCGGAATAAACAGAAGGAGTTCTGCAACGTTTACGTATTTTATGAGATTCCCAGGTTTAATGACACCTTCCTGCACGTCTGACGTTGAAATGCCACCTGCCTCTACTTAAGAACTTTTCCAGATAAGAACCGGGTGTTCAAGATTTCTTTTTGCCTCTACTTAAGAATCCGAGCCCGGAAAAATTCCCCCGGAAATCTGAGAGCCTGTTTCCTGCCATTCCCCCTTTAATCCCGGGCTTTTCTGGGCTGCCAGAGGAGCCTTTCGGTGGCGCTTAAGGAGGCTTTGGCAGCCCAGAGTGAAGAAAGCATTTTATTGCCTCCCGGAGCATCTGGGCATGGAGAGGCAAAAGGGGGCTTCAGCCAAACCGAGGAGTCACCACAGTGAAGGAAAGGCGCCGGCTACAAAGCGAGTGAGCGAGAGGAGAAGGGAGCCCATCAGCATGGGGAGGAAGAGGAAGCAGCAGCACCACCACCGCCTTTCGGTCCAAGGAGTGGGAGGTTTCTCCCTCTCGCCCACCTGGGAGAGAAGTGCTGATTGTGTCTGCCATTGGCTGTGATTCCATTTATTAACGATTAGTTTTATTTTTATGTTAGCGGTTCCAAGTTGTTCTGAGATGAATAGCTATATAAATTGATTTTAAAAAATAGTTCACCTTTTCTCACTTTTAATAACTCAGCGGCAAATTGATCTCATACTTCTGCCTCCCAATTTCCTCACATAAATGGTTGGAATTGTGCCACCACATTTAGTATTTCCAGTAGCTTATATCATAAATTCAATGCACATATAGCAATTTTAAAAAAATGTATCCACTGAACATTTAGATTCCCTATTTCAACAATTGTCCCCAAATTTCACAGCTTTCCTAATGTTGGGGGTGGGAGGCACTGTTCCCAAGTGTGTGTGTGTGTGGGGGTGTCTCTGAGCTTGCCTTGTCGATGTTTCACTGCCCAAACTAGGTGGCATCACCAGGGCCAGTTAGGAGTGGGCTTTGCTCTCAGGCTTATGTTCCAGTGGTCATCCCTCTCAGGGCTGGTGGGTGTGGGGACTTCTTCCCCTCCCCGCACCAAAGACGGGCAGATGGCATTGCCTTTAGGAGGAAAGACCCACAGCCACTCAGCCTTGTCAGGGTTGAGGTCCAGACCCTAACGGCTCCAAGGCACCGGCACATCACGTCCACCTTTTCGCTGGACTGAGAGGCTGCAGCCACCCTCCTGATCGGCAGAAAAAAGGAATCGGAGCATATATGAGTTATTTTAACAAAATGGATATCCACGCAACTTTGTCAAAAGATTCAAAACTCAATCCAATATAGCGCAACCAATACAAGCCCTAAAAAGAATAACACTGTCGTGCATAAAGAACACCTCAGAAATCACTGACAAGCTACAGCAACCCCATGGAATCCGCGTGGCACCCTGGTCAACTAAACCCCTTCAAGACCAAAAGGCCCAGCAGCCCCGGAGGAAAACACCCTATCACATACACCCTGCAATGACTGCAACCACCACGGTGTGTAGGACAAACAGGCAGAAGACGGGCAGGACCCCATCCACGAAGGGCAACGAGCAGTGCAAAGACAGCTGGGAGACTGTGACCTTCCCAGAAAAAGGCAGCTCCAACAATGGCAGGGGAATTCTACCACAGAGACAAGTGAGACACCAATAAGCATGTGGACATAAACAATATCCACAGACTATGCGAAAGAAACCACCCACAACACCCGCAATCAGCACCAGCAATGAGCACAGATGAACACCAGCCAAGGGATTGACCGTAAGCAGCCCAACCAAGGAGCCTCTAAGACCCCCCTCACCCCCAGGGCAGGCCATCAGAAGGGGGCAGCCAGAATTCCCCAGTCACGGCTGCTCAGTGGCCCTGGTCTCCAGACCGCGGCAGCCCTGGAGGATGACACAGTTGAGAGAGGGGCCTTTTCAGGGGCTCGCAAGAAGCTCCCAACCCCCGACACTTCACCCTTACCCAGGGTCCTAAGAGGTCAGTAAGGAGCATAAGTGCACCAGTGTGCCTTTCGTCCCCTTTATCTCATATATCATATGTATATATTTTCTTCCTTTCATATATCTTCTCCTCTATTGTTATATATGTTCTTCTATCCTTTTCTTTATATATATTACTACATGTCTATTCTCTTCTATATGTATTGTGTATTGGACTAAATAAATAAGTAAGTAAGTAAGTAAGTAAGTAAGTAAGTAAGTAAGTAAGTAAGTAAGTAAATAAATAAAAATAAAATTATCCACGGTTGACCTCTCCAGATTCCTAAGAGGTCAGTAAGGGGCGAATACAAGTGCCCTCGAGTGCCTTCCGTCCCCTGTCCTATTGCTCTCCTCTGTCTCCTATATCTCTTCTTCTATTCTTTCATTGATATGTTCTATTCCTTTGTCTTCTCTTCTCTTCTTTCTTAGATATATTTTGCTACGAGTATCTCCTCTACAACCTTCATCATGTATTTTACTATGTGTTAACTATGTGTACACCCACTAAAACCCTCATTGTGTATTGGACAAAGCCAATCAATCAATAAAATAAATAAAATAAATACCTCACTCCCAGGAACTGCGGTTGTTCTCCTGGTGCGCTGGTCTCCGTCTCCATCTTCAAACTATCAATGTGTGCGATGGAGATGACGGTGGCTGCCACGTACCAGGGGAGCCCCATGAAAGAGCACACCGCCATGAGGACCCCAACCCAGAACAAGTCCAGATGGTAGCCTGCAGCTTTCTGAAACAACAAAGGGAAGGGCAGTGTGAAAAAAGGGAGAACCGGGGCAGCAAACACACCGACTCTGAGAGAGCGGCTGAATTTTTTCTTTCTCCAAAGTAAAAGAACCCAAAATCACTGTGCCGGGAATATACTTCCAGTTTGATTTTTATTGGCCATTGGGAACAAGCAGGGGCAGGACTCAAATACACAACCCAACGTAACATGAAGGGAGAAGCAGAAGGAATGATGAAATCCACTAATTATCTTTGCCGATGGTTATTGTCTTAGCAGGGAAGGCAAGTTAACCCAAAGAAAACTAAAACACTTCCTTGGTGGCCAACTATTATATCCAAACAATACAAGGTGCCATAGAAAGGCAACCAGGGTGGGAATTAACCCAGTTAGAGTCCGTTTCAGCTGATATTGGTTCAATACATTGTGCCAAATCCATTCTCAGGCCTTGCCCAACATGACAGAAACAGGACTGGACACCTTTCTTTGTGTACCAATCCACAACAATGGTGTACCTTCAGTTTGTGTTCCTTTCTGTTCACAATCACTGCTGTGATTTGCTGGTCCATGAAGATCAGGATGGTGACCAAGAGGGCTGGAAGGGCACTGGCCACGTACACCCACCAAGGGTTTTTTCCAAAGGGGAACACAAACCACCCTCGGTCCAGGCGTGTGGGCTACAAGGGGACATCAGAGAGAGCGTGTTACCAGAGCGACTCACACAATAAGGGGTTTTTGTGCTTGCTTCTCCTGCCCTCCGCTAGCTCCCAAGGTCTCCATGGCTCCCAACACACGTTCTGCCAACGGGCAGCAATGGCAATTCCCTCTTTTGTTACGTTCTGACACGAAAAGCCCTAATGTCTCAACAAGAACGTTTCCCAAGGCAATCAGTGAGAGAGGGATCGCTCCAGAGCAACCCATTGTCCAGAAGTCCATGTGTCACGCTGCCCAGCCAGGCTTTTGCCTCTGTGAAGCAGTTTGGGAGCCTTTTTCAGCCATAGATGTAGCATTCGTTTATTTACCTTAAATTCTGTAGGCACCTGCAGTTTTGGAGTGTTCAGCCCACACAAAACATCAAGACCAACAAACATTAGTATGGACATGAAGATAGAGAAGTCACTAATAAGTTTACGGAACTAGAAAGAAGGAGAGAAAAGAGGTGTAGGAGAAATAGCTATGTTAGAATGTCAGCTGGAGAAGAAAAGAACGTCACGCAATCATTTGCCTCTCAGAAACACAGGACAGTCTTTGACCAACACTACTTTCAGTCCAGCCCTAACAGTGGGCATCTGCTGCCACCAGGGTGTTTTCTGGTTTGGCTGTGAAATTAGAATACTGGACTTCTTTCTCTTCCCCTTCAGAGGAAAGGAAGGAAAGGAAAGCAAGCGGGGGGGGGGGATGGGGATAGCGGCAAGGGAACAGGGCCTCCTTGGGAATGGCTCCAGAAATGTTGCCCCAACCCAGAAAAGGCCCAGGTCTGCTGACGTAATTGGCAGGGACACAGGGCAGTTTCTCCCCTTGGGCTCAGTTTTTGAACTGCCTGGACCCTGCATCCACGGGCGTTCGCATGCATTCACACGCACACACAGAGAGAGTTCACGTTCAGGTAGAACCTTGAGGCTACTAGAGAAAGCAATCCAAGGAACAGGACACTGGACCAGAGGGAGGGAAGGGTGTGTCCAAACCTTAATGACACTGGGCACATGCAACTTGGGAGTATCCAGTCCAAAACAGAAATCTATTCCACAGAAGAACAAGATGGAGAAGACAATGGAAAAGTCAGCAACTAGGCCCCTGACCTAAAAGTGGGGGGTTGAAAGGGGGGGGGAGAGAACAAGTTATAGGGCGGTGCAGAACGTTATTTTATGTCTCCTGGGAAAGGAAGACACCCAATCTTACCTTGGTTGGGAAATAGCGACTGGACTTGAACTTTTTCAAAGTCAGAGTCATGGAATAGGTCCCAAAGAAGAGAATGAAAGACATGAGGGCCAAATCAGGGACAAATTTACAAGACGCCCCCACCAGACTTCCTCCATACTTCAGGCACTCCTTTTTGCTCAACTGAGTCCAGTCCAGAACTGTTACATTGTTAGGATTATACTTGAAGGATAAGAAAATAAACCATATTATTCAGGCACTGAAGAATAAAACTAGCAAGTTAATTCATACACATGCAAGAGATACAAGCCTGCTAAATGTTTTAAATATTATATCTAACAGAATAACAGAGTTGGAAGGGACCTCTGAGATCTTCTAGTCCAAATCCCTGGTTGTCCAATCTCTTCTTAAAAACCTCCAGTAATAGAACCCCCACAACTTCTGGTGGCAAGGGGTCCCACTGGTTAATTGTCCTCACTCTTAGGAAGTTTCTCCTTATTTCCAGGTTGCTTCTCTTCTTGATTAATGTCCATCCATTGCTTCTTGTCCTGCACTCTGGTGCTTTGGAAAATAAGTTGACCCCCAACCCCTCTTCTTTGTGGGAGTCCCTCAAATACTGGAACATTACTATCATGTCACCCCTACTCCTTCTTTTCACTAGATCAGACATACCAGCCCCTGCATAAATGTATCTATATATCTGCATTTATTACATACATCTGTGTATTATATATATTATATATTTTTATAAAATAACCAAAATCACAGCTGACAATGCCAATATTAGCATGAAGAAAGTGCTTCCCGTAGGTTATTGTCTCCTCCAAAAAGGGGCAATGGGGAAGATAGGAAACGTCTTTTCAAACATAGACTTTATGTTTAAGATGCCTATTTTGTAATTTTAAGATGTGAGTGTTAATGTATCTCTGGAACTTTTTGTGGAATTCTTTTCAAGATTAGAAAAATTAATTTTCAACTCTTCAACAAATTGCACTTTTTAAAGGGGTCTATAGCCTCATCATCATCATCATCATTATTTGATTTGTATATTAGAATGCAATTGATCTGAGTGATCTCAAAATGTTTTGGAGATTCTAAGCCAAAGATCCAAGAGTCCACCCAGTAAATGGAAAAACAATCCCCAGCTGGCCCTGAGAGTCAGGATTCAGCCTGGTAATTTGAAATTTATAAGCCCCTAAAACACAATTCGATAGCTATGTATTGTCCGGTCCTCTTGCATTCAATGGAGTTTACTTGCAGCCCCTGATAAACACACAAGAATTGGAGCCCTATGTATTTTTCCACATTCGCCTTCTTGCCAGAAGACACTTGATGGTTGGGCATCAAATTTAAAAGGGGAAGTATGATACCTTCTTGACTGTTGGCCTTGATCAGTTGAACAATTGATCTATAGACTTCTGTAGATGGAGATACAAATTATGAGTCTGACAAGTCTCCCTTAGGTATAGCAAACATGTTTGGCATGGCAGGGGGTTTCCAAACCGATCAATGCCCGTATGCTTATCAGGAAGTGGATGAGAAATAATCCTGATCATTGCCATTACACGGTCAAGGCTGATCACGGGAGGAGCAAGGAATTGATGTGGCTTGAAGCCTCTTTGGGCAGATTAGATCAGAGATGAGCCAACATTTGAGGCCTAGGAATCATTTAAGTTGCTACCCGCCCTGATAGGAAAAGAGAGGCACTATAATCAATTTTTGCTCTTGCGGTTATAACGCTAAACAAGGACATACACAGTATTTGGGATTGGTGGGTGGGTGGAAAAGAGAGGGAAAAACTTACCATAGAAATATTAACATTGTTTGGTACCAATGGAACTGAAGCATTGAACAATGTTGTATTTGCTGCAGCAGAAAAGGAGTTTGTGATTATTTTTAAAATATTAAGAAAAAACATTATTCCATAATACACAATCATATTTTTGGTTTGAACTTTTTGAAAAATCCCTTTTTAGTGTTAAAGCAGAACCAGAATCCGTTTTTGGCTACACCTATTAAAAAGGTCTCACCTGCTTCATTTTGGTCACCACCACAACAACCAAAAAGTCACTGCTGCAAGTATTTGCAGAACTCTCTGGGTTTGTAATCCGATGAAGAGTTTTAAGAATTGCATCCACACAGCTTGTAAATAAACAGCTGCTCATCTGAACAGTTCGAGGTCCTGGTTCTAATTCTTACAGAATCATCTCCCCGATTAACCCCAGGGGGGCTGCTTCCACCTGAACGCAAGCAGGGGGAGGAGGGGGAAGGGGAGGCGTAGACGGTGGAGCAACACCAACCCCCCCTCCCCCGCGCGCACACACACACACACAAAGACAGAGCCGCCTCCCCTTATGGCTGGAGCCTGAGCACACCTGAAATGGCGGGGCCCGTCAGGAGTGGGTCCCAATTTAATCCGAGGGCAGGATTCATAGCTGGGGGGGATCCTTCCTTCATAGAGCTTCCTTCTCCAGATACTTTGGGCGACAATCAAGACCCACCACCACCCAGCGATTATGGAGGCGCCTGCATCAGCCGCCACCTGACCGAATCCCAGTTGAGGTAGACGGTCACAGATTGGTCACAGGTGGATCACTCCGTGGCGCCCCCTCCATAGCGCAAGGGCCCCTCCTCCAGCCCCCTCCCAGAGCGGCTTCACGGGGAAGGCAGGCGGTGCCGGCCGGGGCCAATATTCCCTTCGTGTGGCTGACTTCCACCCTGGCCTCCTCACGTAACCAGGCCGGGGCGACTCTGCTCTCTGCCCTCAGCTGAGGGAAACGAGGTCACTGACCGTCACTCTCCTCCTCACTGAGGCAACAAAGACAAAACAAAACCCCCCCTGGGTACGTTTTCCAATTCTCCGCCTGCCCCCTCGATCCCTTTCTAGAAAAAAGAATGGACCACGCGGGACACATTTCTTGTGGACGTGGAAACAGACACTTCTAACGAAGCCACAGCACAGAGCGGCCAGTGAGGAAAAGGAACAGCCGCCTGCTGTTTCTGAAATGCCTTTCTGGACGGGGTTTTACCCCCTAGGGAGCCCTGGGGTGCAGCCTGGACTAGTTGGGGCTCCTGCTTGAGGGGGGGGGCGGTCATGGCTCGGAGGCCTTTGGCCCTGTTGTGCACCAGTTGTGCCCTCACCAGTGAGGCTCTGCGTGCCTCACTCATCCCTCCGGTGAATCCCTGCCTAAAAGGGGCTGCCACCCTTGGGGAAGGCATCTAGGAGCTGCAGCTGGTGCCCAGTGCAGTGTTTCCCAACCTTGGCAACTTGAAGATATTTGGACTTCAACTCCCAGAATTCCCCAGCCAGCGACCTAGTACAGCGGCACAGGGTGGCACAGATACCTCTGCTGTTTTGCTAGCCACACACCACTTTGCTTCTGGGTCCAATTCATGGTGTTGGTTACTACCTTTATAGCCCTGCACTGCAGGGGGTGGGGGGGCACCTGAGGAGCCCCCTTACCCAAATGGGGTTAGCCCCTCCCACTCAGGCCGGCTACACATCCCACCCGCTGACTGTGGCGCCAACCTTGTGAACTACTCCCAATGTTTTGGCCTCCCGGAAGGGTAATAAACGTTGGTTTTGCTGAAGAGCCTCTGCGTTTATCATCCGGCCGGTCTGTCTGGACTGTTGCTGTTCTCAGGGGGACACGGGAGGGAGGAAAAGTAGCCAGAGGCCTCTCGCAGGCAGGATCCCTTTCGCTTCTTTGGGAGGATGCGAACGTGTCCCCTGGCTTACGTCTCGGGGGACGCTGGCCGGAGAGCAGAGCAGGGAGGCAGGGCACGTTGGGGGCCTCAGTTGTCGTGGCCCCCCTGGCTGCGCCTGGTAGGGTCTCGAAAAAGAGCCTCCCTCTGGAAGGTCACTTCCCCAGACCGAGGGGAGACTGGCCCCCATCTTGTAGCCTTTCACAAGGCCTCAAAGACACAGGTTGGTCAGCAGGCCTGGGGGATGAATTTGCTTAACAAATAAAGTAAATAAAAGGGAAATGGGTGCTTGACCCCCGACCCCTGCCCAGGGCAACTCGGGAACAGGTCAGGAAAGCTTCGCCAGTGGACAGTTTGGAAATAATCCTCCATCAGACTAAACAGGTTCTGACTTATCTGCAGGAATTGTATTGAATTTCCCGCTTGATGCCAATAAGTCAGGCTGTGGAAACTGATTTAATCATTTTTTTCTGGAGGCAAACAATGTTCACACAATTAATGAAGGAGAAGCAGTTGTTGGTTAGAATCAGATTTCTTGCTGCAGAGAAAATACTGAATTTCAGAGGAAAAATAGGAAGAATTGGACAAAAGTGAGATAATTCTTGCTATTCATTCCATACATTTTTTATGTTGCTTCTCCCTATAACCAGAACCTTTTCCAAAACAGATATATTAGGGTGGCCTTTAATAACTTCAAGTACAAAATAACTAGTGGGTGAATAATGCTTTTTTTAAAGGCTGATTTAATGCTTTATGTAGATTGTGTATGCTAAAGTAGAAATAACAATAATTAAAAAAATAAGAGTATCAAATATTTAATAATTTTAATATTTATAAAATGATACTCACTTGAGAATGAAACCAGCCAAATAGAAGGGTGCAGCAGAGACAAATATGGTATAAATAAGTTACAGTAATCCAAAACGTTGATTTGCAAAAATAAGAGTAATTAAAAAATTAAGAGGTCTTAAAAAAATGTTATGGATACTCCCCAGAGGCATCTAGAAGGGAGATCAAGAAAATGGGTGCAGTAGCACAGTAAAAGCCCCCCCCCCTTTTGTGGGTCAATACAAACAGGTACAAAGGAGCAGAGACTGAGGCTACACAGAGACTCTGAAAGGAGCAGAGACTTAGATGGGTTTCAGTTTTAAACAGCTGAAATAGAGGCTAGAAAACGTGGCTGCTATTTTCACCTAGATAGAAGCTAAACCCCACCCATATTTGAGCATGGCAGAGGTTGGTTCTGGATTCTTCATAGCCGTTGAGCACATGTCCAGACCACAGGAATCCCTGACCAAACACCACCTGCTGTTTGGCATGCAGTGTTGTGGCATGTCACCTTACTTTGGGTCTACAAGGCTCCTCTGAAAGACACTTCCATAACTACATAGGCCAAGCTGCAACCAAAGATTAGACACACACACACACGCACAGCGCAACAAAGATAGACAGACAGACAGACATTATATAGAGAGACAGAGATAGATAGATAGATAGATAGATAGAGAGAGAGAGAGAGAGAGAGAGAGAGAGAGAGAGAGAGATGATAGGTAGACAGACAGACAGACATTATATATAGAGACAGAGATAGAGAGAGAGAGAGAGAGAGATGATAGATAGATAGATAGATAGATAGATAGATAGGGAGAGAGAGAGATGATAGATAGATAGATAGACAGACAGACAGACAGACAGATATTATATATAGAGACAGAGATAGATAGATAGATAGATAGATAGATAGATAGATAGATAGATAGATAGATAGATAGGGAGAGAGAGAGATGATAGATAGATAGACAGACAGACATTATATATATATATATATATATATATATATATATATATATAGAGAGAGAGAGAGAGAGAGAGAGAGAGAGAGAGAGATGATAGATAGACAGACAGTCAGACAGATATTATATATAGAGACAGAGATAGATAGATAGATAGATAGATAGATAGATAGATAGATAGATAGATAGATAGATAGGGAGAGAGAGATGATAGATAGACAGACAGACAGACATTATATATAGAGACAGAGAGAGAGAGAGAGAGATGATAGATAGACAGACAGATATTATATATATATATAGAGAGAGAGAGAGGGAGGGAGAGAGAGAGATGATAGGTAGACAGACAGACAGACAGACAGATATTATATAGAGACAGAGAGAGAGAGACAGAGAGAGAGAGATGATAGGTAGACAGACAGACAGACAGACAGAGACAGACAGATATTATATATATATAGAGAGAGGAGATTGTTAAAAAGAGAAAGATAAGAGAGATGATCAGACCATGTTTTGCACAAACTGACTAACATGAATGTGCAAGAAATCACTTGTTTGCTTTGTGCAACAGTCTTGGAAAACAGGTGATGAAAAGAGGGGGGGTGTTGTGGGGGGGGTCTTAATCAGAGTCCATGTGGTTTTTGTAGGAAGAGAGGGGCTTGTTACTCACATTTTATATTTTGAGTGCCTTTTAACTGACTTTTTAAAAATACTCTTTGTTGTACTCGGCAGTGTTGCTTTACTCCGTCCCTTGTATTCTGTTACAACAACTTCCACTAATAAGTTAAGTTACAACTTTTCCAGTGGATAGGATTCATTTTAGAAACAAGACATTTTCTGTTTAAAACATTGCTTGTTTATTTCATACATTTGCTCTCCCTTCTTCATAATTAAGGTTTCACTTGCTGACTCACAAGAGGGAGAGGACTAGGACCTTAACGGGCCAAAGAAGCTACTACAAAGGCCTAAGGTTGAGGTGGGGACTCCAACCTGCTGCGTTCACAGCCCCCCCCCCTTTGTGGCCCCCGTGGCTCAATCCATTCAGTTTTACAGTTATGAACCGGGTTGAAGGAATAAACCTTGCTGCTGTTATTTCCCCTGCTTGTGCAAACCATTCATGTGTCTTGTGGTCCTCGTTTCTTTTAAGATTTCTATGGAACAGGCAGAAGCTGAAGCGTCGGTCCGTTGGGGATGACCGCTTGGATGCTGTTGGTGGTGGTGGTGATGCTGTCTAGCCCACCACAAAGTAAGCTTCACTGAAGTCCAAGTCAAGGACGTCCAGAGCATTCCTCCTGTCGCTGGGTCAAGGCGGATGGGCCTGGGGTTTCCTGCACCCTCATTTTTTCATTATTATTCCCTTTTTTGAGGATGGAAACCAGAGCAGCCCTTCTCCCGTCCTCTGGTAGCTCCAGGGTCTTTGGGAGGGAAGAATTCAGGGGTCCTGAGGGGACATCTGCCCGCCCCTTCAGAACCTTGGGGCCTAATCCCTCCGGTTCTGTGATCTGAACTCGTCCAGGGTGGAGGACGAGTGTTCAACTCTCATTCTCTTCTTCCCTGTTTTAATTTGTGTCCCTGATCTGTTTCTATGGTTTTGATAGTTTGAACTGTTTTTGCATTTTCCTTTTGTGTAAAGACAAAGGCGAGAAAAGGGGCGAAAGAGTTCGGCTTGATTGTTTTCTTGTTTTCCATAGGTTGAAAGAGGCTATTTTTTGTTATTTTTGACTATGAATATTTATGATAGCAATAAATGAAATTAATGAAAGTAATACCTAAAGGCATAAATGATTCTTATTTAGATTAACATTTGTGAGTTTCATACGTGGATGATTGTTTATAAGATGATGTTTGAAAGTTGTAAAAGTAGATGTGAAAAATAAGCCTAAAGATTTATTGTTTATGAAGTTAAGTGAAAAAGGTACTGATGAGTAAATGGAATATTATTTTATCATTATAACTGATTTTGATTCTTAAAGTAAAGAAAATATTTTTGTGCTAAAATGGTAAATAAGAATCAGTTGGTTCAGCTGATAAAATAATAAATTATAATGAGAAATTAGGAATTAAGGATGGAAAGGACTGCTTTTAAAGGGTTTTTTAACTTGAAAAGGGAATAAGAAAGGTTTGGCACAAGCGCAAATGGTGATTTTGTTTAAATGTTAGAAAAGAAGTAGGAGAAAAATAAAATAAAAAAATGCAGAGAAAGGATATTATGACAGAAATAGAAATATTTAAAATGTGTTTGGGGATGTTATAAATTGTACAGGTTTTTTTGGTCAATACCCAGTTCACAGACAATATATTGTTTGTTTGTTTGTATGTGTGTAAAAAATTTAAAAAATGCAAAAAAAAAAGGTTTGTAATTAATTGATAGATATTCCAGAGAAGAAAAAGATTGAGAACAAGTTGGAGGGAGGGACTTAAACTTAAGGAGCTACCGGTAATTTGAGTTGGGAGGGATTTTTAATGGACTGATATATGTAATAGAAAGAGATAGAAATAGAAATAGCACTTTGACCTATATACTGCCCAATCTCTGGGTGGTTTAAAATGTCAGCATCTTGCCCCCAACAATCTGGATCCTCATTTTAACAGAAAAATGGAAGTTTGAGTCAACCTTGGGCCCCGTCACGTTTGAACTCCAGGTTGCGGGCAGAGTTTGATTGTAATACTTCATTCTAACCACCAGGGATATAATGTATAGTTTTGAGTCCCTACGGTAGATTTGAAAATGGGTGTCAGACCCACCTTGGACTTCACATAATGACTTTGGACTGTTAGTCCAAAGAATCCAGACATGGCTGTTAATCAATCTTACCCAGCGAGAAGCACAGGTGTGGAATTGATTTATTTCTCAAGCTATTTGCTTCGCTACATTTCAATTCCAACTCTCAAACTGTCTGGCCCACCTTGGACTTCACATAATGACTCTGGGCCTGACCATGGGTTTCTTTTCTCTTTCTTTTATATATAATGCTTAATACCTACAGCTCATAAAATATTATTAAGCGAATTTGAACGTATGTATGTTAAAAGGAAGTTTTTAAAAACTGCATTAGAATTCATCAACTTTAGAAATATTTTTAAAGAAAAGTTTATAAATTTAAAATTAGTAGAGAATTCTTCTTGGTAGATAAAATATTTTTCAAATCTGGCATTCCTTTGACTTTGAGGCTTCTGTCTATACATAACTGTATTTTTTATTCAATATAAGACTGCAGAGGGCTTTTTGCTATTTTATTCAATATATATAAGACTGTAGAGGGCTTTTTGCTATTTTGAATATGGGTAGTTTAAATAAAATAAGTAAGTTCCCCTGCAGATGCTGGCCTGCCCTGTGTTGAAGAGGCCCCGGTCGGGAGAGTCCCGCACCAGCTCGGAGGCTCGGAGGTGGGAAGGCATCACCCTCATAGTCGTGGACTGAGGACGGGTGGGAATTGCCCACAGTGAATTTTGCTGCAAGAAACACCCCACAACACCGAAATATATTGTGTTAGAACAGGCTTCAGGTCCTGGCACAGTCAGTTTTCAGTCACTCCCATTCCCCCTTGTGACTTATATACGTGGCTTCTGGCCAGGAAGGACATCAGTGCGGAGAAATGTCATGGAACCAACCAGCTCAGCATAAATTTATGATGCAGCCTTGACAAGAGAGGGAGCTCTTCTCATGCCCTGACAAACACTTGATAAAAAGGTTTGCTGGCTAAGCTCCTTCCAATTTCAGGCAGAATAAATGATACTAATTTGCCCTGGGAAAGGAGACCGTTCTTGAAAGCCCCTCCTAGTGTTAAGCCTGGCACACTTACCTGAGTCGGGAGCGAGGCATTCGCACCTATACATAGTCGCATAGTCCGGATTGTAGTTGGCGTTGATGGGGTAGACCTTAAAGGCTCCGATCATCTTCTTAACGGCATCGTAGATGAAGATGAAGCTGATCAGAGTGGAGAAGCCTTCCTCGGTGAAGCGAGTGATGTACTTAATGATGAAGCTGGCATCGGTGACCACCAGGACCAGGCACTGGGCCGCCGAGTGCAGGCCGATCCAGAGGCGGAACTCTAGGTAGTCGATGCTGTTGCCTCTGAGGGGGAGAACAGAAGCAGCCGGCTGAGCACCAGGGGTGATGCGCTGGAGAAGGGCCAGGGCAGAAGCGCATGGCTGCCACTGCCACCAGCGAACATGGGTCCTGCAAAAGGTACGGGGCACTCTGGAGCCGTGTAGATGCGGCACCGCCACCACCGCCACCACCACCGCTGTGTCCGCCTGGCACTCCAGGGAAGCAGAAGTGGCCATTCAGGTGACATTACAGGTAAGCGATTGGAGGGTCATTGTAGTCCTGGTGCATTGCATCTATGGGAGGAGGGCGTGTATGGGCAGAGAGTAGTAGGGCCTGGTCAAACGAAACGCCTCCTCGGGCATCAATTTCCATCATGTGACCGTAAGGATGCGGCAACAGTCCTACATGTGGCAAGTGGCCACAGGCCCCTTGTTCCAATGCCATTGGTCACTTAAGCGCACGTCCTGTTTCTTGGGCTAACTCCATTTCCTTTCTCGAGCCGAGACTGCCCAAGGGGCAGAGAGGGCATTGTGTGTCCGGCAAGGCCTCCAACTGCCCACCACAGCCAGACCTCCGAAGCAGTGGACGAGGCCTCCACTTACTTGCTGAAATCGTAGAGCAGCTTCTCAAAGATGAGGATGGGACCCGTGCTGCTCAGGATGATGAGCGGCTGCCCGGCCAGCAAGCAGAAGGTGGAGCCCGCGAGGGCCGTCCCCAGGAAGCTCTCCATCACGCCCTGGCGGAGGAACAGGCCCAGGACTTGAGGGGCGGGACTCCCCCACAGCTGCAGACAGGGGCCCCCAGGGAAGCCCTCCTCCTCCTGCCCTGGCCAGGCTGCAAGGGCCCTGTCAGCCCTGGGGGCAAAACCCCTGGAGACTCTCAAGGAGCCCACGGCTAGGGACTGCGGACGGGCAGAGAGGCTGCCCCCAGAGTCTCCCTCTCTGCCCCCCTCCCCCTGCTTCCAAAATATTGCCAGGGGGTTAATTGGCCGGCGGGACTTTCAATTACAGCCGCACTGGAGGCTGCCAAGGTTTGGGGGCCGGTCAGCTGTGACCTTCAGACTAGGTATTCAAACCTCGTCCGGCTCCGCAGAGCAGACCGGAAGGGCCGGCAGAAGGGTCCGCCCAGAGGCCTCCTGGTTCCCAGCTGCTCAGGCCTTGGGGTGCCAAGGGCCAAAACAGTTGTGGGCTCTCTGGTGCTACCTGCCTGGTAGTTGTCAGTGGCGTCCCCCAACAAGCCCCCAAAGGTGATGGCATTGGCAATGCAGCCCAGGTAGATGAAGAGGACGGCCGAGATGGACTGGATGTGGAAGCCGTCGTAGAAGTCGCTGAGGAACCAGGGCAGCTTCCTCTTGAGGTCCAAGTAGAGCCCACCGCAGAACCTGGAAAGGAAGCAGGGCCCGCTGTGCTCTCTTTGCAGTGGCCCCCCTTCGGTGCCCCGAGGAGTCAGTTCCCCCGGGCAACGTTTCCTGAGCCACCAATTATTCTGCTGCTGCTGCTGCTTAGGGCAGCCCCCCCTCCCCCCGTCTCGTTGGCCACCTTCTATGGACCCTCCTGGATCTTGCCCTGCTAGGTGAGGGACCATCTTCCGGAAGGTTCTGCGCACAGAAGGGCAGGGAAAGGTGCCTGCTGGCTGGACTGCCCCAATTGGTGTCCATCCCTTCGGAAGCCTTGGGAGGGGGGAGAGGAGTGAGCGGCCGAATGCTTCTCTTGCCCTTCTCCGCCAGAGCTGACCCTCCCCTCCATCCTGGTGGCTGCACTGGCCAGGCCGTAAGGGCCGGGACAGAGTGGTGGGGCTGAGAGGCCAGGCCGTAAGGGCTGGGACAGAGTGGTGGGGCTCAAAGGCCAGGCCGTAAGGGTCGGGACAGAGTGGTGGGGCTCAAAGGCCAGGCGGTAAGGGCCGGGACAGAGTGGTGGGGCTGAGAGGCCAGGCCGTAAGGGTCGGGACAGAGTGGTGGGGCTCAAAGGCCAGGCCGTAAGGGCCGGGACAGAGTGGTGGGGCTGAGAGGCCAGGCCGTAAGGGCCGGGACAGAGTGGTGGGGCTCAGAGGCACGCCTTCCAGGGGCCACTAGGCGCCTCTTTTGAGCCCAGGCGCCTTCTTTCCAAAGGTGGAAGGGCAGATGTGGAGGCGGTCCAGCCTTCTCCTCCAGCCAAGGAAGTGTAGCTTCTTCAGGGGTATTCAAGGCGTCCCCCCTGCCCTGGAACAGCTGGGCCTGATGATTCGCAGCTGGCAGCTGATTCCAGAGGCCTTTTCCTCACCGTCCAGTCCAGGCCAGCTCCTCTCCAATTTCATGGACAGCGGGAAGATCGTCGTCGTCTTCGTTGCCCCCACCCCCGGCCCCTGCCGCTCCTCCGGCCGCCCCGTTCATCTGGGTGGCCTCGCTCAGAGAAAACACCGACTTCCTAGGAGGACAGTGACATGGAACACGAGTGAACGAAGGGGGCCAATGGGGGGGGGGGGGCTGTAACACAAGTCGGCCAGGGGTGTTTGGAGGCAGGTGTTTATCGGGCTTCTTTCTATCTTCCTCTTCCTCCAGGAGCTCAAGGCAGAAGCCCTTCCTTCCCCTCCTCCTCCTCCTCCCCCTCCAACACCGCCTCCCTCTAGAGGCATCGCGTCCCCCATCCCCTCCGGGAGAAGGGCCACGATGGCTCCAATTGAATTCTACAGAAGCCGAGTCCAGGCCATCTCACAGGCGCTGGGCCACGTCCAGCCCTTTGGCTGAGCCACTCTGGCCCTTCCTGCTTTGGGCATAGATCTAAAAATAGGAGCAAACAAAATACATACACCTGTAAATTGTGGGAAAAGTTGAGCCACTGGCCAACTGGAAGTTGGAAGCCCAATATCAGTAAGCGGGAGGCCTAAGGGGCAGGAGAAGCCGAGCTAGGCCAGGGACTGCACTCCTTCAGCCCCAGGAGAGGGGGGGCTTCCCTGGGCCTCTGCGGTGCTCGCCCCTCGCCTGGGAGGAGGAGGAGGAGGAGGAGGCAACGGCGGTCGTCCTAGGGAGGACCCAGGCATGGCCGCCCACCACCCTCTTGGTTCTCATAGCTCTAAGGCTCTAGGGCAGGGAGTCAGGGGTCAGCATCCTGCTGTCAAAGGTGAAAGGAGGGGGGAGGCCTAAGGGGCAGGGGAAGCCGAGCTAGGCCAGGGACTGCACTCCTTCAGCCCCAGGAGAGGGGGGGCTTCCCTGGGACATTGGATTTGGCTCTTTGTACCGGTGATCAGGAACTCCACATCCCGCCCCACCTTCCCGCAGTCTTTAGCCGACGTCCAAGCCAAGAGCCGGCCTTCACAGGTCTGACAGAAGGCTTGTTTTCTGGCATTGTGCCTCGACCACCACACTAGACCAGACTTTGAAGGTCAGCTGGTCCTTTTGGGATACACCATAAACTGACCGGGCCGGAGATGGCGCTTGTGCCCTCATTCAACTTTTCCCATGTGTGCATCAGGTGTGGTTGTGCTGTGTTTGCTGGTATTTTTCATCTGCGCAAAAGCCACAGGATCAGCCCCAAAGGGGTCACAGAGGAACGAGGGTCCCTTGAGCCAAGGAAGCCGGGAGCCCCAAGCGGCCACGCACCTCTTCTCTGCGGAGGGCACTTTCTTGGGCGGCTCTATCCGCACCTTTGGGTCCCAGCCGCCTGGAGGAAGGACGGTGACTTCGTCCAAAAACTCGTCCAGTCCGGCTATCAGGTCTTCCCGGTCTCTTGCTTTGTAGGCCACCTCACTGAACAGCTGCGCACGGGAAGGAAGCGCCGTTAGCCAGGAGGAAGCCGTAGTGGGGGGGGCAGCCGACCCCACCCCCCACCCCCCCACCCGTCTGCAACCACGGCCAATTCTCCACTCCTTGCATTGTCCTGGAGAAGAGTGCGGGAAACACTCGGCCGGAATCACCAACTGATGAGTCTTCAGAGACGGGTCAATCGACTGTGGTGGAAACTTACTGAGGTGGAAAAATCAGTCTTGCCACAATGCTGGCTATAAAGGCAACGGGCAAGATGGACACGGAGGCCATAAAAACAGAGGCACCTTGCACCCACTAACTCCCAGGGTTAATAATGACCCTGTGATATAGGAGTTAGCAGGGACTATGCAGGAGGCAGCCACGGAGAGCGTAACCTCGTAGTCCAGCCAGTGGGGGACGTGGTGGTGGCCGGGAGAGGAGGGTTTACAAAGAAGGGAATATTATGGGTTGGAAAGAATTGAGTTTTGAAAGCTCCCCCCCCCCCCCCAACCAACGGATGTGTTTAGAATAATCTATGGCAGAGTGTTTCCCAACCTTGGCAGCTGGAAGATGTTTTGGGACAGTGGCTGTTTGCTGGCCGGGGACTTCTTGGAGTTGAAGTCCAGATAGCTTCAAGTTGCCAAGGTTGGGAAACACTGATCTACGGATTGAGTGAATGAGAATGCAATGTTCTCAAGCTTTTAGGATGGTTTTAAAGTCTTTTAACTGTTACTAATTGCATCAAATTATTTTATTATGTATTCTGTGTTTGTGAGCCGCCCCGAGTCCATGGAGAGGGGCGGGATACAAATCCAATAAATAAATAAAATTGTTGTAATAAATGAAACTAAAGGCCTCCCCTGTGTCTTGGCTGGTTATTGGTCAGGCGAGATGGCCTCTGGTTGCGAAGGAAGGCAGCCACCTTTAAGTAAGACAACGCAGTCACAACGCCCCAAGGGAAGAAGAGTCTTATCACCTCCCTGCACAAGATATGTAGTAGATCTTTGGGATCAATTACACGGCATTGTGCTGTTGCCTTTGGGGTGCTTCAAGGAAACATTGACAATATTGGGGCAAAGGCCTGCAAAACTGACTTACATCGTCCACCAGGAGGGTAGCAATGGCTCGGCCAATTTCATTGTAGGATTTTGCTTTTCCAGAGGGACCCAGGAGTATAAAGAGGAACCTGGTGGAGAAAAGGAAAACGAGATATGGACGCTCCGCGGCCTGCATTGGCTGCCCATTGGCTTCCAGACACAATTCAAAGTGTTGGTGGCGACCTATAAAGCCCTACGTGGCATTGGACCAGATTACTTATGGGACCACCTTCTGCCGCACAAATCCCAGCGGCCGGTCAGGTCCCACAGAGTTGGCCTTCTCTGGGTCCCGTCGACCAGACAATGTCATCTGGCGGGGCCTGGGGAAGAGCCTTCTCTGTGGCGGCCCTGGCCCTCTGGAACCAGCTCCCTCAGGAGATTTGCGCTGCCCCCACCCTCACCTTTCACAAGACCCTTAAAACCCATCTATGTCACCAGGCACGGGGCAGCTAGTACATGCCCCCTTCTTCTCTGACCATTAAATGTTATGTATAGATGTGATTGAGTAGACTTTTCGCCGACTGTTTTAACTATTAGACTTGTATTCATATTGTTTTGTATTGTATGTTGTGAGCCGCCCTGGGTCCTCGGAGAGGGGCGGGGCATACAAGTCTAATAAATAAATTAAATAAATAAATAAAACAAAACAAAACAAAATAAATTTGCAAGCCAGTTCAACACTGCTCCCAGATAATCAGAACACCACGTACAAGTTTGGGTGGGAACAACCTTGTAGATGACCCTCACTCTGCTTCACTTTGTCAAGGATCGAGGAGTTCTCATCCCAAAGGACTTAAGCCCCAGGACTCACTGTAACAACATTGCCAAAAAGGCATGGAGACTTCTTAACCTCCCCTTGCAAAGCTTCTTCTCTGGTAACATTGTATTGCTAATTAGGGCATGCAAAACCTTTGCCGGACCAATTCTTGAATACAGCTCATCCGCCTGGAATCCACACTGTATATCGGACATTAACACAATTGAGCAGGCCCGGAGGTATTTCACGAGAAAAGTACTCTATTCCTCTACTCACAGTAGAATCCCTTATCTATCTATCTATCTATCTATCTATCTATCTATCTATCTATCTATCTATCTAATTTTGTCCAATACACAATAATACACAATGAAGGTTATAGAGGATAGAGTAGAGAAGAAATACGACATATAGGAGACTGTAGGACAGGGGACGGAAGGCACTCTAGTGCGCTTATGTACGCCCCTTACTGACCTCTTAGGAACCTGGAGAGGTCAATAGTCTAAGGGAAAAATGTTGGGGGTTTTGAGTTGACACTATAGAGTCCAGTAATGAGTTCCATGCTTTGACAACTTGATTGCTAAAGTCATATTTTTTACAGTCAAGTTTGGAGCAGTTAATATTAAGTTTGAGTCTGTTGTGTGCTCTTGCGTTGTTGTGGCTGAAGCTGAAGTAGTCGTTGACAGGCAGGACGTTGCAGCATACGATCTTGTGGGCAAGACTTAGATCTTGTTCAAGGCCTCGTAGTTCTAAGCTTTCAAGACCCAGGATTGTAAGTCTAGTCTCGTAGGGTCTTCTGTTGCGAGTGGAGGAGTGGAGGGCTCTTCTGGTGAAGGATCTCTGGACATGTTCAAGGGTGTTGATGCCTGAGATGCGACATGGGTTCCCAACAGAAGCCATCCCTTATGCCACCAGACTTGGAATTCTGGGCTTGGACAATCTGGGAATGCGCCGCCTGAGTCCCGATCTAAGCATAGTACACAGAAAAGCGTCTGCTACAATGTCTTCCCCATAAACACCTTCTTCAGCTTTAACTACAATTACACACAGGGAAGCAACGGATACAAACTCAAGGTCAAGCGCTCCAAACCTGATGGCAGAAAATACGACCTGAGCATCAGAACGATGAACCTCTGGAAAGCTCTACCTAACCCCATTGTGACAGTCTCAAACCCTCACCACTCGCCCCACTCCTAAGAGGTCGGCAAAGGGGGCGGGCACGAGCCCACCGTCCGTCCCACCCTCTCCATGTGTCCGTACTTACTTCCTTTGTTTATGTTGATGCCAGGCCGGCTACCTTGTCCATCTCTGACCAATAAGCGAATGAATGAAGTGGGAGCGTTTCTGACGACCGACCTACCTGGTCGGAATGGGCACTTCTGTCATCCCACCCAGCATGGTGGACTGTACCAGCCGGACAAAGGCTACAAAAGGCTTGTCCAGGAAATCCACTTCTCCCACCAGGACATTTGAGGCTTCTGCATTTTTGGGGATCTTCTTCATGAATTTGTTTCTGAGCTGGAGGGGGGAAAGAATTCTCAGAGGAGGGTGGGAAGAGTTCCTTCGCTTCGGACGCCCCCCACCCGCCTCCAGCCCAGCCCATCATTCCGACGGACACTTCCCCTCCCGGAATCGGTGGTGAGAAATAGGGATGTGTCCTCTGCTAGCAAAAACTCCAGAAGAGAAGGAGAGAGGGTGGTGTGATTTCTGACAGTCTCCAAATGGGTGGACAGTGCGGCCAGGCGGTAGGGAAAGCGAGTAGGATGCTTGGCTGCATAGCTAGAGGTATCACAGGAAGCAGGAAGAGGGAGATGGTGATCCCGCTTTATAGAGCGCTGGTGGTGAGACCCCAGTTGGAATAATACTGTGTCCAGTTCTGGAGACCTCAACTACACAAAAAGGTATCGATAAAATGGAACGGGTCCAAAGACGGGCTACAAGAATGGTGGGAGGTCTTAAGCATAAAACTGACCAGGAAAGACTTCATGGACTCCATCTGTCTAGTCTGGAGGACAGAAGGGAAAGGGGGGACATGATTGAAACATTTAAATACGTTAAAGGGTTAAATAAGGTTCAGGAGGGAAGTGTTTTTAATAGGAAAGTGAACACAAGAACAAGGGGACACAATCTGAGGTCAGTTGGGGGAAAGATCATGGCCCGTCTAGTCTGCCCTTATACTATTTCTTGTATTTTTTCTTAGGATGGATATATGTTTATCCCAGGCATGTTTAAATTCAGTTACTGTGGATTTACCAACCACGTCTGCCAGAAGTTTGTTCCAAGCATCTACTACTCTTTCAGTCAAATAATATTTTCTCATGTTGCTTTTGATCTTTCCCCCAACTAACTTCAGATTGTGCCCCCTTGTTCTTGCGTTCACTTTCCTATTAAAAACACTTCTCTCCTGAACCTTATTTAACCGTTTAACATAATTAAATGTTTTGAGCATCAGAAAACAACCTCCACTCATCTGGATTATAACCTAGGTTGATGGCTGACATTAACCCACAGATGTTCTTACAAACAGCAATGCCACCTTCCTGGTCAAAGAGTGGAAAAGGTCGCGGCATAGGGATGTCCAGACCTCTCTTGCCAGGAGATTCCACCGATTTAGCCTTGAACTTAAAGCCTCTGCCTCTTATTCCATGGTGCCCGGCCAGGGAGGGGCCCACCGGACAGCCCAGGACTGACCGGCCAGGAAAGGCTTCTGACGGAGGAGAGGGGCCGCGGGGCTCTTACCTGGGCTGAGCTCGGAGCGTCCGCGATGTCGTTCATGCTTCGGCTTTGCGTGTGGCCTGGAAGGAGGAAAAGGCTTGTGTGTTTGTTGATTTATGTGGCCGCCCATTTTCCACACACACCTGAGCGGCTTCCAATGTGCAGGGAACCTCAGAGGAGGAAGCAACTACAGTGTTCCCTCGATTTTCGCGGGTTCGAACTTCGCGAAAAGTCTATACCACGGTTTTTCAAAAATATTAATTAAAAAATACTTTGCGGGGTTTTTCCCTATACCAAGGTTTTTCCCACCCGATGACGTCATATGTCATCGCCAAACTTTCGTCTGCCTTTAATAAATTTTTTTTAATAAACTTTGATAAATAAACATGGTGAGTAATAATCTGAATGGTTGCTAAGGGAATGGAAAATGGTAATTTAGGGGTTTAAAGTGTTAAGGGAAGGCTTGTGATACTGGTTCATAGCCAAAAACAATGTATTTACTTCCGCATCTCTACTTTGCGGAAATTCGACTTTCGCGGGCGATCTCGGAACGCATCCCCCGCGAAAAGCGAGGGAACACTGTATTTACATCAGCGCTACAGCAAAGGTGGGATTGGACTATAAGACGACAAAAGAGAATGCGAAGTTAAGGAAGATATTGGCAAAATCGTTTTTTATTATGGCAGAAGAATTAAATGTATTTGATGCATGGAGAAGGACGTTTCCACAAAAAATGCCACGTACATTTTATTCCTCTGTTTGTCAAGAACAGACATGTTGGGGATATCAATGGATTTATTATCCAATACACAAAATACAGATATTGTAACTGGGCTGACCATAACCCCATAACAACCATTTGGAAAAGACAAATGAAGAAATATTGAATGAGAAAGAATTTCAACAATTTGTAGAAAAAGAAATGGGACTTTTCTTTAAAGAAAACAAGAAGAGTGATATTTCGCTTCAAATTGTAATGGGACATAGCAAAAGCATATAACAGGGGATTGGTTATGAGATATATGAGAAATAAGAAATAAACAAAGAAGAGATTAAAAAACTAGAAGAAGAGTATAAGAAACTAGAAAAGGAGCCTCAAAAAGACACTCAGTATAAAAAGATTAAAAATATGAAGGACCTGAAGACACATAAATTGTATATGAATGAAAATGAAGAGGTGGTAAGAAAAATAAAAATGAGTAAATAAAACTCTCTTAAATTTGCAAATAAACCAGGGAGGTGGTTAGAGTACAAGATTAAGAAGAAAAAGGAAAGAAAATTGGAAGGGAATTTACAATATTGAAATGAGAAAAAGAAAGAAGATAGCATGGACATATTGTAAGAACTTATATAAACAAGAAAAAATTACTGAAAAGAATGTAAGGCAATATTTAGAAGAAATGGAATTGCCTAAAATACCAGAAAAATACCAGTTGCCAGTCTGTTAAATGTAAGATGAATTGTGATCAGACTCACTCAGGGAAGGGACGAGAGAGAGAGAGGAAGAGGAAGTAGAAAAGGGAGGGAAGAGAGAGAGAGAGAGGAAGAGGAAGTAGAAAAGGGAAGGGACAAGAGAGAGAGAGAGGAAGAGGAAGTAGAAAAGGGAGGGAAGAGAGAGAGAGAGAGGAAGAGGAAGTAGAAAAGGGAAGGGACAAGAGAGAGAGAGAGGAAGAGGAAGTAGAAAAGGGAAGGACGAGAGAGAGAGAGAGGAAGAGGAAGAGGAAAAGGGAAGGAAGAGAGAGAGAGAGAGGAAGAGGAAGTAGAAAAGGGAAGGGACGAGAGAGAGAGAGGAAGAGGAAGTAGAAAAGGGAGGGAAGAGAGAGAGAGAGAGGAAGAGGAAGTAGAAAAGGGAAGGGACAAGAGAGAGAGAGAGGAAGAGGAAGTAGAAAAGGGAAGGATGAGAGAGAGAGAGGAAGAGGAAGTAGAAAAGGGAAGGAAGAGAGAGAGAGAGAGGAAGAGGAAGTAGAAAAGGGAAGGAAGAGAGAGAGAGAGGAAGAGGAAGTAGAAAAGGGAGGGAAGAGAGAGAGAGAGAGGAAGAGGAAGTAGAAAAGGGAAGGGACAAGAGAGAGAGAGAGGAAGAGGAAGTAGAAAAGGGAAGGATGAGAGAGAGAGAGGAAGAGGAAGTAGAAAAGGGAAGGAAGAGAGAGAGAGAGAGGAAGAGGAAGTAGAAAAGGGAAGGAAGAGAGAGAGAGAGGAAGAGGAAGGAGAAAAGGGAAGGAAGAGAGAGAGAGAGAGGAAGAGGAAGTAGAAAAGGGAAGGGACGAGAGAGAGAGAGGAAGAGGAAGTAGAAAAGGGAAGGAAGAGAGAGAGAGAGAGGAAGAGGAAGTAGAAAAGGGAAGGGACAAGAGAGAGAGAGAGGAAGAAGAAGTAGAAAAGGGAAGGACGAGAGAGAGAGAGAGGAAGAGGAAGAGGAAGAGGAAAAGGGAAGGAAGAGAGGGAGGCAGAGGGAGGGGAGTCTTAGGAAAAGAGGGGAAACAGACTGGCCATAGAAGTATGATCGGTTCAGAATTAGGATATTGGTTTATGTTATATTGGATAAGTATTAATATACATGTTTATATGCCTAAAAAATATCCAAGTTACACAAGATCTCACCACCTGCTGCACTCCGTCCTTAAATGCCCGACGCTGCTTCCTCCTTGGTTGCAGAGCCCTGGACTGCCCCCTTGCCCCTGCGGACAGAGGAAACACCCCCCCCCCACGCTCACGTGGGCAGCCCCCCGCCCAGACACATGACCCCCCCTCTCTTGGGGAGCTCAGAGTAACCTCTCAGTAGCTGGACCCTGAACGAATGCACAACCGAACCCACCCAGGCAGCCCTGTGCGCTTGATTTAATATATTTAATATATTCAATATATTTGTTTGTATAATATAAATTTATAAATATAAAAGTACAGTAATACCTCATGATACGAACTTAATTGGTGCAAGGAGGAGGTTCGTAAGACGAAAGGTTCGTAAGACAAAACATTGTTTCCCATAGGAAACTATGTAAAGTCAATTCATCCGTGCAACCAAAAAAACCCCCGCAAAAAAACGGCTTTCGGCGACTGCTGGGAAGCGGCACGGCTGTTTTAAAAGGTGACAGCCGGCCTGTGGGGCTTCCCAGCACCCCCCCGAACCCCAAACCCGGGTTTGGGGGGGTGCTGGCAAGCCCCCAAGGCCGGCTGCGACCTTTTAAAACAGCCGCGCCGCTTCCCAGCTGTCTCCCGAAGCCGAACGCGGAAGTTCGGCTTTGGCGTTCGGCTTCGGGAGACAGCTGGGAAGCGGCGCGGCTGTTTTAAAAGGTCGCAGCTGGCCTGAAGGGCTTCCCAGCACCCCCCCCGAACCCCGAACCCGGGGTTCAGAAAAATTTTGCCTCTTCTTACGAACTTTGTTCGAGTTACGAACCGGTGTTCGGGAGGCTTCTGGGAAGCCCCACCGCCCGGCTGTCACCTTTTAAAACAGCTGCGCGGCTTCCCAGCAGTCTCCGAACGCCGGTTCGTAACTCGAAAAAAGTTCGTAAGAAGAGGCAAAATTTTTCTGAACCCCGGGTTCGTATCACGAGTTGTTCGTAAGACGAGGGGTTCGTATCTTGAGGTACCACTGTATATTTAGTTTATAGGCAGTAATCACCTGCTTCCGAAGGCCAGGGGAGTAAGGGGCCTGCACAAGGCCCCCAGCCTGCCTACCGTCCCTGCCCACCTCTCCCCTCTTAGCAGCACCCACCTGACGTACTTAAGCAAGGTTGTGTCTGCGTGTATCACAAAACACCCACTCGGCTGAATAAAGAAATGGACTGGAAAGTCTCCGCTGCGCTACCCTTGGGTCCTGGCAGCCGGCCGGTTTCGCTGGGGTCCCTCCTCGGCCAGCCAACTGGGGCAGGAAGCTCCCACCCCTCCTGTGTCCCGGGCCCTGCTGGAGCCCCTCCCCAGGCGGCGTTGGTGGCAGGGGATTCTGGGCAGTGCAGTCCCAGCACACGCCTGGCTGGACCCCTGGGTTGCAGAAGCCTCCTGTTCACCAGCAGGCGGGCATTCAGGCCCCGCCTTGACCGGCTGGGAGCAGCTGTGGCTTGGCCGCTGGGTCCCAGGGACCGATCCTTTCATCGGACGATGGGGCTTTAGCCCACTGCTGTATTGTATCTGTCAGTGTTGAGTAAAGATGAGGACTTTTTAATTAGGAAATTTGAAAAACAAATATTCAAAGTACTGGTAAAAAAAAACCCCTCAAACAAAGCTGGGATAAAAATAGAGGAAAATAGAAAAAGTATTAAAAACGTAGAAAAAAATGCCATAACCAGTAAAAACCCACAACAAACAATTTTTTAAAAAACCCAACAAAGCCATTGGGCAAATTCTGAAGTGTCCAGTCAGACAGATGGAAGGAAACCTTGGTCTTAAACGTATGGCCGGCTTCCGGGAGAAGGAGGTCAGCTGCCCCTGGACCTTGCGGGAGACTCTGGCTCTCCGCCCGGCACAGGCTGAATGGGGGGGGGGGGGAGGGAGCAAGAGGACGCCGGCCGGGGACACCGCAGCCAGAAGGGGAGGGAGGGGCCTCTGAGAGCCAGCCACCGAATGCCCAGCTGCATCCAGCTCAGGGAGATCCGGGCAGGTGGCCTTCTGCAGGGGTGTGTGTGTGTGTGTGTGTGTGAGAACCACTGTCGGCTGAGTGAAAAATATGTGGAGGCAAGAGCCACGACTTGCACCGGACAACGGGACACAAGGAGATAAGAGCGAGAGTGGCCTCGCGACACCACCGCCTGTGTCCCCGCACCTCATGTGCGTTGACCAGTCTGGTGTTATTGTCGTGTGTTGAAGACACACACACACCATCACTGCTTTTGGACATTTTGCTCCTCATGAAAGGATGTGTCACTCACTCACTCCACGTTCGGTTCCCCTTGCAGTTGGCCGTGTGCAGGGCTCTGGTGGGCAGCTGACCATAAAGATCCACCGGGGCTCTTTCACCTCACTGGGGTCAGCCTGGTTCCCCATTTGGCTGAAACTGGTGTCTTGTGACCAGTTGTGACTATTATGGGTGTTTTTTCAAAGCACCAAGCTGTTGCCCCCAAAGGGTTCCTATCACCCCCAAATTCACCACAGCCCTTCGGTTGGACACTGCTTCAACTCCACCGGTTCATCAGTTATCGCACCAGGCGGTGAGGACGCGAGCCCCCCGCACTCACCCCCTGGCCGACCAGGGTTGATCTGGCGTGAAACTCACGTAATCGGCCGTAAGTGGAGTTCTGTCGTATCCTGAGGTCTTCGGAGGAGCGATAGAAGCCGGCCCCCGCAGCTGGGCTCTGGGCAGGACTACGATCTGTGGGCAGGCAGAAACACAGTGGGGAGGGGGAGCCTCTAGCGGCCCAGGACGGCAACTGCCATGAAAGCAGACGGCTCCTTTTGGCCCAACCCCCCCCCCCCCGAAGAGGAAGAAGAGGAAGAGGCGACGCCCCTGCCCTTGGGGCACAAGCACAGGCGGAGTGCGGGAGAGGCAGAATGGCCCACAATCCTTTTCCTGTGGGCAGCGGAGGCGGGGTGGGTGGGGGGAGAAGGGCACAGGGCAAAAGACGGGTGCCCCCCCCCCCCAGCAGTTGGTCCCCTGCCATCTTCTACTTCAGGGAATTCCTGAACCTCACAACGTAACACAATAAACCATCTGCCACGAATCCTTTTTGGGAAGAATCCCCCAGAATAGAGCTGGGAGGGACCTCGGAGGTCTTCTAGTCCAGCCCTCTGCTCAGGCAGGGGACCCTGGCGTCTTCTTAAGACCACCACCCCCGCCCCCCATGAGGAAGCACCCACAACGTCTGGCGGAAAGCCCTGGCTAATGGCCCCCACCGTTCTGAAGTTTCCCCTCCATTAAAGGCTGCAGAAAAATCTCTCCCCCCCACCCCCCACCCCCCGGTATTGATCAGAGCCGCCAGCTGCCCCCTCCTCCCTGCGAGGCACCCTGGGAAGGTCACTCACTTATGCTTGAGACAGATTTGCCAATATCTGCCAGGGACCGGTGGATGGACTTCTTCATCTGGTGCCGGTGCTTCCTCAGGAGCACGTAGCTGATTTTCTCCCGCAGCTCCGGCTTCAGAAGGCCTCCGTCTATTTGCTTCTCAATGACGTGGTCTGAAAAACACAGCCAACATCTGCCCAACTTCTGTCCCTCCTGTCTGACTCTTGGATTTCAGACTTGGGTTTTTTTGTCCTTGCTCTTTTTGGGGGGAGATTTCAATAGAAATGGGAGATGGAACCTTCATAAGACAACGTTAGCTGTGTCCAGCCTCAAAGACATCCTGGCCTGCTGCGGAAATTAAGCCATTTTGCCAACGTCTTTCAAGGTGGTTTCTGGGAATGCTGGCTTGCTACCCACAGACCCCAAACGGCTGCACAACGAAATTCACCAAGACGTATTTCAACCTTTGAACGGGCAGCAACGTAAAATCTACACGTTTTTTCAAATATCTTCAGACCTAAAAGTTACATAAACACGTAACGATAGTTTAGTTGATGATAACACAAAATACGTCCATCAGTGGATATAAAACTCAAACCCAGGAGAGGACAATCCACAAGCCACGATGAGGCCACCGTTGAAAAACGTTCAAAAGTTACAGCTGGCAACTGAGTGGCCCCGGCTGCCCTCGTGCTTCTGGGTGCAACTCAGGGCCTGCGTCCAGCTTAGTTGAGTGGCCGTCTCACCCACGCTTCCAGAGGAGGCAGGCTCCGAGCCTGGTTGACCGGGGAATTCTGGCGGGCTGGGCGCAGGAGAAGAACCTCCTCTGCCGTCGCTCCTGGCCTTTGGAACACCCTGCCCCCTGAAGCAAGGTGGGATCCAAACAGTGGTGGGATTCCATTATTTTTAGTACCGGTTCTGTGGGCGTGGCTTGGTGGGTGTGGTTTGCTGGTCATGTGAGTAGGTGCGCATGGCCAAATCAATGTCACACCAATCTGCTCATTTCCTGATGAGCTGAGTGACTCAGGAGAAGAGGAGGAGCCTAGGCTTGATGCTAGGGCACGCAGGGCAGTTAGCAGGCATGACTGGTTCTGTAGGAGGAGGTCTTCGTGTGAGCAGAGCTGCAGGCTAATTCGCCACAGTTATTTAAAGCATAAGCACCTAGAGTCACTTGCTGGAGACAATGTGGTTGATTTACTTATTTAACTGACTTGCCTGTTTTTTGAACCCTGGATCACCAGAGCCCTTTCTGCTTGTAGGAACTTTCCATCCCAGCTAATTAGAGGAGTTGTGGTCAGCAAATAGCATTGTTTGCCAAGAGCGGTCGTTTCTAAGGGGACTCAGCACAAGGTCCCTTTCCGCCCTACGAGGATTTCACCACAAGCACAAACGCATCACCTTCTTCTTCCAGAGTGGCCAAAGGGAACTGCCCAAAACAAGGTCCCCCGGTTGCATAAGAGACATTGTAGGTGCTGCAAAACAGGCTACAGTCTCATTACCCGAAAACCCTGGACTTTGGCCGCATCCCGTATACGCAGCCTTGGGGTGGGGGGAGTTTCCTATCTATAACATTTATTTATTACTTAGATTTGTATGCCCCCTAAGGGGGGCGGGAAGGAGGCAATCCCCAGGGATTAACGACAGAAACGCAAGTCCTGTGAGAAAAGGGAATTCTCTGAATCCCAAGATGGGACCACTGGAGGGTCCCAAGGGAGACCGGCGTGCTCGAGGCCCCCGGAGGGTCCTGGGAAATGGTCCCTTATGCCCAAACGAGCCACAGGACGAGAGCCATGGACAGATGCTCTCCCTGAAGGTTATTATAACGCACGGGGGGTCCACTCTGGATGTCAGCTTCT
Organism: Erythrolamprus reginae; assembly: GCF_031021105.1. NCBI lineage: Eukaryota > Metazoa > Chordata > Lepidosauria > Squamata > Dipsadidae > Erythrolamprus > Erythrolamprus reginae. The sequence continues at coordinate 337,929 of NC_091961.1, forward strand.
CTCTTCACCTTCCAATGAGATCAGAGAAGGGTGGGAGGGCGCATTGTTATGCAGGGCAGGCCGGAGCCGCAGAAAGTGGGGGCTGGTTTGGGGGGCTTTCAGCTTCTCCTCTGATTTGATTCAGGCACCAGAATGCAAGGAAGCCCAGAGCGAGGGGATCTCTCCTGCCTTGGGGGGCTCCCTCCCGGCCTCTCCCCCCAGAAGGAAAGAGGCCCAGATGTCAGTGTGCTCACAGCCAGGTGTGAAACCCGGGGGGCTCTTTCATCACAGGGGGGCCTGAAGCCCACGTTCAACCAGAAGAGCCAGTCAGGTGTGAAGCCATTAGGAGGACTGGGCAAGACAAAGGCCGCAGCAGCTCAGGCCACCTTGGCCAGCGTGGTCATCCTGTCTGTCTCTTCTGCCGCTTCCAGTCCCCTCCGTGCATGGAAAGAGCCCCCCCTCCCCGTGCAACTCTAGTCTCGTGTAAGGCGGGGGTCACCTTCCAGCACGACCCTCTAAGGCCGTGATGGCCAGAACCAGCCCCCCCCCCCTCCAGAGGATTCGGCCGGGCCCCGGTGAGAACGACTCGCCCTGGGTGCCAGGAACGGGCCGAGCTGGAAGCGGCTTTAACAGGCGGTGCGTCTGTTCAGCCTCATATGCCCCAAATTACGCAGGGGTCCAACATCAAATGGATCTGATAGGAATACAGAACGCAGGTGACCATCCTCTCTGCAAGGTGTCCCATGCTCCTGAAGCCCTGGCTGGTGCACCTGAGCCTTCCTATCTGCACCCCTGGCCCCCACAGGGCTCTTTCCTTCAGTGGGGCAGGGCTTGGAGAGGCCGGGCCTGGGCAAGTCTTGCCTTACCTATGATTTGGGGCAGGAAGTAGCCATCCAGGTCTAACAGGATGGTTCCCATCTGCAGGCAGGTGCGCAGTTCAAACAAGCTGTGCAAAGTCAGAGTCGATACGTGAGGTTTACTCCATCGCTCCCCTCCTTCTTCCACCTTCTCTTCAAACTTAATCCATCTGAAACAAAGAAAGAGGGCCGGGTCCTATTGTTCTCCCGTATCTCCTCTTCTTCCATTCTTTCCTTCTTCCTAAATCTTCTCTTCTATTATTTCTTATATTTTACTATGAGTACATCATGTATTTTACTATGTGTATACCAACTAAAACCCACATTGTGTATTGGACAAAATAAATAAATAATAAAATAAAACAAATAAATAAATAATAAATAATATTTTTTGCCACATGGAATGGTCTGTGGGAATGACCTGGGAGACAAGAGCCACAGACTGGACATGAGTAAGATAAGACACATGGCAAACATTCCAGAGGGAACATGAGAAGAACCTGAGAAGAGCCAAAGGCCACCGAGTCCAGCATTCTGTGTCCCACAGTGGCCCCGCCACCAATTGTCCATGGGGGTCTTGAGTAGAAGAAGGCCAGACCCTCCCTTTCCCTTGACCCCCAACAAATGGGACCCAAGGGAACCCTGCCTGCCTCCACCAACATAGAAGCGGCACTTGGACGTCCGTTTCAATCACCACCATGGATACACTCGGCATCCACGAATCTGTCTCATCCTGCCTTGAAGCTCTCCAGGCTGACAGCTGTCACGACCTCTTCTGGAAGGGAATCCCATCAACCAAGGACCCTCTGGGTGAAGAAGAAATATTTCCCTTGATTTGTCCTCCCTTTCTCACCTGTGAGCTTTAGGGAGGGGCCCCTCGTCCTCGTATTGTGCGATAGAGAAAAGAATTTATCTCCATCCCCCTTTTCTACCCCATGGTTTTCCCAGTTTCTTAGGGTAAGAGGTGAAGGGACCCCAACCCTTACGATACAGTTAGGAGACGTGTGTAGCTCTAATCCCAGCACTGCTCTTGGGTTGAACAATCTTCATGAGATGGTGATGGATGAAGATCACATTTCCTCTCGGTATAGCTTTGGTTTTGCCCATGTGTGCACAATATTATGCCTATTGCTGTGGGGGAGGGGCATCACGGCCCCCATTTGGTTATTTCTCCTTGATGCTGTGCCAGGGACAAGAGGAGGGGGTGTGCATTTAATACCACTGAAGTTCCCCCCCTCTGGGCCTCTTTTCTAGGGGCACACGAGGTGCAACATAGGGGACCAAGAAGCCTGTAAGTCAAACAAGGGATGAAAGGCCTCATCCAGGGCCCCCTCTTTCCCCACTGAAATTGAAGACAGCTTTCAAAGTGGCGTTAGAGCCACTGACCAAGAGGACAGTCTGGTCCCAAAGTTTCCCATGGGCAGGATAGATTTCAAAGGGCTGATCTCCCTCCATCGCCACCAAAGCTGCTTGAAGAAGCAGGAGAAGACTAAGAACCACAGAGGTGACCACAGGGGTCCCTCTGCCACCCTTCTCAGCCATTCACCGTAGCGGTCCAGAACCCGCGGATTGAGCCTTTGTAGCCAAATGCCCCCCCCGCCCCCCCAGTTTTCCTACCTGGCCGCCTCCTTCCACTCCATTTCTTCTCCATCATGTTGGAGAGTGTCCATCTCGGTGAAGAGTGTTGGGTTGGGGGGGTCATCGTCCTCACCCAGGATGTAGCGGAGGCGCTCAGCCGCGGGCGACACTAAACCAGAGATGGAAAGCGGATGAAGGACGGGCAGAACCTGCCCAGGAGGCTTCCAGCCCGGTCCAAGCAGCCAAGCGGCTGTGGAAACCTAAGGGCCGTGCTGCAGGGGCATTTCTCCCCTCATCGTCCAGCAGCAAAAGGGATGGAGCCGTTGGGGGCCAGTTTCAGCAAGCAGCTGCCCTCTTTCAAACTACTATTCCCTGCTGACACTTGGGAATCAAAGACAGAAACGTGGTGACTTTCGCTCGTCTCTGCTGACTCCCAGCAAATCTATTCCTTGAAGAACTGTCATGGGATTCGAGAGGGGCACAGGCGGGAAAACTTTAACACACACACACACACACCCCGTTCACAACCCCCAACCTGATTTTTCTGACCTCGGTGGGCACCCATACAAGCTAAAGAGACTACGGTCACTAGGGACAAAGCCGGCCTAAAGCCCGGCAGGTTCCCTTGGGGTTCGCTTGTCAATTATCAGCGTGCCTGTCTTCAAAATGACCGACTACAGGACGTGTCCTTCCTGGACTGGAACGGAGGATTTGGCTGCCCGAGACAGGGGACATGATTGACAGCCAGGACTCCCAAAGGGGGTGGGGGGTGGGGCAGCAGCCTCCCATCTTCTCCGAGGCAGAGCGCTGTCCCCCTGGCCAGCAAGTGCCGACTTTCTCCCTTGGGGACCGGGAGACACGGCTGACCCCAAAGCCCTCGAGTGGAAAGGCACCTCGGTCACAAGAAAGAAGGAAACGGAGCCAGCAAGAAAAAGGCCTCGCATTCATGACAATTCCTACCAGTTTAACATGAGGCTTTTCCACCACAATGGTCACGGTGGGGGTGGGGGGGTTGGGGGAATAGGCTGTCCATTGTATTTTAGCCCAATCCGATTAACCTAACTAAGCCTTAACACTGAACTGGCAGGACCAAGGAAATACAGGCAAAGCACTCCAGACCTCAACCTTTGGCTGGTCCATCTGTTTCTGGACTGTCCAGGGATCTTTGGGGCGAGGAAGGGCAAGAAATAAAATAGCACTTCTAGGTAAAGGGGACAGAGATGTAACTGATGTGGGTGATTTCTGTCCCCGACCAATGAGGATAAAGCAGTTTTTGGAAGCTTATGAAAAGGGAGCTGCAAATAAAATAGATGTAGTTGTTGATGATAAGGGGCAAACTAATAATGAAAATAATGTTCTTCAGGTAATGTGCACGAATGCTCGAAGCTTGAGCAACAAGCTCTGTGAATTAATGGCCATAATATCTAGAGATAATTTGGACCTGGTTGCCATAACTGAGACATGGTTTAAGGATTCTAATGAATGGGAAATATCCATACCAGGATATACACAGTATAGGAAGGATAGAATAGAGAGAAGGGGAGGTGGAGTAGCCATTTATATTAAAGAAAGTCTAAAAACAACACTAATTCAAAATACATGTCAAGATCTAGAGACTCTCTGGATTTGCATGCAAAATAAAGAAGGTTCTGTCATTAGAATTGGGGTGATCTATAGGCCTCCAGGGCAATCTGAGGAATATGACAACAAGATGGTGGATGAAATTACCCAAATGGCAGTAAAGGGAGATATTGTGGTTATGGGTGATTTCAACATGCCTGATGTTGACTGGAATATCCCCAGTGCCCTTACATGCAAAAGTAAGAATATAGTAGAGGCCTTTACAGGAGCAGCTCTGGCACAGCTGGTTAAGACACCAACTAGAGGGGAGAATATTCTAGATTTAGTTTTTACGAATGGGAATTGGGTTTCAGATGTCAAGGTGGGAGAAAATTTAGGATGCAGCGACCATCTATGTTTGTGGTTTGATGTAAAAACGCATTGTGAGCAATCCTATAATGCAACCAAAGTATTGGATTTCAGAAAAACAAATTTTAATGCAATGGGGGAATATTTAGATAACGAATTAAAGGGGAGGGATAAAATGGCAGGAGCGAGCACCCAGTGGACTGTATTAAAAAAGGCCATCTTAAAAGCCACTGGACTGTATGTAAGACAAATAACTAAAGGTAAAAGGAAGAAGAAACCGCTATGGTTTAGCAATGATGTAAGGGCTATAGTCAATGAAAAAAAGGCTGCCTATAGGAGGTATAAAGAGTCTGGAAGTATAGCTGATAGGGAGGTGTATAAAATGAGACAGAAGGAGGCGAAACAGATAATATATGCTGCTAAAGCCTCAAAAGAGGAAGAAATTGCCAAATCTCTAAAGAAGGGGGATAAAACCTTCTTCAGATATATTAGTGATAAGAAGAAGAAAAACTGTGGCATCACGAAGCTTAGTACCGGGAATAATACATGCATTAATGGGAATAAGGAGATTGCTGACCATTTCAATAGCTACTTCTGTTCAGTTTTCTCAAAAGACACCTTACAAAATAATACTATAGAGGGATATAGCATTGCTTCCAGCTGTACGGATTCAGCTCCAGTGATCTTAGAAGCTGATGTCTTAGAAGAACTTGAACGATTAAAGATAAATAAGGCAATGGGTCCAGATGGCATCCACCCCAGAGTTCTTAAAGAACTCAGATCTGTCATTGCTACCCCCCTGACTGATTTGTTTAACCAATCCTTGTTAACAGGAGAAGTTCCTGAGGATTGGAGAATGGCCAGTGTTGTGCCTATCCACAAGAAGGGCAGTAGAGAAGAAGCTGGTAACTACAGGCCAGTTAGCTTGACATCAGTTGTAGTTAAAATGATGGAGACTCTACTCAAAAAGAGGATAAATCAGCACCTAAAAAACAATAACTTATTGGACCCAAATCAGCATGGCTTTACTGAAGGCAACTCATGTCAGACTAATCTCATTGATTTCTTTGACTATGTCACAAAGGTGTTGGATGAAGGTGGTGCCGTGGATATTGCCTATCTGGACTTCAGCAAAGCCTTTGATACGGTTCCACATAAAGAGCTGATAGATAAATTAGTGAAGATTGGACTTAATCCCTGGGTAGTTCAATGGATTTGCAGCTGGCTGAAGCATAGACATCAGAGAGTTATTGTTAATGGCGAGTATTCTGAGCAGAGTCAGGTTACAAGCGGTGTGCCACAAGGGTCTGTTCTGGGTCCTATTCTTTTTAATATGTTTGTGAGTGACATAGGGGAAGGTTTGGTAGGGAAGGTTTCCCTATTTGCCGATGACTCTAAAGTGTGCAATAGGGTTGATATTCCTGGAGGCGTCTGTAATATGGTAAATAATTTAGCTTTACTAGATAAATGGTCAAAGCAATGGAAACTGCAGTTTAATGTTTCCAAATGTAAAATAATGCACTTGGGGAAAAGGAATCCTCAATCTGAGTATTGTATTGGCAGTTCTGTGTTAGCAAATACTTCAAAAGAAAAGGATTTAGGGGTAGTGATTTCTGACAGTCTCAAAATGGGTGAACAGTGCAGTCAGGCAGTAGGGAAAGCAAGTAGGATGCTTGGCTGCATAGCTAGAGGTATAACAAGCAGGAAGAGGAAGATTATGATCCCGCTATATAGAATGCTGGTGAGACCACATTTGGAATACTGTGTTCAGTTCTGGAGACCTCACCTACAAAAAGATATTGACAAAATTGAACGGGTCCAAAGACGGGCTACAAGAATGGTGGAAGGTCTTAAGCATAAAACGTATCAGGAAAGACTTCATGAACTCAATCTGTAGAGTCTGGAGGACAGAAGGAAAAGGGGGGACATGATCGAAACATTTAAATATATTAAAGGGTTAAATAAGGTCCAGGAGGGAAGTGTTTTTAATAGGAAAGTGAACACAAGAACAAGGGGACACAATCTGAAGTTAGTTGGGGGAAAGATCACAAGCAACATGAGAAAATATTATTTTACTGAAAGAGTAGTAGATCCTTGGAACAAACTTCCAGCAGCCGTGGTAGATAAATCCACAGTAACTGAATTTAAACATGCCTGGGATAAACATATATCCATCCTAAGATAAAATACAGAAAATAGTATAAGGGCAGACTAGATGGACCAGGAGGTCTTTTTCTGCCGTCAGACTTCTATGTTTCTATGTTTCTATGTCTTTGTTCAGATTGGGGCCTATGGTGAAGTGTCAACAAAATCCGTTATGTTTTTCAGTAAACCACAGTAATAAACTATGACCTTCCACAATGTAATATAATATATAGAATTTATAGAATTGTATTGTGTATATGTACATGTATATGTAACATAAGGTATATATGTATATATGCTTTATGGAATATCAGAAATCAAAATGTTGTAATGACAAAGTGTAAGAATGTGTAGCATAGATAGAGCAATGGAATTTGGCTTAGAAATGTGGAATTGAAAAACTGGCCAAACCATCAGGAATGGCCAGATGGAGCCCACAGGTATATGGGCATTTTACAGTTAAATAACATAGGTGGACAAGTTTAAAATATGATTAATAAAGAATACATTCAAAGAGTGAGAAAATAGCTAAAGACAATGGGTTATAGAAACATAGAAGACCTCATGGTCCATCTAGTCTGCCCTTATACTAGATGGACCATGAGGTCTTTTTCTGCCGTCAAAGTATTGGTGGAATCACCAGGGTTAGGTTGTTTAAATGGTTTAAATCACCAGGGTCAGGTGGGTTACTACCCAGACTTCTGAAGGGGCTTTCAGACACGATTTTAGAAACACTCAGCTAGATCTTCCGAAGGCCCTGGAACACCAGGAAACTACCAGAGAGGGCCCCCTGATGGGATCCCCAACTTCAAAAAAGGGGGGAAATGGACCCAGGAAGCTACAGATCAATCAATCTCATAGCAATGTCTGGAAAGATCCCAAAAATGATAAATCCGCTTCATCCGATGACCTTAGGAGCTGCCCCCGCATTCCCTCAAAGGGTCAGTTGGAGACTGGGCAAAAGTGACTCAATTCTGCTGGATCCAGGGAAGGCTTCGGGGGGGGGGGGGCGCACAACGCTTCCCTTATTAATGGTTGCAGGAAGGACCTGCAATTCCACAGCTCCACCTTCCAAGGGCTCCTCCGTTCCCTCTACCGTGAGAAGGGAAGCGGTCACCACGCTAAGGAGGGCGGCTGGGTGCGACTCAGCGGACGCACTAAGTGCCGAAAGATGCGAACGTTTTGCCATCCATGCTGCCACTAAATAAGTCCTAATAGCAGCGTTAAGATTTGGTGTTGCTGGTTCTCCAGAGCTGCTCTCGATGTCTCTTCTGGCGCTGATGATGATGATGATGATGGTAAAAAATGTTCTTTCCGCGTGTTAAAAGCAAGAAAAAGGTCAATGAAACAGCCAGTGCCCTACTGGCAGCCGAGGCAGCCGAGAGAGAGAGCAGGGCGGCTTCATTCATTCTTTGCAGCCGTCTTCGTGCAAAAGGGAAAAACAGCCCAACCGACCCAAAACAGAACCATGAAAGGCAGCTGCCCCACCCTAGAGGAGTCCAAAGCACCAGGACAGGACGGTGGCAGGGGGGGAGAGACAGGCCTGGGTCCTGAAGAAGCTGGCAGATGGCATCTCACAACCACGGAACCCATATTTTCACGGATTCTGCAGCATGTAGATACTTCAAGTCAAATGAGAAAATTCAGAAAACATCTAAGGCAGAAATTTGTTTTTTACTTCGTATTCATTTATACCTCTCAAGTTTGGAAGCCGCTTTCTCAAGGCAGTGCCTCCTTTTTACTGTGGTCTTTTCCCATCTTTTGCATTCCACTTACACTGTTTTAAATTTTATTCGGAGATTACCTGAGCTTAAGAAACCTCGGCTTCAATTCAAATGCAGGGAGCGCATTCCTGGTCCCATAGGAATTCCAACTTTTACCTCCTTTATTATGGAGTTTGGATAAATCTTGAAGATGCCTTTCTGGGCAAGACGCCCGCTTCTTCCGCGTCCTTCTCCTACTTCTCAAAGTTTCCAAATCAAAGTTTCCAGGTGCCGGCTTCCTGAAAGGTTTCCTCCAAGGGTTCTGGGAAGGTCTGCGGCTCCTCTTCACTTCAGGAGCCCCCTTCGCTCCCAGAGCCCCTCCGTCCCGTCCCCGCACGTCTAGGAAGAGGAGGGCAAGCCTGGCTGGGCCAGAGTCCCTCTAGTTGCCCCCTGCCTTCTATGCCTTGGAAGGTCACCTAAACGCCCCCCTTGTATGCAAATAGTTGCACCGCTTGCTAGAAGAGGCAAAATTGGCTCCCCTGGCCCTGGCTCCTCTGCAGAACTTCCTAAACTTTCAACAAACCTCAGACATACGTAGAGATGGAACTTCTCGAGTGACCTCTTCTCTTTTTAACCAAAAATACAGGGAAGGGCTCCTTACCTGGGAATGGTCGGAGCTTCTCCCCCATTTTCCTCGGGCAAAAGAGCTGACCACAGCACAAGCCACGCCACTTCCTAGCTTCAAAGACCAGCAGGAGCTGCAGCCACGAAAATAACCCCCACCTTCTGGCTACTTGGATAACCAGATTATGAGGCCTGTCAATCCTCTCCTTCACTCCCAGCCCCCCTGACACAAAGCCAGCAAATCAACGGAGCTTCTGTGCTGGGGGTGGGCTTGCTGGTGGGGCTCTGTGCAAAGGGGAGGGGGTGCAAGCTGGCCCGCGTCACCCTTCCCATCTGCGGAGACTGTAGGGCTGCCCAGACGGCAAAGCCAGGAACGCACGGCCACACTAGTCTGGGGGTCAGCGACTGGAGGACAGAACTTGTTTGGTTCTTGGGGTCACATTTCAGGAACGGCACTCAAAGGGAACCAGACCCTCCCCACCCCCAACAGCACGGGGCCACCACTAAACCGCCCACGATGTCAGTACTTGGGTGGTGGCACCAACAGAAGATGATGAGCCCAGAGAGCCCCCGAGTGACCAGGGTCTGTTCCCGGGAGAACGATGGAGGAGGGGAGGCAGGCGCCCGCCCACATCGCAGGGAAAGAGTGAGGGAGGGCGCGAAGCCAAACATGTGCCCACCCACCCTGCCTGTCGGCCCCCGGAAAGGAGGCAGGGGAGGCCCAGGTGCCCTTCGCCTCTTGAGGGGGGCAGGTCAAGCCCCCCACTTGGTCCTCACTGTGCAACGAATGGCGCCCACTTTCTGCAAGCCCACCGGCTCCAGTCGGGGCACGTCGCACCTTCGAAAGGGTGGGCAGTCACGAGCCCCGTCCGTGCATTTGCACACACACATGTGCACGTTCGGACGCCAAGGAAGGTGGGCTCACCTCGGCCCCTTCCCCGGTCCCTCCTCCCTTCTGCCTCCGAGGCAGCTGTCTCCATGTGACGGGAGGCTCCCACCCTCCTTCTGCGCAGGCCCCGTTTTGGCTCTTGCGCTGTGAGGGCTGGGGACGATGGCTGCCGAGAGCAGCTTTCAGCCAGCCCTGGAGAGGGGACCACACGGAAGGCCCCGAAAAGCCCCCTCTGCCCCGGCCTGCAGGGGAAGGGGCTGAGAGGCCGGCCTGGCTCCAAGGCCTCCCCTCTGACCGCTGGGGGAAGGAGAAGGGCGGCTGCAGCTCTCACGCAAAACAAGAGAGCCCCCCCCGGTCTCTCTTCCAGCCCATGTCACAAGGGGCACGGGGGCACGTTGCCCAGGGATGCCCCCACTCTGGAAGGCTGGGCGTCCAGAGGCTGGACAATGGCCCTCTGTGGACAGGAGGAGGGCCTGCCCCCCTCCCCGCTTAAGGATTGTCTAAGATCTCAGCAGGAGGCCTTTCTGAGAACACCATAGGAAATAAGCAACTCTTCTGGTATGCGGCCGTTAAGCTTTTATAAGTAGCTTATCAGGTGGGCCGAAGGGAACGTTTCTGCTTTGGGGCTGCGGCCCTTCCAGAAGCAGGACTGGCCATTCCCTGCCGCCACCTCCCAGGCGGAGATCCAAGAATCAAAATGGCCAAGAGAGAAGTTGGGGTCCCCAGGCGGCCTCTCGGGTGTCTTTAGCTAAGGGGCTGGCTCTGTCCCCAGTCAGCAGAAGTTGATTTATCACTGCTATATATATACACTCCAGTCTTAATTATTAATTAACTAATTCTAAAGGTTGCAGGGAATGTATTGGCCAATCAAGAGGCTTTGGGCATCTGGAGGGCTCCCTGTGGGGCTTCCCCGGAAGGGCCTTTGGAAGCGGCAGTTGGTGGCCCCTGTGGCCGGGCAGGGGGTGGGGCAGTTCTCGGGGGTGCCAAGAGTGGCTCCACGAGCTGCCCTGGCTGCGGGTGTGGTCCCAGGTGTTCGCCTTGAGAGCCCTCCCTGGCCTGGGTCCATGAAGCGACTGGGGGGGTCCTCTCAGCCCAGCAGGATTGGCCCAGCGTCCCCCATGCGCCAGCAAAGCAGGCAGGCTGCGAGCCTATTGGCCTTCCCTGCCCTAGGGAACCCCCACCCCACCCCCGTGGGTCTGGCTCCAACCCTCCCGACCCCTCGCAAGGACCTGGGAATGGGGCTCTCTGCCAGTTGGCCTGGGGGGCAGCATTGAACTGGAGGTAGCTGCAGCTGTTGGTTCTATCCCCCCCCTCCTCCTCTTTTAGTTCTAAGGTTTTGTGCATTTCTAGTAATTTATAGATGCCACCTGGAGGTTTTGCATCCTTTTTTCTTTTTAACATTGTCAGAATTACCCTGTGGTAAAATGGATGGCCAATAAATTAAATAAGATAGATAGATAGATAGATAGATAGATAGATAGATAGATAGATAGATAGATAGATAGATAGATGAGATAGAGGGACATAACTGACCCCTTTATATATGGTTTAATTGGACTGTTTTATAATGGGTTTTTATAATTGTTTTTAGTATCAGATTTGTGCTTTGTATTTGTTGTGAACTGCTCTGAGTCTTCGGAGAGGGGCGGCATACATGTCTAATAAATTATTATTATTATTATTAATTATTATTATTATTATTATTATATATTCCTTTTACAGTGTACTGAATAAGACTTGGGTATGTCAATTATCGTGAGAAAATTCCCACCTTTCCTTCACCACAGACCCCCTTTATGGCCACGGAACTCCAAGACTCAAGGTTTAAATCCTAACATTTCTTCCAGTCTTGGTGATGCCACTGTGGCCGCCCAGGGTCTGTGGCCAGGGCCTTTGCCGTGTATGGTGCCCCTTGAAAAGGTGGCCAATGGATTCCTCCCCTGGAACTGCTGGGTCAACGAACAAAGGACCCCAGGTCACGCAAACCTCTCCGAGCACCAGAAACGGCTCCTTCCTTCGGCCTCGGACGGCTTCCTCTTCAGTCCAGCTCTGGTCTGGATTGATCCTAAATTGTCCCGTCCGGAGGGATGAGCTTTAATTAATAGTCCCTCGCGATTGTTTTTCTTTTCTCCGATTTATAGCGTGAAACAAGGAAAGACGTAGAAGGGGCAACGGCTTCCAGCAATCCGAGCAGAACAGGAAGCAATTCAGAAAAACCCACGGAAAAGCTTTGGGGCAGAGAGGAAGGGGGGGCTTTTCAGGAGCTTTTGGCTGGGGGGCGTGGGGGGAACCTGTGTTCTAGAGAATAATTTTCAACTTGTTTTTTAAAAGTACAATCTCAGAGGAAGTTGGAAAGCGACTGTTTTGCATGTGGAATTCGTGAAGGTCTGAAACCAGCCGTTGGCTCCAGTTGGAAAACAGGGAGAGGTAGATTGCTGTCTTGTCTAACAATTGTTTGAAGTTATGACAGTGCTTGTCACCAGGTCTTGCACGTCCAACTGTCACGGCATGGCTGCCCCCGTGGGGGTCTCCTCCTGCCCCCCACACCTGGCTTTGGGCCAGCAAAATTAGAGAAGCTCCCGTGAAGCCCCCGGTCGAGGCCCTGCCTGGGGTGGGGTGCTTTTCCTGACCCACGGGAAGGGGTGTGGTCAGTCTGCTGTGGCTGTACGTCTGCTGCTCACTGCGTAACTGGGCGCCCTTGTATTGCTGGTAAAACCCCATCCGACCAGTAGAGGGCAACAGAGAGGTACAGAAATCTTTGGTTCGTTGCTGTTATCCTGCGATTGCCCAGGCGGGGCAGCCCCACTTATGAGGAGGGGGTGGCCCTCATGATTAGTGGAGAGCGGTGGGAGACCCTCCTGGGCGCCCCCTAACTCACCTCCATTTTTTCCTGGATTCTGAAACTCTTTTCTCATCAAACGTTTAAAACCCTACGTTTTCCTTCCATGCTGCTACTCGGTGCTTCTGCCCCAGATATGCCTGGCCAGCCACCTGCAGCCATCGGAAGGATTGGGCCGCGGCCGAAGTGGAATTGGCCGGTCCTTCTGGCACAGGGCAGAGGGCGCCGCGTGGACCCTGGCCCTGCCTCCCCTCTACTCACTGGTTCTGCTGCTGGCGTGGCCCCCTCCACTCCCGTCACCTGCCCGCCTTCCTCCTTCCGTGTCTGACGGGACCTGCTGTCCATGGGGCCGGTCATCACGCTCCCCGTCTTGGCTGAAGGAAGGTCTCCGTGGGCGCCTTTCTTTCTGGCCGCTATGAGGCATGGGTAGCCCAATGTAAATGGAATGGCCATCTGCTAGAGGAGACAGCCAATCAGCACCAAGAGAGCGGGTGGGAGGGTTCCCCATTGGTGAAAGTACCCCACATTCCCTGCATAGAGGCGGGTGCTGGCAGAGTCTCCCGAGAACGGGACATCTATTGGCCAGGTGTGGCTGGACAGGCTCTGAACTGGGCCCCAGAGCACGAGCTCTCAGTGCGCATGCAAACGCCCAAGGGATGAAACCGCCAGACCTCCACTGGAGAAGTTGAGCGGCCACAGGGGGAACGTCCTTCCTTGGGCCCTTTGGGGGACGCTTCTAATGCCAGGGGTCCGTTTCAAGCCCTGGGAGGCAATAGCACCCAGAAATCGGAGGGTCTCCACTGCTGATACTGGGTTGCCCAATAGGGGGAGAGACCCTAGGGTGGGGGGGTTGTTGCCCCCTCATCTCCTCTACAGTTCTAAGTGGGTTCAGTTCCAGATGCACCGCAGAGGGAGCTGCTCAAAACCATCATCACTACGTTGAATGAGACCAAGGACTTTGCAAACTTCCGTACCTTAATGGGGGACGGGTGTGTGTGTGAATGTCACGTAAATGAGGCACAGCTTACTGACCCAACTGCCTTGCTCGGCTCTGGGAGTTTAAGGGAGTCGGGGTCTGACTGTGCCCTTCGGAGCTGCGTTCCTGCTGGACACAGCCGGGGGGTGGGGGGGTTGTTGCCCCCTCTGGAGGAGGAGAAAGCCTAGAGGAGGAACCTGGGCAGGCCTTTCAGGTAGTGGTGGCCTGGCTGTCCCTTGAAGGAGCAGGTGGGGGCCAATGGGGGGAGGGCTTCCTCTAGCTACACCCTTGGGGGTGCTCGGCAGAGTCTGCAAACAATTCGGGGGTGGGGTGGGGGGCAAGGAAGGGAAGAATTTTCCCGGCTGCAGATTTACGACACACAACTAGAGCACCTCAGTCGCCTTTTACCCAGGGAAGCACATAAGGGAGACCGGGGGGGGGGGGGGGTCCCAAGGGAGGCAGGACATCCGAACCGGAAGGACCCTTGCGCCATGATGGTAGTAGAAGAAGGGGCTCTGCTGAAGCAAGGAGGGGCACCGTGGGGGTGTGGGTGGGGGTGTTTCCCTTACCCTCTTGGTCATCGTATTGCATCCCAAAGGCGCTGAGGCCTCTCTGCCCCATGGCGTCGCTCTCGTACATCATGGGCAGCCAGTAAATGCTGTCATAGATTTAAAGGTAAAGAATTATTAAGTAGCCATGGAATTCTAATGCAGCTAGTGAGAAATTACTAATTCAGCACTTTAAAAGGAAAAAAAATTGAAATAAGAAGCAATGCAAAGAGGAAGGAGAAATGATTATTCCTTTGATGACTAAGGAATAAAAAAAGGAACCCCCACCCCCACCCCAGTCCCTTCGATCTTTCCTACCAATTTACATTCATTTGCCAACAAGATGGATGAAATACTCCTGTTAAAAAGGTGCAATTCTGCCCTGTGCTTTACTGAATCCTGGATAAATGAGGAAATCGGTGACAATAGCCTGCATGTACCAGAGTTTCAGATACTAAGAGCAGACAAGATTGTAGAATTATCTGGGGGGGGGGCAGTGGAGAGGCTTATGTATAACAACAGTTGGTCTCAGGACATAACTATTATACAAAAATTCTGTGATGAAAACTTGGAGTACTTACTTATCAACTGCAAACACTTCTATTCCCCTCGAGAGTTTACATCGTTTCTACTAACTGCAGTGTATAGCCAGCCACCAGGCAATGTAAACAAGGCTTTACAAACCCCAGCTGTTCAGATTATGGAGGCTGAAACCAAATACCCAGATTCACTGACCCTTATTCTAAGTGATTTTAACAAAGTTACTTAAGGAAAGAGCTTCCAAAATATTTTCAGCATGTCAATTGTCCCACTAGAGGCAAGAACACTCTAGACCACCCCTGTACAACACTAAAAGGCAGCTTTGGGCCACTGGGATCATTGCACGATTCACCTTGTACCTGCTTACAGACAGAGATTTAAAAAGCCACAAAACCAACAATTGATTCAGTGAGGACTTGGACGGAAGAAGCAAAGTTAAAGCTTTGGCTGCATAAAGAGGAATATTTCTGAAGACACCTCTGCAGACCTGGATGAACTCACAGACACTGCAAACTAAGACAACTTTACACAAGAACAGTTTTTCCTGAACGCCATCACTCCGCTAAACAAATAATTCCCTCAACACTATCAATCTAGACTACTATTCTTCTTCTCATTTATGACTGCATGACTGTAACGTTGCATATATCCTTATGATTTATATTAATATTGATTGTTTCCTGATCATTAGTACCTATGACAACCATTCACTGTTGCACCTCCTGATTCTAGACAAATGTCTCTTTTCTTTTGTGTCCACTGAGAGCATCTGCTCCAAAGACAAATCCCTCGTGTGCCCAATCACCCTTGGCCAAGAAAGAATTCTGTTCTGTTCTGTTCTGTTTGAAGAAGCAAGGTTCTGAAAAGTGAAGAAAACGAGTAACTAAGAGATAAATAAGAAAAAAATGCAGTTATCCACGAGCCATGTCAGACTGCAGCACCGCAGGCTATAACTCTGCTCACTGCCAGGAGTTCGATTTCTTGGATCCTGAGCAGCCCACGGTTGACTTAACCTTCCCTCCTTCCGGGATCAAGAAAATGAAGACCCAGATTGTTGGGGTCAAGGGAGACTGACTCCGTAAAATGCTCAGGCGGTGCTATAGAGCCTTGTGAAGCGGCATGTAAGCCCAAGTGCCATTGCTAGTGCTGTATTCTAGGAAGCGACATCAGCAGGAGGAAGCGAGTGTAGACAGGTGGCTGGACTAATTTTAGCCATCTCAAGTTTACCTAAATCAGGATCAGGCCTCCTTCCCCCCAACCAGATGGGCTACGTTCGTGTCTAAAACTAACCTGTTTATATCAGCTGTTGAGGGTGGGAATCCTGCTTCCTTGCCCACCTGCTGCCTGGGTGCTGTTTCTAACGGAAGTGGCGCTCCTGTGGAAGAGTAATAAACCTCTTTACAAAAGGAGCCGGACCCTGTGGAGAAACTGTGTATGTGTGTGTGTGGGGGTGATCCTCTCTTGAGGCAGGCGGAGGTGGCCTAGATTCTCCGGCTGCTCAGGCCACAATAACTCCGGAGGGCAGAGCCTGGGAAAAGCGGTGAGCATGTCCGGATTCATCCCCAGGGACCGGAGGGACACCAGAGGGTGCCGAGCCCTGGAGGTTGGGCGTGAAGGGGCACCAAGAAAGCCAATGTGGTCCTGGACTGCATCAACACAGAGGGAACATCAACACCACAAGAAGCAACAATTTTGCTTCACACCACACAGGTGAGGCCCTATTAATTGGAACGATACAAAGAGAGGCTGAGCACCTGGAAAGTCTGCAGACAAGAGCAAGGGAGGGGGAGGGGTCCTCTGACAATCGGTAGCCAGGTGTGTCCGGCCTGTCCAAGAGGGGGGGGCAGCCTTCAGCCTCCTAGGCCCAAGGGGGGGCTCTCACAGAGGAGGAGGAGGGGGCATGGGTCCTATCTCTAAGGCAGGACAAGCAGAGACAAGTGGAAGCCCATGAAAAGCAGACCCAGCCCAGAGAAAGCAGGGGGACAATTCACAGGCAGCCTCCCAGAGGTTCTGGCTGCTCCATCATCCGAGGGTTCCAAGAAGACATTGGGTGACCCTTTTGTGCAGGGTGGAGTGAGGGCCCCCACTTTTGTACGGTTCCTCTGGCCTGGGCTTCACAAAATCACGAAACAGGCTCGTTGTCCCGACAAAACCCCTTTGGATTGGGCTGATGAGGATTCCCAGCCTTCCCAGTCAGCCAAGTCCCACAAACCACAGGAACAAAATTAAACGAGGCGAAACGGCCTTTCCGGTCCTCAGAGAGAGGCCAGGCTGACCGCTTCCAGGTGTGGTGATGCTGCTGTTCGGGGAAAGCTCTGCCCAGCCTTTCTGGCCCATCGTGGGATTGACAGGCCCGAGTTAAAGCCCTGGGCTGGAAAGCAGGCGACAGGGAGTTCTAGTCCCACCTTGGGGCCCCAGCCAGTCCCTCCCCCAGACCTGAGAAGAAGGGGGGGGGGAACACTTATTTATTTTATTTATTGGACTTGTATGCCGCCCCTCTCCGTAGACTCATCCAGGCAGTTGCTGAAAATCAACACGGAATTGAAGATACAGGTACACAGAAAAGGTTTATATGGGAACACACAGCATAGAACAACCTGGTCCCCCCCCCCCCAGTGGAGCACAAGCCAGGCCACTCTGAAGGCAGAAATGGTTCCTTCAACCAAGCACCCAGGGTTTGAGCCCAGGCCTTGTTCCCCTTGGCTGCCCCTGTACAGAATGTCTTGTTTTTGTTAAACCAGGAATGCACATTAATGTTGCAAGTGGTTTGCTCCCCAAGTTCACTTCAGTTAAGTTTCTGAGTGTTTCTGAGCAGTCAGCGGACCCCGAAGGCCCACAAGACCCCACTAAGCGAGAGAGGGGGAGCAGACCCCGCTGCTGAGGTTCCCTGGCCTGGTGAGGAGACATCCAGAGGCTCAACTGAAACAAGCTGCCAACATCTAGAGCTACTACAAGTATTTTCTACTGTTTCAATGCATGTTCATTTCCCAAATGTCCTTTATGGGCGACTGGGAAAGACGTGGTCACGCTTTATGGCAGAAAAATCAATCCCTCCCAATGTCACTTTGGACCCAGCGCTGGCCCCTCCCGCTGGCATCCACCGGCTGGTTATGGCTTCACGCGGGGGACACCAGGGCCTTATTAGATCTATCTGAAAGCATATTAACAGTATATCAACAAAAGTGGAACATATATGCCACCAGAGAACATGGCAAGTGGCTTAACCAGGCTTTCTTATAAATTAAACATCACAGCCCAAATTAAGTAAATGGCTTCAAGCACATCTCAATGAACTAAGAAAATGCTGCAGTAAAGTTTGGGCATCTAGTATTATAAGTAAAAATGGAACAAAAATTCAGACCTTTCTTTTTGTACAAATAGTGCAGACGAATAAGTTCCTGCACCTTCTGAGACAGGAGAATTCTGAAGGCACCTTCAGGCAATGTACTTACAGTTGAACTTCCCGAGAAAGGCTCCAGGCTTCATTCAAGGCACTGGTCAGCTTCTGGCCAGCTGCAGGCTTTGGATCCCACTGAGTCCTGGACAGCGCTCAGAGTCAGCCGGTGGACGCTGGGATCCCATCGACCCACAAATGTGTTGAAATCTGTGTGACGTGACATGGATTGATCCCTTCAGAGCAGCAAGGGACTGGATGGTGGGAGGCTTCTCATGCGCGTACACGAGTGTGTCCAGACAAATTCTGACCCATTTAATATGCAATCAACTTCCAAGTAGCCAATTATCCCACAGCTGATAAAGATAATAAACCGAATTTTTTTCTAGGTTGTGGATGAGTTAAGATTGTTGGTTGCAGGGATAAAGATGCCCGGGCTGAATGTTTCGGTGCGAGTTGGGGGGTCTGAGCGAGCAGACCTGTTGGGACCCTGGCAAACCGAAGGTCATTCCAACGTTGACGGAATCCTTTTTCTTTTTTTAAAGTACTAACACTAAGCATAGTGCTCTTAGGACGATTCCTTCGCATACAGACTTAACCTTTCTCAATATCCTACGAGTTGTGCATTATTACTCCCCACCCAAGGCTGAGAGAGAACCAGCAGCTTGCCTGGAAAAGCCACGGGGGAAGTGAGGATAAAGCCATTGAACCAAACAGAAACACCGCCACTAAAAAAGAAAAAGAAAAAAGTAACAGACACGTAGACCCTGATTTAAAGTGGGCTTAGCTACGATGTCGCTCGATTATTGTTTCCCAGCAACTCCTGGGGGCTTTTAAGCGCCTCTGTCTCTGCTCCCCTTCCACCTAATGGAGAAATCTGTTTCTACAATTAGTTAAAGTTTTGGAGCAGTGGTTCTCAACCTTTCTAATGCTGTGACCCCTTAATCCAGTTCCTCATACTGTGGGGACCCCCAACCATAAGTCCAGCGCCAATTCTCCCAACAGAGCTTGAAGCTGATTGGCAGGAAGGTCAGAGGGACCCTCCCACTGTGAACGCCTGATTGGTTGCGTAACTGTAAAAATATCTTCCAAGCATCCAGAATAGAAGCTTTAGTTCCTAACACCAGGGGAGATTTGCCTTTTCCTCCCAGGGCCTTTCTTAGGCGACCCCTGTGAAAGGGTCGTTCGACCCCCAGGTGGAGAACCCCTGTTTTGGAGGATTTATTTGGGCAATTTTAGATATCAGAATCTCTCTGCCTACATGTGTGGATTTTTGCAGTGACGAGGTGCAGATAAACGTTGACAATCCAAAGACAATGAACTCACCACCGAGGAAGGAGATTTCAAGCAGGTAAATTAAATACAGGAAAGCATAAGGTAACAAGAATTCAAATTAAATAAACATTTAATCATTACAATTGTTGAATGAAATGAAAGTAGACCATCGTCTTGCCATGCAGGAAACACAGGGGAAAACACAACGCCTCCTGCATTCAGACCAGAATATCTCCAGGACCGCCTTCTGCCGCATGAATCCCAGAGACCGGTCAGGTCCCACAGAGTGGGCCTTCTCCGGGTCCCGTCGACTAAACAATGTCGTTTGGCGGGAGCCAGGGGAAGAGCCTTCTCTGTGGCGGCCCCGACCCTCTGGAACCAGCTCCCCCCAGAGATTAGAACTGCCCCCACCCTCCTTGCCTATCGTAAACTCCTTAAAACCCACCTCTGTCGTCAGGCATGGGGGAATTGAGATACTCCTTTCCCCCTAGGCCTATACAATTTATGCATGGTATGTCTGTGTGTATGTTTGGTTTCTAATAAGGGTTTTTAAATTATTTTAAATATTAGATTTGTCATATGCTGTTTTATTATTTTCGTTAGCCGCCCCGAGTCTACGGAGAGGGGCAGCATACAAATCTAATTAATTAATTAATTAATAAACAAATAAACAAACAAACAAATGTATATAAATAAATACCTGCCCTTGCAGGATGAGATCCAACCGTAGAGAAGCTCTGCAGCAGAAGGCTGAAGCGGGGAGCCCCGGGACCCCTCGGCTCGCAGGCATTTCGCTCCGGGCGGAGACCACCGGTTATTACCATCAGCCTGTGCAGGTTTGCTTCCCATCTGTGTACAATACAGTTGGTAGTTCTCGACTTACGACTATGCATTTAGTGGCTGTTCAAAGTTTCAACGGCATTGGAAAGAGTGACTCTCACAACCGTTGCAGGGTGGGGGGTGAGGGTCTTTTCGCCTCCCTCCCCTCCCCACCATTCCAAGCAAGTCTTGCTCTGCATCCGTATTATTCAAGTAGATTTTCAGTCCGTGGCCACGAGGGGGCGATACAACCGCACAAATTTTGAATTCCTGGGCACTTCTCATGGACTAGGAACTTCAACATGCTTGTGAAGAAGGCACCGAGGAGGCTGGGTACTTCCCGAGAATCCGCAGGAGGATGAATCGATCTCAGGGTCTCCTGCCGTCTTATTGAGAGCGTCCTGACATGCGTCCTTCTCCTCTGGCGTGGGAGCAGCTCTGCAGCGGATCTAAAAAAACCTCTACGGAGAATCATGAGAAGGGCCCAGAATGTCGCTGGACTCCAGATACCTGCCCTGCTGGACGGTGTCTCCGCCTCCCGCTGCCCTAGGGAGGGGCCCAACACTCTCAGAGACTCTGCCCGTCCGGCTTACAAGCTTTTTAGAAGATTCATAAGAATTAAAACTCGGGCAGACGCTTTCTGAACAGTTTTTATTCCGGAGCTGAAATTCCACTTAACAATGAACTGGGGGGGGGGGGGGTTGTTTCCACCCTCACTGAATTGCTGGACAGTGTTACCTGGTCTGTTGTGTAGATGGTTGAGGGGTTCAGGGTGGGGAATTCGTGGTGGGTGGGTGGGTGGGTGGGGCATGGTTTTTTGGGATTGTTATTGTGTTGGGACTGGCCTTTAGGCGGTGCTTGGGCATACTCTGTATATCTGGACAGGGAGTCATTGCTCAGTCACTCACCACCTCCAGGCTCGACTACTGCAATGCTCTCTACATGGGGCCACCTCTGAAGGGTGTTCGGAAACTTCAGATCGTGCAGAATGTGGCCGCGAGAGCCATCGTAGGGCTTCCTAGATCTGCCCACATTTCGCCAACACTCCGCGGCCTGCACTGGTTGCCGATCAGTTTCCGGTCACAATTCAAAGTGTTGGTAATGACCTATAAAGCCCTACATGGCATCGGACCAGAATACCTGCGGGACCGCCTTCTGCCGCACAAATCCCAGCGACCGGTCAGGTCCCACAGATTTGACCTTCTCCGGGTCCCGTCGACTAAACAACGCCGTTTGGTGGGACCCATGGGAAGAGCCTTCTCTGTGGCAGCCCCGGCCTTCTGGAATCAACTCCCCCCCCAGAGATTCAAATTGCCCCCACTCTTCCCACCTTCCGCAAGATGTTGAAGACCTATCTATATCGCAGGGCATGGGGGGGGCTAACTATCTCCTCCCCCCCCACCACATTTTTTTCTGACTGTAATACATGAGAATGGTGCGATTGTAGAGTAAGGATTGTTTTTAATATTTATGGGTTTTAAATTTAGCTTTTTATCTAATATTGGATTTGTACTCTGTATATTGTATTATTGTTGTTGTGAGTCTTCGGAGAGGGGCGGCATACAAATCTAATAAAACCACTAAAACAACTAAAACAATATACATACAATGACAATAAAGTGTTTGTTTATTTATTTATTTAAAAAGCCAAGGAAACAGTGGGTCCCCTAATGAGACAAGAGGGCCAGGGAGTGGGGGGCAGCAGAGAGAGAAAACAGAGCTGCTCCATTCATTCTTTGCACACAAAGATAACAACTCAACCGCCCAAAAACACGAAGGTAAAAAAAAAAAAGTCTAGGAATGCAAATTAAAATAAGCAGGGAAATAGTAAGAGAACCCCCCCCCCTCGTCTGCTCCAGGCAAGTTACAGTCACGGGGACCAGGCAAAGACCAGGCCCTTCTGCAGTGGGGCCACAGGCAAGCAGGCAGGGGGCTCTTCCCCAGCGCTCTCCCAAGCCCGAGGCCGGCAGGTTTCCACCGGGCTTGAGAGATGCGGCAAGCGCTTGGCCCTCTCCTTCCTGGGGCTGAGAGGGGGGTGGGGGGTGCGCTGGCCCAGGGCCTCCCTGTTGGTGGCCTCCTCCCTCAACTCACCCACCCCCGTCCCTGGATGTCCGACTGAGGCAGGGCTGGGCTGCGGCTGACCTGGCTTTCTCCCAGCTTGCTTCCTCCCTCCGGCACAGCACGAAGCCTGAAAACAGATGCTGCTGCATGTACAGTGCCGGAACTCGGCTTCTGCACATGCTCAGGAGGAAAAATAAAAATTTTAAAAACCACCCGAAACAAAATGGCGACACATGCACAGTTACAAAACCTCAGCTTCTGCACATGCTCAGAAGAAGGAGGAAATAACCACCCCAAGTAAAAAAATATTCAAAAAATTGGGAAAAAATGGCGGCCCCCAGGAACCAGCACCGGGCCGGTGACATCACCAGCGGGCTGCTTCCAGTGCGCCCGTACGGTACCAGTAGGAACCCGCGACCCACCGGTCCACCTTCACGCTGGGTTTGCTGCCAAAGATGAACACAACTCCGCGTCCCTCCACATTTATTTCATGAACCAACAACGGATCCGTCAATCCATCAAGCATCATCACTACACTCTCAAAGTATCACAAACAGGGGCTTATAAAAACCATGGAAAATAGAAGCAGAGGATGTGTGTGTGTGTGGGTGTGTGTGTACACACCCACAAATGAAAAAGCCGGATGACTAGAAAAGAGCGAGGTCTCAGGAGTCAACACAAGGCCTTTTCCCAACGCAAGGAAGTGCCTCCCGCACGGAGCGTTTCCCAAGGCAGATGTTGACTCAACACCCTCGGCTGCCGTGGGATTCTCACCCATGCGCCAGGCGCCTCCTTTCGGGCACTCTGCTCATGTTCAGTGGAGGCAGGAAGCTTTGTCCTCCGACACCAGCTCATGGGGGGTCCACTGGGTCGCTGAGCTGCCTCTGACCCGTGACGTGATGCTACACGACGACGGGGCATTGGGGAGCCCAAGGCTGCCAGTCCACATGGAGGCTCTGGGAGAGAGCCAGAAAGAAGGTTAATTTTCAAAGGGGCGAAAAATGTGGGTTTGCCACAGCTGTAAAAGTTTTGCAATCTTTCAAATGGAAACATAGGATTCATTTTATTTTGGAGATCCAGATATCATTTACCCATCATGGCAAACTCTTTTCAGGGTCATCAGACTTTTTGGATGGTGACATCAGTCCTGCAGTCTGTAAAATGGGAAGAACTGGAAATCTCTGCCCTGCAACTTGGTTCTTGACTGGGTGGGTGTTTGTAGGGAAGAAACTGCTTTAAAGTCCTCAGGAGACTTTTTTGGGAAATTAAAGCATTAAATCTGAAGCGAGTTAAAGAAATTGGACCCTCTGCTAGGCAATATATAGGAAAATGCAGGGGAAATATTTTAACCCTTTGGGGTACAAAGAGCCCGGGATTCTTATTCCTACTAGAGTTCTAAAATCTAAATCTATAAAATAAAAAAGCTTCTAAATTTCAGGTTTTTTATTTTAAAAAAGTATTAAAAGTTCAGAGCCCCCAAACTTGAATTGGAAACTCAACCCAGTGTGCAAAAACAACTACGGAGTGGTCGTGTGTATTCCAGAAGGCAAAAAAGCCCTTGCAACACCCACCGATCTCTTTGCTTAACCGTCCCAGACCACTTTTGGCCGGCTGCCCCCGGCCAGCCTCCCCGGAACGGGCACCGCAGGCGACCCCAGGGCTTCATACTTTGCTGTGGCTGGTGGCAGCCTCGGCCTCGCTCTCCTCCTCCTGGTCACAGACGGGGATGTAGCCGCCTTCTCGTGGCAAGCACCAGCACCAGCCGGCTCCCGTCAGGTCCAGCGCGGCAAAGTTGAAGTCACTCCAGTCTAGTTGCTTGAAGTCCACAGTGTCCATCCGGGAATGAATCTCATTGAGCTTCTGCCAGTGTAGCCAGGCCATCACCAAGCCCAAGACCTGTGAGAAGGAAGGGGAGGCGAGACCCCCTTAGAAGGCGGCCACCCTTGCCCTGTGGGTGGGTGGGCGGCCTGCAGTAAGCGAGACCCCGAGTCCTGTGCGTAAACAGGGTGTGCCCTCCACTACGGGGAGAGACCACGTGCCGTGACGGGGTCCCCTCCTGTGCCGGGGTCCCCTCCTGTGCCGGGTCAGACACGCTGAGCTCTGCTGGTCAGGAGGCTGGGGGGGGGGGGCCTCCAGGGCGGGCTGTGCTGCAGTCCAACCACCCCGGGACTCTTGGGCACATTCAGAGCTCCCAAGGCCAACGCTTGCGTGAATGGAACATTTCCTGCCGAATGCCCGGCCCTTGGGGACACGGACAGAATAAGGAAAGCGCTGGGTCTGTTGAAAGAGACCTGCGGGGAACAACAGGAGATTTGGCAAGTGCCCAGCTGGTTTCTATTCTGGACGTCCCTGCGGCTTCCTTGCAGGAACTGCCCTCGGACTGGAATGCCCAGCGACCCCAGGCCCCCTGGCTCCCTTTGGGACCAACACAGGCAGCTCCTCCGTCTGCGATGGTCCCACCGTGAGCCACTCTGGACGTGCCGTTGGTCCTGCTTCTTCTCCATGAGGACAGGGGGGGGGCCTTGGGGGGCATTTAAAAGTCTTTTTATTATGTGCACAACATTGGAAAACAGAAACAGCCCCCACAACTTTAAGCTTCATCAATAAGGCCCCTGAGTGCGCAGAAATGACTTTGGAACTACAGGGAAAAAATTAATCCGAATTTCACAAAATATGGGAAAGTTGGTACAAATGGCTTAAATAGAAAAAATACATAAAACTAGGCACTTCTTCCTTTCTTACCCAAACATAATGAAAATATAGAAACACTGCACCACAAATCGATGGAACATAAACCCCCTAAAAACGAACTCCGACCTTCCTCAGAAACACCCAAAACGAATACAAGTAGAGCATACGCAACCAAAGAAAATAAATACACAATTCCACATACTAGACATAAATACCTAACATCGGGTCGCTCGATAGTGATGGTCAACAATAGGGTTGACAACGTATGTCTTTACTATTGAAACTGACCGTCTTGTATGCTTTAAGCCAATTTTTCTATTTTTCCTCCTCTCTCTCTTTTTCCTTTGTATGTTTTTAATATGTAGAAATTTAATAAAGATTATTTTAGAAATAAAAATCTCCAGCGGACGGACGCTCTGATCGCTGGCGCTTGCAGTTTGGGCTGCTTTTCCATGGGCAAAAACACAAGCCCCCCCAGATCCCCTTCAGAGGAGAGGGTGGGCTTTTACCTGGGGAAGGAGCAGAGAGCAAACGATGGCTAGAGTGGCTTCGAAATTGTCTTTGAACCAAAAGCTCACGGCGTGGATGCAGCCACGTACGTGGATGGTGTTCACCAGCTCCAGGCGCTACAAAAAGAATAAATCTCTGATTAATGACCTGGCTGGGCCTCATCCCGTCACAAGCCATTGGCATTTAGAATTCCAGCCACACAGCTGGCCATTCCATTTGGTCGATGGAAGTTTTGAAGAATTACTGAGATCCAGCAGGTGCCACCAAAAGATGCTGGTTTATACAACACTCACAAAATTGGCACAGTGGCCGTGCTGGCCTTTGTCAGAGGAGGCCAGTGAGAAGGGCATAAACTGAGCCGTCCGGTGAGTCCGGGCCGTGCTAATGGGCCAGCTGCTCAGTAGCCAGATGATGCCGTTGTGAGGATAATTTGAGGCAGCCTTTCCCAGGGGACCCCTGGCCTCGCCATTCACACAACGCGCATGAATCCCATACATAAACTCTCACAGGCATCGTCTGTTCTCAGCCATTTTGAGCAGAATGGCTGGAAAGACCCGGTTTCCCCCTTGGGGTGCAGTGGCCAGGAGCGTGCACCGAATCCCTGGGGCACTGGCTAAGACTGCAGCCAAGAGTCCAGCGGCCACACGCCCCAAAGCCTCTGCCCCTCCCCTCGTCAGCCCCTCCCCTCCCCTCCTGCCCACAGCTGTTTGGCATTCAACTCAGCCCGGTGAATTTCGGTTGGCTACCTCTTGGTTTAGTGCTCGGTATCCACAGAGGGTGTTGACGACTTCTCCTGGCGCCTGTGAACACAACAAGGAGAGTGGCCGATAGCCGCACACGGGAGAAAGTCCGGGTGGTTAAGTTTAAGACTCGGGGAAGAAGAACAAAGCAAAGCTGGCCATTTTGATTGGCCTCATTTTACGGATAATTCTTTTGCAAGTATTATGGGGAGGGGCCCTAGAGGTTCGACCCTCTCTCCTGAAAACACCTCGGTGATGGCAACTGCCTGACCAACCTGACCTCAACGCCTGTGAAAACCCTGAAAAAGATGAGCAAGGGGAGGAGTTGTGAGCAGCTAGAGACAAACCAGGCAACTGCTAGGATCGCTGTGGCCAGTCGGGAGGAGAGGAGGCCTAGGGGTGAGGGGAGAGCAGTATTCCAGTATTCGAGGGCTGCCACAAGGAGGGTGGGGGATCCACTTATTTTCCAAATGACCAAAGGGCAGGAGAGGAAACAATGGATGGAAACTATTCAAGGACAGGAGCAACTTGGAGCTAACAAGAAACGTCCTAACAGTGAGGAGGACAATTAGCCAGCAGAAGAGAAGTTGCCTTCTGAAGTTGTGGGTGCTTCCTGGTTGGAAGTTTTCAAGAAGAGACTGGACAGTCGTCTAAAGTGGTATGGAATCTCCTACTTGAACAGGGGCCTGGTTTAGGAGACTTCCGAGGTCCCTTCCAGCTCTATTCGGATTCTGACTTCAATAAGGCATTTGACAAAGTAGATCACAGCCTTCCTCTTGTGGAACAATGCAGTCATGGATTCTTGACCATTTTTAACCACCACAAATCCATGACCACATTTTCCCATAGCACATGTGACTTAACCAAATACACAAAGGTTGAAACACTCAGGATTACGGATCCCATAAACCTCTGCTTAACCACATGTTTACCAACAAATTCAAGGGACACCTATGGTATCACCACTTTCAGGGCTTACAGTGGAGGTCATCATACAACGTCTAGAAGCCATAGCATTTCCACAAATACAACCAAAATTATGAATTCAGCATAAGAAAAAAGGACCAACTAGAGAACCATCAATAACATTTTTAAAGGAGTCCAGTTTACTATAAAGGAAGAAAACAACCACTCGCTCCCCTTCCTGGTCATCCTGGTCAGCAGAGACCGTAATAGCAAACTAGACATGCAAGTCTACAGAAAAACCATCCACACCAAGCAACAGCCCAACTTCCTACATGAGAAGCTGCAGGGGAGCTTTGTTTAGATGAGCCCAAACACACAACAGCAACCGGAACAACAGAAAAAGGAAGTGCAGCATCTATACAATGTGTTTCAACAACATGGATAGCCACACTTTATCAAAAAGGCCCTGAAACACTCAACCCAATACAGCACAACCCAAACCCTAAAACAAATCACACTGCCATGCATCAAGAATATCTCAGAAACTACCAACAGACTCCCACAGCCACATGGAATCGGCACAGCACACAAGCCAACTAAGGGCCTTCACAACATCCCAAGCAAAGGAGCCAACAACCACAGCAGAAAAAAACTGCAGCATTTTTGAAGTTCACAGACCCGACACACATAGAAACATAGAAACATAGAAGTCTGACGGCAGAAAAGACCTCATGGTCCATCTAGTCTGCCCTTATACTATTTTCTGTATTTTATCTTAGGATGGATATATGTTTATCCCAGGCATGTTTCAATTCAGTTACTGTGGATTTATCTACCACATCTGCTGGAAGTTTGTTCCAAGGATCTACTACTCTTTCAGTAAAATAATATTTTCTCATGTTGCTTTTGATCTTTCCCCCAACTAACTTCAGATTGTGTCCCCTTGTTCTTGTGTTCACTTTCCTATTAAAAACACTTCCCTCCTGAACCTTATTTAACCCTTGAACATATTTAAATGTTTCGATCATGTCCTCCCTTTCCCTTCTGTCCTCCAGACCCTGCAGATGGAGTCCATGAAGTCTTTCCTGATACGTTTTATGCTTAAGACCTTCCACCATTCTTGTAGCCCGTCTTTGGACCCGTTCAATTTTGTCAATATCTTTTTGTAGGTGAGGTCTCCAGAACTGAACACAGTATTCCAAATGTGGTCTCACCAGCATTCTATACAGTGGGATCATAATCTCCCTCTTCCTGCTTGTTATACCTCTAGCTATGCAGCCAAGCATCCTACTTGCTTTCCCTACCGCCTGACTGCACTGTTCACCCATTTTGAGACTGTCAGAAATCACTACACCTAAATCCTTTTCTTTTGAAGTATTTGCCAACACAGAACTGCCAATACAATACTCAGATTGAGGATTCCTTTTCCCCAAGTGCATTATTTTACATTTGGAAACATTAAACTGCAGTTTCCATTGCTTAGACCATTTATCTAGTAAAGCTAAATCATTTACCATATTACAGACGCCTCCAGGAATATCAACCCTATTGCACACTTTAGAGTCATCGGCAAATAGGCAAACCTTCCCTACCAAACCTTCCCCTATGTCACTCACAAATATATTAAAAAGAATAGGACCCAGAACAGATCCTTGTGGCACACCGCTTGTAACCTGACTCTGCTCAGAATACTCGCCATTAACCATAACTCTCTGATGTCTACGCTTCAGCCAGCTGCAAATCCATTGAACTATCCAGGGATTAAGTCCAATCTTCACTAATTTATCTATCAGCTCTTTATGTGGAACCGTATCAAAGGCTTTGCTGAAGTCCAGGTAGGCAATATCCACGGCACCACCTTCATCCAACACCTTTGTGACACCTTCCCCCCTCGTCTCTGTCGCAGCCCTGCAAGGCGGCCGTGGGGCCACCCCTGCTCCCCCTCTCGGATGAGTAAGTGCCTAACTCTTCCTCCTACAGTTGGGCCTCCAGCCTTCTACTCCTCTGTGTTGTCCTCCCCTGCCCTCTTTCCAGAAGGTCAGCAGCTTTTGTGTGTCATCGTGTCCAGAAGTGGAGTCAGTTCCCTCCAAGTGTGTCTCCCCCACTGGGGCAGGGCCCAGCAGCGCTAGCATTCCCCTTGATCCTGACGCTACCGCTCTGGTGGGGCAGCCTGGGGGACTGCGCTGGCTGTGTGTGTGGCACAGGTAAGCGTTTTCTTTGAAGGGGGGGGGGGCAAACGCAGCCTTCTCTGGCCTGGCCCCCAAGCTGTCCCAGGGGAGCTGAGCTTCCGGCCTGTGGAAGGTGGTGCTCAGCGGGGGGGCCTGCGGAAACTGGACCTGAGGGGGGGCCTCCAAGGAAGCCTGCCACAGAACCGCATGCCATCCGAACAGAGGGGGACGGTGGCTCTGCCGGCCAAAGGGACCCCAGCACAAGGCGCATCCCACCCCCCTGCCTTCTGCCCCCTCACCTTCCTGATACAGCAGGTGTAGGGCACCCCACAGGCCAGGGGGCCACTGCCATTGCACGAGTGGTATGGGTTCACCTGCCAGTCACTGAATTCATCCCCTCCACAGCAGGAAAACTGCAAGACAAAGAGGGGAGCGGGGGGGGGGGGGCACAGCTGCATCTTCACTCATTAGAAGTGAAACAAGAGGACAATTCCAGGCAGTTCCAGCCGTGAGGCCTCAAAGAGTCTGCCCCCACCCCCCCACCCCCCAAGCATGCTCGGGGCTCTCCGGTGATCTGAAGGGATCGGCGGCCACTTGGCAACGGCTGCCTTGCCCAGGGAAAGAGGGGGGGGTGGCCTGCAGTGTTCCTTCCCTTCTCCCCGGGGTGCTTCTAGTGGGGGAAGGGCTAGCGAGTGGGGGGACGGGGGGCGGAGGGTCTTCCAACCTCTGAACTTCTAATGGTTTTCCTGCTGAAATACCAGCGACAGAACCAGAATCATCATCGGCAGATGGGAATGAATTTGCTTTGGGCAAAGGGTGGCCTGAGGCCAGAGCTGTCCAGCTGAGGTTTTAGCCAGGCTGCCCGAGAGCCGCTTCCCTCTGGGGGTGGGGGTGGAATAGCGAAGTGGCAGCCCCCCTCCCTATTGAACCCGTGACGGGCAGAAGGGGCGTCCTTCTGCACTCCAGCTCAAATCCAGACCTCCCCGCTGTGGCCACTGCCAAACAGGACACAGGGGCTTTCTGCAAAAGAGCCCAAGCAGAGATGAAAAGCCCAGAGAAGGAGAGAAGCCCTCTGGGCCGAGGAAGATCACGGCCACGTTCTACCCACCGGTCCCTCTGCAGACCAGCCACATTCTTAAGCTTTGTCCCAAAAGTGAGGCACTTACATTTTCCCAACGGGGGCTTGGGAGCAGGGAGGGGAAAGGGCATGGAAACCCCCCCCCCCATCGGGTGAAACTGATGTGGGGTTGGTAGCTGAACACGGATGACGGCAGCCCATGGCCAGCAGCTCCTAGTAAGGGTGATGAGCTGTAACGGCTCCTGGGCCAGGGACATGGAAAGGCCTTTAAGGTTCATTATTAAGAATCAGCCACGGGTATTTGGTCCTGGACAGACCAGAGGCAATGACCGGTCCAATGGTTAAGGTCGAGATTGAAACTGAAGCCATCACAGAGGTTCTGTGAGTAAAAGACCTTCGCGGATGGTGAACAGAGGTTCTGTTGTTTGGCTCACCTGTTGTTACCTGCTTCTTTTTTCAGTAGATAAATAATAGGTCAAATTGTTTGGGTAAATAGAGTTGCAGAATATATTGTAGCCCTGTTTCAGAAAGGGGAAACTGATGTTGTAATATATTTAGCAGTATTCAATTAAGGGGGACAATATGTGTATATTTTCTTTTTTTTAAATTAATGCACTTGTTTTTGTTTCTGTCCTTAGTTTTGTTCTGGTTTTGGTTGGGGTTTTTTTTGTGTGAATTTGTATTTTAACTGTTGAATTAAAAATATAAAAATTGAAAACAAAATGATAGTAAAATAAATAATAAAAGGCAGAGCTCCCCTCATTAGATGCACCATGCATCACCAAAGTATCTGCCTTTTTATAAAACCCGTTGGACTAAAAGGGGGGCCACCACCAGGGTGCTCCTGACTTCTGTCTGTTATAGACCAACGCGGTTCCCCTGCAGCGCCAGCCGTGAGGAGCAGAAGGTCCCAGAAGAACTATGGGGAGTCCTGACGATGCTCCTCAGTTGAGAGGTGGCTCCCCAAGGATTCCGTTTGGTCCTTAACAGCTTAGGAAATGATCCTGTTTGCAAAGAAATTATCTGTCCAGAGTCGCAAGTGAATGAGAGAAATGTTTTTAGCTCAGAGTTGAAAGGGGGGATTCTTGGTGCTCTCTGAGCTTGGTTGACTTCCAGCACATGTTTCATTGCCCAAACTAGGTAACATCATCACTGCCAGATTAAAGGCATCCCGGACCGTCTAGCCATCTACGGTCTCCCCAGTAACAACACTTTCTGTAATTACAAAATGGCAGCTGACCCAAACACACATAATGGCGTTACCTTCTGCTGAACATAGTCCAAAATGTTTTTGAAATCCAAATCGTCGTAATAGTGTCTTATCCCGTCCTGAATGCTGGAGTGGAACACGGCATTCATCTGCAAGAAAAAGGGCCCCAGGCGTGAGAGGGGCCCCTGAAGGGGTCACCCCGGTTGGGGGTCATCTGCAAGGCCAACAGCGGTCACCTCTCCTCATGCGCGGAAGCAGAAAAAAACCTCGCAGAAACACGCGCGTCCCCATCCGAGACTTTGCTACCTGCACAGGGGCAGGAGGCCGACTTTCTCTCGGACGTGCGCCACAGCTGCAGAGCCACAGCCATCGGCCGTACCGGCAGGGGGCCACCACTGCCTAGAACGGGCAAGTGTTCTCTTACCATCTCCCTGCCTCCTTTTGACTTGTGATCCTAACCTGCCTTTTAGGGTCCTGTTACCCTTGGACTGCTTCCCCACCCCCACCCCCACCCCCTTTTGTGTCCAGGCAGGTGCAAAGGACGGGGGGTCCCTCCCCCTCCCCAATCCATCCCCTTTGGCGGGGGGGGGGCAGGAGGGCTTACCTGCTTCTCAAAGACGATTTCCACCAACAGCAGCAGCAACTCCACCAGGAAGATGGCCAAGAGGACCCAGAAGAACTAGGCGAGAGAGACAGGAAGCAGGGTCACTAAAGCTGGGACCTCCGCGCGCGCTCAGGTTCTAGCAACGCAGCTGGGACATGAGAACAGCGCTGGGCCCCTTCCTAAAAGAACAAACCAGAGGCAGAAAGAACGTTTCCCTTTGTGCAGAGCGAAGCCAAGGCCTTGGGGACCATTTCAGCTTGTTGAAGAGCATCGGCTGCAGGATTCGGAGGGTTTCTTCTGGACGCCACAAACGTTCGGACAAATGGCCCTGAGGCTGGGAGAGCAGAAGCCAAGCCCCCCCCCCCCCCCCCCCCGCAAAAGACACGGGCTCCAGGGTCAGCCGTGAAAGGCCGCTCAGGAGGGGTCAAGTCAAGCGGTGGGACTCTTCCCAGCCGACGGGCGATGCCATTAGATCAGAGGGGCTGGACTGGCTTCCTTGGTGGGTGGGTGGGTGGGTGACTTCCTCCCTCCCTCCCTCCCTCCCTCGGGCTCTGCCCTTCTTCTCCTACACTCTAGAGTACAATGAATCACCTTTAACAACTTATTTAATAGAGTGCCTATAAACTGCTGCAATATTACATACTCCCTATTTTCTTGAGTGGAATGTGATTGCAATGTGTTAACAATATTTAACTTATTTACAATATTTGAGGGGCGGCCACCAAGAAGAGGGAGTCAAGCTATTCTCCACAGCACCTGAGGGTAGAACAAGAGGCGACAGGTGGAAAAGAATAGAGACCCAGCCTAGAACTAAGGAGAACAATCAAACCCTGTCAACCACTCAGCCCCAGAGACCGGAAGGAGCCTGTGCAGGACTTTAGCTCCTTCTTAAAACCCATTCGCATTTTGTGAAGTCTTTCACTTTCTGTACACGGCTGTTTCAGGACTGTATCCCAAAAGTCCTATTTAACTTGAGATCAGCAAAAGCAGCTATGTTTTCTGATTCCTTGTTCCCCTGGGCAACATGGGATGTGGCTTCTTTCCGCCTTTTAATGCTGTCACAAAAGGCACCTTCCTTCTTCCAATGTTCTCAGGATTAAAAATTAGCAGACATTATTTTACAACTTTCCTTGGATTCCACCTTTGCTGCCACAAAGCCACGCACCCGCTTCTCTCCGTGAGGCCTGGACTGGACTTGGGGCAAACCCTTCTGCTTGGCAGACTCCACTGCCTCCCGAAAGGGCCTGAGGGGAGTTTCAGACCGCTAGTTTTCCATTAAAAGACCCAATCAGAATTCCTCCCACTGTCTTGAATGCCACATCTCTTCTCCTCTGCTTTGCTTTCGTTCTCATCACAAATAGCTGCAGGTAATTTCTGTATGTTGTAAACTTCTGTTGAAATGTTTTAACTCTGTTGTAAATGTTCTTCTCCCTATTATTTTTCCAATTCTCTGTCTTTTTGCTTTTTTGCTTTATTTCTGCAATCTGCGATCCATCTTTTTTTGTTTATTTACCTAGAGAAACTTCAAAGCTTTCATCAGATATTTCACTGCACGCTCCACCTCGCACCGAGTTTCCACCCTGACTCTGCCCCCCTGCAAAGAGTGGGGATTGACAGGACCCGGGTTGCCTCGCCCAAGGCCAATGGGGGGGGGGGCACACCTGCCCTGCCCCTGTGCCAAAAGACCCCCTTGCAAGGTCAGGCACCTGACCCAGAAGCCCCCCCACCCCCAATTGTCCAGGAGTTTGTTGGCTGCCTTGGACTGGGCAAAAGAGCGGAAGTCCCTCCTGGAAGCGATCTGACCATGAAGATGCAACTCCAGAAGAAACCCCCCCAGGCAAGGAATCCCACTCCCCACTTACTGCGTGGAGGTGAGTTGTCTGGGGGGGGGGGCAGATCTGGGCTGCCGTTAAGAGGGGGAGACAGAGAAGGGGAGAGGGGGCTGGCAGCAGGCACAATCCCAGGCATTCAGGCCGCAGCCCCACCAGGAGAGGGGATGGGACTTTTTGCCTCCGCCAGTTGGATGAAGCTCTTTCCTCCGCAGCAACTGATCAGCCGCTGCCTTCTCTCCCTCGCCCAAAGGCCCCTAGCTCTTGGCCCCAGCCCTTTGGTCACAAAAATCCACCTTCAGCCACAGCCTTTTGGCCACAGGGGACAGTTCGCCACCACCCAATCAGAACGGTTGTTACAAAATGCTACTTTGGGAAGGAAAGAATGGGACAGTTTGCTCTTTCATACACAAACACACACATTGAATGATAGAGAGGGAAGGGACCTCGGTGGCCATCTAGTCTGACCCACTTTCTCATTCAGGAGACTTACAGAATGATAGAGAGGGAAGGGACCTTGGTGGCCATCTAGTCTGACCCTCCTTCTCAAACAATGATGTTTAAAAATCAACCATAGCCACTCAGACAACAACCATAGATACCATTCATCGGCCAGAGGCTGAGCTCTAAACGCCCCAAGGCTGCCGGCATAAATGGGTGGGGGCAGTGCGGATCTCTGGGGGGAGCTGATTCCAGGGGGCCGGGCCCCCCACAGAGAAGGCCCCGCCAAGCAACATTGCTTTATCCCAGCAGAAATCCAGTGTTAGCCATTATTGAACCACTACAGAAAAAACAATTGCTTCCACTGAGGACCTGTAGACTGCACGGGTCAAAAAGAGGGCTGTGAAAATATCTACAGACCCCTCGCAGCCTGGACATGAAACTGTTTCAACTCCCACCCTCAAACAACACTACAGAGCACTGCACACCAGAACAAGTACACACAAGAACAGGGTTTTTTCCCAAATGCCATCACAATGTGCTAAACAAATAATTCCCTGAACACTGTTAAACTATTTACAAAGCCTGCACTACTGTGAATCTTCTCATCCTTCCCATCAGCCATCTCCTCCCACCAATGACTGTAGGATTGTAACGTGTTGCTTATATCCTTTACAATATTGGCTGGTTCCCAATGGGATTAGATTGCTTATTTGACCCCTATGACAATCGTTAAGTGTTGTCCCTCACGGTTCTTGACAAATGTCTCTTTTCTTCTAGGTCCACTGAGAGCATCTGCACCAAAGACAAATCCCTTGTGGGTCCAATCACACTTGGCCAATAAATAATTCTGTTCTATTCTATTCTGTGCTAAAGAGTCCGAAGCCCTTTCCCCCTTTTCCCTCCTTTAGTTTTCATTCTCTTTGTATTTTATAATCTGATCAGCTAATACCCATTTTCAGAGCAAAACCAGTGAGAGCAAAGAACTCCCCCTCTTGGAGATGAGCTAGGGGTGGGTAAGAACAGCAGGAAAAACCCTTGGCACACTGCGCATCGCTCCCTGCGCATCGCTCCCAACAGCCACGTTTTGCTCAGCAGGAGATTGGAAAAAGTGTTTTTCATCCCCAAGCAATGTCACAAAACGTTATTAATTTTAGAAAGGAAAAAGTATTTGACATTTGTGATTCATAAGGAGATGAATTTCTGATATACAGATGAAAAATAGTGTCAGGCAGGAACAGTTTGTGATATTTATTTAACCAGAATGGCCTCTATTTGTGAACTGAACAGGGTGGCAAATAAAATTTTACTTCTGAGTCCTGTACAAAGTTGATTATTTGGCACTCCAAATAATTTTCTCTCTTTGCAGAAGTTACTTAAACTTGAACAGTGAAGTAGTGGGGACACTGCAGGCTTTCTGGAGTTTCTGAAGTTGCATTAAGTTTAGGGAACAAACAGGGTGAACTTGATGCATTAGGGCGACTAGTCACCATTGTGGAAACTTGGCGGGATGAAAGTCACGATTGGAAGGTATTGACTGAAGGATGCAAACTGTTCAAAAGAAACAGACCCAACCAAAGAGGAGGTGGAGATGCATTATATATAAAAGGATGAAAACCTCCTAGAATCCCTATGGGTCAATATAAAAAAGTGGGGGGAGGAAATGAAACTGCTGTAGGTGTGTATCACAGGAGAAATCGATGAACTCTTTGCTAATCAATTAACAAATGTACGAAGGGAACATGGCAGAGTGGTAAAGGGAGGCCTGAACTTCCCAGGCATCAACCGGGAGACCAGCGCTGCAGGCCGAGTCCTAACCGACTGAGCCGACGACGTTGCCACCCAAAGGGCAGGGGGGGGAGCCAGAGGAAAAGCCAGGCTGGACCTCACAGACAGGAAAGGAATTGTGGTGACTGGAACCTTGGGCAAGAGCGGACACGTTGTACTGGAATTCACCGTAATGCAAACACAAAGAACGGAATATAAAAGGTGAAACGTTCAAATCACTCCACCTGTTTGGGAGGAGCTGGCAGCTCTCAGAACCATGGAACAAATGGGGAGGAGGCTGCGAAGACGAGGGGTCCCCACTCCCCAGCCTTTCCAGCTCCACACACATGTCTCCCACAGGGTGTGCAGGGGGCCCTGTGGCACAGGTTGCAGCTTCCCTCCGGGAGAAGGGGGGGTCGGCCGCCCCGTCTGTGGGGCCAGGGGGCCCTTCTTCGGGGGGGGGGGGTGTTTCCAAGCGGCAAAGGGGCCTCAGCTGTTCCTCAGGGGGCTGCCCTGGGATATCTCCCCCCCAAGGCTTCAAGGGAGACCCCTCTGCCTGGGAGTCCTAGACCCAAAACAGACCTGGAGCAGCGTTGAAACCTTTGGGAGCAATTTGCAAACTCCCAGAAGGAGCCAGTCTTAATTTTTCCTGCCACAAACATGAAGCCTCGGAGTGTGTGTGTGTGTGTATGCCGCCTTTCCTCCTCCTGGGCTGTGCGGGGGGGGGGGGGGGCAGGGGAGGCAAGGGAGTCAGGGAGGAAGGATGCCCAAGTCTTGCAAGGCCTGGCCGTGCCTCTTCCTGCCCTGCCTCCTGGAGGGCTTGGGCCTTGCTCGGGGGGGGGGGGGGGCTGAGGGGGGGGTGAGCGGGGGGGGCCTCTTTGGGGGTAGCCTTTGTTCCGTGCTGCTGCTGTCGCCCTGAGGAGAGAAGCCCCCCCCCCAGGTGATCAGAATGTCTGAATGCAGCACAGACAAAGCGAGCGGAGGAGGATCCTGGTGGGGGCAGGGGGGGGCAGCCAGGGCTTCCATCTTTTGTCTGGTTTTTAATTCAGGCAGAGAGAAGAGGGAGAATGGGGGGGGCAGGGGGGGCTCCATTCCTTCCAAGCACAATTGGTTGGCTGCAGCATCTTTCCCAGGAAAAGAGCCAGAAGCGGGGGGGGGGGGGCTTCTTCGGAGGGGGGGTCTGGCTGTCCCAAAGGCTGAGGAGGGAGCAGCTGCAACCCGGCTCTGCCGAAAGGAAGCCCTGGTCCACCTGCGAGGTTTCTGGGGAAGAGGGCACTAACGCCAGAGCCCGTCTCCTCTGGTGGACCAGGGGAGGCCAAGGGGGAGCCTGCCGGGAGCCAGGAAAGGGCCTTACGGTTTTCAGCAGGGTCCGGTTGTCTCGGAGGGATCCCACCATGCCAATGAAAGAGACGGCAAAGATGGCGAGGCCCAGGAGGATGAGGATGAGGGCCGGGGCGAGGAAGAGCCCTTCCAGGGTCCGGTGCTTCTGCCTCTCCACTTCAGCATAGATGCCCACGCAGAAGATGACAAGGCCGGCCACCTGCAGAGGACGGGAAGGAGGAAGCAGCTCAGACCCTCCAGGCCCAGGGGAGGCTCTCTCGCGGGGGGGGGGCCCTCCGCCCCGACCACATCCACCCAGGTGGGGGCCTGCAGACGTCACATGGATCCCAGGAAATAAATCCTCCAATAGGAAAACAGAGCCGACAATAATATTTCACAGGTTAAAATCAGTTCATGAATGTTTTATCTTCCATAATTTATCATGATGAGCAATAGATAACCGATTTCTGTTTTCATTATTAAAATACATTATAAAGTCATCCCATAGAGTAAAAGCACTTTTCTTCCCTATTTTTTCACTTGGTTTCAATTTAGATATTTATTTTTCCCAATAGGGCCATAGACTGCATTGTATCTAATGAATTTGTCTTAGATGTCTACTCTAGATGTTTACTAATCTAGCAGCTATTCATTAAAAATGTAACACAGGCGTTGTTTCTCAAACTTATATTCTTACCAATAAATAATGATCAAAGGCCTAGTGTATTTTTGCTTTCGTTATGGTGCAATTTTCTGAAATAGCCTACCCTCAAATGGGTACCTTAGAGCAAGACCATCCATAAAGGCAAAAAAGTAATTGAGTTCTGGCAACCCCTCCAGCATCAAAATGTGTTT
This sequence comes from Erythrolamprus reginae, assembly GCF_031021105.1. Taxonomy (NCBI): domain Eukaryota; kingdom Metazoa; phylum Chordata; class Lepidosauria; order Squamata; family Dipsadidae; genus Erythrolamprus; species Erythrolamprus reginae. The sequence goes on from NC_091961.1 coordinate 376,204, forward strand.
GCTTTAACTATAAATTATTATTTTTCCTGGGCTATGCTGCTAATATTGGGAAATCGTTCAGCATGGTTTCTACAAATTTTCTACAGTTGTGAAAAAACCCACCCAAGGTGCTTTTTCAAGAGACAACCAGGGAGGAGGCTGAGACTCTTGGAGGCAGCTGTGCCTTATCAGGGGGTGGGCAGGAAGGACCAGGCTAAACAAATATCACCCACCCACCCGCCTCCTCATCCACAGCAGCAATGCCGCCATAGCTATCCATTTATCACACAACAGATCACAGGAAAAGACAGCAGTTTAATTCCGCTTTAAAGGTCAGGCATTTCAAACCAAGCAGCAGCAAATGCCTTATTAAAAAACAGGGCCAGAGATCCTCAAATGCCATCCATCTCTTGCAAGCTTTGCTCTGAAGAAAGCAGCCGGGGGCGGCATTCCCCAGCCCCCTCCCCCCCAGGCCCAGGTGCTGCTGCCACAGGTACATTAGTAGTAACAGTTCACCGATAAAGAATTCTATTCCGTTCTGTTCTATTTTCTATTCTAAATTTCTTTATTCTTATTGCCATAAGAAATAACTATGGTACATGGGTAATCCCATGATCATTTTAGTGATGGGTTTATTAAAACCATAACTTGCATTAAGCCTGAACTCCAGTTTGAACAAATTGCAATTGCTTACAGGTTTCCTTGGCATTAAACAAGTCATCGCTTTCCTAATGATGATGATGGTGAATAAATCATATAAAAACATCAAGACTTCTACCTAGTGAACCTGTTAAATTAAACCAACAGAGGAGAAACAAATGCCTCCATTCAGTATAAAATTCTTTGGCAAAGCAGAACAGGGATGATGGGTCGGGAGCACAGAAGATGCAGGCTGGACCTACAAAATACCGTAGCACCCAAAACCGGTTCAGCTTCTCCACAAAGACCTGGGCCAAAACCCTGATGTCCAAACAATTAACCAGGACCCAGGGTGTCCTCCCCAAGCAGAGAGGACGGAGCCTGTTCCAGGATCTACGCTGAGCACCGCTTACGTAGCCTCCAGCAACCTGCCTATCAAGCAGGTACGCAGGACAAACTTTTTAAATTAATTGCAACAAGATTTTCTTACAAATTTCCAAAAACATTCAGGAAGAAAATGGCTAGAGATGGTCCTCACTTAGCAACCACAACCAGGACTGGCAACTCGGTCATTCGGCCAAGTAACGGACTGGCTCTCCCCTTTGCTCTACACATCTGTGGCAGTGGTTGAGGGCCAGGCTGGGTCACAAACCTGGTTTTTCACACACACACACACCAATTGGGCCGAGGAAGGAAAGACCCTGTTTTTCCAGGTATGAAATTTAGCCTGTGCCCGGCTTCCTGGGAAGGCCAACACACTGGGATTGATCGTGTCAAGATATAATCTGATTTTTTTTAAAAAAATGTTTCACTTCTCATCCAAGAAACATTTTCAGGTCTTCAGCAGAGAAAAAGGTTCAATGGGAGAGACGTGGCCGAGGGGGCTGGGGGCCGGAGATTAACGCTCAACGCGGCCCTGCTGAGGAGGAGGCCGAGAGGACACCGGCCTGGCTTCCTCCTCAGCCCCCCCGTGTCCGCGGGCAGGTGAAGCTTTTCGCCCCCAGGACGAGGCCGCCTTCCTGGCCTGGTGTCGCGGGCCCACAAGGACCCCTCCCCGTCCGCGCAGGGCGCCCTCTCTTTCTCTCTCGGCGCCTGAGGGCGGAGGCAACGCCCGCGAGGAACTCGCCTCAGCCCCCTCAGAGCGGCGGGCGGGAAAACCGGGCGGCGCCCAAGCGGCAGAAAGAGACGCGCGCTGCACCGGCACAGGGCGGCGTCTGGGGGGGGGGGGGGTCGCCTACCGAGAAGAGGGTGGAGGAGGCCGAGAGCGCGAACTTGACGCAGTAGTAGTAGGGCAGCGACTCCCGCCAGGCCGGGCCCGAGCCGCCCATCGCTCCGCAGGGCCGCCGGCCGAACACCTGCGCAGGGAGGCGGCGGCGGCGCTCTCCCTCCCTCTTCCCTCCCGGGGGTTCCCTCCACTTCCGCCTGGGAAGCCGGGCGGGCGGCGGGGCGGGCCGGGCCGCGGAGGAGCAGAGAGCGACCCGCGCAAAACTCCCAGCCGGCTCCCCGGTCTCCGCGCGGCCGCTCCGGGCTGGGGACGCGGCGGGCCAAGCGCTGCCCGAGACCCGGCAGAGGCTCCGCCGCCAGCAGCAGCAGCGGGGAAGGGTCCGGGCAGCCCCCCCTCCTGACGGCCACAGACCGGGCCGAGCCTCTGGGGCAGGTGGGGGGGGGGTGCTGAAGGGCCGGGCCGGGGCCTCGCTTCCTCCCCCGGAGCCCCTGCCGCCATCCCGCTTCCTGCGCCTGAGGGGCCTCTGTTTGGGGCCTTCTCTCCCTCCGGGCCCTGGGTTCAAGTCTCCACAGGATTCTGGGCAGCGGGGGGGGGGGGGGCAGAAGTGGCCCTTTTCTCCCTGGGATTGGAAACCGCTGGCGGAATGCCGTCCGGGTCAGTCCCCCGGGGCCAGAGGGGGTCTCTGGGCTCTCTCTTGTGGGCCATCCTGCGCGGCCTCTGGTAGACCAGGATCTAACTATGTTTGTTATATACATGATACTAGCGAGAGAGAGAAACATTCAGACAGCGGAGGGGAGGCAGGCTGGTGCACTTATGCAGACCCCTCGGGAGAGGTCAACGGTGGAGAGTCTGAGGGTGAAGTTTGGGGGGTCAGGTGAGGATACTACAGAGTCAGGTAGTGAGTTCCATGCATTAACCACTCGGTTGCTAAAGTCGTATTTCCTGCAGTCCAGTTTAGAGCGGTTTACTTTTAGGTTTGTATCTGTTGAGTGTTCTTGTGTTGTTGTGGTTGAAGTTGAAGTAGTCGTTCACAGGAAGGCGCTGTAGGAGAGGTCCATGCAATCCCCCCAATGCAATCCTTTGTCCTTTCAGGGTAGCCTTCAGGCGGTTTGTGAGGCCCCCGGGCCCATCTCCAAGGTCCTTTCCAACTCTTCTTCTGTTATTCTGAAATCCCGGGATCCACAGGTGCATCTAAGGTATGCTTTGTTCTCAGGCATGCTTATACAATTTATGCAACTTAGGATCACTGATTCAGAGAGGGCCTTGCAAGCCACCATAATGTGCTGTGCGTCCCACTGCCGAGGCAGCATGTGCTTACCTTCTGCTGATACCTGCACATTTCTTTAATTCAAACTTAATTATTGCTGGGCACTTCCATGTGCAATTCAGATATTAAGCAGGTGATAAATTGACGCTGCCAAGTCTTTCTTTTGAACAGTGTTGCATGCCTGAAAGCTATCAGAGTTTGCAGCACATCTGACCAGCACGCAATTAAATGAACTTCAATGGTGTGTAAGAAACTTCTTTATATACGAGATCCTACAGCAGAATCCAGAGCTCAGAATCACTGAAGCCCCAAAGAAATATTCACAGAATAAGCAATACAGAGGCCGGTCATTATAAGGCAGAGGCTGACACCACATGGCCTGGATGGGGAACTTGTGGCACCTGTGGCATGCAGGCACACGAATCATCTTTCACCTCAGCTCCACCGCACAGGCCCATGTTCCTCCTACCGGCCAGCTGATTTTCAGCCTGCCCAGTTCCAGAAGCTTTCCCTGAGCCTCTAGGAGGGCGAAACTGGCCTCCCCTGGGCTCCGCTGGCCAGAGATGAGCCCATTTCCGGAACTTCCAGAAGGCCTGTTCTTTGCTTCCATCGGGCTCTGGAGCCACCGGGAGGGTGAAACTGGCCTCCTCCCCCACCTCTGGGGGCTCTCTGGAGGGGGCAGGGGGTTGCGTGGGGGTGGTGTCATGTGCGCACTGCATTATGGGTGCTGGCATGTGGCAAGGAAAAGGTTGACCCTCACTGTTCTAGTGGCTTGTGCAACTGATACTGTATTTCCCCTCTAAAACATTTTGGGAATCTGCAGGATGGGATCTGACCTATTCTAGAAGGGAATGGAATGGAATAGAATTTTATTGGCCAAGTGTGATTGGACACACAAGGAATTTGTCTTTGGTGCAGATGCTCCCAGTGTACATAAAAGAAAAAGAGACATTTGTCAAGAATGATGAGGTACAACACGTAACAATTGTCATAGGGGTGAAATAAGAAATGAAGAAACAATCCATATTAATAAAAATCTTAGGATACAAGCAACAAGTTACAGTCACACAGTCCTAAGTGGGAGGAAAATATGATAGGAATGATGAGAAAAACTAGTAGAAATAGAACTGCAGATTTAGTAAAACATTTGACAGTGTTGAGGGAATTATTTGTTTAGCAGAGTGATGATGTTTGGGGGGAAAACTGTTCTTGTGTCTAGTTGTCTTGGTGTGCAGTGCTCTGTAGCAACATTTTGAGGGTAGGAGTTGTCCAGGATGCGAGGGGTCAGTCAATATTCTCCCCGCCCTCTTTTTGACATGCGCAGTCCACCGGTCCTCAATGGAAGGCAGGTGGGCAGCCATGGGTTTTTCTGCCGTTCTGATTCTCCTCTGAAGTCCGTGTGGGTCTTGTTGGGCTGCAGCACCAAACCAGACATTCTGGGCAGAGTCTCCTGGCTTCATTGGTGACAGAGCAGAGCTGCCTTTCTATGTGTCTGTCTTTCGTTTGCTTCCTTCCTTTCAAACGGCCTTTTGGATGCTTCTAGGTTCCTGGTGACTCTCCTCGTCCCTGGGACTCTTCCGGGACAGGATGACCTGGGCCATTTCGGACCCATGGCTGTCCAGTCTCTTCCCGAAGAGTTCCAGTCATGGAGCACTCCCAACTCCTGGAGGCAAATTGTCCCATAATTGTTTTCACCATTAGGAATTTCCTCCACAGTTGCTCCTTGGCTTGATTAGTTCCGCCCGTCACTTCTTGTCCAGCCTTGGGGGGGAGGGGGGCGCTTTGGAGTACAGTTGTTCCTCAGAATTACAGGTCAAGCAGGCAGGGGACTGTCCCTCCTCCCCCCCCCCAAGACATGGCCTCCACCACCGAGTCAGGGAACCTTGGCTGGAGACCTTTGCTCCTTTGCAATCAAGGGAGGCTGATTACACTTCTGCCTCATTATATTTAATTGCGCTATGATTTTGTGTGTCCCTCTTCCCCCCCCCCCCCTTTGGTGTAATAAAGACCGTCCCGATCTTGGCTTGGGAACAGATGCTCAGAACTACCACGGCCCCCTCCTACTTCTACTTCTGCGTTCTGCTTTTATTGCTGCAGGCCGCCCTATGCATTTAATAAATAAATAATTTAATGAATAAACACTTCGGTCGGTGATGACTAACTTTTTTCTCGTTGCGTGCACCCGTAATGCAATGCTCATGCCACACACTCCCCCCTCCCCTCCAAAAGCAGGCACTCCCCCTGCCCACCCGTGCATAACCCCCCTCCGGAGGATGGGGGGGGCTCCAGGAAAACCTCCAGAGCCTGGGGGGGGCGGGGGTGTCACAGAAGTCCAGAAACAGGCCCGTCCGGCCCTCCAGAGGTCTCCGCAGCTCAGCCTTTTCCACCCTCCCGGGACCTTGAAGAAAGCGTCTGGAGGTGGGGGTGGGGGGAATGGGCCTCCTGCAAGTCTGGAAATGGGCCGAAACTCAGCTGGCCTGCAGGGTGGAGCCGTGCTGAGCTGCGGCCTGCCCCCACGGATCAATCAAGGAGGGAGAGGGGGTGCGGAAGGGTCCTAGGGGGCCAGGCCAATGGAACTGAAAACAAGGGAAGGGATGCGGAGTCTGACTTTCAGAAAGTAGAGGCTGCAAGGGGGGGGGGGGGGAGGAGGAGGAAGGTGCAGGGGGAAAAGGGGGGGGTGTTTTGCATTGGATTTACAGGAAGTTTGCAGACAGATTGTTTTTAAGGAAAAATAGGATCACGACCTGCTTCGTGTGCCAAGTCTTCATGAAAAAACGCTCCATCCTTTGGGTGGGTCCAGGACTGAATTGGACGCCTTCCAGGCAGGCTGTGGGCAGAGCTTTGGCCTCTTCTGGTTCGTTGGACCCAGCCACACAACCAGCCCTTGCCTGCCGCTTTCGGCCAAACAACGGAGGGCGGCAGCAGCAGCAACTGAGTGGGCAGGCTACACTCTGAGGGCCGGCAGGATGCCCAGGTGCCCAGGGACAGAGCTCAGCCTGGCGCCATTTGCAGTCCACCCCCTCCGGGCAGCGGCCCTGAAGATGATCCTCCGACACCTCCCCCCCCATCCTGTCTCAAGAGGAACCAAGCGATCCTGAACAGGGCTGGCGGGTGACACTGCAGAGACAACGTGGGCAGGAAACTAATGACCCTTGGCCCCTCTGCCCACAGCAAGGGAAGCCTTAGTGGCCGCTCTCAGTTGCATTCGATTGGAGTCATCCCTCAGTTTTCTCCCGCAGCACTCTGGGCATCTCTTATTCTTGACCCTCCTGGCATTCGGAATGACGGGCATCCAGCAGCCAGGCCGCAGGGCCTCCAAGGGTCTTCTGTCCAGGGACAGAACACGCCAGCAGTATTGCCTGTCGGGAGAGTCTTCCCTGTTCTACCGCTGTCCGTTCTGGAACTCCAGTGAAGTTTCCAAAAAATGCCCTAATTAATTCACGAGCCACAAGCCAAACTCCAAAGGAAAAATAGTCATTTATTAGGAGCAACATTTCGGCCAAAGTCTGATGCAGTCAGAACTGAGCTCACGTAGGTTACATGTCCTCATGACCCTGTTTCCCCCTCCTCACTGGACATGTCATGAATCAAATTCAATGAACCATGTTCCAAATAAATCTCTCTTTCCCCACAAGGAGTAAAAGAAACATTGGTGGAATGTAGTTTCAGTTAGTACAATCAGCCGCTCCATCAGCTTTCCCCACCTCCTGCTGACCCCACCCCAATGGGTGCCCCCCCTCCATAAGCGCACTAGAGTGCCTTCCGACCCCTGTCCTATTGTCTCTCCTATATCCCATATATCTTCTATCCCCATATCTTTCTTCTATTCTCTCACTGATTATTCTATCCTATACTCTCTCTTCTATTCTTCCTCTAATTTTGTTTCCTCCAAGGTGTCCTCTATTACCTTCATTGTGTATTATTGTGTATTGGACAAAATAAAGAAATAAATAAAAATAAATCTTCAGGCCCTGCTATTGACATGGTTGCATTGCAGCTCCACCCGGGCACTGATGTGATGCTGTTATGTGTGTGCAATTTTGAGACTGTCAGAAATCACTACCCCTAAAGAAAAGGATTTAGGGGTAGTGATTTCTGACAGTCTCAAAATGGGTGAACAGTGCAGTCAGGCAGTAGGGAAAGCAAGTAGGATGCTTGGCTGCATAGCTAGAGGTATAACAAGCAGGAAGAGGGAGATTATGATCCCACTATATAGAATGCTGGTGAGACCACATTTGGAATACTGTGTTCAGTTCTGGAGACCTCACCTACAAAAAGATATTGACAAAATTGAACGGGTCCACAGACGGGCTACAAGAATGGTGGAAGGTCTTAAGCATAAAACGTATCAGGAAAGACTTCATGAACTCAATCTGTATAGTCTGGAGGACAGAAGGAAAAGGGGGGACATGATTGAAACATTTAAATATATTAAAGGGTTAAATAAGGTCCAGGAGGGAAGTGTTTTTAATAGGAAAGTGAACACAAGAACAAGGGGACACAATCTGAAGTTAGTTGGGGGAAAGATCAAAAGCAACATGAGAAAATATTATTTTACTGAAAGAGTAGTAGATCCTTGGAACAAACTTCCAGCAGACGTGGTAGATAAATCCACAGTAACTGAATTTAAACATGCCTGGGATAAACATATATCCATCCTAAGATAAAATACAGAAAATAGTATAAGGGCAGACTAGATGGACCATGAGGTCTTTTTCTGCCGTCAGACTTCTATGTTTCTATGTTTCTATGCCTTTAAAAATGGGCAAAGCTTTGATGGCACCAACCTCTTGACCGCTATCACCTCTTGACCTCTGGGAAGAGTCCATGAAAACCAGATGCTATCCCTCTTTTCCGTTACAACGTCATCTTAATTTGGGAGGAAAATTTGCCTTTTTCTGTTTTGCCCTCAGGTTCCTCCTGAGCCTTTTATGTTCTAAATTCAAATGTCTTTTTGCTTCTTGCTCTTCATCAGAGGTCGTTGGGATTAATCCGCGGTTGGAATTGCCTTCCCTCCGGCGCAAGCAGCTTTCTAGAAATGCAGGTGAGTGGCGTTTCATGACGGAGCCTAGAGACTTTGGGTAAGACTTTGACGTTTACCTCCGGGCTGCTGTGGCTAAACAAAGTGTTGGTTTCGTCAATGTGCTTGTTCCTCGGACGACGACACCAGGCTGGCAGGAACAGCCAGCAGCCCGGAAGACCCCCCAGAGGGGTCTCGGCAGTCTAGAACACTGGGCCCTGCCTGAGACAATGGAACTCAGTCGAGAAAAGTCAGGATTCACCCTCTGAAAGTAGAGAATAGAATTTGAAAACGCCTCTGCCCAATGAATGTATCGGGTGTGATAGTATGTGTGTGACTTTTTGGTTTTAAATGTTTAGTTTTAAGAATTTTTAAAAAGTTATTATCCTATTAATTGGCCTAGAATGTTTCATTTATTGTATTTTTACTAAAATGTTGTAAGCCGCCTCAAGTCCACGGAGAGGGGCAGGATATAAGTCAAATAAACAAACAAACAAAGCTGGCTCCACAGCTGTAACTACGAGAGAGATCCCGGCGTGTTAGTGGACAGTCATTTAGATTTCAGCCAGCAATGTGCTTCAGTCATCAAAAAAGCCAATTGCGATCCTAGGCTGCATTAACAGAGGGACGGGATCGAGGCCACGCAAAGTAGCTGCACCACTTTGTATAAGGCCTTGCTGGGACCCCCCAGGTTTTTGTACCCACGACATACGGAAAGATTTTGAGACGAGGGAAAGAGTCAGAGAAGAGCCACAAAGATGGAATAAACGACGAATGGTCTCAGGAATCCGGACGGTCCAGTCTAGTGGAAAGAAGGGCTGGGGAGACACAAGGGGGTCCCAATGTTTGAGGGGCAGCTGGGAAGAAGAGGGCATCAGCCTGAAGGAGAGAAGCAACCTACAACTAGGCCTACGCTTTCTCACTGAGAAGAGTGAGCCTGGGGGGGAGCAGGTTGCCTCCATTCAGCCCTCGACGCGGCTCCATGGCGGACGGGGGTCTCGGGAGAAGAGGCAGGTCGGCCCCGGGACTGAAAGGGACCAGGAGGGCCGGGGGGGCAAAGGCCTTTTTTGGCTCGGCTGCCAAGGGGGCGCACACACACGCATGCCCACACCCAGGCCCTTCCCCCCCCCCCACCTGCCCCCCCCCCAGTGCAGCCCCCCCCCGCACGTGCGTCCAGGGCTGGCGGAAGCCTCCGGACTGCTGAAGCCCAGGGAGAGCGGGAACAGGTGGGAAAGAAGGCCCAGCACCCCCCGTGCCCTGCACCCTCAGGGATGGCTCTGCCTGCTCCCCACCTGTGGTTAATCATGGATAGTTTACGGGTAAAATGTTGGGGGTTAGGAGTTGACACTACAGAGTCCAGTAATGTTCCACGCTTCGACAACCCGATTACTAAAGTCATATTTTTTACAGTCAAGTTTGGAGCGGTTAACATTAAGCTTGAACCTGATGCGTGCTCTTGCGTTGTTGCGGTTGAAGCTGAAGTAGTCATTGACAGGCAGGACGTTGCAACATATGATCTTGTGGGCAATACTTAGATCGTATTTTAGGGGTCGTAGTTCTAAGCTTTCTAGACCCAGGATTGTTAGTCTATTTTCTGTGGGGCAAGTGGGCAGCCTCTCCCCCAACTGCCAGCCCCGCGTTGCCCCAGGGTCTCTGCCCCCCACCCCTCACCCTGCATCAGAATCGAGGGGCCTTCCCTAAGCAGGCGGTTCACACCCAGGATTGTGACTTCTCCCTGTTAAGGCTTCCGTGCTGGGGGGGCCAGCTCCCCCTGGGAGGAAGTCAGGAACAATGGGAAGGAAAGAAGGAAGCAAAGCCGGAGAGCTGAGAGTTTAGGGGCAGCCCCTCACCCCCTTGGGTGGCCCTGCGCAGTGGCAAGAAGATTGTGGAACGTGGTTAGAACTGGATAAAAGAAATGATAGATAAACCGTTTATTAACTCTGCTCATTTACCCCCCAAAAGAAAAAAAGGCTAGCAAAACAATTGTAGTCCATAAATATTATGGGTTAAGGAAAAAAGGTCTTAATTTTAATTTTGGTAAAATTCCTTTTTGTGATGGGGGCAAACGCTAGTTGGTCTCAGTTCTTCTCATTGTTTGCAGCCAATTATACCCGAAGACTGAATCTTCTCTGTTCATTTCAGCCTCTTCCATTACTTTGTTTATAATATGTACGTTTGTGGGTATGCAGTCCTTTTTCCAATTTTGGGCATAACATATTTTAGCATGTATAATAAGGTATTTATCCTCTTTTTTAATGTTGCTATCAATCATTCCCATTATAAAAATTTCCAGTTCAAATTTAATCTCAACTAAAGTAATTTCTTTTGCCCATTTCCATATTTTCTTCCAGAAACATGTCCACCACATATTTTAGTATGTTCCTACCTCGTGTTTACACTTCCAGCAGTTTGGAGATCTTCCTGGATAGATTTATGCTAATTTAACAGGTGTAAGATGCCAATGGTAAAGGACGGAAATACGCAGTGAGCCAAAAAATGTTGGATTGTGCAGAAATGTGTAGAGTTGCTTAGAATTGCAGAACTGCCAAGAAAAATAATTCTTCATTTTGTGGGGAAAATTCTGGAATTGGCTTTGAGGGGGGGGGGACAATCACAAGTCATCTTATAAAATTGCAAGTATCAATATAATTGTAAAGAAATAATGCATCAGATTGACATGAATGCACAAAGATTGTATACCTATGACACAGAAATGTAAAATATAAATATGTTTATGTGTTTTGCCTTTGTTTTTGAATTTCTCTTTATTACTTCAAAAATTGAATAAAATTCATTGGGGGGGAAAAAGAAATAACATTTCTCTCTATTTCTCTCTATCGCCCACTTTCACCTTTCTGTCCGAGACGGTTGTTACAGTATGTGAAGCCCACCTCTGGACAGAACGAAATGCGATGGACGAAAATTAAAATAATGTTTTAATTATTTTAAATAGTTAAATTGAATTGTTGAATTGTCCGGCGGTGAGTTGGCTGCAGCGAGTTCTCCCCTTCCGCTTCTGGAGCTCCTGAGAAATCTGATTTTGAAATTCCAGGGCCCCTTAATGTTTTTAAAGTAAGTGACGCTTGTGTGTCTTGTGGCGCCTGTGAATGACGAGGGGCGTTGGAGGTGGTGCCTGCCAATCAATGTGCCACCCAAGAATGAAAAGAACCTGACAATTGGTGACACAAATTCCATGGCTTCCATCAAGAAAGTACAGAGCGAAATCCCGACAAAGCCGAGCGAGGGAGAAGCAAGACCACCGGGCTCTTCCATGCAGGGGAGGAAGGGTCTCGTAGGCCAGGGTCACGTGGATGGGAGCCCAAGAGGAGAGCCAGCCCGAGTCAGCCCTTGTCCCTCCGTCAAAGACTCACTACTGCTGCGTTTGAAGAGTTCAACCAATGAAAACCAATGGGATCTCTTTCCGTCACAATTTGTAGCTGAGTGCCTAAAAATGGAGGAAAATAAGCTAAAACCCAGAAGGCAAAGAGGCTCCTGTTGCCTGGATGTACTGCTGGGCACAGTGGAGGGAAGCAGCGCGTAGACCTCCCTCCTCTGCTGGTCAGATATGGATGGGAAATGGGTGGGCTTTGCTTCCTTTCTTCAGTCAACAAGCAGGATGGAAACATGGCATTTTCAGGAATAATTTCGAAAACAGTTCCAAATAAATCTCCTCTCTTTCCCCAGAAGTTTACTTCCCCTTTTGTCGCTCTCGGGCTTTGAAGCCTCTGCCAATACTATGGAAGACTTTGCGCTTTTGAACAAGGGAGCGATGCCTTTGTGTTCTCCAAACAAACCGGAATGGGAATTTCAGGCTGGGGGATGTGAGAAACCAAACTTGCCTACTTATTGCGTAGTCAGAAAAGGATTCTTGAGATTCCGAACTGCTATCTTCACAGAACAGGGAATCCGCGTCCTCATTTGACCCAATGGATGGAAGGCTGACTTGACCTGGAGCCGGTGGGGAGATCTGAACCACCGCTGACCTGCAGATCTATAGTCAGCTTCAGTAGAGCACTCTACCTGCTGCGCCACCGCGGCTCTATTGGTTAACGCTGATGGGTCCCTGTGTCTTTTGGGACCTGAGCCTGAGGACATGGCTTCAAAGGCACAAAGGATTCCGAGGGAGAGATCCTTCTGGCCCTCCCGGTGGTCACACTGTCTGGGAGTCAATCCCTGGGGAGTCCAGTGGCAAGGAGTGCCTGGGCCCACAGCTGCTCTTTCGGTAGAGCTGAAATTCACGTGCCTTGAACTCTTGAGAGAAACACTGGGGGGGGGGCGTTTCAAACTGGCAGGATTCTTGCACGGTGGGGGTTCTTAGGCTTACACACACACACACACACACACACACAATCTCTCCTTTAAATGAAAGCTTTATTGGTTTTCTCCTGCGCTCCTTCCCGGGAGGCTTGTTCTTTGACCTGAGGCTCCGTCTGTGGTCTTCTCATCTTCGTCTTGCTGTCTGAGCAAAGTTAAGTTGGGCAGAGATCATAAATCCCGGTTTACATGAAGGCTTAATCCAAGGCTCCGCTACATCCGCTCAATCAAGGCCCAGACCTGGCCACCTTGAAATGTGGAACGTTTTGTTTCCAAGTTGGCCCTCTTCCAACTTGAGCTCCTGACCAGACAAAGTGTTGTTCTTCTGGGGATCCCAGCCACCGGACGCCCCCTTTCTGGAAGGCCTTCTGGGAACAAGGTCATTAGAAAAGCAGATCACTTCTGGACGTAAGGTCTAAATTAGGGGATGGTTTGAATTTGGAAAGACCCCTGAATGCCCAGGTGACATTGATTGGCATATTGCTATGTTTATTTACTGTGGCCCCTCCATGGATTTTTATTCAATCAATAAAGACCATTTGGACTCGCCATTCAATTGCACCTGCTGTAAACCAAATCCCTCCCTTGGCTTCCGCCCGGGGCCACCGTGGAGAAGCCTCTGGTGGCCTCGAGGAAAGCACAGTGAAAGCGCAGGCGACTTCCAAAGAGGCCTCAATGCTCAATGCTCCGGGGAAGGAGAAGCCTGTTCAGGCCACCCGAGAGCCGGTCATCCAGCTCTCCTGGTGAAGCGTTGATAAGTCTTTGGCCAGGCCACGCTTGGAGTCCTGCGTCCAGTTCTGGCCGCCACCACCACATAAGAAGGATGCTGAGGCCCTAGAAAGAATGCCCGGAGCAGCAGCAAAGGCTATTCTGGGGGCTTCAGAGGGGATCAGCCAAGCCCGGCCGAGCAAAGGGGGGGGCTGGGGGGGCAGGAGAGCGGCCTTCCAAGGGTCGAGGAGCTGTCGTAGAGGGAAGAGGCTCCAGAGCACCTGCAGGCAGGGCAAGAGCAGCAGGGAGCCAGCCTAGAGCTAAGGCCTCGTTTCTGGACAGCGAGAATGGTCAGAGGTTGTGGGGGCTCCATCACTGGAAGATTTAAAGGAAAAAATGGACAAACATTGTTGCCCAGAATATGGGCCAAGAGGGTTGGACTGGGAGACCCCCCAGGATCCCTTCCGACCTCCTCCTCCTGTGGGTCCTAAGTGGGTCTCTCCCAGGGTTGCCTGCAAAGGTCTCTTATGTCCAAAAGCTCAAGCCCCTTTTCAGCCAGCAGGGGGCAGCACTGAAAATATGTTATGAAAAGGGTCCAGTCTTTGCTAAAATCCTTTCACCTGTTGTGAGGTTCACTTCCACAGCATTCCACTCAGGGATGCTCGGCCCTTGAGAGACAAAGTCAGAAACGGCCCCAAGAACATTCGACCAGAGTTTTTGCTAGTGGCAAGTCCGGTCTGCTTGTTGTGGCCAAGGATTCAGAGCAAAACCCAGAGTAAAAAGAACTGGACACCTGGAACCTATGGCACGCGTGATGGAAGTGGCCCACAGAAGAACAGTGGCCTGTGGCTCTTCTGGGTTCCTGCGCACCGTTTTCTGGCACATGCATGCACACCAGCCAGCTGGTCTTTGCGCATGCATGCTCACCAGGAACTGGAAGGGGTGCCTGCACATGCCAGAAACCGGAAGATTATCTTTCTGATGTGCCCACACGCCTGCTTTTCCAGTGTCCGGCACACACGCACATGAGCACTCGGTGCAGAAAAGGTCCGGCAACACTGCCTTAAACCACTGCAGACAAAGGGCTGTTCAAGCTCTTCTTGAAAGGCTCAAATGATGGAACACCCACAATTTGTGGTGGCAAGCTGTTCCACCGATTAATTGTCCTCTCTGTCCTGCACAGGTGCAGCCGGAGGGGGGCCTGACTCAGCAGCAGTAACTGTCCAGTCCAGGGGTCCTTCTGGATGACACGTAAGCCTCCTGAGTGGAAGGAGAAGGGCGGCATAAAAATCGAATGAATAAAGAAACAAACCTGAGATGGAAATTGCGGCCTGATTATCGGGGCCCCTGATGGTGGCAACCTTTGGAGGGGCGGTCAATAAGAAGAACTTCCGCCTCCCCGGCTGCCCGCTCCGGTCTCTGGCCAGCCGGCAGCTTCGGATTCGGCCGGCGTCGCTCGGGCTCTGTGGGGTGAGCGGGTCTCCGATTCCTTTTCCCAACTTTTACCCCGGAGGAGGAAAGGAGGCCCCCTTGCACGGGCTCCTGGGCCGATTTGGACAGGCGGGGCTGAGACGAGGAGGAGGGCGGGGATTCCCCCCCCTTGCAGGGAACCTTCTTCGACGCCCGGCCTTAAGCGGGGCTGTCGGGCGCTTGCAGGGCGACCATCCCATTCCCAGGGGATCCCGGGACGTTTGCCAGTTGCAGAGTCGGAAGTGGGGGTGAGGGGGCTCCACCCGGCCTCGCTTCCCCTTGGACGGGGCCGCTTTCTACCGAGACCCGGGAGGCCGGGACCCTTTTCTTTTTTATTACCCTGAAAGGGCATAAGAATTGCAACCTAAGTGCCGGGCCGTCCAGTCTCCCCTCGCCCCCTTTCAAGCGGGGAGAGCCCGGCAGAGAGAGGGGGCGGCGGCGGCGGCGGCGTTGCCCCCTCGGAACAAACGGCCCCAGGCGAAGCTCTCGCCGGCGGACCCGGGCCGGGCGGGGGAGGCGGCGGGCGGGCGGGAGCGGGGGTCCCGGGCTCTGGGTGGCGCGCGCGGCCCTCTCGGCAGGCGGCGGGCGGGGCTGGTCGGGACGGGAGGCGCGGCGAGGAGCCTGACCGCCGCCCTCGCTGCCCACCTTCCTTGACGCGACGCCGCCGCCGCCGCCGCCGGGCTATAAAAAGCGTCGGGGCTGGCGCTGAGCAGGCAGGCGCTCGTGGCGGCATGGAGGGGATGGAGGGGAGCGGGGCGGCGGCGGGCAACGGCTCCGGGGACGGGGCGGGCGAGGCGGCCGGCGCCTTCGTGCAGCCGGGCTGGCGGGTGGCGCTGTGGGCGGCGGCCTACGGGCTGGTGGTGGTGGTGTCGGTGGCGGGCAACCTGCTGGTGATGTGGGTGGTGCTGGCCCACCGGCGGATGCGCACCGTCACCAACTACCTGCTGGTCAACCTGGCCTTCGCCGAGGCCGCCATGGCCGCCTTCAACACCCTCGTCAACTTCACCTACGCCGCGCACGGCGTCTGGTACTACGGCCGCGCCTACTGCCGCTTCCAGAACTTCTTCCCGGTGGCCGCCGTCTTCGCCAGCATCTACTCCATGACCGCCATCGCCGCCGACAGGTGAGCCCCCGCCCCGCCCCCCGTCCTGGCAGCGGGGGCGGCGGCTCCCGGACGGCCTCGGTGCGGCTCTTGGGCGGGCGGGCGCCGTTGGCCGAGGGGGGGAGGATGGCAAGGCGGCCGGGCGGGACACGGACGGAGCCTCGCCGGCTGCGTCTCCCCAAGGCGCTGCGGGCTTTCCCGGGCAAGGAGGGCGCCGGCGCTCGTGCCTGGGGGCCCCTCGGGAAAGCCCCCCTCCTACTCTCCGCCCCCGCAGACGCGGTGTGCCAACGGGGCCGGCGGGAGGACGGGGCGGGCCGGTCCTTCGGCGCTCTCGGCCGCTTCCAGGGTCCGCCGGACTTCGCCCGTGAAGCGCGCTGCAGAAGCGAAAACACTGCGGTGCCTCTGAGCCCGTCGGGCGGCAGCTCGGCTGAGGGGCAGAAAGGGGCTCAGACCCGTCGCTGCCGTCGGTGCATTTTTGCCTCTTGCACCAGAGGAAACCCCCCCCCCTCCGACCCCCATGCTTTAACCAGAATGGGGGGAGGAAGCGAAGGGCCGCCGGGGAGGGCTGGGCGGGTACGCGCGGAAGTGGCGGCGGCTCCTAGAGGGAACTCCCCGCTTTCCCGCATTGGCCAAATGCCCCCCCCCCCGCGCCCTCAGGTTCTCCTCGAGGCGTCCAGTCCCCGAAGCCAAGGAAGCGGCGCCCGCGTGGAGCCGCTGCTGCTGCTGCGGGCGACGCTATTGCTTCCATGGCTTCCCCGAGTGGGATCCCTGCTGCTCCTCCTCCGGGCTTTTCTCCTGCCCACGACGGCCCCGCGTGGGAGAGCCTGGCCGGGCTGCGGGGACCGAGGCCTCCGGTGGCGGCGGGAGAAGCTTTCGCGTGTCCCGGTCAGTCCCAGCAGCCCTGCGGTTCCCCAGCAGCCTCCGGAATGCGGGCAGCGACTGGTGAGGGTCGGTGGAGGCTGGGAGGGCGAGCTGCTCCTACACCCCCCCCGCCTCCCCCCCACCCCCGCAGAGAGCCGGCCGGCCCCTTCCCCCGTCCAGGCGGCCCCCTCCCTCCCGCCCGGGTTTTGTCAGCGACCGGCCGGTGTCCCCCAACTGAGGATCTGCGGAGGGAGCCCGGCTCAGGCCCGCCGCTGCCGAGGAAACGCGGGGCTCCTCGGGCGGGACAGGAGTCGGGAAGGCAGGTGCGGGGGGGGGGGGTGTTCCACCTCGGCCGCCCTTCCCCGGGGGGGGGGGAATGTCTCCCCCTAGTTTGTAAACAGGGCTGTTGAATCCGATGAGGCCCGTTTTGTCCCGAGTGAGGCTGGGCGGGTGGTGGTGGTGGTGGTTCCCAACGATCTTAACCCACACCTACCCACCATGTGTCCATATTTCTCAGGGAAGAGTTTCCTGGAAGGTTTGCTGTGTGTGTGTGTGTGTGTGTGTGTGTGTGTGTGTGTGTCCCCTGAACCCACCATTGTTACACGAAATGAAAAGCCTCCGTTACTGTAGAAGGGAAGCGATGCCTTCACTGCCTCAGGGTTAGTGGGAGACCTTTCCCTTCCCTCTTGGCTGCCTTGAAAGGTCCCCACCACGAAGAGGGAGGCGGCAGCTGGCGGTGGGGGTGAGGGGGGGGCGAGGGGGGAGGCCCTGGGCTTTTCCCCAGCAAAGATGAAGGCCCAGAGGACCACTTCTTGCATTTCGGAATAGGTGCTGATCTCACCTGGATCATTCTGGTAGATTCCAGTCAGAAGGGGGGGGCTGGGGGCTGGCAGGGAACTCTGGGTAGGCTCCATTTCCCCCCACCCCCACCCCCCACCTCCTTTGGATGTCAGCGCTGCAGTTTTTCATCTGTCCGGCTGTTATTGCTCTGCTGTAATGAATGCTTTTCATTTCACTCTGGGAGGAGGAGGAGGAGGCTGCTGCCTTTCTGCCAAGGACGCCTGAGGCCCAAAATCTAGGAGCCCCCCCCCTCTGCATCTGCCAGGAGTCTTCAGGGGTTTGGAATAGTGCGAAATGGGTCCTTTGCTGCATTTTCGTTTCCTTTTGTTGGGCATCTGCTTTGGAAACCTAAAATCCTAACCCTTAGGATAATCCATAATAGCAATCCCTGTTGGCAGAGTCCGGAGAATTTGAGAAGAGAAGAGTGGGGGTTTCACACATCAGGTGCTGGGTCCTCCTCTCCCCACAGCTGGAGGGAAAAAAGCAGAATTGATTAAATGAGCCGATTTCTTGCATTTCTTGCTGCTGAAGTGCAGTTGTTGAAGTGCAGAATATTAGCTACGCATTTGTACACACACCAACTTTCCCTTCATTCAATATCAGCCTTTTGATCAGTAAGCGTGATGGAAAGATGCTACACCCCCTTGGAGTAACTGCAGCAGCCGAAGAAGCAGCTTCAGCCCTGGGAGGGGGGGGGCAGGTTAAAAACACAGCAAGGAAACCAGTTAATTGACAAAACAGCTGGAAAGATGCAGTTACTATTAAGACACAAGCTTTGTGCTGGGCAGGGCTGCAGTGGAGGACTATATTACTCATATTATGCAGGAAGAAACCAAGTGGGATAAAAAGTACCCCCCACTCAGGGGGGGAGGGGGAGGAGAGCCCCTTTCTCTGCCTGTACAGTATGGAATTAATAACAGGAGATACGTTTTATTCCCTCTTTCCCAAACAGCATGAAAAGACGTACGTTCCTTTGAATTCTCCATAGAGAATAGCCTGGCAAGGAACTATAAAAACAGGACAGGGGAAATAAGTGAAATAAGTTGCCAAATCGGGTTGTGTCTTTCATTCATCATCTCTACAGCTCCAAATCAGTTGCAAGGTGAGGAGTTAAGGGCTAAGGGCTTGTAAGGCGAGGCTACCTGTATTTTTAACTTCAATTTCTGTTATAGGCATGAGCCTCCTAGAGTCATTATATGAGATAGCTGGCATAAAAACAAATAATTTCTATAAAAGATCACACACACACACAGGAAAGGCCAAGTTCCTTTATGGGAAGGGGGGGGAAGCATGTCGTCTCCCCCACACAAACTCATCTCTCCTTTTAATTCTCCTCTTACAGCCGCTGGAGCAAACAGCCCCCTATGCAACATGAAACACTGAAATCTTCCCAGGGTGCTCAGTCTGCTGGGCACTATAAATCTTATGAACAAATATTCCTGGCAATTAATCGTTTTCAACAAGGGGTTATGAGCAATCCGTTTAGTCACAAGTAGCCCACCACATGGCTCTCTGTAAGATTCCCAGGGCTTTTTCCTCTCAGGGTGGGCGATGCCCTTGCACGAGTCAGGGTGGGCGATGCCCTTGCACGATTATGTCACATAATCAATATATAAACAATGTGTAAAATTGATACAAACATATTAAAATCAATATAAGGTTAAACCTTTTAAAACACAACATTTCAAAAGGACTTTATAAAACCCACAATGGGTGTTGAGCCTTAGTTAATACAAGTAGGGGGAAGGGTCTCTTGGGGCCAGCCAGCCCCACTTTTGCATGGTCTTCAGTTGTCCCCCCCCACAAGCAACACTGCAGAGCCACGTTTTGACATCTCTGTGGAAGGCCAGGAGATGGGGGGGGGGCAAACCTTCCACTCGTTCTCCAAAGTCATAAATCTCTCTTCTAAATATCTCGGCAGCTTTTGTTGTTCAAAGAATCTTTCCAGGAAGTGTATAGAGAAGAAGAGCAATAAAGGTGATTAGAAATCGGGGGGGGGGGGGGGAGAGAAGGACGAGGGCCGACGTGAGAGCCCCCTTCCAATGTTGGCGGGACGGACACGGAGAGGGCGGGGCCCCAAAGCGCTTGAGGGCAGGGCAGGAAATACTGGTCAAGGATCCCACCTAGGACTACGGACTATTTTCCTGTCAATCAGAAGTCCACCCCTCTTAAAATGGCCCACTGGGGAGACTCTGTCCTAGGGTAATGCCCCCCCCCAAACCCTTTCCTCATACTTCCAACTCGACCAGAGCGTTTTTTGTCTGGCTGTGAAAATCCTGACAGCCACTAGATGGCAGCTTTGTCTCTCAGCCTCCACCTGGAAGTCTATTGCTTGAATAACCAACTGGTTGATCCTTATTTCAAGGAGTAGAAAAGAATAAATCAGTAAACAATAAAACGGGGGGGGGGGGGGCGACACTGCCGGACAAAGAGCAGTTGCAGTGTTGTGCATGATCTGCTTTTCCTGATGGGAATGTGGGTGGGTGGGACTGGACGTGTAGCCCCAAAAATGACCGCTCCCAATCAAAGCTGTCTGGGCACATCCATGGGGTCAATGGGATTTGGGGCAGGGGGCTTCCTGCCAGTTGCAGATGGGAAGGGAGCAGGACAGAGCAATGGAGGGGAGGTGGGCAGCGCATCTCCGGATTTCAACATGAAGAAGCCCCCCCCCCCACCGGGCATCCTTAAAAGAGGAGCCCGTGGCGGCAGGTGGATTCCAGCTTCTCTCCTTACAGGCTGTTTAATATTCTCTTGCTACCTTTTGAATCCCTCCCTCTCTCCTCCCCCCCTCTTGTCTGAAAGATACATGGCCATCCTCCACCCTCTGCAGCCCAGGCTCTCGGCCGCAGCCACCAAGGGGGTCATCGGTGCCATCTGGCTCTTGGCCTCGCTCTTCTCCTTCCCCCTGGGCTACTACGCCACCGCTGAAGAGATGATGGGGAGGATGATGTGCTTTGTTGATTGGCCGCAAAATCAGACCCAGGCTGCAATAACGTGAGTCGGGCCCTGCTCCTGGCTGCCATGGCTGGAGGGGGGAGGGGGGCTCTCTTCCAAGCAGGCTCTTGTGTTCCCAGAGGGGCCGGGCGCCTCTGTTTCACCCGCTCTTCATTTTCTGGCCTCCCTGGACAGTAGCCGAATGTCGCTGCCATGGGTTGGATGAGGTCTTGGCTGCGTTCCCTCCCTTGCCCCTCCCCATCTCCAAAGACCATATTTGGCCAACAAAAACACCCCCAGTGAGGAATTCTTGTTTTATTACAGAGGTTTTTCTTTTCTGTTGATTGGTTGATTAATCAGACATATAGCTGCCTGCATCGTGATAACTATATTTGTAATTTAGAAAGGAATTAATTAAAAACAAAGCTCAAACAATGAATTCACAGTTGAAGAACTGGGGTAGTTGTGCAAAAAGCAACACACGGTGGTTGTGCACTGTGTAGGCCTGAGAGAGCTGCAGGCAAAGGACTCTGAAAGAGAAATCAGACTTTCCTAAATATATATGCTATATATATATACCTAAAAGTTCAGGATTGTCACATGCTCCAGTTATCGTTAATACAAGCAGTTTTGCACCATTAAACATAGAAACATAGAAAACTGATGGCAGAAAAAGACCTCACAAGTTTAACCTCAGTTCCTGGTGACAGAGCTCCGACCTCCCAAATGTCCACTCATCTGTCTGCGAAGTAACCTTTCTGAGCCTGACCTCCCTGCTTCCCTGTGGCCATGGGTGAAGCGATTGGGCTGCAGTTCCCAGCTTCTTCCCCAGCCGCCTTCGTTTGCATGGGGGCAACGTCAGCTGTTTGCCAGTGCTGGGAACCTTCGGCTGTTGGAAAGCCAGAAGGTCCCTCCTCAAAACTCACCACGCAGCTTGCTAGGTGGGCATGGAGGGGAGTGAGGAGGGGCGCCCACCTCTTCTCCCAAGGCGGTTGAGGTTGGAGGCGAGCAGGGCAGGAAGCTTCATCCGGGAACCTGTGAATGAGGGAACCTTGAGGCGCTTCCCACTTGGAGCGAAGAGAGTCCGGCCGGGGCTCCTTGGTTCTCCCTGGGCTTTTTCCGGACTAAGCTCATCTTTCCTTACAGATTGCAGCACAGCTTCTTCTGGGGGGGGGGCAGATGATGTGGCTGGAATTAAAGCCCTTGAAGGCTGCTGATCGGTCTGAGCTTTGAGGGTGAAATGTCCTGAGTGACAAGGAAGGAAAGAGGCCATGGAAGTCAAGGGGGGATCATCAGGGACACTTCCAGTCGTCAATCAGTCCAAATGTAACTTTTTCAAGCTGTTAAATTGACTATATTAAATTAATTCAAGGAATGCACTCCGTGGTCAAGTTCTGTATGGAGCAGGAGAATATGGCATCCAGTTCTAAGCCCCACATTTGAGCCAACAGCCCAGAGATGAGCAACCAACCATTTGAAAGGGTTCCGGGGGGGTGGGGGGGGTGGAACTGGGATTGTTTAGACTGGAGAAGAGAACTCCTGCAGAAGAGGGGTCCAGGTTTGTCCAGAAGGCAGGACCTCTTGGGGGGCCGCGTCTGGGCCACACACAGACCCTGCCCCTCTCTGGGGTGGAAACCCTCCTGGGGAGGCGAGGGAGGAGGGCTTGGCTCGGAGGGAGAGTTTGGGGCAGGGGGACGGGGGTTCTCCTGTCCAAAAGAATCTCTACCTGCTTCACCCCACCTCCTGCTTCACTTGGTCACTGGTTTTGGTGGGATTTTCTTCCTAATTCAACGGTCCTGAGATCAGGGGGGGCTGCAGGCCATCTTGGGGGAAATCTCTCCGTCAAGAGAGGGTGGTGGGTCATCTGTATGGGGAGGGAGGGCTCGTACAGCTGCCCATCGCATCCATCCTCAGGCTGAAGGTTGCATCTCTTCCTCTGAGAAGCAGCCGGGGTTGCACCGTCGGGGCCTCGCAGGGACGATCCAACCGCAGCTGCATCCGGCTTGGGAATCAAACGTTCAGACTCGGGTCTCCTCTGTTGCAGGTACCAGGTGTCCGTGGCTGTCCTAACCTACGTCTTGCCACTCACAGTGATGGGCTATGCCTACACCATGGTGGGCATCACCCTCTGGGCCAGTGTGATCCCAGGGGACTCCTCAGACCGCTACCACCAACAAGTCTCTGCCAAGCGCAAGGTGAGCTCTACCATCCGGGGGGAAGGGAAGGAGGCAGCTCGTGTCAGGGTCCAAACGGAGTGGACGGAGGCGGAGACCGGCAGCCGAGATCTCTTCCCAGCCACTTGGAGTCCTTTGAAGGGGGTTTATGGGGAGAGTGGGCGGAGAGGCCCCTCTGTGCCCCCCCCTTTGAGCCAGAGAGCATGGCTCAGCAGAACCATTGGGGGGGGGGGAATGGGGCTGAGCGATGGATCCCAGAGGCCTCCCTTGGCTGCTCCGTTCCCTTCATTGGATTGAAAGTGGGCCTCTCCTGCCCCCCACGGTGCCACTTTGCTCCCACATAAACCCCCTGCCTGCGCTGGAGGTGCCCCTGGCTTCTTCTCTGGAGGGAGAGAGAGGGGGGCGGAGGGTCCAAAGGATCATGGGAGCCCCAAGAGTGGACACGAGGGCTCCCGCCCTGGCCACCTGCCCAAGGCTGCTCCCCTCGGAGGTAGGCAAAAGCCCCCCCCCCCAGAAACAGCTGTGAGTGTCCATCTCCTTGCCTGGCAATGCTGCCCGTTCTGTGGGGGGGAGCCCTCCGTGGGAGCTGCCCCGCTTGTCTCCTCGGCTGGACTCAATGCTTAACCTGAGCGGCTCTCCTCCTCCTCCTCCCCCCTGGCAGG
Source organism: Erythrolamprus reginae (assembly GCF_031021105.1). Lineage (NCBI taxonomy): Eukaryota > Metazoa > Chordata > Lepidosauria > Squamata > Dipsadidae > Erythrolamprus > Erythrolamprus reginae. Next base: position 399,399 of record NC_091961.1, read on the forward strand.
TGGTCAAGATGATGATCCTGGTGGTTTGCACCTTTGCCGTCTGCTGGCTGCCTTACCACCTCTACTTCCTCCTGCAACTCTTCGAGGGCGACATCTTCCTGGAAAAGTACATGCAGCAGGTCTACCTGGCGGTCCTGTGGCTGGCCATGAGCTCCACCATGTACAACCCCATCATCTATTGCTGCCTGAACGACAGGTAAGACCCCTCCTCCTTAGGGCCTGCTCCCCCCTCTGCCGTTGCATCCACGCCACAGCTCCGCATCTCGAAGGCCCCGAAGTAGTCGGGGAGTTTGTAAGCGGACCGAGCGGGAGGAGTTTTGGCGAAACCGTTTCTCTCCAGAAGTTGCCGCTTTTTACCTCCCGCCGGCCGGTGGTTTCCCAGGCACCAGCAAAGGGCGGCTGTGGCTGCAGAGGTCCCACCCGAGACGAGGGGGAAAGCGGCGTGAAAGTGTCGGGCTGGTCAGTCCTGCCCTGCAGAAGACCCACTTTTCCAACACGCAACTGTGGGAGCTGAAACGGGGGGGGGCAGTCTCTACGTGAAGGCCGCAGCTCCTTGTCCAGATCCTTCCTTGGCAAACACACACACACACACACACCTCCTTTTGTGTGATTGCGTAGCTGCACAGCAGGTGAACTGGAAGTGGGGGGGGGCTGTCTGTCGGGAGAGACCTTCAAAGTCTGGGGCTGCAGTGGGGGAGTCTCTGCCCTGGCTGGTTCCTTTTGACCCAGGACGCAAAGGACAGCAAACACACATACAGATCAACACAATTCGTGTGAAACGGGCTCTGTTCCTAACAGCCCTGAGAATCCAGCTTTCCTTCGGAGGGAGTGACCGCTAGATAACCATTGCTGCAAAGGCCCCAGGACCCTTTCGGCCCCCAGAGTGCTGCCAAGGGGCGGCCCATCCGGTGTTGAGTGGGTCCTGGGAGTCTCCGAGGGGAGGTTGGGAGGGGGGGTCTGAGGGGGCTCCGGTAGGCCCTCCCCCTCCAGCAGCTGACCCGCTCTGTCTTTCCAGGTTCCGGGTGGGCTTCAAGCAGGCCTTTCGGTGCTTCCCCTTCGTCAAGGCCAGCGAATACCACGGCCTGGAAATGAAGTCGGCCAGGTACCTGCAGGCCCAGAACAGCCTCTGCAAGAGCAGCCGGATGGAGACCACCACGGTGTCTTCCATCAGTGGCAACCCGGGGGAGGAAGCGGAGCAAGCAGGGGCCCTCCCACCGCTCCAGTGCGCTTCCCTGAGAAAGTCCCCCCCCCAATTTAGCCACCCCGGGACACCTCACCGCCATCCTGCTACTGAAGCCTCCACTGCCAACCGACGGGGCCCTTCCTGTGTCTTCCCGTCTCCTTCCAAGTGGCCCCATCCGGTCAATCCTGTGCCTCCCTCCCTCCCCTCTGGCCAGGGTCCTTAGGCAGGGCTCAGGGGTCACCTCCGTCCTCTCCGTCCAGGAAAAACACTTGAGGTTTTTGGGAGGGGCAGAAATGAAATGTGCACAAAGTTGGAGTTTAACCATTAATTCTTCTTGGAACTCAGTTCAAAATCCGTTTCTACAACAGAACATTTGAATTTGCAATGTTTGAAATAGTATTTTGTTCCGTGAGTGGCTCGAGTAACTGTTATACTTCCAGGGTCTCTTTTCTTCCACCCACCCATCACTGTTGGTTGCCAGGGTTGGAGGGAAGGTCTTGGCCGCCTCTCGCGAGGTGAATTCAGTCTGTTCCAGGGTCCCCACCTTTACCACGAGACCCTGCGGTTCAAGGCTACGCTCAGCATTTCCCCCTCCCTCCGTGCTTAGTCCCCTCGGTGGAGACATTAGACTCAGCCCAGGCAGAGGAAGGCTCGGTCGGCTCTGGGTTTTCTACTAGCGAGAGATTTTGTCCTCCTTCTTTCAAAGGAAAAGATGAACTCAGGTGCGAAAGCAGCCCCCCGCCCCCCACCCCCAAGCATCACCTGGGATGTCCCAGAATCACCAACAGGATTGTCCTGGGAGCAACTGGCCACCCCGTCTTCCATGGCCAGCAAAAACAAGGGGGGGAGGGGAGGGCTGCGGCCTGTCTCCCTGCAAGCCTCAGGACTGGTTGTCTTCTTGCAACAAACACAGCTGGAGCAGCTGGCAGAGGACCAAAAGGAATGTGTGGTTGCAATGCAGAGCCGGTTTTGGAGCCAAGCTCCTGGCTCTAATGAGATGGAACCAAATAGCGTTTCAGAAAAGCGATGTGGCAATAAACTTGGGATGGAATAATTGAACAGGCTGGAATCAGTTGTGGGCGAAAATGCAGCAGGCGCGTTGCAGCCTCACGCTCTGTCCCAAGGGGGCCACCAGCTGCTCGAGCCAGCAATTGCTGCCCACGACGGATGAATTTTGAGGCTACAGGAGGGACCCTCACCGCGGCCTCAGCTCCTGCTGACAAAAGTGACAATATTAGCTCTGCTGCATAGATAGGCAGCTGATTGTCCTGAAAAATGGTATGACCTGGTTTTAGTTGTCCAAAAACTGCTACAGTATTTCCAGCCACTCCGAGAACTAGTCTGTCCAGACCCCCCCCCCCCCACAACTCTGGGGGGCGGGGAGGCTGTGTGATAAGGGGAAGAAGCCCCCATTAGGGCAGGGGGAGGGGCCAGGCTCAGGGGCCGGTCTCTCCCCCTTCCCTTCCCTCTGTGTCCCCTGGCCCTCTGCTCTGCTTGGTCCCTCCGTCCATCCCTCACCGGCCCACCCTCCATGCCTCAGAGCCCCCCATCGAGGCCGGAGGAGCAGAGGAGCTCCTGATGCTTCTACTGCAAGAGGCCTGCAGGGGGGGGGAGCTGCTGAGGCACACACACACACAGCCGCAGTGCCGCATTGCACGTTGCATCCCGGCTGCCTGGGCCCTTGGGCTCCTCCTGGGAGGGAGACATCTGCCCAAGCAGCTTCCTGGCTCCTGAAGCTCCTGCCGTGGATGAGTCTTGGACGGAGGCTGCGGCCACTTGGACCCTTCCCCGCCTTTCTTTCCTGTTGTTAAACTGGCAACCACCGTTGGCAGCACCAGGCGAGGTTGCTTGATGAAACTGGTTGGCTGAAAGATTTCTGTCGTTGTTCCTCTGCGTGGCCCCCTCCTCTTCACCGGAAGGAATTGAACTATTTACTTCTGCCTGCAAATAAGAAGGGATTAGTTCCTGTCGACAATGCGGCATGCCGACGTCTAAGAACAATGACATTAAATATGTAAAATTTCAGTGAGCAATTTGTCAACATTTTAGTTTAATTGGAAAAAAGAAGCGAGTGAAACCAGGCAGCATGTTAATAATTCAGCCCTTCCAGGCTGCTGCAATTCAAAGAAGAGGGCAACGTCCACCCACACCACCCTCGCTGGCTTCCCCTCCGAAACACGCCTGAGTCCTCGGCTTCGTTGCAGCCGTCCGAATGATCTGAAATATGATGGGAAGGCGGAGGGGGATTCGGCCGTGGTTTTTGCCTCATGAGAGGTCGGGTCTGTAGACATAGTAAAAAGAATTATAACAATCATAATGGAAATATAATAGTCCGGTTGTGAATTTCAATATAGTGAAGAATGCTAACATCAATGTAACAACGCGATGACAGCTCTACACAAGACAATTCAAGTTGCAAAGCAGGCAGTAAAATGACGTCCTACTTTCTGAGAAAGAAAGAGACGCTACAGGGAAGGTCAGTTGTGGCCCCTGCACAACGTGGGCAGCCCCCACCCTCCCATTTTCCTTGGTAACCTCAACCCACCTCGTATCAACTGGACCCCAAATGAATGTACAACTGAACCCATACACGCATGGGGAACACAGGAGAAGGAAGGATCACGTGTCTGTTCCCCACTGCGAGTGAGGAGTAGGTAGAGCAGCTGCCTCCGGTGACGGGACAGTAACTGTGGACTGTTTTTTCAGGAATTCTCCTTTCCCCATCCCGCTGGGATTATCTGGGTGGTAAGCGCATACATTACTCTGGTCACATAAATATAAAAATACAAATACCATTTTGGGGTCTCTGTGCACTTCTACAATTCATGTATCACTACAGCGCCTTCCTTTCTTTCCAAAATCTACACTTTGGCTCAAATGCATTTTTAAAAATTACGGTAGGCGCTGGCCCTTAACCTCTCCAAACTAATAGCAAACACTTACTGGTGTTTGATTATATTACATTGTTGGGTCATGAAATTTAAATATGTTGAAGGGTTAAACAAGGTTCAGGAAGGAAGTGTTTTTAATAGGAAAGTGAACACAAGAACAAGGGGACACAGTCTGAGGTTAGTTGGGGGAAAGATCAGAAGCAATGGGAGAAAATATTATTTGACTGAAAGAGTAGTAGATCCTTGGAACAAACTTCCAGCAGACGTGGTTGGTAAATCCACAGGAACTGAATTGAGACAGGCCTGGGATAAACACAGATCCATCCTAAGATAAAATACAGGAAATAGTATAAGGGCAGACTAGATGGACCATGAGGTCTTTTTCTGCAGTCAATCTTCTATGTTTCTATGTTTCTAACGCTTTACAATGCTATTACCAATCTAGGACTCGAACAACTAGGAACAAAGAGTTCTAGACTCTGCAATTGTCTTGATCTCATCTTCTGCAACAGTTCACACTCAATTTACGGACTACAAATAAAAGAGCCCTTTTCCAACAGTGACCACAGCATGATTGTCTCAAAAACCACCACCACAACAATAATAACAATAACAATAATGAGGAGAAGGAGGAGAAGAGGAAGAGGAAGAAGAAGAGGAGGAGGAGGAGGAGGAGGGGAGAGGGAGGAGGAGAGGAAGTGGAGGAGGAGGAAGAGGGGAAGGAGAAGGAGAAGAAGAAGAAGAAGAGGAGGAGGAGGAGGAGAAGGAGAAGAGGAGGAAGAGGAAGAAGAAGAGGAGGAGGAGGAGGAGGGGAGAGGGAGGAGGAGAGGAAGTGGAGGAGGAGGAAGAGGGGAAGGAGAAGGAGAAGAAGAAGAAGAAGGAGGAGGAGGAGGAGGAGAAGGAGAAGAGGAGGAAGAGGAAGAAGCAGCAGCCCAGTGACTGTGACCGGGGGGGGGGGACGCAGACATGCAGCCACCGGTCTGGGTGGGTGATGGTGGGGGCCTCGCACGGCCTTGACTTGCCTGTGGGCAGGAGGCGGCTCAGCTGGGGGCGAAGGGCAGGTGCCCCGTGGGAACGGGGAAGGCGGCTTAGGCGGTGAGGAGGGAGTGGGTGGTGCAGAGACGAAGGATGCCCTTGGCTCTCTAGAAAGAATTCGTGATGGCTTCATGCTAACAACCCTGCTCCCTTCCTCCCACAAGAGAGAGTGCCTTGTGGAATAGTGCAAGGCGTGGCAGGAGGGAGGGCCATTCTCTTCTGGGAAGCGTCCAGTGATGGAGGACCCCCAACTTCCAGGGGTAGGCTGTTTGATTGGACCTCTCTCTGATGATGACATTCAATGAATACCGGTAGACGTAGGTGAATAAAGTTGGGAGGGACCTTGGAGGTCAGGCAGGAGAGTCCATCTACCATTTCAGGTTCCCAGTCTCGCTTAGAGGTCCCCAGGGACGGAGCTCCCACAGCCTCTGGAGGCCGGCCCTTCCACTCCTGGATCATTCCCACAGTGGGACATTTCTCCTTAGTTCGAGGTGGCTCCTCTCCATCCACTGGCTCTTGTCTTGCCTTCCGGTGCCGTGGGAAATAGTTTGCATCGCTCATTGTTGTGTCGCTGGGTGGCTGCTTCCCTTTCTCCCCTGATACTTCTTTTCTGTGGACGAGGGAGGCCCAGTTCCCACAACTGCACTTCCTGTGTCTTGGCACAGGTGGTTTTTGTTCCCTGCATCCGTTCCAGAGCCCCCCGCCCATTGCTTCTTCTCCTGCCCTCAGGTGTTGGGGGGTTGCTACCACGGCACCTTGAGGCCTCCTCTCTGTGCAACTACAGGCAGCTAATCCCCTCAACCGTTCCTCGCATCCTTCTCTCAGGCCAACTCTCGTGTCCTGCCGTTCTGTTGGAAGGTTGGGGGCAGGACAGCTTACGGGCATTTTTTGCATCCTTTTCCCGCAACTGCTTGGGAATTAGGGAGGGGGGGTGTCTTCGGAGATGGAGTATATTCCCTCCCAGCTGGTTCCAGCCTGATTTCAAGCCCCCCCCCCGTGCCCTGAGAGAAAGCGGTCATCTGCCCAGAACCTCAGCGTCCTCAAAACAATCTTGCAGCATCACGTGGGCTGCCGGAGGGGGGGGGCATCCAGTGGGGTTGGGGGCATGAAAGAGTTGCTTTGTGCTTCGTGGGAGCTTTTTCAGACTCCGCCTGGTTCCACTGCGCCCACATTCTCTCAGCCAACGCTCTTCTCCTTCCACTAAGGGAGTCGAGGGTCCTGCTGCACCGAAGGGCGAGGCCTTGCGCCTCCGCTGCCTTCATCCGGCCTTCCATGAAGTGGCCTCTGCCTGCCAGCCTGGTCTCCTGGGTCCCCCTTCTATTCTCCCATATGGGAATAGTGATGAGTACTGCTGGACACAAAATGGACACTTGGAGAACCCTCTGCTCACGTCCCTCCACACACGTCAGTGGGGGGTGGCTGCCGGTTCGGACAGAATCTCCCCCCCCTCCATGCACCGAACCAACAGCAGCAGCCAGGTGGCCACGTCCCCACACTGATTTTCTGTTTGCCGCTTCCTGAAAGCAGCTGGCAAAGAACCAGCTGTGCATGTGCAGAGGCTTCTGTGCATGCGCAGAGGTTATTTGTGTGACGTGACTTTTGGCGTGAGGCAAACTGGTAGCTTCAACCCTGATGCACATCCAGTTCCCTTGAGAACTACAAGCTGAGTGCAGTTGGTCAGCCAGCTTCAGAGCACCTGGCGGTGATGCTGTCCATCCCACATGGTTTATCTCTTACCAAGAAGTAGGCTGTGATCTCCTTTGTCAAATGCCTTACTGAAGTCCAATTACTGAGTCTTCGGAGAGGGGCGGCATACAAATCTAAGTAATAAATAATAAATAAATAAATATATTACGTCCAAAGCATTTCCCCAAGCCACGAATTAATCATGTTGTCCAAGTCTACCCATGTTTTAACTTATTCTAGCATTCTGGGTGAAACTGATTGGAACAGCAATGTGGCTTTTGTTGTCTTTCAATAATCAGAGCAAGAGAATTTGTTTACGATTTTCATTTTATTGTTAAAGTTACAGATGAAAAATATTATTTTTGGGATTATCTCAATCCCATTTTCACAGAATTAGAAAAGCTTCTTTTAAAAAAAAACAAAACCCATGTGGACACTTGCAGATTTTATTACCATATCATGAGCCATTTTTGAACGCACCAGCTTTTGGAATCAACGGATTCTGCGTGCATGGGAAATGATGCAAAGGAAACAATCGGACACATCCTCTTGCAAATAGGATTTCATTAAAATTGTTTACAGAGCTGATTTGTCATTTTCAGAGGAAGAAGAAGCTTTGAAGAGCTGAAGAGGCCTTGGGATTCCAGGCACCACAGAAATAGCTGGAACAACATGACTGACAAAGGGGCTGATTTGTTCCCTGGGAGACAGTCAGCTCAAGGCTTCTTGCTTGGAGCCAGCAGCCCCCTCCCACCCATGCTAGACAGGCTGCAGGTAAGGCCCCCATCGTGGCCGGGGATCCGCCCAGCGGGGGCTTCAATGCCAGCTGATCACTCAAGTCACGTTTATATCAAGCCAGGACCCAGACAAGGCTATGGGGCTGCTGCCTCTGGGGTTGCACACGCTCCCTTTAGCCAGGAGGGAAGCCCCGGGGGTCTAAATAAAGGAATGAGCAAGCAAGAGGCAGCCCACCCCCCTTCCCGAGGGCAGGGCAGGCATTCACCCGGCCCAGGAGTCCAGGCCAGGTGGCTGACCCACTGCCGCCAGGCCTCCACCCAGGTTGGGGGTCATGGCACCAAGTGATTTGGCAGTTCTGTTTTTCCTGCTCCCGGTCTTGGGTGGCTCTGGACGTTTGCAAGGAGGCTGGTGGGGAAGGAGGTCGGCCCACCTATAATTCAGAGGAAGGAGGCAATTAGAGGGGAAGCAGCCGTGGGTCTGCCTCTTGTCTTCTTTTTGACTCCAGCCGCAAAGACAAGCGGCCGACCCTTGCTGGTGGACTGTTGCTGCTGCTTAGGGGGAATGAAGCCGCCTCAACAGACAAGGAGTGGCCGGAGGAATTTGAGCAGCGTCTCCTAAACGAGGCTCTTCCCCCCAACCACATTTCTCTTTGCCCCAAGTGAATTTTTAAAACCAAAGCCTGTAACGCTAATAAGGCTGGATGGGGAAGTTGACCAGGAAGGTTTCAGAGTCCCTCCTTCAGCCCTTGACCATCGGAGGTCCACTTCGTAGAGTTAGGAGTTTGGGTTTCTTGCATTTTTTTAAAAAATTGCACTTAATTTAAATCTAATGTATGTAGCGTTATTTGCGTTTTCTTCAATTTCATTCAGCTTTGTTTTTTCTCCATGAACCAGATTCAGAATATTTTAATATAATTGTATTGATCTTCAAGAAAAACAAGATTAAAAGAAAAACGAGCCACAATATCCTGTAAGCAGCCAGAATTCCTTTTCCACTGCTCAGATTCAAAGTCTGATTTCTTACTATTCAACATCATATTCTGTCCAATAAGATTCAATTCGGTCTGGCACAGTGATAGGCTACCAAAGTTTTTACTACCCCACTGTGGGCGTGGCTTATGCATTTTGTTTCAACCTCTGTCAGGGCAAACTGGGTGCTCTGGGGGGGCTCTTCCCAGGGTCTGAGGGGACCCTCCTCTCACCAGGTTCAGGGAAGAAGCCCCCCCGGCCTGCTCAGATCCAGCTGCAGCCCCAAATTTCAGGTAGAGCCACCTTAGTGGCCGCCTGACTGACCCTTGCCGTAGTGTCCCCTCCAGGGCTGGATGGTTCGCCAGGGTTGTTATTGCGTGGGGGAGGGAGGTTGCTGGGCAAACGGTGGGGGGAGGCGGGGGGGGGGGGCAGGAGGATTTGGCTGGCCAGCATCTCCCAGCATCTGCTCTTGACCAGCCTGGCCAAAGGATGGGAAAGCACCACAGCGCCACCCAGTGGTCAGAGAGGGTAGTTCCTACCTAGGGAACTCTCGGCAGAGGTGTGACACCTACCTAGCCACAGGTGGTGGTGGCGGCATAAGTTGAACTTGGTTGCTTTGTGCCAGCCCCCATTATTGTCTGACCGTTGGAGATGTGAGAGAGTTGCAGGAGGTGGGAGGTCTGGGAGATGTTTTAAGTTAAGGGGTTTTTATAGTGTTGTTTTATTCAATTTCAATTTCTTCCATTGTTATGTATCAGCTTGTTGTAAGCCGCCCTGAGTCTCAGGAGAAGGCGGACAAAGTAAGTAAATAAGTAAATGCAGAGTAGTCTGGAGAACCGGTAGATGCCCCCTCTCTCTGGCTGCCCACCCCCTGCTCTGTCCCCCCCCAGTCCCGTCTGATGGGGGGGTAGGGGGACTATGCAGGGTCTTCGTCTCCTGCCACGCCCACCACAGCCACGCCCAGTAGTACAAGAAACTGAAACCCCCCACGGGCACCAGCAGAGCATCTCACTCTCAAGATCCTCCCTGCGTGCGAGAGAAAGAGGGAGGGGGGAGAATGTGAGGTGCCACTCAACTCTGAAAACTCGTCTCTGCTGTTTGGGTGGCACCGTCTCCTCTTTCGTTTCGGAGCCTCCTCATCGTCATTCTAAATAACACAAAATAATGTAAAACTCTGGGAATCAGAGCTCCACTTTTCACCTCCCAGTCCAGGGCGGAAGGAGACTGCCAAGGGATGCCACACACACACCCCCCACTTCCCAAGGCCGGCCCGGGGGACTCCCCCACCGCCACCCTCCCTCCGACAGCAACAAGGCCGAGTCTGAACAAAAGAGAGGATTTATTTCTCATTCTTTTCTTTCAAGTTAAGCATCTCAATTAAGCCAAGGCGGCTGTTCCAAGCACACGACTAAAAAAGACACAAAGCATTTCTACGTCCTTGACAATCTCACGAGTGTAAATTCCACAGAGAGACACATAGAGGGAATTATTTTCTCTGCAATTTCAGCAGAGGTCTCATTTGCAGCAAAGTCTCCACAAAAAGGTTTGGCATAGGATTATTCCTTTTGTTTTCCTTGTATAAAAATAGATAAATTTAATATTTGTCGCATCACAATTTTTCATTTGGTCTTGTCCACACTGGCTGTTTGGAGCAGTTCCTCTTCATTGCAATCACTTTAAATGTTTAAAGGAAGAAGAGGAAGGGTGTGTTCTTAAACGGAGTGTTTCCTTGAACGTTTGTTTCAGTTAATCAAGACATAAATATAAATACACAGAGAGAGAGAGATTAAAAAAATAGAATAATTTCTCTTCAAACGACCACCAAAATTGGACTGGATGTCACAGGCAACGCTTGAGTCCGCCACAAAGAGAAGCTTTGGGTCGCTGGCTCTTTGCCGCTTGGGGTCCCTGAGAAAAGCCACAGCCCTTCCCGCAACTGGACTCGGAGCCGGAAGATCCGCAGGAGGCCGACTCTGCCCTCCAAGAGCCTAGAGGGCCCTCCACCTCCTCCCCCACTCCACCCTCACCACTTTAAATGCACCCCACCTTCCCCAAGAAACAGGTGGGAAGGGGGCTTGCCCACCCCCCAGAAGGACCGAGGGTCAAGAAAGAAGCCGATTCAAGAGAGAAGCTGCACGCTCAGTTGTGAGGGAAAATGGAGCTGGGTCCCTCAAGGGCCCGGGAAGCCCCTCCTCCCTCCCTCCTTTGCCAGCTTCGGGGGGGGGCAAGGAGCCTTCAGATTGATTGATTGATGGGGGGGAATGCTTGTAGCAAGAGAGAGGAAGACGGGCAGGCGGCCTCTTGGCGTCCCGGGATGGCCCGGCCTCTGCTCCTCACCCGAATCCCCCTGAACTTCTCCCAGGGAGAGCCCCGAGTGCAGACCCCCTGCCCGCCTCCTCCTCCCAAAGCCCGCAACCCTTCTACAAGCCTCTATAAGCAAGCGGGCTGCCTTCCGTGGGGGGACGGGACGGGGGGCTTCTGCTATGCTATGCTGTGCGTCAGAGGTCAGCCAGCCGGCCACAGAGGGAGCTCGGAGGCGGCTGAAGGGCACCAAAGAGCCTCCAGGGGCCGACAGAGGCTGCAAAGGGCGTGGCTGGCCATAGGGGCTCTATCAGGAGCAACTTGGAAGACACAGGGGGGGGTCCTGCCCGGAAGGGCCTGGGGATGGGCAGGGAGGGAGGGAGTGGCGCCCTCCCCCTCAATGCTGGCCAGCCTCCCGCAACCGGCAGGCCACGGCAGTGATGAGGGCCGCCCCTTTCCCGCTGCCGTCCTCGGACTGGAGGAAGGAGACCTCGCACTTGGGCGAAAGCTGCTCCACCGTTTCCTGCATCACTTTGGAGAAGCTGCAGAGAGAAGGAACATGAGGTCACCTGGCCGCCCGCTTCCTTCCCCCCTGGGGGGGGGGCTCTTTTCTGCTTGCAAGAACCACGCCAGCCAATTATTTCTGGGCCTGATTTAGGGGGCTCTCCCCAAACACCCGAGGAAAGAAGAGATCCGGTCACTGCCTGTCTTGTCCTGCAAGTCCCACTGCAGAGTGACGCCATGCCAGGCTACACTGGGCAGGGCCAGGACCTTGCAACGGTGGGAGGGGGCCTCCAGGCAGCACAAAGGCCGCCTGGGCCTTCTCTCCCCCCCCTCTCTCCCCGGGGAAGCCGAGGAACCTACTGTGGGTGGAGTTTGTAGAGGGTCCCGTCTACTCCGACCGTGACCTTAAGGAAGTCCAAGCCTCGGTTCTCTCGGATCTTGTCCACCACCGCAGCCACTCCTGCCCCACACAGCTGGGCGGCCCGTCGAGCGATCACGGTGCACACCTCTTTCACAATGATGCTGTCGTCACAGGTGGTCTTCAGTCCGAGGTCCTGGAGGATGTGCCGGACCTGAAGCAGCGCCAGGCAGTCGCTGGGGGCACAAGACGGGGGTGGGGGGGCACATGGGCTTAGGAATTGGGGGTGGGGAGAGGGAGGGGCAGGTCTTGGCCGTCCTGCTGGAATGGGCCTGGCCTGGCCTGGCCAACCAGGATGGGGGCGTCAGCTAGAGATTGGACCCCCCTTGTTGGAGTTGGGACGGTCCTGGCTTCCTGCCTAAGTGGGAGGTTGAACTAGAAGACCTCCATGGTCCCAACCCTGTTAGTCTATAACCTGGACAGGTAAGAAGAGGCGGAAGACCCTCTAAGGCCAGTTCAAGAAGAGAACGTCCGGAAGGGGTTCAAATAGCCCCCCCCCGGATTCTTAGGAATGGAAGGAGGGGGAGATGGCCCAGCCACAGTCAGGGCGCGTGCACTGTTACAAAAGGGGTCTGAGCCCCCCTCCCCTGCTCTGGCGCCCGTCTTTGTCCTAACACAAAAGACAATTCCCTCGCGTGCCCCGGCTCCCCTTCGGAGCTGCTGCCCGGTGGGAATTCCTATTGCCCGTCCATTCACCTGCCCTCCTCTCCAAGCCCCCACCTGGCTGACCACTCCTTTCCAGAGAGAACCACCCAACTGATGCTCTTGTAAAGCGTGTGTGTGTCGCCTGTGACTGGTCATCTGTGTGCAATTATCCTCCTGTGTGTTTGCTTTACACAAAGAATACAGAGCGGAAGAATACCTCTCTGGCTGGGAGGAAAGGTCAGTGGGCGTCATGCGTGTTCATTGCGTGACTCACGTGCTGCATGACATACAGAGAAGGGGAACAAGCACCCTTGGCTCTGCCACAATTCTACCCCAACTTTAGGAGCAGGATGCAGTTGCTCCAGCCATTGAGTGGAGGCGTGAGTAGCGGCAGGGAGGAGGGGGCCAGGCTGTCCCCTTTCGGCCCATAGCGCTGGCAGGAGGCCCCACCCGCCTGCCCGGTAGTGACGGGGTTCAGAACCCACCACTGAACTGCTCCCATGGAAATACTGCCCCAACCTTCTCCAGTTTGCCTGGGTCAGGTGTTATGGGATCTGTAGTCCTAGAGACTACCTGGTGACTGGGACAGGCTGCAGAAGGGGAAATACACCTGACCACTAGGAGGCAGCAGTCGCTCCGAAGGAAGCAGCCCGCCAATCCTTTTGCGTATCCCATAATAAGCAAGAACTCTGGCCCCCTGGGGGAGCCCAAGGAAAGTCCAGAGGGGGGGAGGGGCCGCCAGCCATTCCCGCCTCCCTCTTCCCTGATTCTGGGCCCAGACCCCGCCCACATCTGACTGGACCTCACCTCTCAATCTGAGACAGGAACTTGGTCTTGAAGATCCCTTTGGTCTTCAGCCGCTCGGAGATCCTCCCGCGGAAGAGGAGCCCCCGCTTGGTGAAGTCAATCAGGATGTTGCGCACAATTTCTCCCAGGTACATCCCACTGATCATCTTCTCAAATCTGAAAGGTGGGTCGGGAGGAGTCGCTCGTCACTCGCTCGCACGCTGACGCTGACGGAACCCCCTCCCTGCTCAACAGCACCTGGGGCCCAACTGGATCATCCCCGCGAGAGGTCTAGAAGAGGACCCTGCTCACACCACGTCCTCCAACACCCAAGCGTGGACCAACCGATCCCACGTCAGCAGAATAGAGGCATCTGGCGGGGACCCAGCAGGAGGGTCCAGGGCGGGTCCCCCCACACACCCCCCCCCGTTGTGTGCCTGCTGAACCCGGAGGGAAACCAGGCCCCAAAGTTCACCCACCGCTGCTTCCCGGGGTTGAGGGAGTTCTCGTCTACGGTGGCATCGAACCCTGTCCAGAACTCCTCCAAGCAGCCGTTGTCCCCAAAGGCCCCCCACTCCATATTGACGCACATCCTGCCTTGGTCCCCCGCCACCAGCTCCACGTTGCTCAGCTCCTCCATGTAGCAGGCATTGGTGCCCGTTCCTGGGAAAGCGACAGGAGAGGGTCTCAGCCGGGCCACCGAAGCAGCGCCCCCTTTGGGGAGAAGAGGCCGAGGGCAGGAAAGGGGGCCTGGGCCACAGCAACAGCGCTTCACGGAGCTTTCACGGCTCTCTGCAAGTTGTTTGCAGGGAGTCGGCCTCTTGCCCCCAACCATCCGGGTCCTCACTTGACCCACCTGGGAAGGGCGGAAGGCTGAGTCGACCTGGAGCCTGGCGAGAATCGAACTGCCAAATGGCAGTCAGCCAGCAGAAGTAGCCTGCAGTGCTGCACTCTAACCACTGTGCCACCGAGGCGCTCTGACCATGCATGCCAAGGTGGCAGGGAGTACCCGGGTCGCCCAGAAGAACTCTTGCCAGCCTCCCTCCAAGCGTCAGCCGCAGAGGGGCAGCAGCTCCGCAAGAAGCCCAGCCGGGCCTCTCGGGGGCCACGCACAGGCGGAGGGCAGGCTGCCAAGGCCAGCAGCAGGTGCGCAACCTCTGGGCAGCTGGCACAGGATCTCCACAGGCCACTTTTCCCCTCCGCTGCCCGCCATCGTGGGAGGCCAGCTTCCCTCTCGCTGCCACCGTCTCCGGACTCTTTCTCACGGAGCCCCTAAGCAGCACCGGAGGGTGCCGGAAGGATGCACCATTCGTCATATTTTGTATTTCATCAAACAAATTCCATTCTGAACTATTTGCCCCCTTGTCTTTCTCCAAGCGGCCAGGGTTCTTCTTCACGGCATGAAACAGTACATGGCACGTGGCTGAGAGCTTCCGGGGCCTGGGAGGGAGGAGCTGGCGAGGGCAGGAGGCTCCAGCCCAGTCCCCACCCCCCCACCGGGCAAAGGAACCACCCGGAATGGCACCCCATTCTCTTCCTTCGTGTGCGATCCCCACGACCAGGAAGGAGGCCCAGGAAGCCCTGGCTGAGCCATCACCCAAATGTCTCTCCGGCTGGTTGGCTCCATTCACGAAGGTGGCGGCCACGGACGATGTTCCACAGCATGGAAGAGGGCAGAGACACCTCCCCCCTCCCGGTCAATCCAATCACTGCGTCAACAACCCGGGTTTGGCGCTTACCAACAATGAGTCCCACTTCACACAGAGGGTCTTCATAGCCACAACTCATCATGGTGCCCACTGTGTCGTTCACCAAAGCTACCACGTCCAGATCAAACTCCTAAGGGGGAGAAAGGAAAGAAAAGAGGGTTGGGAAGCTCCCAAGAAGGGGCTGGGCGGCCCCTGCTCAGAAACGGCACGGCTGCTCCTGGCTGAGCATGTGGCAGTGATGGGGGACCTATGGCACGCGTGTCTAGGGCACGCGTCTAAATAAATAAATGATTTTTCATGCCTGAGCGCCTGATTTTTTTTCAGAGATGTCACGCAAGGCAACGTGTTGCGTAATTATTTGGGGCTCGGTGCTGGGGCAGAATAAGGTCCTTCCCACTATGTTATTCCGTTATTTTATATTTCAATTAATAGCATTATCCTCTTATAAATCCAGATAGGCCCTCATGCCTACTCCTTCTTCTTATACATTCTTCTTAAAAGGAACAAAAAACCCTTATACAATTTTTTCCTAATTAGGAAAAAAAAAAATCTTCTTTTTTAATAAAAGAAAATAATAATAAAACAAAGCCAAAATCTATTACTATTAAAACTAAAATAACCAGCAAAACCAAAACCACAACTAATAATAAATCCATGCTTTAAAATCTTCATTTCTTAAATATTTATCATTTATCATAGTATTATAGTAATCTAGTAATACTATGAAAATCTATTTGAACACCAATGCATCAATTAATATATTTCCACAAATTATACTTCCCGGCGCGGGGCTTTCCCCTGGCTCCAGCCTGGCCGGGCCTTCACGCCAAGCGCTGTCTTGGCTGCTGGTGAGGGCGATGACCACCCCCGCTATGCGCCATGGTCTGTCCCCTCGGCAGGGGTGACGCGGCACTTTCAAAGCACCGTGCTCAGCAGGGGCGGAACGGGGAGGAGCCAGATCGCGGCGGGTGGAAGTCATGGCTGTGCGCCCACTGAAAAGTCCTGCGCTAAGATTCCTCGTTGCATGCGCGGCCAGGGAACACTGGTCAGGGGGAGAGTGCGGGGAGTTGTGTGCATGTGCAGGGGGAGGGCGTTGCAATGTGGGTGTGGGCACACACATGCACGCAATCGCCTGTGCACACCAGAGCCCAAAACGGCTCACCCTCCCTGTCCTAGAAGGCCCCAATGAGTGACCCTGCCCCCCCCCATGAAGACTGTTCCAAGTACCCCCCCCCTTCCCCCCGTGGCTTCTCTCCCTCCGGAGCGGATGAAGCCCGAGAGGGGAACGAGTGCCCGGCCGACGTACCTTCCTTCTGAGAATGGCTTCCTTCAGCAGCCCCACCACGTCCTCTCCCTCGCAGCCGGAAGCGCTGAAGCCCTTGGTCCACTGCAGGAGCAGGCCCTGGGGCAGCGGAGGGAGGGAGAGCACAGGAGTCAGCCCCCCCCCCGGGGATCCTCCACGAACGGCTTCATCCGCCAAGCCAGGAGCTCAGGCGCTGAAGGGCTGGACCTTTGAGAAGCGGCCAGAGTGGCATCTCTCCTGTCCAGGGGCTGCTCCCCTGCTGGACCTGGCAGAGCCCACCCGCTCGCCCATCCACATGGGCTTTGGGAAGCGCCCCCCGGCCTCTCTGGGCCAGCCCTGGAAAGACCCCACACACCAGGTGGGTGGGAAGGGCCCACACTCAGGGCTGCATCTTCCTCCTGGCGGTGCTGCCCACAAGCACAGCACACACACGTGCGCACGCACAGCGGGAGAAGGCCTACCTCATCCAGCCTCTTTTGTTGACAAGGGAAGGAGAAGGTAAACCCCAGGGGGAGAGAAGCCCCCTTCATGCCCATGTACGCCAGGAAGTCCGAAATGCAGCTGACGATGTGATCAAAGAGCTGCCGGGAGAAACGGAGAAGCAGGGGGCGGAGCTGGGACCCCGAGCTGCACCTGGCACTGCTGGGCGGGACAAAGCCCCCCACCGCCCCAGCCCCACCGCCCACTGGGCTCCACCACCTCCCACTGCCCCCCCCCCCCCCCGAGGACCCCTTACCTCCTCTCCGGTTCCTTGCATGACGTCTTCGGAGATTGTGTAGATCTTGTTGTGCATTTCCACGCTGCGCCGCATCCCACTTCGCACGCGCACCAGCAGCACACGGAAGTTGGTGCCGCCCAGGTCCAAGGCCAGGAAGTCTCCTTTCTCTGAAACGAAAATCCACCACGGCTCCAGCCAGGCCTCCCAGAGCACCAGGAGACCCTCCGCGCCTCGTTCTACAAGGGCCAAAAGTCACCACAACGATGATGGAGGAGGAGGAGGAGGAAACGACGGGGCCCTTAGAGGTCTCTCTGTAGGGGCCCTTGCAGCAGCCCCCTGCCAGGCTTTCCAATAGGGCGGCACTGGGTGAGGCAGCTGGATGCATCCGGAAAGCCCCCGGGAAGGCTGGCAAGGGGGCCCCCACTGCGCAGGCTGCTCCAGGTCAGGCACAAAACCCGGTCAGGATCCGATGAACAGAGCCTGGAAGGGACCTTGTAAGCCATCTAGCCCACCCCCACTCCCACTCAGGCAGGGGACCTGACACCAGTGATGGGGAACGTTGATTCATGTGCCAAAGGGGCGGTTGTGTGTGGAGGGGGGGGGTTTGCATAATTCCAGGTGGCGCCCCTTTCCTGCGCCTGCATTCAAGTTGGGAAACGGCCATTTCTGGGCTCGGGGGGGGCTTCCCCACTCCCTCTGGGGCTGAGAGCAGGCTGTTTCCCGACTACCACTGGGACCAGGAGGCCCAGGAATCAGCCGGCCTGAGCTCATCGATATGGCTCTGCGTGGCACTTGTGGCCCACGTGCCATAGGCTTGCCACTTTTCTGATGAAAGTCCTTCCAATCTCTTCTGGCAGCTGTTCTCTTTGGTGGGCAACGCCAACCGTGACCCCAGGGAGGCTTGGAGGGAAGAACTGAATCTGTTCCGAGGGCCCAATCCACCGGGAGATCTCCGTCAGCCCCGTGGAGAGGCGGGGAAGAGGTCCGACTCCTCCCGGAGGGGCCCTGGGGCAGCCTCCACACTCGCCCAAGAGGGTCGCCGGCATTCCGAGAGCCCTGCAGGGGCACCAGGCTAAACCCGCTTTGGGGGGTTGATTGCTTGGGCGACTGACTACGTCGGGGGGGCCTCACCGCCCCATCACGGAGGTTAGGTGTATCCTGCCCTCGGCCTCCCTCCCAGCCAGGTGGCTGTGCCTCCCCCGGCTCCAGTGGGGCTCCTCACCCGTCCCGTCCGGAGTGGCGCAGACGTAGGTGGGCAGCATCTTGACGGGGGCCTCGGCGTGGGTCTCCTGGGCCAGGCCGGCCTCCATCTCCTGCCGCATCCGCTTCTTCACCTCCAGCAGCTGCGGGAGGCTGAGCCGGAGGGGGCGGAGGGTCTCCTGGCGGGCCTCGTGTTGGGCGGCCAGCCGATACGCCACCGCTGTCACCATGGCGGCTCCCTTGCCGCTGCCGTCTTCGGAACGGAGGAATCGGATCTCGTGGCCGGACAGGAGGCGACGGACCACTTTGTGAAGGCGGCGGGCAAAGCTGGGCAGGAGGAAGAGGGAGAAGGGAGGGGCCGGTTGCAGAACTCTGGCGGGAGCCTCCGCCTGCTGCCAGCTGGAGCCGAGGGGAGAGATGGGGCTCAGAGCGCCCCATGAAGGCGGCAGCTGCCTTCTCAAGGGGACCCTTCTCTTCAGTCTGGCCTCCTCTCCCCCACCTGCTTGGGAGACGCACCTGGGGGGCCCAGAGACTCAGAGCTGGTTGGTGATTACGTTGCTCTGACCCACAACAGTCTCCGAACTCAGTAATTGAGCCAAGGAACCAAACAGTCCAGGACAGAAGAAGGAGAAAAAGGAAAGGAAAGGAAGGAGAAAGGGAAGGAGAAGGAGGGACGAGGGAGGGAGGGAAGGAGGGAAGGAAGGAAGGAGAAGGAGGGACGAGGGAGGGAGGGAAGGAGGGAAGGAGAGAGGGAGGGAAGGAAGGAGGGAAGGAAGGAAGGAAGGAAGGAGGGAGGGAAGGAAGGAGGGAAGGAAGGAGGGAAGGAAGGAAGGAGGGAGGGAAGGAAGGAGGGAGGGAAGAAGGAAGGAGGGAGGGAAGGAGGGAGGGAGGGAAGGAGGGAGGGAAGGAGGGAAGGAGGGAGGGAGGGAGGGAAGAAGGGAGGAAGGAAGGAAGGAAGGAGGAAGGAAGGAAGGAAGGAAGGAAGTGGACTTGCTCCACCTTCAACACTATCCCCTTCCTCCGAGTCCGCAGCCGGGAGACCAGCCAGCCGCCACCCACTGCCTTGCCCAGCTCAGGGCTCCCCCGGCTGGGTCTCCGGAGCCCACTTACTGAGGGTGCTGCTTGTAGACGGAGCCATCCACCCCAATGGTGGTGCGCAGCCAGTCGACCCCCCGGTTCTCCTTCAGGCGGAGGAGCACGGCGGCCAGAGCGGCCCCACAGAGGTTGGCCGAGCGGGTGGAGACGATCTCGCAGACTCGCTGGGTGGCCACGCAGTCCTCGTACGAAGGTTCCAGGCCCAGCTGCTCCAGGATCGTGCGGGCTTTGGCGATGCCTTCTTTCTCCCTAGGTCCGGAGGGGGAGCTGGGCTCAGTCCTAGCCACCCCCTGGCGCCCCCCTGCCTGCCTCGGCCACTACCCAAATCCCCTCCGGGAGGGCCAGATCCTGCAGCCCTGCCGTCCTTTCCCAGCCCTGCTCGGCCGCCGGTCAGGGCAAGGGGAGGGTCCCCCCTTTTCACAGCTAACGGGTCCTTGGCACTGGAGGCTCAGGGAGCCCGGCAGGGGATCCCCTATCCACCTGGTCAACTGCCTGGACGTGGCCCAGCCTTCACCTGGGAATTCCAGCACGGCTGGCTGACCTTGGCTTAATCCCCAGGGGTCTTCGGGGTCCGAGGCTGCCCCCTACGCTCTGCGTGTCTGCCTACCCCTGAGTTTTATGATCGTGATTGATCACTTGTGGTCTGCTTCTGCGCCAGAGGCAAACTCCTTGTGTCTCCAACCACACGTGGTCAGTAAAGTATATTCTCTTCTCTTCCATACCACAGTGTCTTCCCTGGACTGGAGGGCGGCTGGTGGTTCTCTGGGTCTTCAGCCAGGAAGCCCCCAACCCTCTGGGCCCTTCCAGGCTTTCTTGGGGCCAGCAAAGGGTCCTGCCCCTCCCTCTCTCCCTCCCTCCCTGCCCGAGGGGGGGTCTCCGGGCCCTGAGGCGCCACTCACTTTTCGATGGCAGAGACGTATCTGGTCTCAAAGCAGCCGCTCTTCTTCAAGCCGTCCGGGAGCTTCCCGCCGAAGAGGAGCTTCTCCTTGGCCATCTTCACCAGGATGAGCCTGACCAGCTCGCCCATATACAGCCCACTGATCATCTTCTCAAACCTGCCGCGTGGGAGGGAAGGAGCAGCCTCAGGGCCAAGGGGGTCGTGGGGGGCTCAGCCGAACCCCTGACGCCACCCGGGGAGAGCCCGCTGGCCAGGCCTGGAAGGTCAGTGGGGAGACCCTCCCCTCGAGGGAAGTGGCCGTCAGAAGCGCGACGCTGGAGGGGCTGCGTTCCGGGAAGAAGCCATCCCCTGTCCGATCCCCCGCCTTCCTCTGAATGACTGCAGAGGGCTACAGAACGGAAACCGACCCTCCGTCTTTCAGCCCACGAGGCCCCCTCGGACTGGACGCTCTCGGGCAAGACCTTCCACTTACAGCTGCTTGCCGGGATTCAGGGAGCCCCTGTCGATCTCTTGGTCGAACTCCGTCCGGATATCCCTGAGGGACCCATCGTCCCCAAAGGCTCCCCACTCCATGTTGATGCACATGCGGCCCTCGTCGCCCTCCACCGTCTCTATATGGCGCATCTCCTCCATGTAGCAAGCATTGGACCCGGTACCTGGGGGGCGGAGGGCGAGGCGGGAGCCAGGAAGCTCTCGTCAGAGCAGAAGCCGGGGCTGAGCGGCCGAGGGTCTCAGGGAGGCCCAAACTGGCCTCTGCGTCTCGACCGGCTCGGGCTGGCCACCTAAGTGGGGAAGGGGATCTGCTGATGCCCAGAGAGGCTCCCTTACCGACAATCAGTCCGACTTCGCAGTTGTGGTCGTCATAGCCGCATGTCATCATGGTCCCAACGGTGTCATTCACCACAGCTACGACATCAATCTCAAAGTCCTGTAATGCAGGAACGGGGGGGAGAGGGAACCACCAAGTGAGAGTCCCAGCTGGCTCAACACATCCACCCCATGCAGCTGACACCTGGGGCTCCTCCTCCTCCTCCTCCTCCCAGCCTTGGAAACCGGGCAGCGCAAAACGGGGCAGTCCGGAGGGCCCCCTTCATCTTCTCCCGAGACTTCATGGGGAAGCAGCAATGAATGTTCTGGAGAACCAGGATCTTGCGACAACCGCGGTGGGAGGAGACCCTGCCGTTGCCTTCCCCCCCCAGCCTCTCCCCACCGACCTCCCTCGCCTGAAGTGCGGGGCAGGGGCCGCCAAGAGGGCTCCCGGCCACCCCCGCCTGCAGCCGATGCCAGGCCCCGAGCCAGCTGACCCTCTCTGCGCAAAGGGCAGATGGGCTGGAGTGAGGGCGTCGCTTCTTTGTGGTGTGGCCAGAAACATTGTTTGGCTGGTTGTTATCCCGGCAGGAAGAGGTTTTGCATTCTTTTCCAAACAATTTTAAAGAAAACATGCAACCTGACCGATCCACTGCGGGAGGATTCCAGCCGCGGCAATGGCCCTGCAGTAGATCCCCGGGGAAATCTAGGGCCTCCCTAGAGCCTCCAGCTGTGGAAAGGTCGGTCTTCAATTACCCCTCGCTTCTTTATGGCGTTCCGTAAGAGCGAAACCACGTCCTTCCCTTCCACACCACTGCACTTGAATCCTTTGGTCCACGTGTCCAAGATGCTCTGGGGGAGAGAGAGCCAAAGCGACCAGGAGTTCACCTTAACACGTCTGTCTCCCGTGGGTGGGGGAGGAGGCTGGAACCCCCTGCACAGACAAGGGCTCCCCAACCTGCCCAGGCACCCCTGCAAAGCCTCCCCTGAGGGAGGGGGGCCAGGGCTCCAAGTGCGATGGGGGGTTTCTGGGGGGCCTTCAGGGGCCCTGATTCAACATTGCTTTTTATTTTAGTTCTGCTGAATAATCTGCCGTCTCTACGTCGCCTCCTTCATCTCCAAGGGGCCGAATGCCAAGCGGAGGTCTTCCTCCCTTTCCAAGGTGGGCTCCACCCTTCAAAGGCCCCCGGGAGCCCCTGGGCCCCTTCAGCACCTCCTCCCTTACGCGGCTTCAGCCTTGCGCTCCACCAGCTGGGGCCCCCAATGCCCCGAGGGACCTGCCGCCTGGCCAGCCTGCTGCTTTCTGCGGCTCCCATGGGTCCCGGCCACGACCCTCACCCGGCGGTGGAAGAAGAGACTCATCGGGGGGCTCCGGTGGGGGGCCGTGCCCACCTCAGTCCCAACCAGCCGTAAGGACTCTCCGCCACCCCATCTCACCCACTTCTGCCCCCCCCCAAAAAACCCTTTGCCTCCGACGGACGAGGCGGTCCAGCTAACGGATTTTACCCGCCAGGCGGATGCTCCGAACGTGGTCAGCTAGCAAGGAGGGAGCCCCCCCCCTCCACCGACGGCACGAGAGGTCCCAGCAGAAAGCGAGGCTGCCAGAGGACCTCTGGGCCAGCACTGGACACTCACTCACCTCGTCCAGTTTGGTCTGGTGGCAGGGAAAGGAGAAGGTGAAGCCCAGGGGCAGCTTCCTGTCCTTGATCTGCTGCTGTTCCATGAAGTCAGCCAAACAGCCGGCAATGTAGTCGAAGAGCTGGGAAGGGAGGAGCAAGGGTCCAATCGGCCAAAGGTCTGGGCCGGCCAAAGCCTTTGCTCCAATCGAGGGAGAGGTGGAGCATCGCCCCCACATCAAAAGCAAAAGGCCAGAACTGCGTCCCCCCAAAAAAACCCCAGCGAGAAGGGAACATTTGCAGCTGAGGGTTGAAAGAAGGGACCCTCGGGGGTCTCCGAGCTTGGCTGCTTCCTCACAGGCATTTCATTTCCAAACTAGGCAACTCCACCATTGGCGGAAGGGAGTCGGGTCTGCTGTAACCCATCCCTGCTGCCACCGATGACATAACTCCGTTTGGTAATGAAACTGTTTTAATAACAACAACAACAATAATAATAATTTGATTTGTATGCCACCCCTCTCCGGGGCGGCTCACAACAATAATGAAATCTATAATAAATAATGAAATCTACTTGCCTTCCCTACTGGTCTGCAAATGCACGTGCACGCCAGCGGCAGGCACGCTCTCCCACCCTCTGAGCATGTGCAGAAGGCTTTGGGCATGCACAGAGGGTAAGAAACGAGAACGTGGCCACATCTGGATGGAACCTTGTGCTGCCACTGCTATCGCTTCTCCAAACTACTAGCGGCTGCGGCTGCTACTGGTCTGCCTGGACCGGGCCGAGCGGGTGGCCTTTCCGCCCTGGTTCGAGGGCCAGCCGTCTCTGGGTCCACCCGAGCCCAGCTGCCTCATGTGCCACCAGAGAAAACCCAGCAGCCCATTAGGCAAAGTCACACCTGCAACCGGGTTTCCTCAGGTGCTGAAATCTTTCCATTCAATATTATTGGCTTTTCAGTGTGGATCTGTACTGCTCCTCAAGTGTCATTTATTGTCTAAATTGTCTATGGCCTTCAATGCTCTGTAAATATCTATAATGTAAGTTAAAAGAATAAATGTGGAACTACACGGTTTGAGATGGAGACCATCACTACAGATACTCAAAGGCAACAAGAAGGGCTTTTGGGCCAGAAGAACAAGCTGGAGACCCGTTTTGGGACCCCTGCGAGTTGCCGTAAAGAGCATCTTCACTGTGTTTGCTAAAGAATCCAGATGTTCTCCACCCCGGCAGCACATCAGTTGCACCAGGACGTAGAGAGTGCTAAAACCGGAGAGTCAAACTGCAACACTCACCTGTGTCCCACTGCCTCTCATCAGGTCCTCAGGAACATTGTAGATCTTGTTTTCCATCTCAACTTCCTTGCTGACCTTATCTGCCACTTTGACTCTTAGCACCCGGAAATTTGTGCCACCGAGATCCAAAGCTAAGAAGTCGCCTTCCTCTGTTGGAAGATGAGGTGGGGGGAGGGGAGAGGGGGGGTGAAGCCCATTTCATTCACGTGTGGATGCAGGATTCAAAACACTTCAGAAATCCCCCCTTGCTTGGCCAATCTCGGCCTGCAGCTCCCCTCCGCGAAGAGGGACGTCCGAGAGGCTGAAGAGCTTTCTCCAGGTGGAGGGATACCCCAGCTGAGTTACGGGCACCTGGTTGCCCTGGCAACAGAGGAGCAGGATCTGGCCCAGGTCCTCATCACTCTTGGTGCTTCTGTCAAGGCTGCTGACGGTCGCTGCTCAACAGGTGCTTCCTGGCGTGAGGCCAAGCCTGGCCCTCAGCAGCGAAAATAATCTACCTCGCCCAGGTACCTAAGGCTACACCTGCTCCCAGGTTCTGAAAGGTGGCTTGAGACAGGGAGCCTTGCAAGCAAGCAGGTTATTTCAAAAACTCATACGACATGTTTTCATGGGGAAAACCAGAAAATACAGGGCCAGTAAACCAGGCAGAGTCAAGTTGGTGAAAACTGCTCCAGAAACACACGACAGCACAAGCTACAGAATTCAGAGCTCATCTTGGGAGGCCACTGTCTACAGGGAAGGTCCAGAAGTTTAAGAAATGTTCTTTAGAGGCTTGAAAGGGTCAAATCCCTGCTAGATATTTAACATGCTCTAAAACAGCATTTGATACACGGAAGAATCGAACTTTCACGGTCAAGAGAGTCCCCACTGCAGGGGAGACAAAGACTCTACCTGTCCCGTCCGGAATGGACCTCACAAAGGTCGGCAGCATTTTCACAGAGGCGGTGGGGTTGGTGTCGGCCCCCAGGCCCTTCTCCATCTCCTTTCGGAACCGCTCTGAGATGTCACGGAGGGTGTCATCCGACAGCCGGAGGTGGTAGAGGTTCTTGTCAACCTGGCAACGGGAGAAAGACGGGTCAGAGGCCAAAAGAGGCAGGAAGCACAAGAACTGATGTGCGCGGCCTCCCCAACCCCAAAGGCATCTTGCAATCTCCATCGGCCCTCACTGTGCACAAGAAAAGAGCGAGCTGGGCAGCCCCAGTTTGGCCAGAGTGGGCCACCCGAGCCAGGGCCAAGAGCGGGGTTGCCTTTCAGGAAACCGGGCCCTTCGCCCCTCCAGCCCAGGGAACCCGGTTTTGCCTGGCAGCCGCCTGGCCTGGCTTGCTCTGGGGCTGGTGGGGGGGGGCTCTCCAGGCCACCGCCAACCATCCCTAGGCACCAGCCCCCAACTTCTCCAACACACCCAGGCAGCCTCCGCCTAGCTTCTGGCCACAAGACTAACATTAAAATTCAACAGGGAGGGGAAGTATTGCAGAGAGCGACAGGGAAGTTTGCTTTCATAATCAGCTAAATGAAGGAAGCTGGCCCCCTCCTCATATTCCCAAGCAGGGAGGGGGAAACGAGAGGTTGCTTCTTTGATTTTTCCAGCCATTGATTTAATCCGGTGCTGGACAGAGAAATTCTCATTGATTTTTTTTTACCAGTTATTTTTCACTGACGTTTATTCCGAAGGGGAAGCGTGGTGCTTTTTTCATGTTGGCCCCGCCTCTGGGTTCATCCTCCCTCTGGCGACCTGCAGCCGCCTGCTCCCCCGACACCTGCCCAGGTGACGCTTCAAGGAATTCCTCCCTTGCGGCTCTGTTTATTCAGCCTCCTACCTGCCTCCCCCAAACTCCGGGCCCACGGATCTCTCCTTCTACAGAGATTAGACCAAGGGAGCCCCCCAACCTCTGGGGCTCAGAGAATTCCAGATTCTGGAATTCTGGCAGTTCTACTCGAGCTTAAAGGCAACGGTTTCACCACGTTGCCCAGTGGCAATTCCGTGTGTCCTCAGTTGTCCAGGTGAAGCAGTGGCCGGGAGGGATTTGCCTTCAGCTTCAGGGCCCAACTGTAGTTTGCGGCCCCAGTTTCCAGCGAAAGCGCAAGAGCCTCTTCTCGGCTTCCTCCCGGGCCGATTGCTTCCGATCCCTGCAGCGCAACAGGAAGCGCTCAGAGCATTTGAACCGTTTCCTTTCCACAAACAGAGGCCGGAGCTTATTTGCTTTCCCAAGCAGGTGGCCACAGGAGACGAGGAAGGGAGCGCCTGGGCCCACAAGGTCTTTCCAAGGGGAGGCAGGCTGCCCCCCCAGTCCCACAAGACCACAGCCTGGTTTAAGCAGCCCCGGTCACAGCGGCCGGCCAGGCCCACGCCATGCACTGGGCACCGGAGGGGGAGTCGATGGCCTGTCCTGGCCCTGGGACTACAGGGCTCTTGAAAACGTTTCTATGGCAATGGGGGTTTTTGGGGGGGGCATTTTCTATTACCACGTATGGTAGTGGTGCTGTCTGAGGCAGTCTCGACTCCCAGCAACCGCCTGGCAAAAAAACCCCGGCTTCCTCTCCTGGGCAAGTCTCTGATTTCCCAACCTCACACAACCTCATGTGAAAATAAACAACCCACTCAATCAATCAATCAATCAATCAATGCTCAGCATCCACTCACAGCAGGCTGCCTCCCCCAGAAGGATTTGGAGAAGGAGTCTAACTTGGAAGGCAGCCCCCAGCCTTCCCTGGACAGCTGGCCCCCCGCCTCCCTGGCTCCTTCCCAGAGCTGCTCCGACCTCGGGAGAGCCACACTCAGCACCAGAACCGGAGATCAGCCGTCCTCCAGCCCACCACAGGACGGCCCCGTGTGAAGTCCGGGCTGGCAGCTGCCAGCTGAGAGCCTCCCCCTGCCCCCCTCCCAAGAAAGCTCCTGTGCTCTCCCTCGGCTGGTGACGTCATCCAAAGATTTAACTCCCCCCCCCTCCCGGGCAGATTTCTCGCTCAGCGCCCAGTGAGTCAACTTCCTGCTAAGCTGGTTCTTCCTCTCCCCCTTCAGCCCCTCCCTCACCTGTGCTCCTCGGAGGGAGCGATTAGGGACATAAGGCGCCTCTCTCCCAGCTGGGGCCATGGAGGGCAAGGGGCAGAGGGCGAACTCCAAAGGGAGCCCCCCTCAAGCCAGAGGGACCCCAATCCCCCCACCTCCCTTTCCAGCAGGACAATTCTTGGGGGGGGGGCTTGGCCCCATCAGCACAAGCACTCCAAGAGACCCCAGAGGGTAAACAATAGCAAAGGCCAGTAGCAGCCGAGAGAACGGCCGACAGATGCGAAGAGGAGGAGGCCCAGGTCCCTTTGGAGGCCGTTTTGGCCAAGGGAGCTGGTGGTGGCCGGGGACACGGGGTGGGTGGGCTCTTCCCAAAGCAGCAGGGTGCCTTCTAGTTAATCCGTGCGGGGAGCCAAAACCGTAAGTAACAGCACATCCAGACTGCGCCTATGTGTTGTCTTCAACTGACACAATATTCTTAGAGAGCAGGAATGTGTCCGTCTCCTTTTAGTGTTAATTCCTTAGTCCTAGAACTCCAGCATACAAATGATACAATAACACCTCAGTTATACCGGTAGCAAGTCTAGTTGTTAACTCAACAAGTGTTAAGAGCCCGAAACAACGCAATCCACACTGAAAGCCAAAACAGGGTGTGTTGCATTGCCACGGTTCTTACCGGTGACAGTCCAGGCACAACATGCTGGATTCTGATTCACCGGAGAAATCGCCGCAGGGGGAAGAGAGATGCCGGGGGGGGGGGTTTCGGGGGGCCCCGTCTCTCTTCCGGGCTCCTTCCGGGCTGCAGAGGGCGGCAACGTCAGCAGAGGAGCCTTCGGGACCTGGAGTGTGATTTGCAAACTGAGCCGAAATAAAGTTGCACAACCCAACAGAGCAAAGGACACTGAACCTCTGGAGCTGGACATCAAGGCGAGTGGGATTGTCCTTTGCTCACATGTGGCGTTTTCTAGCCTGATTGACAAGAATAACTGGTAGGTCGATGTTTTCTGCCCCTGTGCGATCGGGCAGTTCCAATTCACACGACTGGGGCCACTCGCCCTCCGGAGAAGTGATATGGCCCTGAGGGTCAGGCCGTTTGCAAGGGGCAGGCTGCCCGCAGCCCTTCCCAGGAGGAGCCCCTCCGAGGATGCGGTGGGGGGGGAGGGGCAGCGCTTACAGGTCCTGCCGGCCGGAGCCTGTGCTGCCCTTCCTGGCCCGAATCGGCCACTCTGCAGCACTCAGGCAGGGCAGGGCCTGTACCAAAGGAGACGGCCCCTCCCTCCTTTGTTGGGAGCCGGGCAGACCAGCGCCTGGGGGTGCCCTGCACAGACCCCCTTGGGGTGGGGGGGAAGGGGCACCAGGCCACAGCTTCAGCCGGAGGCTGAGAGAAGGTCAGTGTTCCCGATGTCCCCTCTCTCTTCAGCCACGGACCAGGCTGGGAAAAGTACTCCGCGACATCTCCACCAATCCCTCCGCTGCCCCCCCAAAGGGCCCCCCAGCCCCCCACACACAACGCACAGGAAGCAGCAGCAAGCGGGGCCCTCTGGCTTTGCCCTCCGCCCCCCATCTTGGCAGGGAGCTGCCGTAGGTAGGAGGAGGGCGTGTCCCCAGGTGACCTTTCCATCCCATGAAGAGCAAGGAAGGGGCGGAGCCTTGCAAGGGGCCTTCTGGAGGAAGGATGGGGGAGGGGTCCGAAAGGTTCCCCAGGGCTGGGACTCTCCCTCCCTCCCCCTCTCCCCCCCAGGAGAAATCTGAGGGCAGGAGAAATGGGGCCCTGGGGCTGAGGGCAAGGAGGGGAGCGGCTCAGAGTTGCTCAGCAAGCCCCCCCCCTGCTGTAGGATCCCAAGGGAAAGAGGGCCCCGTAATACGACAGCATGGAGCCCAGGGCCTCCTCCAGGGCACTCGGAGCACCCCCCCCAGGAAGAGGGGCTTCTCTGGCCTCACCTGCCCAGCAAAGGGCTTGGCGGAGGGAGGGGGGCTTTGCTGGGCGGCAAGAAGCAGCAGGAGAAGGAGAGGGAGAGTAACCTCGGCGCCTGGAGGGGAGGGGGAGACGCGGGGGGGATTCGTGGGGCCGCCCCAGCCGCCGTTTCCCCGCTCCCGCCCAGCCGGCCACAGGGAGGTCAGTTCTGCGGGGGAGGCGGGAAGCCGGCAAAGCTCTCGGACGGCGACCCCCCCCCCCCTTCCCGAGCAGGAGAGCCGGCGGGCGCTTCGGGGCCCCGGCTGCGCTCGGTGTCTCTCGGCGCCCTTGGGGCTCGGCCGGGGCCGGAGGGCCGGCAGCCGTCGGGGCTGAGCGCGGCCCTCGCGGCTCTTCCGGGAGAAGTTTCTTCCCGGCGCTTCTTCAGGCGAGGCCACCCGACCGGCGAAAGAGCCGCTTCCCGCGCCGCCTCTGGCCTCCGCCCGCCCGGTTCCCCCGCCCGTCCCCAGAGAAGCGGGGCGGCCGGGCCCGCTTGGCGCCCCGGAAACCTCGCCGCTCCTTCAGCCGCACGCGGCCCCGGGCAGGCGCCCCCCACGCCCCGTCCCTTCCCCTCCCGGCCCACGTGCCGCCCGCCCGCCTCACCCGCTGCGCCTGGTCGTGGCGGAGCTCAGCGAAGAGGCAGGCCAGCAAGTGCGAGGCGATCATGCCGACGGGGAGCCCGGGAGCAGCGGCGGGAGCGGAGTCGGGGCGCGCCGGCCGGACAAAGTGACTGGCGATCCCAGCCGGCTCCTCGCGCCTCCCGCCCGGCTTCCGCCCGCCGCGCCCTGCCCGCCGCCGCCCATTGGCCCATCCGGAGGGGGTGTGCGCGGGGGCGGGGGCGGCGGGAGGGAGCGGCCCTTCCCAGCGGCGTGGCTGACAGCACGTGCGGACCGAGCCCCCCCTGCTCCCTCCCGGCCGGGCGCTGGCAAGGCCGCTTGCGTGGGAGCGTCCGACGCGCCCCCCTCCAGCCCCCCGAGGAGGAAGCCTCGGCCCCCCGCGCAGCCCCCGCCCCACCCTGCGTCGTCTCCCCGGGACGGGGCTGCCCCTTCCCCGCCGGCCTGGCTCCACGCGCCGCCGATGCGCCTTCCGTCCCCTCCCGTCTCTCCCCCCAGGGGGGCCGTTGGGGCAAGCGGGGTCCCCGCCGGTCGCCCCCCGCCCTCCTCGCGCGGCTGGCCGGCCTCTCCCCTAAAGACCCCCAGCCCCCCCCCCCCGCGCTGCCCCGGCACTTCCCGCCTCTCCGGGGATGGACGGCTGTCCAGGCTGGCTGTGCCCGGAGAGAGCCGCCGCCCGGGACGAGGCCTTCCCTGCTCCGAGGAAGCCCCGCACGGGCCGCACTGCAGTCCCGGCAGCCTCGTCCTGGCTCAGCGGAGGGGGCGCGGGGAGGAACCTCGGGGGTCCCGTCTATAAATTCCCTTGTGAAGGGATTGAGGCCTGATTTATGCTCAATCGCCGGGCAGTTGTCTCTCCTTTGAGATTGGCGAAAAGACACAAAGGATTTAGGCAGACCTGGTGCACAAAATGAGACCCCAGGAACGGCCGGTGTTTTCAGCCCCTCACATATTGTGTCCAGTTCCGGTCGCCACAATGGAAGGATGGGGGGGGGGATGCTGGAAAGGAGAGAGGGAAGAGGGTTGAGTTGTGGTCAGTTGCAAAGTTGTGTCGGAACCATCGCAACCCCATGGACAACACTCCTCCAGGCCTTCCTGTCCCCTCCCATCCCGCCAGAGTGCATTTAAGGTCACTCCGACTGCTGTGAGGAACCCCCCCGCCCCCTCGTTCTCCACCCTCCCCTTCTTCTTTTGCCCTCCATCGTCCCCAGCACAAGGCTCTTGTCCAAAGTCTTTGAGTCCCACCTTCAGGATCTGGCCTCCTCAACAGCAGTCGGGGTGGATCTCCCCTGGGAGGACTGACCGCTTGGATTGCAGATGGGCAGTCCGAGGGACTGGCAGGAGGCTTCTCCAGCACCAGAGTTCCAAGGCCTCCATTCGTTGGCGCTCAGCCCTCCTTACGGTCCAACTTTCACAGCCGTCCCTTACAGCTTGGACAATCGTGTCCCTGATTACAACCCCCTTTCGCAGGCAGGGTGGGGCCTCTCTCCCTCCCCAGGAGCAGGCGTCTTTTAATTTCTTGGCTGCATCTACGGTGATCTTGGAGGCCAGGAGAGTAAAATCTGTCACTGCCTCCATTTCTTCCCCATCTATTTGGCAGGGATTGAGAGGGCCGGATGCCATGATCTTGGATTTCTTAATGTTGAGTTCCAAGTCAACTTTTGCCCTCTCCCCCTCCGGCCACGTCAAGAGGCTCTTTAGTTCCTTTTTGCTTTCAGTTCCTGCTTCCAGGGTTCAGGAAAGGGACACTAAGATCTGACTCTCCTCCCAGGGGTCGCCCCAAATGCTAGCAGGGCCCCCACTGCTCAGGGCCCTCCCTCCTCCCTCACTGCTTAGAAGTGTGGATTTCGATGGGTGTCCCACACTCCAAGGGGGGGGCAATGTGGCTGGAGGGGGGGAGGCCAAGGTGGGGGGGCAGAAGCAGTTCTAGTCCCTGCTACAACCCGGTCGCTGCCCCCCCCCCCGCCTCACGCCAACCATGCTCAAGGCTTGTTCCTGTGCAGCAGCCGTGTGGCTTGCTCAACAACCTTCTCTTCCTCCAGAGGACTAGGACCTTTGGGGCAAAGGAGACTCGGCACCCTCCCTTTCTTCACAGGAAGAGGAGGCATTGAGCAAGCGGCCGAGGGTTGCAAACTCCCTTCCAGAGAAGAAGGAAAGAAAGAACGGAGGTGAGAGAGGGGCCAATGTGGTGAAGGAGAAGAAAGCACCAGAAATGGAGGTGGAATTTAATTCGGTGGAATTAGATAGCATTACATCCTGCAGGGAAAGTGATTTTTGTCCTCATAATTTTGAACTGCCTTTCAGATAATTAACAAATCTCCAGCCTTTCTAACCTGCACGACGGATGGGAAATGTCACCTGGCGGTGCATTTAGAGAGCGAAGTGAGGCAGTGGAAGCCCCTTGGAATCTCCCCCTCTCGGGCTCCAAGGGAAACTCCCCCTTCAAAACATCTGTCTCGCCTTCCCAGCTGAGCTCACAGAGAACCCACCTTCTGCCCTCGGGCTGTGTTTTGCAAGCACGTGGGGGTTTTTGGGTGGGGAGGGGAGGGGAAAGGGTGTGGATGAGGCCCTGCAGTCCTTAATACCAGAGGCCTGTCATCATCGCTGCTGGGTTGCTTTCCGCGCACACTCACGCACCACAAACCCCCGATTGCAACATTCCTTCCATTGCCGCTGCATATCTCAAAACTGGAATGTTTGTTACATAATTTTTCTAATTTTTCTTGAAACATTTCTATGGAAATGTTCGCAGCAAAAGCAAAAGTGCCAGATTGCGCACGGAGCGGAGCCTCCCCGGTGGCCTCCAGCCAAGCCCAGGGCCAGAGCTTCAGCAGGAGGGCCCCCTCCCGAAAGACCCCTCTGGACCCAAGCTCTGGGCCTCCCTGTGGACCACGGAGGGGCTCCCGGCACTTGTCTTCCGCACCCTCCGGCTGGGCGGTGGCCGGAGCTGCCTTGCCCGTCTTCTCATGGCCCCCCTTGGAAGGCCCCCTTGGCCGAGCGCTGCGCTTTTCTTAAGAGGTTTCCCAAAAACCGGAGAGAGGCAAAGAAATGGCCCCCCATGGAAGATGAAGCGTTGCTCCTCCTGAGCCTCTCGGAGTCCCAAGCGCTGCCTGCCTGCCTGCCAGGGGATTGGGAATCGCTGGGCGAGATCAATAGCCTTGACCTGACGGAGACGCCCTTGACCATTGCATATAGGCATCCTTTGAGGGGGCCCCCCACCCCCAGTCACGCTGGCATGCTTCCATGGCCGCAGCGTCCGAGGGCAATCACGCGATGCGCAGGTGGGACCTCCCAGGCCAGCGTCCAGTAAGCAGAGTCAACGGGGGAAGCCTGAGGGGCTCAACTTGGTGATTCGCTTAACAACGTCAATGATTTGCTTAAAACCGTTGGCAGAAGTCGCTCCCTTTGCCCCAGCAACAGAAATTCTGGTCTTCATAACTGAAGACCCCCAAATAATGATAGAAGGAGAGAAGCCCTTTCACGTAGCGATTAAGAAACCTTCAGCCGCCTCAACGGCTTGAGACGGTGAGTCCGAGTCCCTTCTTGGCCGTGGGAATTGGCTGGGTGACTTTGGGCCAATCCCACTTCTCGGGCCGAACCGCTCCGCAGGGACGATGTGGAGAAAATGGAAAGAGCAAGGAGTGGTGGATCTCTTTGCTGCTTTGGATCATTTGTGAAAAATCTCAACCTAATCTTCATGGCTAACTATTCTTTTATTCAAGCTTTTATTTGGATGAAGACCACCGGGCAGGAAGGGTAGAGTCAATTAAAAGCATGGAAATATCAACTATTTTTTTAATGAAACATTCTCCACACTCTATATGGAGGAGAACAACCTGGAGGAGGACCAGGGAGACCCACCTGCCTTGGAAGAGGCCATGAAGACCCAGGGGGGGGGGCGAAGCCTTTGCCTTCAGCCGTGACACCCGAGGGGGCAGCAGTCAAGGAAGGGGCCCAGGCAGCGCTTGGGGGAGCCCCCCGTGAAGGGACTACAAAGACCAGGACCAGGCAGGGCCTAGAAGTCTCGGTGGGGCCTCGTGAGAACAAAAGTTAGTCCCTGAAGAAGCGGGGGGGGGAGAGAATGATACTGACCCACTTTGCCTGGCTGAGGACCCCTGCTGAGAAGGCTGAGAAGGGCCAAGAGACCCAGCCAGGGGAAACCCCCCCCTGGTTCCCCCCCCCAGGCCCCAACGGCTCCTACACGACTCTCCTGGGTGTGAAGACCCAGCTCTGCAAAGGGGCCGCTGGGGGGGGAGGAGGAGGAGGGGGGCCCAAAGGGGGTCCATCTGCCTGGTTGCCGAGGGTCTGTCAAGCCCAACTGAAGGGCAGAGAGTTGGTCATGGGAAGGGAGGCCTTCAGGTGGCAGCCTGGTGGGTTGTGTGTGTGTGGGGGGAAGGAGCTGTCCTCCTCTTAAAAGCCCAAAGGTGGAAGCCTACCTGACTGGGGGCGCTCGGCCCCTCGGCCTCCTGCCTGCCCTCCATCCCCTCCGTCTGTCCGTCTGAGGTCTCGGCAGCTGGTGCAGGTGATCGGCAGCTCAGTAGAGAAGGAGCCTCCCAGGGCGGGTCCGGCAGCATTTATGGGGCAGCAGCTGGCTGAGGTCACTGGCTGGGGAGGCTGGGCGGGTGGCAGCCCAGGCAGGCAGAGAATCTGGGCAGGGAGGGAGGACTTTGGACGCCAACTGCCAGCCACACTTCCTGCTCTTGCCTTGTCTGCAAAGGAATTGGGCTTCCTCCTGTTCTCATCTGTTTCCCCTGCCGGTTCTGGGACGGGGCGTGTTTGAGGGGCTTCAGGGAAAGGGCTGCGGTCACCGGCAGAACACTGGGGAAGAAGGGGGCAGTGGTGGCTGACTCTGGGCCCCCTGCGAAGGAGAGATCCCCCCCGGACCTCCCCCCCCCGGTTCTCTCCCCCCCTTCTCCTTCCGCTGACAGTGAGTGGGGAGACAAGGGGCTCCGTTCTGTCTGTGGGCAGCCCTGGTTCCACGCCAGGTTCCACGCCAGGATCCCCGCGGAAGGGCCACCTCGGGGCCACCAGGGCTCCTCCGGCTCACCTGGACTTAGAGGAAGGCAGCATGTAATCCTTAAGCCCCAATAAGACCTGAAGGACGTGGAGCTCGGCCCCGGCTTCCGTGGCCTCTTGTTTCCAGGCTGGTCAGTCCTGGCAGCTTCCCAGCAGGTGCTGTTCACGGCCCTTGGCGTTCAGAGGTAGACTTCTTCTGGGCATGGAGGATCCGCAGGGACAGTGTGACCACCGGCAGTGGGGGGGCCCTCTGTAGATGCGCCCACCCTGCACATACGATCAGCCTCACTCCAAGGGCACCCACTTTGTGTGTGTGGACTTCTCGGAGGAGGGAAACGTTTGAGACACCGACGGATGGATTTTGGCACAGAATGAGTCTGTCCATGGCGGCAAGGCAGCCCTCTCAGCTGACGCACAACAGGCCCCACTGACCCACCCGCTGTGCACACAACACCCCAGGCTCTTGCCCTGCGCCTCCCTGCCTTTCCTCTCGGGGATGTCCAGGGGCTCCGGACACCCTTGCGGCCTCCATGCAGGGCCGGACTCTCTCCC
The DNA here is from genome assembly GCF_031021105.1 of Erythrolamprus reginae. Lineage (NCBI taxonomy): Eukaryota > Metazoa > Chordata > Lepidosauria > Squamata > Dipsadidae > Erythrolamprus > Erythrolamprus reginae. The sequence continues at coordinate 434,324 of NC_091961.1, forward strand.
TGGGAGAAGAGACCCTGAATAGTCTCCACACAGACTCCCCTTCCTCAGCTCCCCTCAGCCCCCCCCCATTTCTCAGCTTCAGAATTCTAATTCCAAATATATTTCAATATTAGGCCAGAGGTGCCTTCCTCCCAGTTCGGACCGGTTCTACGGAACTGGCAGTAACGTGGCAGCCTGGATCACTGGAACCGGCATTGCCCCAGGCCTGCCACGCCCCCAAACCGGCTCTCTCGGCAGCGCCATAGACGGCGCCTCCTTAACATTTACTTCTGCGCAAGCACAGGAACTGGGGCTTTTGCATTGCGCAGGCACACGGTGCACGAGGGGGCGACCTGGCAGTGAGGAAAATCAGAGCCCCCCCCCTGAACGGCACACTTCGCAAACTCATATTTCACAGCAACAGCTCCTCAGGATTACAATCGGGAGCCTTGGGTCCGTGGAGGGGGGGTGCTTCCCTCTCCTGCTGAGCCCCCTGGGCCCTGGCACTCGCTCGCAGGGCCTCTTCTTCCTCCCCTGGAGCCAGGGCCGGGGAGGGGGGCCTGCTGCCTTTGCTGCCCCTGCTGCCCTCCACTCTGGGCCCGGTGGGGCAGGAGTGGCAGCAGCAGAACCGCCTGGACGGACCCCTGTTGCCTGGCCCTTCTCTCAGTACGGCCAATGCCAGCCTGGGGGGTGGGCAGGGGGGAAGGGAGGCTGCAGGGACAGGGGAGATCCCCACCATCCCCCACTTGGCTGAGTCAGATCCCCCCATGCCCTTCCCCCGCTCTCTCTGAGGGACGTGACCTGAAGCACACACGTGGGGGGGGTGATGGCCCCCCCTGAGCCTCCCTGGGATGAGCAGGGGAAAGAAAAGCAGTTTAAAGCAGAGCCGAGATTAGATGCTGCTGGGGCAGGAGAGGGCGGGAGGGGGGGGGCTGTCCTGGCATGACCTCCCTGGACACAGGCAGGACTCTGGGAGGCCAGGAGGCAAAGGGGTCAGCTGCCTCCCACCTTCTGCCCAGCGCCCATCCAGGCCCAAGAGAGCTGCTGGAACATTGGCTGGAGCATCCCCCCCCCCCCAGTTTCCCCCCACTGAGAAGCACGGCCGGACAAGCAGAAGTCCTACTTTTGGTGGCTTCTGGTGGAGAGGAAGAGGAGGAGGAGGAGGAGGAGGGATCCGCACCTGGAACTCACTACCCTGACTTGGTGGCTTCTTGCCCCCCCCCAAAAAAATCTTCAGCCTTGCATGGTCTCCAGTCGACCCCTCCCCTTCTCCAAGCACAGCAGCTGCCTCCCCTCCCTGTCCTATTTCTCTTCTTTTATCATTACTTTCTATGTTGCCTTGACATAAACTGCCATCTTCTCCTTGATTGACAAATAAAACAAACAAACCCCACGGAATTGGGCAGATTGCACTAAGGAAGAAGAGGGACAGAATCACAGGTGGAAGAATTTTATGGCCACGCGTGAAAGTCATTTATTTTGGGATCCCAAATGTTTCCCAAACTTTCTAAATTGGCAGCAGGCAAACCTGCCACCACTGTTTATTTATTTATTTATTTCCTTGTTTGTTTATTTGTTTGGTTATTTATTTATTCATTCAGTCAATTAGATTTGTATGCGGCCCCTCTCTGCTTTCACTTTCCTCTCAGAGGTTTCTCTCTTGACCAGGTGTCAGCCTCACATCCGGGATGGAAAGTCCCTGCAAGTCCACCTGGGAGCCTTATCCACCAGGCCAGGGCGGAGCCAGGCTCAACTTCCCTTTTCTGTGGCTGATACATGACCCGGAAACCAGAAGGTTTGCATGCTTAAAGGGGAGGAATGCGGGGATGCAGTTGGAATGCAGCATTTGGCTGCCCAGGTCACACCGGGACCCAAAATGTTATGGCCAGTTCTACTACCAGAATTCTCCCTCTCTCTCTCTCTCTCTGTGAGATTAATGTGATTCAAGTGTAGCAAGCAAAACCCATATCACAAGGATAGCTGTGTGTGTGTGTGTGTGTGTGAGAGAGAGAGAGAGAGAGAGAGAGAGAAGTCCAGAGAGGCCCAGGGAGGCAAGGAAATTTTTGGGGGGGGGCAAGTGCCCCATGAGGAAGACGCCCCCCTTGCATCCCCCCCCAACTCCATCAAAACAGCTGCCTGGGCTGAAGGAGGAGACCCGCTGCCCCCCCCTCTCCCTTCTCTGCTGGGAGGGGAAAGAGGGAGGAGGGAAGCCCCCCGCCCCCCCTAACTGCATTCAGCCTCCCAGTTGGGACCTTCAGCAAGGGACCAGGGGCCCATTTTCATCTTCCTGTTTCAGGGCTGGTTTTGTGGGTTTTGTGGGGTTTGGGAGCTGCCCAGAGTGGCGCTGTAAAACGGGCTCTCAAAGGAACCTTGTAATTGTAAATATAAGGACCGGCGTGAAGTGGGGCTGGCAGGCCCCAAACCCCCTCCCTGCTGCAGTTATGTGGGGCTTCCTGCACACAAGCAGCCCCTCACCACCACCACCCGCCTGGCTCCCTCCTTGGGTGGCTGGAAGGGGGCTGCCCGGGGAGACCTTCTGAAGCAGCAGGGGGGGCTTCTGACCCCAGCAGAGAAGGAATGGCCCACCCCTCCACCCCCTCCCTCAAAGCAGGTGGGTCAGGCCAGAGGGGGGGGGCGGACAGACCGGCAGAGCTTGGGGCCTGCAACAGACAGCCCACCCACCAGCAAAGCCTGAAAGGGGGGAAAGGAGGGAGGGGGGCCGGGGCACGTCCTCCCCCTGCCTGCCACTCTCAGGTTTAAATTCTGTGTTGGCCCCCCCACTTCCCCCCCCGCCCCCGTTCTTTTCCCAGCCTTGAGAGTCAGAGATAGCTGCTCAATGGATGCGCCACAGACTGGCCGGGCCTAAGCACAGTCCGTTCTCCCATTAGCCACTTCAGCCGCTGGAATCAGACTGACCGTAGTGCATGTATGTTTCTTTTAGGATATTATTGTTTTATTCTATGTTCTGTCGGGCTCTCTGGTAAAATCCTCCCAAAAATTCACAGGTACAAATTTCAGACACACACACACACACGCACATGCACACGTTTGAAAATTCAAAACAATGTTCTTTATAATGAAAATTCCCTTAAATCAAGCCCTCTTTTGGGATAGCCAAGAGCCCTCGTCTCCACACAAACTGGTAATTTGTACAAGTCCCTTATCAGTTCTGTGATACTTAGCTTGCAGCTGTGAGGCAATTCACAGTCCTTCTTCCACAAAGTGAAACACACTCTGCTCTGGTTTAGTTTCAAAGCGGGGAAAAATGAGCACACAAAAGGTCAAAGTTAGTAAAGCAGTCACGAAACACAACGATCAGATAATCCTCCACAATGGCCAAACCCACAGGCTGCTCTTTATAGCAGCCTCACTAATGACCACAGCCCCACCCAACCACAGGTGGCCTCATTGTCTTTGATAATAATCTCTCAGTTGTTGTTGCCTATGCATCGCTCTCCGCATGCGTGGCTGTATCATTAACTCTTGTTCTGAATCCAAGGAGGAGCTAGATAATTGATCTCCTTCTGAGCTGTCTGCCACACTCTCCTCCTCCCTGTCACTCGTGTCTTCTTGGTCAGAGGAGCCTTCATCATCAGATTCCACCAGGGGCAAAAGAGGCCTGCAGCATGTGGATGTCTCCCCCACATCCACAGTCCTTGGGGCAGGAGCTGGGCCAGAGCTAACCACAACAATTATAACACTGATTTTATTGTGTATTTTGATCATATTTTACTATTGTTGTATTTATGTCACTTGTTAGCTGCTCTGACTCCATTTTGGAATGAGCGGCATATAAATACAATAAATGAATAAACGAGTGGATGAATGGATGGATGGATGGATGGATGCAGAGGAGAGCAACAGAGATAATCAAAGCTCAGGAAGGTCAGCTGATTGATGACCGTTTGGGGCATCTGGGGGCTCCTGGAGAAAAGGCCCTGCGGGAGATGAGAACATAACCCGTGAGGGGGGGTCACAGAGAAGGGGGTCACAGACCCAAAAGCCTCTGAGGCTAACACAAGCAGCAGCGGGTGGAGCTGATCAAGGAGCGATCCAAGGCAGAACTAAGGATTCCAATTAGCATCCCAGAAACCCCAGCCTTGGCCTCCTTCCACCGTCCCATTATTTAGCAGAGCCAGATTGGTTAGGAATTGCAGCCATACTAACTTTTCCTACCATTCCCCACCCAGGTTAAAGTTCATCCTTTTTCATCCCACGCCCACAGGTTCCCAGTATATGGACTTCTCCGGTTCTCTCAACATCCACAACCCTCCCCTCTACTTCCGGCTGGTGCTGAACAAAGGATGACCTTGAATCTTCTGGAAAGAAATTGCTGTGGCTAGTATCCATCCTGCTCATGCAACACACACACCCTGCCCCCCACTCCTGGAGCAGCACCAGTTGGGCTTTGGCGGAGGAAATGGCTCTCTGGCTCTCTCACAAAATGCACAGCCACAAATCAGCCCCAACCTGGGTGGAGTTGATGAGTAGCTTCTGCCAGGGCAAATCTCCCTTTCCTGGGTTGAAAAAGACCCCCAATCGGGTGGAGGGCCTGGGGGGAAAGCCCCGCCCCATGGGAAGGAGGACTGCGCAGCAATTGGCCAGAGAGAGAGACGGACACTCGTGGGCAGGGCTGCCTTTTGGGCTGTTGAGTGCAACAGGTCATAATTGGGTGGGGGTGAGGGGGGCTGTGTGTGCAAATGGCCACATCACACACACACCCCACTCACACAGGGGCCTCAGGGAGCCCCTTTGGGTCTTGCCTCCCCAGTGGGTGACTCCCCTGTGTCTCTGGAGGGGCCCCCACCTGGGAAATCAGGGGATTCCTTTTGGGGGGCAGGTGAGAGTCTCTCCCTCCCCACTTTCAGGCCCATCGGGTTGCAGCTGGGCCTCAGGCAGCCTCAGGCAGAGCAGCTGGACTGGGGGGGCAGGAGCTTCTTCTTCTCTATGGGGGGAATCTGGGCACACACACTCTCCCCCCTGTCCGGAGGGGAGAAGCCTCTGCTCCCCATAGCAGCCCCCTCGCCCCCCCAGCCTCTGCCCCCCTGCCTCCTGCAGGTTCTCCACCTGTAGGGGTCTTTGGGAGAGAGAGAGGGAGAGAGAGAGGGAGAGAGAGAGGGGGAGAGAGAGAGAGACCACCTGGGGGGGGGAGAGCTTCCGGGATCAGCTTGGATGGAGGGAAGTGGCCCAGGGCCCAGATGTGCCCCAGTGGGAAACCCAGCTGGCCGGGCAGGCTGTGGTTGATGGCCCACTGTGGCCTCCATCTTGACTTTTCTGACTGGTCTGGCCTCCCCCTCCCCAGCCCCCTCTGACTTGGCCCCTGTGATTGACTGCAGGTGGAACACCTGGCCAGCCGTGAGCCCAGGGTTGCTGACCTTGGGCCAGGGGGCCTGTGGGAGGGGGGGAATGCCGGGAGGGGCTGCAGCCTCCCCTTGCCATTCGCTGGGCCCTGGAGGGAAGGCTGCACGGTGGGCCTGATCCCTTAAAGGCCCGGCTGCCCTGAGGGGAATGGGCTCAGCTGCTGGGGAGGGCTCCCTTCCCCCTTAAGGAGTCCTGGCAAGGCAGCCACTCCACCCCCCACCCCAGCTGGGCCCAGTTGCCCTGATGAAGGGCTGGGCCTTGCAGCAGAAGAGGGCCAGCATGGCTGCAGAGGAGGAGGAGGCAGCCTCCCGAGGGGGCTCCCAGCCGCTGCCCCCCAGCCTCCTCCTGGCCCCTCCGGCTGAAGTCCTGGGCGCCTCCCTCAGCCAGCAGTTGGGGCCCCTGCCCCTCATGGCGCCCATCACCCGCATGAAGCGGAGGCCCTCCGGCTGCTACCAGGCCACCGAGAACCGCGAGCAGGTCCTGGGCCGCAGACGGGCAGCCAACGCCAAAGAGCGAGAGCGGGTGAGCAAGGGAGGGGCCCTGCCCCCCTGCCCCCCCCATGGCCTCTGCTGGCCTGGAGGGGGCTGAGGGAGGGAGGGGGCTGAGGAGGGCCGGGGTCCAGGTAGGCAGGCGAGGGGTGCAGCCGGGGCCCTCCCAGAGGTGTTGGGGTGGCTGATTGACACTGGGGACTGCAGTCTGCCCCCCTCCCCATCTGGAGTCTCCAAGGAGGGAGGAGGCTGGGTTGGAGACCCCTGCTCCTCTCCCATGGGAAGGAAATCTCCCCCCACTCCCCCAGTTCAAGGCCAGCTGCACCCCTGGGAGGAGCCACCCTGCCTGCAATGTCTCTGGGGGGGGGTGGGTCAAGAGAAGAAGCTGGTGCTCTTCCGTACTTGCCCCCCTGGGTGAGGGTTGCCTGCCTTTTCCAAACTCTGGGCCCCTCCTGGGAAACTGAGGCAGGGGCTGCCTGGTGGGAGATGGCCACTCCTGGGTCTCAATTCTCAAGGCCCGAGAGGAGCTGCCCTTCTGGAGGCTTGGAACAGCCTCTCTCAAAGTTGGCCCTGGGGTCTCTCATGAGCCCCTCTCTTTGCCCCCCCCCCCGAATGAAAATTATGGGCCAGATAGTGAAAATATTTCCAAACAATAAAACTTTTCTCATTATTTTTATTTAAAAAAGTTTTTTTCCATGGGGAATATTTATATTAATGCATAATGGTTTAATGTTATGTTTGCATGATCCAAATATTTCAGGAATGAATCATTTTAATTCATGAGGATGGATTTTGTGTCATGCTGGAGGTGACAGACAGGGGGAGCTAGTGGGGGGAGTGGAATCAGACCCCTTTGGGGGGGGCTGGGTTTATCAGTTCTCCTGGGAAAGGGGCAATAGACAGTTATTGGCACTTTTGCAGTGAGTTCGTATCAAGAGCTTCACAAGTTGACCCTCAAGTGAAATGCCATCAACTTTGGAAATGCATCAAGGGTTGCGGTCTACAGAGAAGGGCGGCATACAAATCTAATAAATTATTATTATTATTATTATTATTATTATTATTATTATTATTCACACGCGGGTGCGTAGCAGGCTTGAATTTGGAGGCTGCCTGGCGGTCACCTCTGGCCGGTCGGAGAGCAAATGCAGGAAAGCCTGGCAGGGTCTGGGGGCTCTTTCAGTCCCGGCCCGGATCATGGCTTGTTTGTGGTTTATCTAACAAGATGCGATGGGATAGATCCACACAACCAGGTTTTTTACCTTCGTTTGTGGCGGCCTCAGCTGAAGACTCCGGCCACAGCAATAGTGGTGTGGGAGACAATGCAAGAGAGATGGCCATGTGCCTTTGTTTTATTTTATTCTATTTCTGTGCCACCCTTCTCTCCAGCCTGACCTGACCCTTCCTTGCAAACGCCGTGAGGGAGACGGCCAACGTTGCCGACCCCGAAGAATCTTGTTCCAAACTAGGGCTCAGGATTGTGTCTCTTCTATGGAACGTCCACTTTGCAGACCACCCTCCGGACCTGCAGCTGAGCCTGGTCCCCCTTTTTCTCTGGACAGATCAAGAACCTGAACAGTGGCTTTTCCCAGCTGAAGTCCATGGTCCCCTTGATCCCCAAAGACCGGAAGCCAAGCAAGGCTGACATGCTGAGAGCCACCGCGGAATATATTCGCCTCCTGCGCGCCATCCTGAAAGAGGCCGGAGGGCTTCAGGTAGGCGGGGAACCAGAGCCGGGCTCCGGCAACCCCGTGGGGTGGACGGAAGGCCCGAGTCCCTGTCCTGAGTCGCTGGCAAGGGCTCCCCCTCGTGCCAGACTCCCCCCCCCCGGGCGTGACATGTCCGAAGGGCCTTTCCACACCAAGCCTGAAAGGGCACGATCGGTTCTGTAGCTTTGGACTAAGGGACCCCAACGCCTGGCAGGACAGGGGGCTTCCATCCCAAAGCCGTAGTGGCAGAACCTGGCAAGTCTGGACACTCTCCCCTCTCCCCCCCCCCCCCGGGCTGCCTCCTTTGCTCCATCGTCCCTGTGACATGGACACTACTCTGGGCTCCAGCCCCTCTTCCCTGCCCGACGGCCTCTCCCTCCTGGCCCTCAGAGGAAGCCCCGTGCCTGGGGAGCCAGGGGAAGGAGCTGCCGGCTGGTCGGCCTCACCCGCCCTGGGCTGCTGGGAGAGGGACTGGGGGGCTTCTGCCGGCCCCCTGACCTCCTTTCTGCTTTCCTTAGAAGGAGGAAGCGGCTGCCAGCGGTCCACCCCCTGGACTGCCGGTATCGGTGGTGGCCGAGCCCCCAGAGAAGAGCTTCCCGGGACCCATCATGCTAGCCCAGCCGCCCGCCTGCTACCTCAAGACCGAGAATGGCCTGGAGCTGGTGTGGACCAACCCGGTGATGATGCCAGCCCCCGTCGGGCCCTGGGGGGAGACCCTCCTGCCCGCTTACATGGGGCTGGTGGAGCTGCACAAGAGCCAGTAGCTGGTAAGGCCCCGCCAGGCTTCCATCCTCTCTGGAGGGGCGTGGACAGAGGGACAGGGCTGGGGGGGGTCCTTGGGGGTCCTCCAGCACAACCCCTCGCCCAAGCAGGAGGGGAAAACGTGCTTCCTGTGAACTGATGAGAGCCTGTTAACTCCTGACTCAGCTTTGCTCCATTAGTTTTAGTGGTGCTGCATTTTAATCTCTGCTCTCAGAGATGGACGGGCAGACTTTGTAAACTGGACTCGACATCACTGGCTCCCCTCCCCGCAGCCTTGCAGGCGAGGGTCCCCTGACCCCAACTAGTGCAGCCAGAAAGAGCCCCCCCCCCCGGTCTCTTACAGCCGTGGCCGAGGAAAAGGGGCCTCGAGGCTGGGACAACCAAAAGAAGAACCTCCCTGCAGGCTGACCTTCCCCTCGGGCTCTGGTCAGTCATCCGGCCCAGCACTCATGCAAACCGGACTCCTCACTCAGGAGACAGGAGCCCTGGCGGCCAAGCCCAGCCCAGGAGAGAGCCCAGGGTGGGGCGAGACGGAGGGCATTCCTGGTGCCCCTTTGCTGCTCTGAGCCGGTCAGTGAGCACAGGAGGTGGGGGGGCAGGGGGGGCCAGTGGTGGTGGGTCGCTTTTGCTGCCCCCAGCACCTTTATTTCCACGTAGGTCTCTTAGGGAGGTGCCTGAGTGTATTGAACGGGAGGGGGAGGCCAGCAGACCCTTGTACCCAGAAGAGGGACCCTCCCTGGGGGTGGCCCTGGGCTCAGCCTCGCTTGGGCCCACCCTCCCGGGCAGACAAGGGCCAGCAGGGGGCTCGGGAGAGCTGCCAAGCCTGGACTGGGAGGCCGGAGCCCTTCTACCCCTCCCCAGCAATTGAAATCGGTCTTTAGGCCCAGCCAAGTGGTCCATAAAATGCCCCGGCCTGGAGGCACCCAGACCAACCCTCTGGCCAGGGGAGACATCTTCTGCCCATCCCGGACAAAAGGCCGAGGGAGTAATAGCCCCACCTCACCCCCTTATTTTGAGTGTGGAGGTCTCCCCTCACACACACCCTGTCTGGTACCCCAGACCATCAATCCACATCCAGAGCCTTTGAGAGCCTCTCGCCCCCCCCCCCCCCGTACAAAACGTCTTTCCCTCTGGATCCCCCCTCCCTCAAATAGTCAGAAAGGGAGGAGGGCCTCCTTTGGCCTTTTGATGGGCAGGATTGTGAATGTCTTATGTGTCGGGACTCCCAGCCCTCCCCCCTCCCCCAGTGCGGTGGGCTTTAAGGTCAGCTGTATTCACCCCCGTCACACCATTCTGAGCCCCTTCCTGTCCTCCTCAGGGGGGGGCTCAGGAGGTCCGGGGGTCCGAATAAGGGTCTACCGCCTGCCCCTCCCAATGATGCCAAGAAGGGCCGTAGAGAAAAGTCCTCTGTGCCTCCCTTGTAGATTCTTTTGGCAATTTTTAATCGAGTCAAGGCTTTTAAAGAACAAATTTAAAGAAACGGCTTTGACAACTTTCCCGTGATTTAAAAAAATCTGTGCTGCTACTTATATGGTCCCACCTTTACAGATAAAACAATTCAGATTTTTTCTCTTTTTGCCTATCGTATATGTGGTTTTATTTTAGTTTGCTCTGTAGAGTGGACAGATTTTTTTGGGGGGGATAGCTGGCCCTATTCAAAGGATTAACCCATATGTGTAAAATCTCTTTCAGGGACCCATGTATGAATGTCCAGAAGATCTCTTCACCCCACTGGGCCCTTTCCTGTGCCTTCCTCTCTCTCCTTTCTGTCTCTTCTTCATGACCACTTGTTGGCTCTAAAAGAGAATTAAAGAGCCGCACTAAGTCTTGCTTTGTATGTGTAGAATCACTGGAAAAGCCCCCAATTTACTCCAATACCTACCAATTTATTCCATTCCTTCCTATCAAAATTCTTTAAAGTCTTTAAAAAGTCCCCACGTTGCTTCCCTCCTGTGGCTGGCTGGTTCAATGTTTGGGAGGGAATGAAGTTTATATCTGGCTTCCCTTCATCAGGACAGGCAGCAAAGCTTAACCCAGCCACCTCTTTTCCCCCAGGGGTGGGGGCGGCGGGGGGGGCTCTCGTGGGCATTGGCAAAAACCAATGAACACCCCGAATTCTCCTCCCTCCCTCCCTCCACACAACCCCGTGAGGCGGGCTGGACTGAGAAAGAGGTCCGACTGGCTTACAACCAACCCCCCCCCCCAATGGCTTTCATGACTGAGGCAAGAGGAGCCCTCAGAGTCCAGAGTCCGGCCGCCTTCTCTGAGCCTTGCCTGGCCCAGCAGCCTGGAAGGCCGAGGCAACAAGGCAGGACCAGAACTCGCAGTGCCTACGGGTCCAGCCTGGTGCCTTAACCGCTAACGTGATGATGGGGGTTGCATGCAGGCCCTCAAAGGCTACTTCCAACCATCTTGTTGCCCTCCAAAGAACAAAATGGTCGGGTTGGGAAGCATCCAATGCAAGAATCCCCACTAGATGTCCGTCTGTCCTGCACCTGAGCCCCGGAGAGCCTAAACATGTTTGGTTCCTCTGAGGGCTCCTTGGGCGAAACTGCCGCTGGGACCGCTGCGTTGTAGACCAAAATCTAACCGAAAGGAAGAGGAGGCCACAGGGGGATCCTGGGAGCCGAAAAGCCATGGAGTGTCGGCCTTTTCCTGCTGGTTTCATGATGGAAGTGCAGAAGTGGCAGGAGTTGTTTGCAACGGGGCCGGTTTGGACACTCTGGCTTCTCAAATGTATTTAATTTATTTATTCAATTTTTATGCCGCCCTTCTCCTTAGACTCAGAGTGGTTTACAACATGTTAGCAATAGCACTTCTTTTTAACAGAGCCAGCCTCTTGCCCCCACAATCCGGGTCCTCATTTGACCCCCCTCGGAAGGATGGAAGGCTGAGGCAACCTTGAGCCGGTGGTGAGATTTGAACCGCTGACCTACAGATCTACAGTCAGCTTCAGTGGCCTGCAGTACTGCACTCTATCTGCTGCGCCACCCCGGCTCTGTTGCAGATGTATTATTAGTTTGCAAATAAATTATCTTCTAGGTTCCTTCCTGGAAATTATAAAAAAAATTAAAGCAATTCTGAGTAGCTATCGAAATAGCAGCCAAGAATGAAGGTTCTGCAGGAGCTGGCAGCTGTGGTCTCAGAACCACTGGATGAAATTTAATAAATAATAATATCCCGGAGCCCAGAGGACCCGCCAGAGAACTGGGAAAGAGCCCAGGTGCAGTGAAGGGCTACCAAATATTTTACTCCCACCCTGTGGGCGTGGCCTATGCAGGACCCCCTGCGTTGTCTGTCCACATCTTTCATGCAAATTGGGGGCTCTGGGGTGGAGCTCCATTTTCGCTACCACACTGCGTTTCCTCCCCCCCCCCCCTTCTGGGCAGCAGCCCACCCCTGGCCATAGGGTTCCCATCTCCAAAAGGGTGTGTGGGGGGGATGGATCCAGAAGAACCGCAGAGCAACTCTAGAGGTTGTGGAGGCTCCGTCACTGGCGTCCCGAGAGGAGGAGACCAGGCAGCCAGAATCATGGACCGCGACACCTTCCAACTGCGAAGTCATCAGAAGGAAACGTGAAAGGCAAATGCTGCTGCCGCCGCCTACTGGCCATCGAAGGGAAAACAAAGGCCGGGAAGCTGATTCACATCAGAGCAAAGGACTTGACGGACGGGAAGCTTGACATGGAATGAAGATGTCACTGATATTTTCACAAAAGGTCCCACCACCAAAGCTAAAAGATAAACACAGCCTGCAGCCCCGCTCGCTCCTAAGAGGAGGGGATGAATATTGGGGGTGCGGCCCAGCAACTCCCCCCTCCCAAAACACCAGAAGGGGCAGAGAGACTTGGGTTGCAAATCTGCCGCCCTCTCTGTGCGCGTGGACAATCTGTTCAAAACCTTTATGCCCAGCTGAGATTCCTTCTTGCCCTTTTAAGCGGGGACATTTTATCCCTCCGACAGGTCCAATACGGGAGGGGGGGTCCAGGGGGGCGGTGACTTGAGGGCTCTGAGCCCCGGGGAGAAAGAGGGGGGGGGGCACCCAGCGGAGGCGGCCGAGCGGCTTCTCGGTCCCGGACTCCGACGGCCTGGGCCGAACCCGGGCCCTCCCTCCAGCCCTTCGCCACTGCCCCACCTGCCCGCCCGCTGGTTTCCGCAGCCGCTTGCTCGCCGGGCTTCCTGGGGCCGCCCCCGACCAGGCCCCGCCGCTGCTGCCCCCTCGCCCGGCCGCCCGTCGGGGCCCTTCGGGGAGGCCGGCAAGGGGCGCCGGGCCGTGGGGCAGCCGTTCCCGGGCAAGACAAAGCGGCGGCCGCTCCCCGCCCTCCGCCCCGCCACACACCGCCGGCTCCTGACCCGCCGCCGCCGCCGCGCGCTCCCGGCCGAGCAGGTGCGGCTGTCGGGGCTTTGGCGGAGCAGCAGCCGGGAGGGCGAGGGGGGGGGCAGGCGCCCCGCCGAGTCCCCCTCCCCTGCCCCCTCCTCCTCCCCTGCCCCCTCCTCCTCTCTCTGCGGCGGCCCTCGAGCGCGGGTAGGGGTCGGGGGGGTCGGGGGCGCTGCGGCGGGCGTGGCCGGGGTCGGGCGGGGGCGCCTGGCCGCCTGCACTTGGGCCCGTCTGCCGCCGGGGGGCGCTCGCGGAGGCGCCCTTTTGTCGTCGTCGCCGGCCGCGCGGCCCCCAGCCCGGTGCAGGTGGTGGTGGTGGCGGCTGCCTTGGGCGAGGCGAGGCGGGGCGGGCGAGGCGGCGGCTGCGGCTGCGGCGGCGCGGGATGCTGTGAGGCGAGTCTCGGCCTGAGCCCCGCGCGGCACCTGCCAGGGCGGCCCATGCGCGCGCTCCGCTCCCTCGCCCGTCTGACGGCGGCCCCGGCACCCGCGCGGACCTGCGGTAGGTGCTAGGAGGGGGGGGGGCAGGAGGGGCGCGGGGGGGGGGGGCGCCTCTCCCCAAAGGGCTCTGCGGGGGCGGGGAGGGGGCGGGGGCGCGGCGGGTCCCTCGGCGGCTTCCCAGGGCGTGGCGGCGGCGGCGGCTGATGCGGGGCCTTTTCTAGGCAAAGCGGCTGGAAGACCCCCCCGAAGGGCCCCCGCCTCCCTTTGTCTGCAGGGCGGGGCCGCCTCCTCCTCCCGGGGCCCCTGCGGGGGGTGGGGGAGAGGGGGGATGGGGGTTCCGGAGCGGCTGAGGAGGCGCCGGGGGCAGCTGGGCCGCGGCCGGGATGGGCTCCCGGGGGGGGCGGGGGGGGCGTCCTTCTTGCGGGGCTGTGGGGCACAGGGAGGCCGAGCGGGGCCCCGTTTCTCCCTCCAGAATCTCTCCCCCCCTGGAAGCGGCTCGCCCTCTTTCCTCGGCCGGGGCTGCTTGGGCTGCGAGGGGGCAGCAGGGGCGCCGGCCAGAGCCTCCACGGACTCCCGGTTTCTTCCCCTCATTCCGGGGCCGGAGTTCTGGCTGAGCTGCAGGGGCAGCGGCAGAACAAGAGGGCCGGAAGGGACCGGGAGATGCTCTAGTCGGGCCCTCTGCCACAGGCCCCTTGCCGGGCAGGGTCTCCCTTCAGAGAGGGAGGGGGGCTTGGCTTTGGGGCTCCAAGTTCCTCAAGGCTTCTGGACAGCCTGGCCCTACGAGAGAGGAAGGACTGCTGTGCAGGCATCGTGCTGGACACCTGGACGGTTATGATGCCACCAGAAGAACTACGGAGGCCCCACAATGAAAGACAGGCAGGGATCTGCGGGAGATCTTTCTTCCACTGGCAGTAGAGCTTGACCAGTGGAGTGTAAGGATCCTCTGTGGCTAATTTGGCTGTCCGTTCCACCTTCAGTCCCTGCCTGCGAGGGCCATGGCGGTTGGTCAGTTGGTCTGGTCAGCCTTCCGCTCTGGCCTCCGTAGCTTCACTTCATGTCTTGCCTGCAGAAATGACCGCTTAGCCTTTCGCTTCTCACGTCACCCTGAACGGAAGGCGGCCATTGCGCAATACGTCCTTGCCCTGATGGGCGCCAGCTGCCTCAGAAAAGCCCCCTCTCGGTTTCCATGGTTACCTCCGGCTTCACATGCTGGTTGGTGCCAAAATGCAAGAGACGCACAGGCCGCCGAGCGGTGGAGACGTTGCCCTCATTCCGTCGAGTCACAATGGAGGCCGTTCCGCTGGAGGAGCCTGGAGGGGGGGAGCCGGTCGGAGACCCCGGGCAGTTGGCAGGGCAGGAGCAGCAGCTGACGAAGCCCCTCCCCTGGTAGTGGTGGGACGGGGCCCTTCCGGAACCCCCCCCCTCACGGACTGCAGCTCTGGCAGCTTCCTGAGGGGGGGGGGAGAATAGGGGAGGGGGCCGAGGGGGTCCTCTCTTGCTCTGGCTCTGCTCCTCTCAGGAGAGGGGGCTCAGCCGGGCAGTGGGTGCTCGGCTGCAAGGGTCCAGCAGAGGATGGCCGGGCGGGCTTGCTGCAAATGCCCAGGAAGCAGAGCGGAGACCCGGCCTGGGAGCCCCCAATACAGAACCGGCACTTGGTCAACTCTGAGCCCCAGTGGGCTTCCGTTGACCCGTTGGGCAGGTTCACACGTTTTGGTCTCAAGGAAACGCAAGGCGATTTGGCCAGCGCTCCCCACTCAGCACCATCCTAGTGGGGCTGCCCGAGTCCAGCCTCTTCGCTGCCCCCTCGGCTCCATGCCCTAGATTTCTCTGCAGCGCAGCCTCTCCCTTCCTGGAGCTTCCCTTGCCCACTGCCCCTCCTCGTCCAAGCGGCTGAAGGACCTCGAACTCCCCCCCCACCTTGTCAGTCGAGGGAGGAAAGGCGGGCAGCGTCCTGCAGGGGAGTCAGGGGGCCTGGTCAGCCCTCCCCCCTCCCAGCCATGGGCTTCCGTCCCTTGGGGGGGTTCATTCTGGGGGGGAGAAAGGCAGACATGGAGGCTCAGAGGAAGCCCCCCCCCCCCGCTGCCCCAACAGCTGTTTGGGGGGGAGATTTTGTGTGGGGTGTGTGTGTGTGATGGAGTGAGACTTTCGCATTAAAAAACAACAACTCTGTTTTTGGAAAAATGCTCCGAGCGCGGAAGTGTGGTGGGCGTCCGATGGTCGGCAAGGGTGGGTGGAAGCGGCTACTCCTCCTTTTTTCCATCCCGGGTTATTCACTGTACTGCAGCAGGCAAATATTATGGGCTGCAGGATACAGGTGTGGGCAGCTCAGTCTTGGCCAGGGCCTGTGTGCACCGTGCGCTCTGAACTGTGGCAATTGACCTGAGTGGGAAGGAAAACAGAGGCCTCTCCATCCCAAGTGGCTCCCGATTCCCACGGGTGCCTGAGCATGGCTGCTTGCAAGGTGGAGAACGGGGCCTGTGTGTCTGTGTGTCTGTGTCCCCAGGTGTGAAGGCGTGCACCTCCCCCACTGCTCCAGGGACAAGGTGGACAATCCGCCCAGTGCAATGAAGCACTTTGGGAAAGAGATGGACTTTTTAACCGGAGGGTTCTTCACACCTGGACTCTTATCTGCCACCCACACCCGGGAGGGAGAGCGCAGAGAGGCCCCCCCCCTTGTTGCCTGGGAGCAACTGATTGTGGTCTTATTCACCAAGTGAGAGGCAGCTGCCCACTGCAGCCCTCCTGGTCTTCAGCTCCTTGGGGGGGGGGGGCACGGAGCCTAAGAAAGAGAGGGAAGAGCTGGAGGAGGAAGCCCCCCCCAGCACAGGTGGATTAGAGCCCCCCTTTCTTGAGAGGGGGGCAGGCGGTCTTTGGCTTGGAGCAGTCCACTCAGGGACCGTCCGCCCATAGTTACACCAACGCTTTTAACAGAGTGACCCATGAGCCTTTCCCGCCCACGGAATCGCTGCGGCCCCCCAGGGTCACGAGATCAGAACTCAGGAGCTTGGCAGCCGGCTCTTGTTGAGGACCCTCGCAGGGTCCTGGGATGGCGGGATCCCCTTTTGCAGCCTGCTGACCAGCCAAGTCGAGGGGGAAGGCGGATCCATTTAAGAACTAATCCTCTGACTAGAAGGTTAACAATTGCAGCGGATCCCTTGACCACTGAAAAATGCGGTGATAACTCAGTGTCTCACTTGGCAAGAGAAGTCTTGGGTTGAGGACTCTTTGGACCTGGATTTGCCCTGCCCTCCCTCCCTCCCAGCCCCCCCCCCCAGAGAAGGAAGAGCCCGGCGGAGGCCTGGAGGTCACCTTCTTGGGCCCAGGGATGGTCCAGGCCGCTTCCAGAAGCAGCACCCACCCACCCCAATCTCTGCCTCTTCTTTAGCCAGAGCTAAGCCGAACTCTGGGCCGGTCCAGCTTCCCTATGGCCATGAAGAGCCATCGCTGGAAGTCGGAGCGGGACGTTCTCTGGGCCAGGGAGGGGTTCCGTGGGGAGAAAACCCCACCTGTGCTGGAACCGGGGAAGCTGGGGGGGGGTCTCTTCACGCCAGCATAGAGAAGCCGCCTTCCCTGACAATGCCTGCCTGGAGAGGGGGGGGGGTCTCCACCTCTGCTCCCTCTCGGAGGCCGGGGGAGTTCTGACTCTTCAGAAGTTTGGTCTTTGCGGTGGGACTAAAACCGAATCGGCCTCCTCAATTTCCTTTGCTTTTTATTCGGAGTCCCAGATTAAAGGGCGTTGAAAGAGTTCTATGGAAAAAGGACATTTGGCTGCTGGTCAGTAAGTTGACTTTCAGTTCTGGAAATCCTGCCCTGGAGCTCTTTCGACGTGGCCCCCAAAGTGGAACATTTGCCCCTTTCTAGGGCCACGGAAAGGCCTGGACAAAACCGCCCTTTCTGTTGGACGGTTCTCTTGATCTGGGGTCTCCTCTCCCCCCCCTGAATGGTCAATAGAGGAGGAAGAACGTAGCACTGTTCTCTCTTCTAAGCCAATCATAAACCCAGAATCACTGGAGTAGGAAGCAGAGAGCAGCATTTGGGGAAGGAGCGTCTACCAGGTCTTAAACGTGGTTGTGTGTGTGTGTGTGTGTGTGTGTGTGTGTGTGTGTGTGTGCAGTTGCTGGGGAAGAAATGAAGGCCCACTTACCTGTTGGGATGGCAAGGTCTGCAGTCCCAAAACTACGCAGGCCCAGATCAAAGATGAGTTCACAAAATGTATGATTGCTTTCAGTTGCAACGCACAATTAAATACAAGATGACCTCCCTTTTTGTCATTTAACAATGAAAATTAATTTCTGGAGGGGGGTGTATAGCCACACTCTCAATATGGGTGGTGCCATGCTTACAACACTATGTGCTGTGGCTTTAATTATACCACGTCCTGTCGGACACAGTAATTAATGTGTTGTGATAAGAAGCCATCTGCAGAAGCCCCCCCCCCCCCCGAGCTCCTGGTGGTGAAGCCCCCGAGGGGACCGTCTGCCTGTCGGGGCCGCGTGGCCAGGCTCGCTGGTCCCAGCTGCTGTGGGCTTCGGGGCAGGGCAGCCCCGAGTGTCCCTGGGGAGAAGCTCCGGCCTTCCTATAAGGCTGACACTGACCTCTCCTCTGCACTCAAGGGCTGCGTGTGTATTGTTATTCTGGGCTTGTGTGCTGACGTTGTTTCATTTGCGTATTTTTGTACAGGTTGGACTTTAGGTGCGTTATTGAATGTAATGTGTTTTCCCCAAATACTGCTGGGCAATTCTCCCTAGGCAGAAGAAGGGTTTTCACGGCCAGATAGTTTGAGACGGGCTGATGGTTCACGACAAGGCAGTGGCAGCAGTGCTTGCGTGCTTGTTGTGCCTTGTAAGTCTTTGCCACAAATGCAGCAACTTTGTGTAAAACGTGAATAATGTTGAGGCAGGCCTCTCAGTGTAAGTGTGGGAGCTGCTCTGCGTGTCTGATAGCCTTTCACCACTGCAGTTGTGGGCTTCACTTGGGGCTCTGTGTGTCTGCAGATGTGCACACCTCTGTCCAGAAATGGAGTCAATGATTTGCCAGGATTTCCATGACTGCAGAATCCCTTGGGGGGGGGGGTTGGTTTCATGGGACCTGAAATTGAAGGGGACTCACCGGCATCTTCTAGCCCAGCCTTTTGCAATGAATCGGGCAGGGGGCTCCGGAGAGGGGAGGGGAGGAACAAGGCATGGGGGCATTTTGGCTCCCAACACAGCCCCTGCCCTCCCAGCACCGTCAGTCTCCTGCTCCTGTGTCCCCCCCCCCCCCCGGTCTCCCTCTGCGGTGGTCCTCCCAGGCCATGAATCCCCCTCCTCGTTTGCCTGTCCCAGAATGTGACTCCTTACATTTCTCCCTGTTGAGGTCTCCTGCAGTCTCTGTCATTCTGGGTGTGGGCTGGGCCTCCCAGGGTGGCCTCCGCTGCACATGATGACAAACGTGGCATCGGACCAGAATACCTCCGAGACCACCTTCTGCCGCACGAATCCCAGCGGCCGATTAGGTCCCACAGAGTTGGCCTTCTACAGGTCCCGTTGACTAAACAATGTAATCTGGCAGGACCTCGGGGAAGAGCCTTCTCTGTGGTGGCCCCGGCCCTCTGGAACCAACTCCCCCCGAGATCCGAATTGCCCCCACCCTCCTTGCCTTCCACAAGATGCTAAGACCCATTTATGCCGCCAAGCATGGGGGGGTGTTAACCCCCTCCTCCCTTCCTTCTGATTCACGCATTTGTGAGTGGTGCGATTGTGCTGACCTGTCTGTTTTTTAGTAATTATGGTGTTTAATTTGGTTTCTTATCATTGGATTTGTATTTTATTGCTTTTGTGAGAATTATTATTATTATTATTATTATTATTATTAAGCCACCAGTCCTACCCCTTTGCTGTGAAGCGGGGGTGAAACCTAACACACACACACACACACACACAGCTTCCCTGGTGCGAGCAGTGGGTCCATGCGCCTGCTACACACACGAATGGCGCTTGCCACGTGAGAGGTGGGTGCGTGAAACTTCACTCGCGTGAGTGGCGGACCCTTGCACCCACACGAGCCGGGGGGGCCCTTGTGCTCCCGCGAGGCTCCCCTTGGGTGAGCAGAGAGTGCCCCCACCTGACGACCCTCCGTTCGTGCGCATGGGACCGTGTGTGTGCGTGCGCGAGCGAGTGGGCACCCTCTGCCCCCGTGGGTGGGGCGTTGAGCATGAGCTCCAGCCCCCCCCCGGCTCGTGCGAGTGGAACCTCATGCGCACACACCGCCCCCCCCCCACTCAGAAACCCAACTATGAAGAAGCTAGAAAGCCAATCGGTGCAGCCTGTGGTGCCATTGTTGGGAGGGATTCCTGAAGTGAATCTGAAATTAAAAATGCTTTTTTTGTCAAATTTAATGACACAAATCCCGTTGTTATATTTTTTTTATCGGGAGCCACTTCAAAGGCTTTTGCGAAGATTCATATAGAAATTAAGAACGTCATTCCCATCTACGGAGTTTACGGAGAGGGGCGGCATACAAATCCAATAAATTATTATTATTATCTCAGAAAAAATGCAAAAGACAAAAAAACCCCAAAGCTTCCCCAAGTGCGGGTTGTGTTGGATTGCAGAGGCAGCGATGTTGTCCCGAGCACAATCCTTGTGGAGGCTTAAATAGAGTCTCGTTTCAGCCGCTGGTGCTGTGGAGCTGTTCAATCCCAGGCACATGTACACGCTTTAATTTGCTGCCAGCTGTTCAGCTCCATTTCCCTTGGAGGCCAATTAAAAAGGCCCTGTTGTCAACAAATGCCAGTAATTAAAGGCAACCGAGAGGCAGAGAGTCAAGTTCCCAGGTGGCTGGGCTTAAGTGCAGGGGAGCAGATGGGCTCTGGGGCTCCGACCCGCCTCTCCTTGAGCTCTGGCTCCTGCGAGCAGGCCAACAGGCAGCAAACCCCACCCTCCCTCGTAACTGATGACGCTCCCTGGTTGGGCCACGAAACGTCTGCACACAGCCAACCAGTCTCCACTGCTTCAGATCGTTGGGAGGTGAATCGCGGATTTTAGGGGACTGCCCCGTTTCCCTTTCAGAGCAGGCGTTTTGGGGGGGGGCAGGGCTGAGCTGGCTGCTGGAGGCTGAAGATCAGGAGAAACGATAATGCCGCTCTGTGCTGCACCAGTGAGGCCACACTTGCAAAACTGCCCCCAGTCCTGGTGGTCCTGATACAGCAAAGAGGCCGGGAGACCCTGGGATGAGGAGTGCAGGGAAGAGCCACAAAGAGGGGGTCATTTGTTAATTATCACTCGTTTGCTGCCAGTCTTGTGGCTATAAAGGGTCTGGAGACTAAAGGGAGGGAACCGGGTGTGTCCAGCCTCTTGAAGACAAGGGTCAGGGTGGGGTTGGGCGTACGTAACGGCGTTCAAGCGGCTGCCCCAGAGAAGAGTCCACCTCTTCTGCACGGCCCCTGAAGGCTGACCTGGGGAAAGGGCTCGGCCTGCCGCCCACACTGGCCATCGCTTGGCCAATCATGGCTATAAAGGGTCTCCTGTTGACCAGGGGGTTGAGGCCCCTCCCATCCCTGTGGGGCTTTTGAGAGGAGGCTTCCGAAGACCCCTGGGCTCCCCCTCCCAGGATTATCTCTTTTCAAAGTTTGTCTTGGGCCGTTAGGAAAAGGCCGGGATGGCAGCGCTGCCCCTCGTCCTTCGTGCTGTGTCCTTGCCGCCACCCTGAGCCTCCTCTCCGTCCTCCCAGGAGGAAAGTGAGGAGGGCCCCCTCCCCCCTGGAAGAGGGCAGGGTGAGACCCCCGCCCAGCCTGCTCCGTTCTTTGCAAAACCCGCAGGCCCTGTGGGGTCTTGGGGCTCCGGCCAGCCCAGGCTTCTTCCGCCGGACCCACACTTAGAGACCCTGTCCACTTGGAGGGAGCCACAGGACGTGCCCCAATAGGAGCCCCTGGGACGGCAGTGGGAATGCCACACGCTCTGCCGGTCCAGGAATACGGCACTGGTTTTCGGACACTAGAGCTGGACTCGGATGAAACGCCCGCTTGCCTCTCTTCTTCTTAGCAAACGGAAGTTTTAATCCAGAAGAAAGAAATTCTCCTGTGCCTCAAAAACCAGAAGGATTTTCCAACCCACCTAAAGTTTGGAATACAAATCCTTGGTGGGCAAAGGGCCCCCTGACATTGTTGCTGCCACGGACCAATTTGTCTCCAGCGCCTCAAACGTCCCCAGTCTCACCTCCGGCACCTTCCTGGGAGGCAGCGGACGAGGGTCGGTGTGATGACGGGCGTGGGAAGAGCGCATGCCTTGAAGGTGGGAGATTGATCCAGGGCCAGAAGTCCCAGCCATCCATCCTGCGAATGGTGGGTGATGTCTCCAGCTCCGACACCTACGAGCCCCAGCCGCCCGCTGCCCCCTCCCCTCCCTCCCAGGACGCTCGTAAAGGCCACGTTCAGGGCGGGGAGGGGAGGCCCTTTCGGCACAGGGCCATATTTCAAAGATTAATTGTGCCCTGGAGGCGTGAAGCCCACAGACTCTGCTTTATGCTCCCTCTCGGGGGGGGGGCTCTTCTCTGCTCCCTTTCCTGACACATCAGGGTGGCGGCTCAAAGCTCCGGCCCTGGATGGGAAAGGTGGGCACAGATGACAGTGACGCCTGTCGACAGATGGCTGAAGACGTGCGCAGTCAAGGATGCCAACAACTTTAAAAAGTTGGGTTCCGAAATAAAATGTTGCATCCGGTTCTGAGTCACCAGAAGCTGGCCGGACTCGGGGGGGGGGGTATGGGCTCCCTCAGCCATTTCAGGTCATCGCTATCGGCTCCCAAAGCTGGTCCAGAGTCCCACTTGCCCGAGATGAAAGGTGCGTGGCCAGAGCCGCAGAAGACGACAGCAGCAGCAGCGCCAGTCGAGCCAAGGCCGGGCTCCGTTGCGAGAGGGACCCGCTTGGAGCTGCCTCGGGGGCCCTGAGGGGCCCTTGGCAGGTCATCTCAACCCCCCCCCCCAGGGGAACACAAAATCATTCCAGGATTATTTCATGGTGGGCAAAGGTGGATAGTTTAAAAATTGTTCACCAGAAGCCTAATTTGCAGAGTGACGCAGTGGCCCAGAGGTTTCCACCCATCCACCTGTCGCGTCTTGTTCTCCCCTCAGGTGCGTTGGAGAATAGCTTGACTCCCTCTTCTTTGGGGCAACCCCTGAGGTGTTGGAAGGCTGCTATCCTGTCTGCCCTGGTCCTTCCTTTCATTAAACCTGCCAGGCCCAGGTCCTGCAACCGTTCTTCATGGGTTTCAGCCTCCATTTATCCCCGAATCCTCTTTCTTGCTCTTCTCTGCACTCTTTCTAGAGTCTCAACGTCCTTTTTGTATCGTGGTGACCAAAATTGGATGCTGTATTGCAAGTGTGGCCTTATAAAGTGGCATTAACCCTTCGCGTGATCTTGATTCTCTCCCTCTGTTGATGCAGCCTAGAACTGTGTGGGCTTTTTTGGCAGCTGCTGCCCACGGCTGGACCCTGTTTAAACGGTTCTCTGACTCCAGGATCCCCCTCACAGTTGCTCTGCAGTAACAGCACCAGTCAGGTGGTCGGCAGAAGCGCTCTGCTTCCTTGCCTGGGGGGCCATTAAGAATCTGGAGCATCTCCAGTTACAACAGGCTGAGCACGTAGAATGAATCAAAGTCCAGAGAGATACAGAGAGATGGACGTGCGTTTGCTCTGAATTGCCACCGGCATCTTTAGATATTTGCAGCTAATTTTGCAACTTTTCCCCCTGACCGGAAAAGAAAAGGCGGAAACCCTCAAAGACTCCTGGTTTGGAGCCTCTGCCCCGCTTCCTCCGTGGAGCCTCTTTGGGTTCCCCCCCAGAAGCTCAGGGGAGACCCTGGCCCTGCCCCACTCTCTCCCAGACCCTCGCCTGGCACTGGGCACAGGGCGGCTGGCAAGGAACCTTCCTGTCGATTTCAGGTGGGCGGCAGAAGCCGGGGTTGAAGGGCCAGAGGTCACTCACGAAGGACGGACACCCGGTCCCTCTTGAGGCCTGGGAGGAGATTGTGTCCAAAGCCCCCCGAGGATGCCTCGGCCGAAGACTTGAGGCGCTCCGGTCAGTGGGATCAGAGATGATCTTCCGGCTGCATGGAAAGGGCTGGCCTGGGATCAAGGGGGGGGCGCTTTCTTCCACCCTCTGCTCAGGAGTGGACGTCAAGGCAAAATGGGGGTGTGGAGGAAGAGCCCACCGAGAAGTAAAATGCGGGATCTGACTCGAACGGGAGACAGAACCCTGGAGCTGGAAGGGACCCCTGAGGCCATCCAACCCAACCCCTCTTCAGCACAGGGACCTCAGATCGAGCCTCTGCTCAGACACCTCCAGGGAGTGTGTGTGTGTGTGTGTGTTTGAGGGGTTGGGGACAGTGTCAGGGGAGCCCCCCCCTCCTGCCTCCCAAGCTTTGAGACGAAGAGAGTTAAAAGCCCTTTGAAATGGCTCCGCGGCCAGGTTTCGAAAGAACCACGTGTGCAGTTTGAATATGGTTGTGGTTGTTATATGAACAAGGTTGCAGAAGTGGAAGCGTTGTTGTGAGTCTGTTCAGTTGTGAAGAGGCAGTGAAACCATCCCTGCTCTGGGACTGGATGGCCGAATTGCCCCCTTTTTCTCAGCCTTTGGGTTGCTGTGGATATCAAAAAAGGGGGTTTGTCACCTTGTGCAATCAAAGACTTTAAAACATTTCTGTTTTGGCACTGGAAAGATTTTGTTTCAGAAAAAGGTGTTGAGACCCTTCTCCCACCGATGGTTTCTCCTTCACTTTTGGAATAGAAGGTTTTTGCCCCCATGGACACAGCAAAACGGTGCCTGGTTTCTAGCAGTGGCTCCTGGGGGAGAATCCCATCCCTTATTCACCCTTAAGCAATTGGGCTCATCAGAGCTCGGAAAGCCTGTTGCTCTTGCAAATGGCATTTTTTTTCATGATTAGGAAAGGCAGAAAAAATTCTGTTGAATGAGACCAGAGGTCAGCTCAGAGGGGCAGAAAATGCACCTCCCCTCCCCTCGTTGCCTGGGACTGTGGCCGCCTGCAGGGTGTCTGGCCTGGCCGGGGGTCCCTCTGAAGCCCCTCCGAAGGTGGCCCTCCCCCTCTGTTGCCCCTCCGGGACCACCACCCCTCCTTTGGGCCCTCTGGATCATTGGGGCCTGATCTGGGACCTCCCCATTGGGCCCTGCAGAGAGAGAGGGGGAGGGCCGGGCGTTTTCCCACCGCACAAATCCCAGCAACCAGTGAGGTCCCACAGAGTTGGCCTCCTTAGGGTCCCGTTGACCAAACAATGCCAGCTGGTGGGACCTAGGGGAAGAGCCTTCTCTGTGGGGGCCCCGGCCCTCTGGAATCAGCTGCCCCCGGAGGTTCACACTGCCCCCACCCTCTTCGCCTTCCGAAAGAGTTTAAAAACTCATCTTTGCCGCCAGGCCTGGGGTCCCAGGCTTAGATCTTCCCCCCTGACCAATGAATGTTTTGGTTTGATAGTTGAATGAATGGTATTGATAGGTTTTTTAATTAGAATTTTAAAGATTGTTTTTAATGTATAATTAACTGAATTGTTATTAATGTTCCCTGTTTTTTCTGTACCTGCTGTGAGCCGCCCCGAGTCCTTGGAGAAGGCGGCATACAATTCCAATTAAATCTTAAATCTTAATCTTTCTCTCCCCCCAGCCCCCCCTCCCCCCCTGGTGTCACAATGCCAGCCTTTATTTTGGCACCCCCCCCCCCCCCCGGTTGGGACATCTGGGTAACTAGGCAACCGGCCCCAGGCCGCCATCTTTGGAGAGGGGGGGCAGCAGGGAGGGGGAGAGAAGTGGGCCCCACACCCACATGGTCACTTGAGGCACTGGAGGGGCTGTTGCCCCATTTCACGACCGTTCCCCCCCCCCAATTGCTTCTCAGAAGGTCACGGAAGGGGGTCACGTGACCCGGCAACTGTCATGCATCTGAGACACGTGACCTGGGGGGGGCTGCCACGGTCGTGGGTCACTGCTTTCTCCAGTCCTGTGGCAACTCTGAAAAGT
The DNA here is from genome assembly GCF_031021105.1 of Erythrolamprus reginae. Lineage (NCBI taxonomy): Eukaryota > Metazoa > Chordata > Lepidosauria > Squamata > Dipsadidae > Erythrolamprus > Erythrolamprus reginae. Next base: position 459,438 of record NC_091961.1, read on the forward strand.
TTCTCGTGGCCCTGTTCAGAACTGCAGGATTCCTCTCTTCCCAGGCAGGAAAGTGAGCAAAGAAACGGTGGCCGTACTGGACATAAGGAGTTCTTTTCTCCCGATCCGTGGGCCCAGCTCAGACCCCGGGAGTGTGTCTGGTGGATGCCACGTGGAGGGAGGGGGGGATCCCTGGCTGGGCCATCACAGGCCCCTGAGACCCCTGCCTCCCGTGCTGCTTCCTTCCAGCTCCCCAGAGTTGACCCTCCATTCCAGGATGAGCGAGGGGGCTGTCTCCGAGGAGGCCCCGTCTCTCCCGGCCCAGAGCCAGCCTCGCTTTGACCGGTTCTCGGAAGACGACCCGGAGTACTTGCGCATCAGGAACATGGCTGCCGACCTGCGCCAGGACTTCAACCTGATGGAGCAGAAGAAGAGGGTCACCCTGATTCTGCAGAGCCCCGTGAGTGGGGGCCCCTCAGAGGGAGGAAGGGGGCTAAAGGCAGGAGGCGGGTGAACCTTCCTCAAAGGGCTCCTGCCTGACCTGCTCTGAACCGGGCTGCCTCCCCAGGCTGAATCCATCCCCCTTGTCTCTGCACTGGAGCCAGGAAGACCCCCCACCCTCCTGGGCTACATTTCCCAGGCGCTGGGGGGGGAGTAAGCTGAGGAGAACCCCCCCGAGCCCGAGCCCAGCTCTTTGGGCCACAGCTGCTTTCCAGACCTCCGTCCTGGGCTCTCTTCTCGGCCAATGACCACCCTTCCGGGGCCCCAGCTAAGGTGGCCCTGCAAGAAGTATTTGGACTAGTAATGTTGGACTTATTTAATGAATTAATTTTGGAAGCGAAAACGCCAGAGACTTAGACTGGGCAGAGAGTGGGATGGTTTAGCTCTTCTTGGCAACCTCAGCCTGACCGAGAGAACTGGGGAGAAAACTAGGGGTGAGGTTTGTGTGGAAGGACTGTGGACTCCGTTGTGGCCCCAGAGAGGGTGTGAGGGGCGGGGGGGGGGACAAATCTTTTGCCCCCTGTGCTTGGGTCCCCTTCAGCCCTGCACAGACAGACCCCCCTTCCCTCGAGCCTCCTCGGGGCCTGGCCTCCTGTCCGAGGGGAGCCGCTTCCTCCGGTCCCTTCCGAGGGGCCCCCCGGCCCCACCTGAACTGTAGCCACGGGCTGCCCGGGGAGTCACGCTGACGGCCGTGTCTTCAGTCTTTCAGGGAGGAGCTGGAGACCCTCATCCAGGAGCAGATGAAGAAAGGAAACAACGCCAACATCTGGGCTCTGCAGCAGATCGCCGACTTCATGGCCAGCACGGCTCCCTCCGTCTTCCCTCCATCCCCCTTCAGTAGGTCGGCTCCCCACCCGGGGTCTCTCGGCTCCTCCCCCACCCTCTTGAGCCCCATGCCCATCCCCCCCCGCTTGAGAATGGCCCTCTTGGGTGGGGGGGTCTGTGGCTGGGTTGCTCTCCCTAGAGCGCAGTGCCACTAGTTGCTGGATTTGATACCCAGGCCTCCCCTGGGCCTGCAGGCTACAGAGGGCCAGGCTACCCCCACCCCCTTGCTTGGGGGCTGCCTCGTCTCTGAAGGCCTATGGGATTGTGGGGTGCAGTGACCGCATCAGCCAATGGGGAAACACACCTCCCCCCCCCCGGCTACACCGCCCTCCGCTGAGCCTCGGCTTCTTTGCCCGGTGCAGGCTGGTCATGGGGCTGCGTGACAGGCGCTGATGTGCTCACCGGGGAATTTGGGGAGGTGGACGGCCACACATCTTAAAAGTCTCCAAGGCTGAGAAATGTTTCCTTGCAGTGTAAAGAAAGATCCTTTTGGAAGACCTGCCTTTCACAGGAGGGAAAAGTCTTGAGGGGCTGCACTGGACTCCCTGGGTCTTGAAGCGAGCACAGGGGGGGGGGGGAGAGAAGGGAGCGTTTCCTGAGCGGCAGTGGGGTGGCAGGAGCCCCGGGAGTGAGCAGCCCAGCCCCACAGCCTCCCCAGGCTGCCCAGCTCCGGTGGTGTCTGGTTTTCTTTGGCAGGCCTTTCAACCGTGACCCCCGTCAACGACCTCCACAGCACCGATGCCCTCTCGCTGGCCAAAGGGGAGCGGCTCATGCGCTGCAAGGTGGGCAGCGTCTACCGGCTGCTGGACCTCTACGGCTGGGCGCAGCTGAGCGGCACCGCAGTCACCGTGAGTCTGGCCGTCCCCGTCTGCGAGCGGAAGTGACCGCTGGGTTTCTTTCAGCGAGATTTCCCCTTGGGCTTGGAGAAAGCGCTGGCCTTTTGGAAGGGAAGTGCTGGGCACAAGGATCCGGGGATCCCACCCAGCAGTCACTGCTTATGTTCTTAACCCATGAACGAAGGAGAAACCCTCCCTCCCTCCCACAGCTGAGAGTCAACAAAGAGCAGGAGCACTTCCTGGTGTGTCCCGAGGGCCTTTCGTGCCATGAAGTCACAGCCTCCAGCTTGGTGAGAACGCAAAGGTCGGGGCCCTGGCTGTGTTGACCCCAAGCAGACAGTCTATAGAGTGGAAATGCTGGTCCTGGAGAATGGGGACAGGGGACGACACCCCCTCGAGAGTTCCTCAGCAGCAGGAGACAGGCTGCCCCTCCCCCTTCAGAGATCTTCTTTGGAAGGCAGGCTCCGCCCTGAGTGGATCTCCTATGCCTGGGCCAGGGAGAAAGGGGGGGGGGCTTCTCCAGCAAGGGGCCATTTCCGCCCATTCGGATTTGGCCTTTGTGACGCCCTGTTCTTTTTATCTCCCGCATTTGTTCCTCGGTCTCTAAGCCCCTCTGGCTCTTCAGGGCCCATGGTCCACAGCCTGCCAGCCTCCCATGTCTCCTGGGGTCCACCCAAAACCATTTTTCCCTGTAACTGACAGGGAGCAGACGGACCCAGAGGGGCCAAACTGTCTAAGGCCAGCAAGCCCAGAGAGGTCGTGGGCTGGTTCTCCTGGAAGCTGGGGGAGAGTTTGGGATCCCGGGATCTCCTCCCCCGCTTAGACACACTCTTGCTCCCCTCCCCCCCACCCGACGCAAGAGAGCTGCTCTGGGGTCCTCAGCTGAAGCAGGTGCCCCCCATCCCCCCCAGGTCAAAGTGAACATCCTAGGGAAGGTGGTGGAGCAAGGCAGCACCAGCTTCCCAGTGGATCCCCAAGGCTTCAGCCTCCACTCGGCCATCTACGCGGCTCGGCCGGACGTGAGATGCGTCATCCACCTGCACACACCCGCCACCACGGCCGTAAGCGCAGGGATTGGGGGGGCGTGGGACGGGGGGTGCAGAGACCCGGCCAACGGAGCCTCAGGCTGAGGGAGGGGCAAGAGAGAGAGAGCCCCCCCATCCCCCTTCCATCCACCTCCAGACTCCTGCCGCCCTTGGGGTGCCCCCCTCGCAGGGGATTCTCTTCTGGGTGGGCTGAGTGGGCTGGGATAACCTGCGTGGGAAGCTGGACGCTGACGTTGCCCCAGGGCTGGCCTAGGAACACGTTGCAGCCTCCAAAGGGGAAAAGGGGGTCACATCCCCAAGCAAGGAGCCCCGACGGGAGGCAGGCTGGCCCTCCGGAAGGGAGGGAGGGGGAGGAGCCCCCCAGGAAGCAGCCCCCAGGAGCCGGGCGTGGAGGGGACGGGGGACAGGAAGGCCTCTGGGCTCCTTCCGGGCTGCGGAAGCCCTCGTGGTGGGCTGAGGGAGGGGGGCGGCGTCCCGGCTGGCCCCTGTCTCTTGGGGGGGGCTTCTTTGTTAGCTGCCCTGCAGCTTTTGAGGGTTTGCAAGTGGAAGCCAGTTTGGCCAGTGGTTCTGCTTGTATCTCGCAGGACATTCTAATGTTAAAAAAAGGGGATTCCTTCCAGAGAAAGAGGGAATGCCGTTGGGGCGTGTGGGGAGAGGGAGACCGTTGCTTTCCCCCCTGCACAGGTCTCCGCCATGAAGCAAGGCCTACTGCCCATTTCCCACGATGCTCTGCTGGCGGGGGACCTGGCCTGCTTCGACTTCAATGGGGACGTGGAGGGCGAGGCGGACAGGACCGAGCTGCAGAAATGCCTTGGACCCACCTGCAAGGTCTGGATTGAGTCCTGAACCTCGGCCCACTCTCTGAGCCCAACTGGGGCTTCCTCGCGTCGGGAGGAGAGGGAGGGGAGAAGCCCACCCCACCCCCGAGGTTCCGTGTTCTTGTGCTGCCTCTCTCGGAAGCCGTTTCCTGCTGTTTCTGTGGGCAGGTGTTGGTCCTCCGGAATCACGGCCTGGTGACCCTCGGAGACACGGTGGAGGAGGCCTTCTACAAGGTCTTCCACCTGCAGGCAGCCTGCGAGGTCCAGGTGAGCTCCTCACGGGCAGACCGGAGGGGGGGCTCCGTTCAGAAGGGGAGGGGCTGCAGAGATAACACCCCTCAGGGACAATATTGTCTTCCCCTCCCGCGTCTCTCTGGCATGGGAACCCATTGCCACGACCCCTTGCTTGGAGGGAGGGGGGGGTGATTGACGCGCTTTCCTAATATGCTGGTTTTGGTCCCATTCTCGTCTTGAGGGTAGCTTGCAATGCCCCCAGAATCAGGCCTCAAGTGTGGGTGGCAAGATTGCCCCCCCTCCCTTCCCCCCTCCCCACAACTTCCAACTGGTGGTCCAGGTAGCAACAGCCGCTCTCCTCTCTCGTCCTCCGCCTCCTGCAGGTGGCGGCCTTGTCCAGCGCTGGTGGGCCTGAGCATCTCATCCTCTTGGAGGGAGAGAAGCAGAGGCCCCACGATGGGGGTCTGGTCCGATGGGCGGGCAGCACCTTTGGGCCCATGCAGAAGAGCCGCCTGGGGGAGCAGGAATTCGAAGCACTCATGAGGATGCTGGACAACCTGGTAGGTTTGCCAGCAGAGAGGTGGTGGTGGTGGTTGTTATTTATTAGATTTGTATCCCGCCCTTCTCTGAAGGCTCATTTTCCCCCCCCCAATGCGCCCCCCGGCCTTGCCATAAGCCCAAGTGGGTCTTTGGAGGGAAGAAGGCAGGTTCTGCAGGGCTTCTGCTGCCCCGTCAGAGGTGGAGGCCTTGGGGAGAAAGAGCGGAGCTACTGAGGGGCCACGTTAAACGCTCCGTCTCCCCAGCTGGGCAGATTAGTGCGGTCTTCCCTGCAAGGCTCCGTGTGGCCTTCCAGCCTCTCTGTGGAGTCCCAGGGCCCCTTCCCCTTTTCAGAATGTGGAAGGAGTTTTGCAAGACAAACCAGGTGCATCGGTCAGTGGCCTTAATAGGGACCTGCAGCTCCATCATTAAACACACCGGCTGCTAAACAGGAAATCCCACTCCTGCAAGCGCACTCTCCTTGCCCCTCCCCCGGCTTCGGGAATGCGCTGGGATCATTAACAAGAAGGAAAGGAAAGTTTGTATCTACGTTTGGAAGGAAAGGGAGGGATTACAAGAGAGTAAGCAAGCGCTCCGTGGAAAGAGGCAACGAAAGGAAGATGCCCATTGTGTGCGTACCCACTCCCTGACCATCCCACCTTCTCCGGTCTCTCTGCTTTGGAAGGCGTGGGAGATTGCCTGCAGGATGGCCCCCTCCCCTTGGCAGAGTGGAGGGACTGGAGGAGATCCCAAGGGAAGAAGCAACAGAACACGGGGGCTGCCATGGCCACCGCCTGGCTTCCAAAATATCTTCCCCATTGAGTGCTGGTGTAATCTCCTGCAATCCCTTCCGCTAATCTCTCCATTCTGGGGTGTGTGTGTGAAGAGCCAGTCAGGCACACGGCAACCCCCGCTGACGGCAAAGGGGATCATGTGACAGACGGAGGCCTTGGGGGGGGGGTAATACGGGCACTGGCCACAGAGTTGTGTTTTCGGGAATGCCGTACGTGCATGCGAGCACCCGGGGGGGGTCTGTGTAGCATCCACGCAGGAGGCGTTTCAGGGTTTGGGGCCCCCTTCCCCATGCCAGAAATTGCCAGAGCTGCCCCCAGGTGCGGAAGGCCGGCCGGCCCTTGGGGTGCAGTGGCTGCTTCCTCCCCCGCAGGGCTACCGGACGGGCTACGCCTACCGCTACCCCTTTGTCCAGGAGAAGACGAAGCACAAGAGCGAGGTGGAGATCCCGGCCACCGTCACGGCCTTCGTCTTCGAGGAGGAGGCCCGTCCCGTCTCCACCCTCCGGCCACATGCCCAGAAGCAGCGGAAGGAGAAGACCCGCTGGCTCAACACGCCCAACACCTACCTGCGGGTGAAGGTGGCCGAGGACAGCCAGGGCGGCACCGGTGGCCAGAGGACCAAAGCCACGGTTAGAAGAGGGGGGGCACAAAGCGAGGAAGGGCCACCGTTCTGTTGGGGGGAGCCGGGCCACGGATTCCCTCGCGGGGAAGAAGACCTGGGGGCCGGTGGGCAAAACAGCTGGGGAGGATCGGGGGGATGTGCGAAGGGGAAAAGCCAGCAGGAACAACCGAGCGCCAACTGGCAGTGGGGAAGAAACACGGGGTCTTGGCAGAGCCGCCTGGGCAGCAGAGCCCAAGGGGGGGGAGTCTGGGGGAGCGGAGAGGTTGGGCCTCCTGAGACTGCGCCGGGGGTCTCCTTCACGGCCGTCGCAGAGATTGGCTGACTCCGCAGAAGGAGGGGGGCCCAGACGCCTCTCAGGTGGGACGCCTTGCATCGGAGCCCCTCCGTCCCGAGCGGTTGTGGTGTCCCAGTCCAGGAGCCGGAGCAGCCGTCCAGGGCCGGGGTGCCTGCCTGCCAGCTTGTGGGCTTCCCAGGGGCCATGGCTGACTGCCTGATAAGGCCACGTTCCCAGCTGGGGAGCCAGAGGATTGGTCAGAGTGTGGGGCTGAGGAGCCTGGGAAGGAAGAGCTAAAGCCAGGCAGCCTGGGGGGAGGGGGGCGCAGAATTCAGACACAGGACGGTCACAGGCTGCTCCGTGGGGGCTACAGAGGAAACTCCCGCCCCTCCGAGACCAGAGAAGGACGAGATCTGCCCTGATCTCCACACTGTGCTAGTTGCCCGAGCCCATTAAGCAGCCCTGAGCTTCATTGTCTGGGGGGGGGTCAAAGGAAGCCAGGAGCCCCCTCCCCTCCCTCCTGAAGCCCCCACCCCCTGCCCTTTCCAGGGAGCAGAGGGGAGGCAGCCAGGAGGGATGCTTGGCCTCCTTCTTTGGGGGGGGGGTCAAGGGCAATGCTGGCTGGACTGCCTGGCTCTGCAGACGCTGGGCTCCCGGGGGGGGTCCCCACAGCTGCTCCAGGGGGGCCCTCGGCCTTTCTCTCCTTTCCCCCACGTTTTCCAGTGGATGAAGGCGGATGACGTGGAGAAGTCCAGCAGTGGGGTCCCCATCCGGATAGAAAACCCCAATCAGTTTGTGCCTCTCCACACAGACCCCCAAGAAGTCCTGGAGATGCGGAACAAGGTGCGTGGAGCTCTGGAGCGGTGCCCCCCCCGACCCCCCCCAGGGTCTCTGCTCTGCAGCCGGGCTGCCTTCCGCTCCCCTTGGGGCTCCCCAGAGGCAGGGGGGGTGGAGGCGGCAGGCCAGCTGCTGGGGTTAGAGAGGTGAGGCCTGCCCCCCACCAGCCCTGAAGGCCCCCAGGTGGCCTGATTCATCCTGGGGGGTCCAGGTTGGTGGCTCTGGGGAGGAGAGAACCAGCCGGCCTTTTTCAGCTCCTGAGCACAGCTAAGCACAGCCCCCCCCCCCGTTCAGCCAAGAGGGAGGGGGCTAAACCTGCCCTCCCGGTTTTGGAATTTGCACCATGGTCAAGCGCGCCTCCCCCTTCGGATGGGGGTTGGGCTGGCTGCCCTCCGAGGCTCCCCCCGGCCCTGGAACCCCTTTTGTGCCCAGCCTCCTGCCAGCGACACTAATGGCGGTGTGAGGTCCTGGGAAGGAGGATGCCTGGCCTGCAGGGGGCGCCCTGGGGGGATTCTGTGCCTTGCAGTCACGGGAACAACCTGGCCCCCTCCCCTCCTCCTTCCGGGTCTACTCTTTCCAGGGAGGGTGCACGCACACACACACACACACACAGACACAGGCAGGCCTGCCTCCCCTGCGGCTCCCTCTCTCCTTGGCCCCAGTGGCCTCCTCCGCCTCTTCCTGCCCCTCCCCCCCCCGGCACCCTCTGCTCCCCCCCGTGACGGGCCGGTCTGTTGTCTCCCCACAGATCCGGGAGCAGAACCGCCAGGAGGTGAAGTCGGCCGGCCCCCAGTCCCAGCTTCTGGCCAGCGTGATCGCGGAGCCGAGCAGGAGCCCGGTAGGCCCCACAGTCTGGCCCCCTCCAGCCACGGAGGACGGGCATCCCAGGCGGGCTGGAGGGGGAGCTCCGCCCTTGGCTCAGATCCAAGGCCACCCGCCTTCCTCAGGCCAGCCCCGCCAGGCCGGCTCCCTCACCCCCTGCTCACCAGTCCTGCTGCTGTGGCCAATCCGCTGCGGGACAAGAGCTGATTGGTTGGTTGGTTGGTTGATTGATTGGATCGGATCCCCATGCCACCCCTCTCCAAGGACTGGGGGGGCTGACAACATATAAAAAGGTCCCCTGCCTGCCCGTGTAGAGGGCCATGTGCACCGGCCCCCACCCTCCTGCCCCCTGTGTGTCAGGTGGGACGAAGTGGGGCCGGGCTCCTTCCGCAGGGGGCAGGGGGGCCGGCAGGGGGGGTGGGCTGCCTCCCCCCGTCTCCTGCTCTAAACGTCCAGGGCGTGAAGCTGGCCAAAGTGAGGGAGGGCCCCGCCCAGGTCGCTTGCGGCTTCCGGCTGACTGGTGGGGGGGTGCAGGGGCCCCTGGCTGCTCTTCCACGCACCGTGGGCCGTGCCGTGGCACCTAAAGTCTCCTCTGCAGTGCTGCTTTCAGTGTTGTGTATACACAACCAGCCACCCGCACAGACACGTCGCACATGTGGATAGAAAGTTGGTGTTGGACTCAGTTGTGGCCTGCAGACGTCCAGGGGATCGTTGTGCACACCGTGTCTGTATTGTTGCAGTCCACCGAGAGCCATTTGGCCGACGGGCAGGCAAAGGAGGACTCCGGCGGGGAGGCCCCTCTTGAGCCCGAGTCCCCCAACCCCTTCAGCCAGCTGACCGACCAGGAGCTGGAAGAGTACAAGAAGGAGGTGGAGAGGAAGAAGCTGGGCCTGGACGGTGAGTGTCCTGGGACGGTCATTGGAGGGAGGCCTGAAGGGCTGCAGCGAATGCCGCGAGGGACAGCCGGACTCGCTCCCGGTTCAGAGAAACCCGGGAGTGTTTTCAGGGTGGTGGGAGGAAACTCGGGAGGGGCAACTGTTGCTCCACTGCCTTTGTTTCCAGTCTGAGCTCCACATCTTCCTCCTCCTCCTCTTCCTCCAGGTGAAAAGAAGGACAGCGGTCCAGAGGATTTGCTGACGTCCCCTGAGGAATCCACCGCCAGCCCTCCCGAACGCAGCCCCACAAGGCCCCCGGCCGGAAGCCCTGCCAGGCCTCCCTCCAAAGCGCCGGAAGGTAGGGGCACCTTTGCGGCCGGAACCTCATAATAATCTCTAGCATTGGACGCCAGGTGAGGGCCGGCCGGCCGCTTGGGTGGGAATTTCAGAAATCGCAGAGAGAGAGAGAGATTGGCCTGAGCCGACTAGACGCAGAGGGCAGAGAGCCCATGTCCCTGGCCACCACTGCCTCCGTGGGGGTCTTCTGGTCAAGGCTGCCGGCTGGATCACCTACCCCGATCCGAAGGGTCTGAGAGGGAATCTGGGGGCTCCTTCGGTATGTCAGGAAAGTCTGGGTGGGATCTTCACTCCGGAGAAGAGTCGTGGCTGCCATCTTGACCCTTTGGACAATTCTTTCTTACAACCAAAACACCATATTTTTCTGAGTATAACACACACCCTTCCTCCCCCCACCAAAAAAGAGGGTGAAAATCTGGGTGCGTCTCATAGTCTGAATGTAGCCCCCTCCCCATGTTCTGCGCGTAGCCTTTCCAGGGGCTTCCAGGCAGTGGGAATCCTCGCTCCCACACGGGCCCTGGTTCCCAAAGCCTCCCGGGAAAGTGCGTTGGGAGGCAGCCGGACTTTCTCACAGCCCGCGAGAGAGGCAGCGCATCAGCCCTCCTGGAGCTGCCACATGGTTTTGGACAAAGCGGCTAAACCTGCTTTAACTAAGATTAAACTACAAAACCAAAAGATAAAAAGGCCAGTGTGCGGGTGGCCTGACCGGCACCATGATGGGTTTGTCCCCACTGGACACCACACGGGTGAAATGTGGCTGGACAAGAGCAGCAGCCCTTCGGCTAACATGCCGCTTGGCAGCCCTCCCTAAGCGACCCACAGAGCCGCCCTCCGGCCCCCAGCAATCCGGGTCCTCTGACCGACCTGGAGAGGCTGGAGGGCCGAGCCGGCCTCCAACTGCAGACGGCGGGCAGAGTTTGCCTCCAACGCACTGCACCGCCCGCCAGCCACCCCCTCGTGTGGCTTGTGCCACCAACTCCACGTTCAGCCTGTAAAAGTCGCCTTGAGGAAGGTGCCGTAGAAATCAAAGAAAGAAAGAGAGAGAGAGAGAAGGAAGGAAGGAAGGAGAAAGAAAGAAAGAAAGAAAGAAAGAAAGAAAGAAAGAAAGAAAGAAAGAAAGAAAGAAAGAAAGAAAAGGGCCTTTCTCAAACTTGGCATCTCTAAGGCCTGTGGACCTCCACTCGCAGAATTCCAGCCGGGCGCTGCTGGGGGTTGAGGCCTGACCGTCTTAAGGGTGGAGAAACCAAAGTGCTTCAGGCGCCTGACTCCTGTGGCAGCCTCTGGAGGAGGAAGAGGGGCAGGGACTTCTTCAGCCTTCCCCAGGCACTCGGGCTTCCCTCCTTCAGGGATTGGGGGTCTTTTATTGCGGGGGGTGGGAGACAGCCTCTGCCGAGAGGAGCCCTCCACAAGGGCCAAAGCAGGCATCTCTCCCCAAAGGGGCAGCCGGGCGCCACCCAAGAGAGAGGTGGGCCCACTTGCCTGGCCCTTCCAAGGAAAAGGAGCCCCCTGCTCACTGAGTCAGAACTGGCAGTAAAAGGGGGGGGGATTTTCCGGGTGCTCGTTGCTCACCCAAAGGAGGAGAGAGTGGGGAGGCCCCTGGCCAGAAACACTGCAGCCCCCTCCTCTGCGGCCCTAGGGCTCCTCTAGGTGGGGGGGGGGAGTTGTGCTGGTCTGTCTGTCTGTCTGCCTGCCCCTCCTTCTCCCTTCTCCCTCCGCTCGTCCTGTCCATTGTGTTTGTCGTGTTGGTCTCCACTCTGTCTCCCTTTCTCTTTCCATGTGGGGCTTTCGGCCCAGGAGTGGCCTCGGGCTCTGAATACTTGTCACTTTAGTAAGTATAGAGAGGCCGCTTCCTCCCTTTCCAGCTGCCTCCCTGGGGAGGGGGGGCGCTGGGCCCAGCATGGCTGTGGGTTGCTGGAGCAGTGGAGGCTCTGGGGGGGGGGGCACGGTGATCAGAATGAGCGACTTAGCCTGGCATGCAGGAAGCTTGCAAAAGGTCCGACTTAGCCTGGCATGCAGGAAGCTTGCAAAAGGTTTCAGTTCTGGAGACCTCAGCTACAACAAGAGATGGATCAAATTGAAGGGGTCCAAAGACAGGCTACAAGAATGGTGGAAGGTCTTAAGCATAAAACGTATCAGGAAAGACTTCATGAACTCAATCTGTATAGTCTGGAGGACAGAAGGAAAAGGGGGGACATGATCGAAACATTTAAATATATTAAAGGGTTAAATAAGGTCCAGGAGGGAAGTGTTTTTAATAGGAAAGTGAACACAAGAACAAGGGGACACAATCTGAAGTTAGTTGGGGGAAAGATCAAAGGCAACATGAGAAAATATTATTTTACTGAAAGAGTAGTAGATCCTTGGAACAAACTTCCAGCAGATGTGGTAGATAAATCCACAGGAACTGAATTTAAACATGCCTGGGATAAACATATATCCATCCTAAGATAAAATACAGAAAATAGTATAAGGGCAGACTAGATGGACCATGAGGTCTTTTTCTGCCGTCAGACTTCTATGTTTCTATGTTTCTATGTCCGGGGGGCTGGGGGGGGGTGAGGATGGCGTTAGAGGTCCTGGAGATTTATTTACACAGGAGGAAGGAGATACTACCAGGCCAAACTCCCTCCACCTCCCACGGCACGAACCCTCCAGGAGGTGGGCAACTGCTAGGATTTCTAGTTAACCCGATTGAAGGAAAATTGGTCTGAGAGACCCTCCTGAATACCCTTCCTGTAAAAGGACCGGTCACTCCATGGATGAACTGCCTGTCATTTCTCCAGATGTTATTTTTCCTTAAAAAACAAAAGATCAGAAAAGTTCCCTGACTCTTGGAGGGAGAAGGAAGCGGCCTGCTCCCCCCCCCAGTTCAGAGGCACCCGGTGACCAGTCTGTTCCGCCTCGGCCATTCGGTCCTGGGCCACTGGAAGGTCGTCTTCCCTAGCCGGGTCTCGTGCAGAGGGGCAGACAGGTTCTCCCCTAATGAGGCCATGGCGCTGTGGGCCGCCTGCCCCCCAGAGAAGGTGCCTGCAAGTCCTTCCGTCCCAGGCTCCACCAGCAGCGGCCCCAGCCGGCCCCTGGGCAGGGGGCTCCAGGCAGAGGGGTCCTCCAGCCCCCATGAACAGGGGGAGGCCCCTACGGAGAGCCCCCCACGCACAGCCTGAGGCACAGTGGCACTCCCCCCCCAGGGGACGTTTGGACGACCTCTCCCGCCACCCGCAACCCCATTGGAACAGGGGGGGCTCTTGCGGATGTCTGGACTCCGGCCTACTCTCCGTCCTGTTCTCTTGGTGTATGCTTCTCTTTGGCCCCCAGGCGCCCCCCCCACCCACCCCAGCAGCCTGCCAAGGACCCTGAGGCTGGGCTCTTTCCCCCTCCCCCACGCAGAGGGGAGGGCATCGTGCAGCCCACTCCCAGGGCCCCGTCTTGGGGAGGCTGGTTTTGCTCTGCCCCCCCTTTCCTCCAGACCAGCGGGGGCCACGGGGGAGGGAGGGGGGGGCCCTGTGCCTGTTTGCATGTGTTGGTGCAGCACCGTCCTGACTTTGAAAAAGAAAACTGCCCCCCGCCCCACCTAGCTCTCCCGGTGGCCGGCCGGCCTTTCCCCGCCTGTCCCCTTGACTTCCTCAGCCAGCCTGCCAGAGTGATCCGGGTCTGGCCGGCCTCTCCTGCCTGGGGCCTTCAGGGTCAACGCTTAGCCCTCCTTTCTGTCTCTTTTCAAGGGGGGAAGGAGCCGGGCGGCAGCGAGGGTCCTGCTGATGCTGAGGCTGCCGCAGCCAACACGGTCGGGCCGGAGGCGGTGGAGGTCAACGGGAGAGAGGACGGACAAACGGTGGAGGAGCTCCTCAGCCGAGGGATCAGCCAGCTGACCACCAACACCGACACCCCCGAGGGCCCCAAGGACAAGTCCGAGCCGGTCACCAGTGGGCCCGTGAGCCCCGAAGGCTCCCCCTCCAAGTCCCCCTCCAAGAAGAAGAAGAAGTTCCGGGCCCCCTCCTTCCTGAAGAAGAGCAAAAAGAAAGAGAAGGCGGAATCCTGAGCCCCCCTTCCGCCCCCCCACCCACACTGCCCCTTCTGCTGCCCTCCCCCCTCCTCTCGCCTTCTGCCGCCCCCCCTCCGATCTCCCAGCGACATCCTGAGGACGACGGGGGAGGCTCCCCGGAAAGGGTCCGTCTTTCACAAAGGCCCCCCAGAGGAGCCTGGCTTGGACTGGCTCTCCTCCGGGGGGAGACCAGGAGCGCCTGAGGCCTCGTCCCTCTTCCACCCGGGTCTGGGGATCCGTAGGGGCAGCCACGCGGGAGAGCGCTGCGGGCGTCCTGAGCTCCGCATGGGAGGGAGGGGGTGCGTGCCCCGTCTTCCGGCCGGTGGCCCTGGCACAAAGGCGGGAAGCCACGGAGTGCCGTCCAAGGGCTACCTGGGGGGCCCTGAAGTAGGAGGGGGGCAGGGGCCTCTCTTACACTTGGACGTCGCTCTGAACCTCAGGATGAGTCCTGCCCTGCTGCCGCAGCCGCCAGAAGAACCACCTAATACTTATTGTGGGGGGATCTGGGCAGGAGGGCCCCCAGCACCTCCAGCCTCCTTGACCTTGCAGCGGGGTCCTGGGGGGCAGCACACTCGGAGACGGGGCGGCCAGCGGTTGCCCTCCTGCGTGGTTGCAGGAAGGGTGTGATCCTCCGGGGACTCCTCCGAGCAGCCCCCCTGAGACCACGGATGGGAGCCACTCCGGGTGAGTGAATGAGGTGCGAAGAGGGGACCCAGGGGGCCATGTGGATGCTAGGGGGGTCTGCACCACGTGTCTTGAGTTGGGGCAGATGCTGAATTGCACCGATGAATATCGCAACGTCTGGTCTGCAGCGGGAAGAGAGGCAGCCGTTGCCCCGCGGGTCCCTTGCTGCCCGGCCCATTTCCCTCTCGGTCGATGGCCGAGTCTCTTCGGGCCTGCCGTCCAAAGGGGGATCTGGAGCCCCCCACTCTGGAGGGGTCTCGGGTGGCGCCCCCCTCGCCTGCATCGTAGGTGCAGCTGCTATTCCATGTCAGCCACCTGATTTCTGCCGCGTCCATTGGGAGCATCAAGAGCCGAGAACACACATGCACGCATAGAGTTACACACATGCACACCCACTGCCAATAACAACTTGTGCAACGAATGCTACTGGAGTTGCCATGGATTAAGCTTGTAGAAGTAATTTCTCACTGCACTGTTAAAGAATATTGTTATGCGTAAATTATTTACTGAAGTGGTGATAAAGTGTGCTGCGACCACATTCTGCTTTAAAGAACATGCGTTCCGTGTGGGAAGGGCCCTTTGCCGCTCCCAAGAGGAGCAACCTTGTGTCCGGCAGGGCCACAGACGCTCGGCTGGGCTAGAGACGAGGAGAGCCTCCCTTCCCTGGGCACGTCTGGGGGAGCCAGGCAGCCTCTGGTCTGGAGGGGTGGGGTGGGAAGAGGGTCCCTGGATGCTGCCCAGGGTCTTTGCGTGGCCTCCCTTCCCTGCAGCCCCCTGTCTTCCCCAGCTGAGATTTCAGGGAGTGGCGGTCAAGGAGAGCGGGACCGGTCAGCGGGTGAGTGTTTCCCAACCTTGGCAACTCTGGGAGTTGAAGTCCAAATATCTTCAAGTTGCCAAGGTTGGGAAACACTGCCTTAGGCCACTTCTGGCCATCCCAGCCTTCCTTCACAGGCCAAGGCTGGCCTCCAGCCCCTCCCCTGCCATTCCCCTCTCCCTCCCATTTCAAAGGGAGACCCCCAAGCTGGGGGGGCAGCAGATGGGCCTCCCGTTTTGCTCGGCTTCTTCTCAAAACAAAAGCCTGAGAAATCCATGGGCATCCTGGCCTTCTTCAAGGGGGGGCTTTGTGGCCGAGCAAGGAGCCTTTTGAGAAGAAGCCTAACCCGCCCCCCCCTAGAAACTCCTAAGAGCATCCTCCCCTCCCCTGGCTTGCAAGCACTCATGGTGACCACTGCAATTCCATCTCCTAGAAGGGGCTTGGGAGGGGGCCGGGGGGGACACAAACTCTGCCCTTCCTGTTTAAATGTTTCCCAGCACAGCTTCTCTTTCCCCAGAGACAGAGGGGGAGACAAACAGCCCCCAGGTCAGGCAGAGTGTCTTAGGCCTTGTGGCTGGAATAGCTGAAGCCAAAAGAAAAGGGGGGGGGTACAATAGATGGAGCCACTTTTGCAGCTCCCATGGCCACAGGATCAAGTCCAGGCAGCAGCCACGCAAAGTCATTTCTCCTGAGGGCGGAAGTCAGAAAAGGGAGAAACCAGCAGCTCTGTGGAGCCGGTCGGTCGTGGGGCATTTGGCCGAGCGAGTGGGAGGGCAGCCCCATTGAACCCACTCGAGGGCAGCATTTTTCATACCTTCTCATAAGGTGCGGTTGACTTTCCTAAAGAAGGTACCAATTGCAAGCACGGGGAGAGGACGTCCTGAGACCCGCCCTGTGATAAAATGCGGGGCAGCCGAGGTCTCCAGGCCGGGCTCTGCCTCCTAGAAGGGAGCTGGTCCACCTGGCAGGCAAAGGCCCTGTGTCTTGGTGGGGAAGCAGCCAAGCCCTCTTCTCATTGAACTGGATGGAAAGGCAGGTTTTCTCCCTACTTCCAAACATAAATTGCTGCTTTGAAAAGAGCTGCTCATTTCTCTTGTAACAAGGACCAAATTCCCTTTTGTCAATAAGAAATTGAGAAGTAAATAATTCAGAACGTGCAAAGTAAACAGCTGGAGATGCCTAGCAAAATATAAAAATATCTAAATTTGGTGCTTCAACAGACCATCCAATTCTGTTCAGGCATTTAGTGATAGGCATGTATAGAGAATCTACCTGAGGGGGATTTGCGTAACACCCCCACCCCCCCCGTGTTCCTTTCTGAGCTGTTGTGCCCGGTCAGCTATGCAGGTTGAAGAACTGCTGCTTGGTCCATAGAGCAGTTTGGCCCCTTGATCCCAAGAGACAAACTCCATGAAGAGAAATGGGGGCAGGTACTTACGTCAAACTGCCCCTCGCTGATTTGGTTGCTTCAATGTCCTGCCAAAGGATGAAACAACTGAGGCAATTGATCCTGAGTGACTGTGTGTCAGTGCAGGAGCTGAACAAATGCTATCAAACAACACACCTACCAAGCAGTCCGACAAAAATCAGCCCTCTGAAATAGCAGAGAGAGACCACCAGACTAAGTGACCTCTTAGGGACCCCGGTGTTGGTGAGAGATGAGACCCGGATTCTGGCGCGGCCTCTGGTCTGGTCATTCAGCTGAAGCAAAAGTGTCCACTGAGAACAGGAAAAAAGCCAAGCAAAGGCCTGAAGTACTTGCTGAGTTGTCCACTGGCAACTGGAGGGACGGAGGCTGGATTTTCTGACCTGGGCTCCACCATCTCTTGGATCAATCCAAGTCTCTACCTCTCGGCCTCCGGGATCTCTTCATGCTGCCAATGAATTAACCCCACCACTGAGGGGGGAGGCCTTTTTCATTGCATATTCCATTATTATTAAGTGGTGGCAAAGTGGGTGATGCAAAAATGCAAAAGCTTAAGATGTGTTTCCTCTCCCCCCGAGACCAGATCGGAACCAACGTCCTGGCAATCGCTTGGCAGTGCAGTTGGCTCTGGTGGTGTCCGAGGCTGAAGGTTTCGCAGGGAGGAATTAAACGGAGGAACTCCTCTTGTCCTTGCAGGGGTTCGAAATGGGGGGGGGCCCGTTGCCCGAATGCTCCCAGCAGCTCTGCCAGCAGTGCCCCTCTCCCCTAAGGGGGCTGCCTGCCTGGGGCCAATGGAGCCGCCGAGAGCTGGCAGCTGAGGGGAGGCTGTCTGTCTGTCTGTCTGTCTGTCTGTCTGTCTGTCTGTCTGTCTGTCTGTCTGTCTGGTGCTTCCGTACAGCACGTGGGCTCTAAGAAACGGGAGGAACTGCAAGAGGGTGGGGAGATGAAAACTTAGAGATGATAATCAGGTGAAGTCTCATTATTCATAGCCAACTGGAAACTCCTCTCTGTGTAAAATGGAGATGACCTGTTTTAGGCCTCGGGTCTTTCCCTTGTTTTTAGCCACTGATCTCCCGTTTTGATGCAGTCATTTCTCCCAACTATATGTTGGATGTCACTTTCATTTTTGCATAATTTTTCAAAGCAAAAAATCTGGCTAAATAGTCAAAACGTTCCTTATACTATAATTTAAAAAAAAAAAATCCTATTAGATACCCTTCCTCAAACTTCATCAACGCTAAATGGGTTTCTGATGGATTAGAGCCCTTTGAAAATAATAAGCAAGTAATTGTGTCATTAAATACCAACCGCCTCTCTGCTCCCATTATAGGACTTGCGAGAGAGGTATTTAAGTTGGAGAAAAACTCCATATACTGTAATTACATGTCAACTCTGTTCCCAGAAACATTTGTTTTACGTTGGCTGTCCACGCGTGGATTTTTGAAATAACTTCAGTTGCTGCTGTATTGTGCAGATGATTGATGGCTTTCCCCCCTCATCCAGAAAAGGTGGGTGATGTTTCTTCGGTGAAGCCCAGTTAGCCTTTTTCAAGGGAATGATATAGATAAGCTCATCTGAGCAAGGAATCCAAGGTGAAAAGTTTACGTTTTTAAATTCATTTTCACACTGAAATTAAACTAGGCCCGCCCACCTGTGGCTCGCAGCCTGGCCTCCTCCATCTCCATCTGTGCCGGCTCTCAAACGAACTGGGGTCTTTGCTGGTGATCTGGAAGTGGGCAAAGATGGGCAGGAAACCGACACATACAAGGATGCTCTTAGGAGCGATGCATGGCTTCCAGAGTGCAAGATATTGTGCCCTAAATCCTTTTTTATATCTGCAAAACAATGTGATGGCAGAATATATACGTAGCTTGAGATAAAGCTAATCATCTCGACAAAGATGTTGAGACAAAACAAAAGACTGACATTTCTAAAACAAGGAAAAAGCAGTGATAGCTTTGCTGAAATTGTGATTGCTATCTATTATCAAACCAGAACTACTGGTAGGTTTATCTTTGTGTAGCAACCACTTCATTCTTCGATCGTATTGGTATAGCTACTTTGGAGTATATACCTCAACCATGAAAGCGTAGCATTCTGGTATTAAGAGAATAATGTAACCCTGAGCTGCATCTAGTCTCTAGTCCTTGGAGGTGGTCTTCTACAGAGAAGGAGAAAAAGTGGCCTAGGGAGTTGATGGGCAACATATTCTGGCCCTGAGAAGGGCAGGAAGGTCTTTCACTCACCACCAATTATCAGAGAGAGGCCCAGGTCAGCCAGAAAAAAATGTAATAATAATGCAATGTGTCTCAAGTTAGCTGCAAAAGTTAAATGTCTGTGTCTGACAATCGTTGCTTTAAAGTGCTATTAATGTTTCCCTCTAAATAAATAAAAAACCCACCCCCCACTTTGGCCTTTGACATTGTAAAGTCTACCTTTGAATTTTTTAATCAGGCAATCATTTGTACAACTCAAGATTCCTCTCTCATTCAATTACTCCACAAAACCATGTATTTTTCTTTCTGTACATTCATTTCTTGAGAAAATGAGACTGGCAACTTATTTCTTGGTGGTTTGTGTTCCTTGGCAATTTCATATCTTCCTTTTTATACTGTACTGGGTTTCCAAACACTGCAGAAGTTGCCATCTTCAAAATAATGTAGTGAGGTAGCAGCTGAGGCCTTCCCAATAGTGCTGCTTGGCCATTCTGCTTTTTGCTGCTGCATGTGGCTGTTCGCAGTCTTCTGCTTGACCATCTAATGGTAGTAAAGCAACTGTACTCTTCTGCCATGGGGAGGCTGGCCACCCGCAACCCCAAAGGTCTAGGCCAAACATTGCTAAATGTCTGAATAAGAGACTTCCTTGAACAGCTTTTTTTTGTCTCATCTGATTAGTCTAAAAAAAAGCATATACCAATAAACGTTTACCAGAATACCAAACTGTTTTGGAAATTTCTTTTTTTATATGAACCAGCACAGGGCTCTTAGCCAAAAGCTAAAATATCAGGCCCACGAAAGTCTGTTTTGAAAGATTAAAGGTAGACATTCCATTTTCCAGATGTCTCAGCAGTTGAAGGTCAGATGGGCGCAGAGGTCCCCAAACTTGGTAACTTTTAAGACCTGTGGACTTGAACTCCCAGAAGTTTTCAAGTGGCCAAGCTTTTGCCAAAAAAAGAGGAAAGCTGGCTGGAGAATTCTGGGAGTTGAAGTCCACAAGTCTTAAAGTTGCCAAGTTTGAAAGACTTCTGGCCGCCAGAGAGTCAATTAGATTCTTCCGGCCATATTCAAGTAACAAAATGGACAACTAGTTGGGGGGTGGGGGCTTTGAAGCTACTGAATATGTACATATGCCCTCTCCGTAAATTGGAGGCGCGGGTTGTGTCATTCTTGCCAGACACCTTGTAACTTGCAACCTCCTGGCCATTTGGTCAGCCGCCTGTCCCTCGTTGCGGAAGGCCGGGGAGCCGGCGGCAGGAACGGGAGGCGCCTGCGAGTGGGACCCTGGCGGCTGGACAGGCCTGGGGGGCAACGGCAGGAGGGTCTGCTCAGCCTCAACGGAGGGAGGGGGGCCTTCCCGTGGAGAAATAGGTCAGAGAGAGAAGAGACATAGGAATAAGACATAGCCACCAAGGAAGGGAGGAAGGAGACGCGGGGGAGGCGACGGGACGGTTGGGAAAAGAGCCTCAAAACCAACCTGGGGGGAGATCGGGACGCGCTCCAAACTTCCCCAAACAACATGCACTGCATCCGGTCTCCTGAGATAAAGGGCGGGGCCTTTACCACGTGGCCACTGCAGTTGCACCCTCGAGAGACTCCGGGTGCCATCGGGATACTAACACTCCTCTTCCTCCTCCACACACAAACACCCACTTTCAGGCCAGACCAAGGCCCCGCCCCGGGCCTCCCCAGCCGGCGGAACTTCTGGCGCGGGGGCCGTTCCCGCCCGGAGGCGCAGGAAAAGGCGCACGGACCGGAAGTTCGGGAGAGCAGACGGCGGAAGTGCGCTTCGCCTGGCCCGGGCGCCGGGAAGGGGTCGCGCGCGATGGGCCGCAGCCGGTCTCGGTCGCCTCCGCGGAGGGGTGAGCGCGCGGGGTGGCGGGGCCTGCTTGCTCCGGGTGCCCTCGGGCTCTCCTGGCTTCCCTCCGCTGCGGGTGGGGAGCTTGCCCTGCTTGAGGCGGCAGGCAGGCAGCCCCGAGGGAGGGAGGGAGCGGAGGGGAGGGAGGCTTCCCGCCATCCGAGAGACGGGCGGCGGCGGTGGTGGCGGCCTTGTGCAGCCCCGTGGGGAGGGGGGGGGGCAAACGGCCGTCCGGCCTCTTGGGACGGGGGGGGAGGCGGAGGGGATGCGCGGGCCCAGCAGAGCCCTGGAATTCCCCGCCTGTTTCCTCACCCTCGATTGGAGGCTAAATATTCAATGAAAAGTCCTGGCCGGAATGCCTCGGAGAGAAGACATTTGTAGTTTTCGTGTGAGCACCGGTAGATCCTCTAAGGCCAAAAGCTGCTTGAGTTAGTTTTACTCTCTAAGCTGCGCTGCTTTCCTTTGCAGACTACATGGTTTTACCAGCAATATCTTTTCTCCTCCAGTTCTATTATCCTTCGTTTTTAAGGGAACTTTGCAGGATATAGAATAAATGACACGGAACAATTGATGGCAAAATACATTTTGTGTTTTTCTTTGAATATGTTTTGCTTGTTATAAGCCAAGAGAAATTGGAATTAACTCTCTTATGATATTTTAAATTTCATGGAAGAAGAGTTCAATCAAAACATAGGACTTGATTTTTTTAAAAACTGTATTATTTAAATGTCAGCACGAAAACACTGAGGATCCCTCAAAGTATTATTTAACATTGGAGCAGGCTGGAGAACCAAATTTGCTGAAGTTGTGACAGCATTTCAGGTGTGATGTGTTGGTTTAGGAGAAATATTCCTCTTCGATCCAAGGGACTTACTGCCTCTTGTTTTGTTCTGTAAAAAAGAACGTCGGCGTTCTAGATCCCCCTCACGTGAAAGGGAGAGGAGGAGACGGGAGCGGTCAAGATCTCGAGAGAGAGACAGACGGAGAAGCCGTTCTCGTTCTCCACACAGAAGAAGATCCAGGTAGGTGGTAGCAAGCAACCCTTCAGCTAACCATAACTTCTTCCGTAAAGGGTGGGCAGCTTAAATAGGGATAGTCCTGCCAACTGCCGTTGTAGTGGGAAATTATGACTGAGCAGAATTATTTACTTTACCTAATGTAAATTCGGAAACATCAAAACTGTCCTCTAAATAAACACTTTATCTAAAGATATTTTAGGAATTCTGCAGTCTCATTCAAATCTTCCACAAATTAGTTATTTCAAAAAGAAAAAATGGTTTTTTAACATAAGTTCATTCATTAAATTATAATCAAATTGAAGTTATTGCTTAGTGTCATAGCTACTAATGTTTTGGATTTTTGAGGGTTTGGGTTAATCCTGCAAATATAGCTAACTGATATTTATAATTGTATCCAATTTATGTTTGACAACCAAAACAAAAGAATTGGATAATTTACATCAAGATGATCATTTTAATATTAATAACTTCATACAGCTCTATAAGGAATCTATATTCTTGCTAATTATTTTTTCATAGCATTATGCATCAATATACACTTTCTGCACTGTGTTGTCTGGTAATAGAAATATAATTTCATATAAAGTTTAAGAACACAACAAATGTACAGCTCTATGTTAGTAATTCATATCTTATGTACATTTTGCTTTAGTTGTTAGGCTGCGCTGTCCATACTGGAATGATTGTAAATAACCCTCCCCAAGAAGGACTCGATTCCTGTGACAGGCAGACTGATTTGCCCCGTTCTTTTTCCTGCCGCTTCCCTACATTAAAGGAAATCAGAACAATGGTCAATGTCTGCAGTTGTGCTTCTAGCATGCATCCTTGGCTTCTGGTTTAAAGCCCCTGTTCTACTTATTCAAAAATGATAAAAACGCTATTCATTTTGTCTCATAATACAAATTACTTTTTTTTTTTTTGCTGTTAAAGTGAAACCTATGCTGGTTTGACATTCCAGATCTCCTCGGCGTCACAGATCCAATTCCGATTCTCCTTCCCGGCAGAAAGAAAGGCGAGAGGATGAGAAGAAGGACGGCAAAGACAAAGAGCGCCACATCACAGGTAGCAACGCCGACGGGGCACCTTATTTATTTATTTATTTATTTTATTTATTGGATTTGTATGCCGCCCCTCTCCAGAGACTCGGGGCGGCTAACAGCGACAATAAAACAGTGTACAATAGTAATTTGGTATTGATGATTAAAAATCAATTAATATAAATACCAAACATACATACATACATACCATGCATAGAATTGTAAAGGCCTAGGGGGAAAGAGGATCTCAATTCCCCCGTGCCTGGTGGCAGAGGTGGGTTTTAAGTTGTTTACGAAAGGCAAGGAGGGTGGGGGCAGTTCTAATCTCTGGGGGGAGTTGGTTCCAGAGGGCTGGGGCCGCCACAGAGAAGGCTCTTCCCTTGGTTCCCGCCAGGCGACATTGCTTAGTTGACGGGGCACCTTGCTGTGAGGTTCCACTGGTTTCCACTCTTTGTGCACTGGACTTCTCTCTCTATAAGGACGGAAAAGCCCCTGAACAATCAGCACTGGACTGTCTGGTCATTTCCTGATCTTGGACAAAATCTCCCCACCCCCTTTATTGAGAGCTAGCTCTTATGATAAGACAAGACAAGATAAAGATAAGTTTTATTGTCACTTTCCTCTGTGAACACACTGGCACGCATTTAAAAAATGAAATTTTGATGCCTGCTTTCTTAATGTCCTGTATTTAAACCTTAAAAGATTTCCACATTATTGATCATTTCTAATAAAACTTTGCCTGTTTCCAATGCATAGTCCTCTCCGATGACAATTGTTGTGATTTGCTCTATATGTTTTTCTAGATCTTTCCCACAGTAGTGTTAACTAGAAAATCTAACTGGACAGACCCAGGAAATGGACAGCACCTTTTATTTTTTTATATATATATTTTCCAAAACAAGACAAAACATAAACAAAAAACATACAAAAAAAGTAGGAGCAAATTCAGAAGTCTCCAGAGAGAGAGAACTCCTTTGCAAATCAAGTCATACAGAAAAAGGAAAAGGAAGGGGGGGGGGACCCCATATACTTATATTCTCATACGGACAGCACCTTTTAAATGAGGCCTCCATCCCCATCCTTGATGATGGCGTGACTTTTTCTTTAATGAGTCCATCGATTGTGAGGTTTAGGCCCAACTGCTCATAGATTACTCTCACGAGTGAGGCTGTTGGCCATCCAGCTGTGAGTGTATGTGGAGCTGAGATCAATTTCAGGCCCAGCTACAAGAAAGGGAAAGCTTCGGCTGCCCTGATTTTTGAGTCAAGGAGTTTGCTGCTGTCTTGATGCTCCGGGATCATTTGTTATACTTGATATTAGACAATGCTCAGGTTGGGAATGAGATATTTTATCTCCATATTATGTCTTGTTTTGTTATGCAGAAGAAGACCTGGAAGGCAAAACAGAAGAAGAAATTGAAATGATGAAAATGATGGGATTTGGCTCATTTGACACCACAAAGGCAAGCAGATTTTCCCCCTTAAACTTTAAAATGTGTATGTAAGCTATACCTACTGTTAAGTGACATAGGGGAAGGTTTGGTAGGGAAGGTTTGCTTATTTGCCGATGACTCTAAAGTGTGCAATAGGGTTGATATTCCTGGAGGGGTCTGTAATATGGTAAATGATTTAGCGTTACTAGATAAATGGTCAAAGCAATGGAAACTGCAGTTTAATGTTTCCAAATGTAAAATAATGCACTTGGGGAAAAGGAATCCTCAATCTGAGTATTGCATTGGCAGTT
Source organism: Erythrolamprus reginae (assembly GCF_031021105.1). NCBI lineage: Eukaryota > Metazoa > Chordata > Lepidosauria > Squamata > Dipsadidae > Erythrolamprus > Erythrolamprus reginae. The sequence goes on from NC_091961.1 coordinate 483,631, forward strand.
CTGTGTTAGCAAAAACTTCAGAAGAGAAGGATTTAGGGGTAGTGATTTCTGACAGTCTCAAAATGGGTGAGCAGTGTGGTTGGGCGGTAGGAAAGGCAAGTAGGATGCTTGGCTGCATAGCTAGAGGTATAACAAGCAGGAAGAGGGAGATGGTGATCCCCTTATATAGAGCGCTGGTGAGACCACATTTGGAGTACTGTGTTCAGTTCTGGAGACCTCACCTACAAAAAGATATTGACAAAATTGAACGGGTCCAAAGACGGGCTACAAGAACGGTGGAAGGTCTTAAGCATAAAACGTATCAGGAAAGACTTCATGAAGGGGGACATGATCGAAACATTTAAATATATTAAAGGGTTAAATAAGGTCCAGGAGGGAAGTGTTTTTAACAGGAAAGTGAACACAAGAACAAGGGGACACAATCTGAAGTTAGTTGGGGGAAAGATCAAAAGCAACATGAGAAAATATTATTTTACTGAAAGAGTAGTAGACCCTTGGAACAAACTTCCAGCAGACGTGGTAGATAAATCCACAGTAACTGAATTTAAACATGCCTGGGATAAACATATATCCATTGTAAGATAAAATACAGGAAATAGTATAAGGGCAGACTAGATGGACCATGAGGTCTTTTTCTGCCATCAGTCTTCTATGTTTCTATGTTTCTATGTTAAAGGTGGCAAGATGTAAGCAGGATGTGGAAGGGCGTCCAAATTGTACAGAAAAATTACAAAACTGTTGAATGCTGAATTCAAGAGGGCAGGAGAAGAAGCAATGGATGGAAGCTAGTCAGAGAGAGAAACCACCTAGAACTAAGGAGAAATTTCCTGACAGTGAAAACAATTAATCTGTGGAACAATTTGCTCCCAAAAATTGTGAATGCTCCAACACTGGACGTTTTTAAGAAGAGACTGGACAGCAACATGTCTGAAATGGTGTAGGGCTTTCTGCCTGAGTTAAGAGACCTCCAAGGTCCTCTCTAACTCTGTTATTCTGCTCAGGTGGTAGCACAAGCCAGAAAGCCTGCGGAGTCCACACTTCCACCTAGTTCAAGGCAGAATCACACACCCTGAAATTAGTGTGCAAAATGTAAAGACAGGAGGACCAAGAAGCACAATAAAGAAAAAGAAACTCTTCTTGTCATATATGTATTTTCCCTATGGATAGAACCCAGAGGTTCCTGGGGGTGGGTGGGGGTGGAATCTTCTTTAATGTAGAGCCAACTAATGTAAAGAAGAGCTTTTGTGCAGCTTATGGTTTTCCCGCATGTGGGGAGCAACGTGAGCCTTCTATGACCAGTGTTTGCCTTTTCATTCAAATAGAGCAGGACTGGGATGAAGCTTGGGGGCCCAACCCTGGAGACATGATACTATTCCAGACAAAAGGTTATCCAGCCCCCTATTGAAAACCTCCCGTGAAGGAGCACAAAACATGAGACGGCTGCCCTCCTCTCAGATGCTTGAAAGCCTTTTCCCCCCTTTGTCTTGCAGGGCAAGAAAGTGGACGGGTCTGTGAACGCTTACGCTGTGAACGTGTCCCAGAAACGGAAATACAGGTGGGCCTCCCCTCCCTCGCGCAGTCTGGCCCTTGAGCCGAGCAGCTGCTGGGACGACCCACTTCGCTCAGCATCACTTGGTCCACCCACCCTTGGGCTCCTACTTAACTCTGTTTAGAAACGAAAGATTTCTGGCTTTATGAAAGAATTCCCAGAGCAGCTGTGGGTAATCGCGGAGGGGACCCAGATGCTTGTCTAGGCTCCCTGGAGGACCTGGAGGTGGTCACTGTGTCCCACCCAAGCCTGCCTTACAGGACTGTTATTGTGGGGAGGGACACTCAGCTGCCTCCCTCGGATATAATGCGTCTCCCCTAGATTCAGGTGAAATTACACCCTAATCTGTAGAGCTGGCCCAAACACCTTTGTCTAAGATAAGGCAGAGGAACACTCCTTTCCCCAAGTCAACGTATCTATTCAGCCTGTGGCCTATCCTGCATGGACGAGCTGTCTACATTAACATTTCACCTGGATTATAATATAAATATTAAAAAGACCTCTGTTCAAAAAACCAGCGTCTAGGCCACCCAGCCATTGAAATGCAGCTTCATTTATATAAAGGAAATCGGATGCTGGATCGATCTCTGCCCTCAGCTAACAGCCCCTGACAATGTGGCCCCCCGCAGTTGGACTGAGGGGAGGGTGCTACGCCGTGCTAAGCCGTGTGTCCCGGCAGATGCCTTGTGAGCTGCAAGTCCTGTCCAGGAGTGTCCACTGCTGCCATGATAGTTCAAAGCCTGGCAACCTCTTGTATGGGGTCGTTTATACGTCCTCCTATGTCTGGGCATTCGAGATGTTTTGGCTCTTTAAAACACAGAACACCTTCCAGGCTCCTTCAGCCTCAATCCGCGACTCCCTTTCATTGTCTTGATCTATTTTTATATTTCCTCCAATTTAATATTTCCCCAAATCTACTGGTATATCCAGTAATGGGTTTTAAAACCCTTTACTACATATTCACACACTCACAACGCTTCTGTGCATGTGCAGAAGCATCCCGTTGCCGGTGCTGCTGTTTCTTTGAACTGGGCCGAACCAGGAGCAACCCACCACTGTGTATATCTGTTCCATATACTGATTCACATTTATTTCACATTTTATTTAAATTAGTGTCTGTATGAGAGAGAAAGAGACAGAGAGAAAGCCTTTTGTGGCTTAATTTTTTTTAAACTACAATAAGCAAGCATATCAGGCTTAATACACCTATTTTGTTTATATCTGGGAATATTGACATTTAAAAATGCACGGTTTACTATGGCAATATACGAGTAGTGCCTACTGAGTGTTTAGAAATATGGGAGAGATGTTGTGGAAAACTTTGCTCACATTTATTTCTCTTGTTGCAGGCAGTACATGAACAGAAAAGGTGGATTCAACAGGCCCCTGGACTTTATTGCCTGATGTGTCTACAGCTGTTGCCAATAAAAGAACCTCCACAGGAATCTCATCTGTCCTGCTAAGAGGTTCCACCTTCTCACCCAGGAAGGGTTACGGTCGTTTTTGTGAATAATTCCTGGAAGTTACATTTCTTAGGCTGAGATGGCAGCCCCCTCCCAAATGTATCTATTGCACAGAGTTGCTGATGTTGCTGTCCCACATTTGTAGGTTTGCTCTTTTAAATATTGACAATTAAATTAAAAAAAAAAAAAGAAATGTCTTGTCTTCTTGAGTAAAGGTGAACGAGACCAGCTTTTCTAAGACAGAATCAAAGATGGACTGGGAATGCTTGGCTCCTGAAATACGTTGATGTTTACAGAACTTAATTTTTCCATTGCTGAATTCCTTTTTAAAGGTGCCCAGAAGGCCATTAATTGGTTCCGAGCACAGGTGGGTTTTCACTGGCTTCTTCCTGGGCTGCTTCAGCCACCTAATATATTTCAGACCATGTATTCTTGCCCTCTGTCCAGCAGGGGGCACTCAAACCAGCAAGGGGTTGAAGAGATTTCCTGGTGTGCTTGCACTGTACCCGTGAATTCTTCCAAGACTCACTGCAGTGGTGGGCTCTACTGGTATGGCCCAGATCTACAAACTGGTAGCGGCAGAGGCGGGAGGCTCCAACCAACTGCCCGCCCCGGACGCTTCTGTGCATGCCCAGGAATGTTATGCGCACAAGCGCGCATACAAAGCAGTAACAACAGGATTTGCACCCCCTCACTGATTCACTGGCATTGTTTGGGATATTTAATTTTTAATTGGCTTTTGAGGGGCCTGGGGGCCGGACAATGAGGCCTCCTTTCGAGCACCAGCAGAATAGCCGCCACACGGAGAATGGGGATTTAATGTTTTCTTCAAAGGCTTAATCGACGTTCATCCTTGATGCTGCAATTGCAAACATACGGAACCGGGGTTTGCAGGCCGTCCGCCCTGGAGGTGGGAGAGGCGAGCAATGCGCATGCTCCCCGCTGGCTCGGTGTTGACTTCCTTCTGGTTGGGCGGGACCATAGAACAAACGCGTGGCCGTGGGCGGGGCCGAGAACAGATACCAACACAATAAACAGGGCGGGGCGCTCGGAGGTTTTGGCCAATCCGAAGGCTGAACGGAGTTACGGGATCTGTGCGGACCTATGAGATCCGCCATGGGATGTCGCTCCGCCGAGGCTAGCCAATGAGGCTTCCCTTTCGGGCAGAGCAGAAGAGCGACGGAACCGTGGAAGGAAACGTCATCCTGGGTCTTGCCCAATCCGTCGGCCCGGTACTCGGGGTGAAGCTCCTCCCAGCGACCGAGCCAATGTCCGGACCAAATGAGGGGGCGGAGTTGGTTGGTGTTTTCTGTTGAGCGAAGGGCCAATCAGCGGAACGGTAGAGCGGAAGCGTCGTCCGGCGGCCAATGGCGGCCGCGCTGGGCGGGTAGCGGGTTGGGCTGCGGCCGCGGGGGGCGGGCTTGGCTGCGTCGAGTCTGTCAGGCTGAGGTGGGGTAAACACACGCAAGGCGGCTCTCGCTCGGGCAGCGGCGGCGTTGGCGTTGCGGGGAAGCGGGAGGACCAGCCGGGCTGCCCGGCAAAATGGCGGCCGCCGCGCAGGTGTGCGAGAACATCCAGATGCTGCTGGAGGCGGCCGAGTTCCTGGAGCGCCGCGAGCGAGGTAGGCAGGCCGCCCGCCCCACCGCCCCGCCGGGGCCCCCGCGAACAAAGCCCCGCCGGCCCCGAGGCCCCGAGTGGGGGGGCGGGAGGAGTGTGGGGGGGGGGCACAACGGCAGCTGCGCGGCCCGCGAGACAAAGGAGGGAGAGGCGGGCGGGCCAGGCGGGGCTCCCGGCCTCCCCCCCACACACCCCGGCCTGCCTGAGTGCGGCGCCCCCGCCGTCTTCCCTCCGCAGAAGCCGAGCACGGCTACGCCTCCCTGCTGCCCTACAGCGCCAAGGAACGACGGGAGGCCCTGAAGCGGAGGAGCAGCCGGCCCAAGAAAGGAGGCGGCGGCGGCAGCAGGTAAGGCGGAGGGCGAAGGGGCGGCCCAGAGTGGCCTCGACTGGCTCCAGGCCCGAGGCGGGGCGAGAGCGGCCCCCACGCGCTGCTCCGGGTGGCGGTGACTACGTGGACAAGGCCCCGCGGGCTGCCTGAAAGCGGCGCTCTCTCCCGGTTGCAGCCGTGGCCCCTCAACTGCTGCCCCCCCTGCTCTCTGCACCTGGCAGCCCCCCCAATCCCTGATCCCAGCTGTCAATCCAAGGCAGCCTCCCACCACCACACCCACAAAGAGTGCGGCCCCTTCCTCCTCCTCCTTCCTCGGTTGTCTATTAACCAGCATGGGCGGGTGATCTGAACCCAGGATCACCACGTCGCCCGACTTCCTCCTTCCTGTTGATGTCCCAGGCAGGCAGAGGGATGATCCCTCTTTGTTGGAAATAAAACATCATTCCGTGCATCATTCTTGGAAGTCTGCTTTTCAGAATACGTGGACCCTCCTTCCTAATGAATTCTGAAAGCAGGTTAAAGATGAAAGGGAGATTTACTTTTGGGGGGGAAAAAGCTTGGGACTGGAGTATATATTTTCTATCTTGTGCCTTATATTAGTTAGGTGAATTCTCACAACTCATTAAATTCAGGGTAACAAAATCCAATTGTTCTTGTGTCACGTGCCATGCTCAAACAAATAAACATAGAAACATAGAAGACTGACGGCATAAAAAGACCTCATGGTCCATCTCGTCTGCCCTTATACTATTTCCTGTATTTTATCTTAGGATGGATATATGTTTACCCCAGGCATGTTTAAATTCAGTTACTGTGGATTTATCTACCACGTCTGCTGGAAGTTTGTTCCAATCTACTACTCTTTCATGTGCCATGCTCAAACAAATAAAGTACGTTAGAGCCTCACTGTGACACACTCATTAGCACAAAGAATGCTAAAGTCCAAATTTCAACCAATACATGGCCTAGCTTAGTGTCATGTACACCATTTAATTTAGTACTTTGATGTAGTTCAGTGACCTTATTGGCCTTCAGAGTTATTCCTACTTGTCAGCCATCTGCTAAGCAGGAAGGAAGCAAGTGACAAATGCTAGAAAAGATTTTAACTTCCTCCCACTTCAGTTATCCCTGAGATGGCTTTTTCCTTATTAATAGAATCCATGAACAAATAATGATCATGGATGAGATCAGTTTTTGTGGTACCTTCCATCAAAGACTCCTAATAAAAAGATTGTGGATTCCTATGACTCATGTTCATAGCTTTCAAAATACATTTGTATTCTGTATTTTGTGATTTAAACGCTCAAAGTACTCTAAATAGAGCTGCCATGTATGAGCTCCAAAAATATGGACACTTACTAGAGGCAGCACAGAATTATTCACTTCTATCTACTAAATAATTGGCCCAGGTATGATATGCAATACATGAACTCAAGGTGATATACAGAATCTAAATGATAAGAATTAATACTACCATTAATCATCACAATACAAAGTAACAAAACCTTTTTTTTGGCTCCAATGACTCCATCCTCTCCCGTTTAAAAGCCTTACACAACATTTTCCCTAGATGATAGCAATAATACTTAGATGTAGATACCGCTTCACAGAGCTCTACCACTCTCTTTTAAGCAGTTTACAGAATCAGCATATTGCCCCCAACAATCTGGGCCTGCATTTTACTGACCTTGGAAGGCTGAATCAACCTTGAGCCGATGAGATTCGAATTGTTGGCAGTTGGCAGAATTAGCCTGCAATATTGCCTTCTAGCCACTGTGCCACCATAGCTCTTGATGCTCATTGGCTTAGAGTTAATGCTTGAGACAACTACAAAGCTCTGAATTTTTTAAAGCAGAGTAAAACATTAGAATTTAATTACTTCAAATCAGTTCAGTAAACTAAGGAGCACATTTAGCTTTCGTTGAGGGTTTGCTAAAGCTAGTTTTGGTGTTTGAGTTCCATTTGAAATAGTGAGCATAAGCTTCAGTCAGGCCGCCTGTTTTGTAACAGCTAAGTAATAGCAGAGTAACTTGTCTTTAGTCATCCCTGATGTCAGTAGTTAGTGGCTTCCAGATGAATACATAATGTTTATGTTTATTTAGATTTGTAGGCCACCCCTCTCCGCAGACTCGGGGCAGCTCACAACAAAGTGCAAAAGACAATTTACAACAAATCTAAATTTCTACTAAAAATATTTTTAAAACCCCATTTTCTAAACACACACACACACATACATACATACATACATACATACATACATACATACATACATACATACCATTCATAAGTTGTATATGCCCGGGGGAGATGTCTCAGTTCCCCCATGCCTGACGACACAGGTGGGTCTTAAGGAGCTTACGAAAGGCAAGGAGAGTAGGGGCAGTTCTAATCTCCGGGGGGAGTTGGTTCCAGAGGGTCGGGGCCGCCACAGAGAAGGCTCTTCCCCTGGGGCCCGCCAACCAACATTGTTTAGTTGACGGGACCCGGAGAAGGCCCACTCTGTGGGACCTAATCGGTCGCTGGGATTCGTGCGGCAGGAGGCGGTCTCGGAGGTATTCTGGTCCAATGCCATGAAGGGCTTTAAAGGTCATAATGTTTTATGTCATTTGAGAATGGCACAGGAAGAATGAAATTTCAGGATTAACCCTCTGTCTTCTGTTTCTCTTTCCTCTTATCTCACTCTTGAAAAATGTTTCAGAGGCAGTTTTTCAAAAAAAACTGCATCCCTTTTATTTTATGTGTGAAAGTGTATGAGACCAGGTAAAAACTGAGACTGAAATGTCCTAGTCCTGGAGTCCTTTGATTAAGTACTTGGATTAAAAAAACAACAATAACACCTTAATGGGCTATGTTAATAGTACAAGAGCATTAACCAAAATAATTACAAAATTACTAACTTTATACAAGGTAAAATGTTCAAAATCCCAACCAGCACAGCCAATGACCTGGGAGTATGGAGAACAGGTTGCTTCTATTCCTCAGGGACCTTAGGAAATTCAGGGAGTTGTTCTGCTGGCCTTGAGAAAATGTTTTTGTACATAATTACTCAGTCACCATTCAGCAGCAGCAGCACAGATAAAATCTTGAGAGGCATTTAGTGTAGTCAGGTAATTTCTGCAGTATGTTCCAGTGATATGTTAATAGCATAGCTTTATTAATAAAAGTAATTAGGGAAGAAATAGGAAGAAAAGTCTGTGCACTTTGTTATTTGGAGTATTGTAAATCTGGATAATTCTTTTGTACAAGTACCAAATCCAAGTAATATGGGCAATTACATGGGGGTGGGGGTGGCAATATAGCTGGAGTTCCCATTGTGACCCTTCACCGTGATAAAATTTTGCAGGAGCAATAAGACCACTGTGTGTAATGTTAAGAAATTGGAGTAGCCTCAGTGTGACCCTCGTTCTTGGTGGGTCAGTGGGTCTCTCTCTCTCAGCCCATGAACTCCTGGTGAAAAGTCAAGATATAAATAAATATTAGCAGTGGCAATTTAGTAGGAATTGTTGTCTGTGTTTATTTTTTATCAATGCATGTTTATTCCATAGTTAGCGAACTAATTGACGCTCTTCCTTTCTCTTTAAGATCAACACACAACGAGGTGGAGAAAAATAGGTAAGTGTCCAGAAAGAGTTTATATTTAAATTCTAGAAGCATCCTGAAACAATAGCATCCCTGTTGAAGCAAATCATAAGGGTGCAAATCTAGTTTTTCTGGCTGATGATCCCCATTAAGTAGAATTGACACATGCTTATGTCTGGAGCCTTAATGCTTTGCAATATTGACTGCTACTTCTTTTTAAAGGGGACGTTTATGTTCATGTTCTGTCATTGGAAACAGAAACCGTGGAACCAAACTCTTTCCGTCTTCATCATTCTGATAGTATTAAGAGAAGGGACTAGTGGGAACTAATTCTAGCCTTGATCTGATGGATAGTATTGTATTCCAGGCTAAAGTGGCCTTTTGAAAATTTCATTATGCGCCTCCAGTTGGCAGACTACATCCCTCACTAAAGGAAAGAGATTGTGGTTTCATTACCACAAATTTAGCAGCAAAATTGTAACGACAAACATTTGCGTGAATAGGCAGGTGTTATTTATTTGAAGTACGGAAAGCAGCCATTCAAAGGAGAGACTGGTCATCTCACGGTCCACCTTTTTCATCTTTAGGGGAGGCGGCAGGGAGAGTCTCACTCGAGATACTGGAAAGCAACAGCAGCTGGTGGGGGTTGTTGGGGGAACAGCTTCTTCCCTGGATGGCCAATTTTGTTTTCATTGCAAATGCCCAATAATTTGACTAGAATGGATTTAAAGTAACATTTTAGAAAACGTTTAAAATTGATTTGTAGAAATATATATATCCCTCTGGAATAGCACCCAGTGAGGTGGACAGTAACGTGTGGATAGATTATTTATATATTAGGTTACCATCATCCATCAAAAATGTTCTAAAACTAAACTTTGCCTTTATTTAACTGATAATCTCAAGTGAGCTCCTCTGCTTCTTGCCACCATCTCTAGGCAAATGTATATCTTTAGTCTTTACTTGCCCTGATTCAAATGCACGGGCTTTGCTGCAGGATCCGCTGAGACAGACCCGACGTTAGGGACGTTAAGTGAAATATGAATTTGTGTCCTGGTCTGTAGTCATAATAGCTCATTGGCTACGGTTCCTTAATATATGGAAAGTCTTAAGATTGAACTTGTGGCTTTTCTCATCGATAAAGTTTTAAGAAAATATAGAAGCACCTTTATCTTTCTGACAATATTAACGCACGTGATTTTGATTAACAGGCGCGCTCATCTGCGATTGTGCCTGGAGAAGCTTAAAGGGCTGGTGCCTCTCGGGCCAGAATCCAACAGACACACGACACTGAGTTTACTAACAAAAGCTAAATTGCACATAAAGGTGAGTTAAAACTGTCGTGTTTATAATGGAGAAAGAAAATAAAATCTTTTGTTTGACATTTCAGTTAAAATTAATATTGCATGTGATGAGCACATTCAGGCCTAGAGCCTTGGAGTTTATTTTTAAGTAGATCAGGACAAACGGATGCAAAAGATTCCACCTCACTGTGTACTTTAAAACAGATGTGAAAACAACAGTAGGTAAAATGGCAAGAGAGGAAGGGGTGATAAGGGCAAGGACTGGCTAGCTCCTCCTCGGATGGGGCTTCCGCAGGGAACCTCTCAGGCTCAGGGGCCCCTCGTTCTCTCCCTCCTTCCCCAGAAACTTGAAGACTATGACAGGAAAGCAATACACCAAATAGACCAGTTGCAGCGGGAACAGCGGCATCTGAAGAGGCAGCTGGAGAAACTGGGCACTGAGCGCATACGGATGGACAGTATTGGGTCGACCGTGTCTTCCGAACGGTCAGATTCGGACAGAGGTGAGGAAGCGCTAATCCTGGCCCTTGTACCTGTGCGCATGTATGGCTGGGTCAGAAAGTCCTACGGGGTTTGTGTGCTTGTTTGTGTGCTTGTTTGTTTGTTCTCCTCCCTCCCTCCCCCTGGGCTGACTGACACACTGCTCTCTGTTGCAGAAGAAACCGACGTGGACGTGGAGAGCACGGACGACCTGACCGTGGAGCTGGACTGGAGCAGCAGCAGCAGCCCCCCGAGCGATTCGGACGAGAGGGGCAGCCTGCAGAGCGTCTGCAGTGATGAGGGCTACTCGAGCGCCGGCCTTAAGAGAATAAAGCCGCAGAACCACCTGAAGGCCTGCCTCAGCCTATAAGGAGCCAGTCGCGTCCCCCCCCCGGCCCCCCACCCACCGCTCTTTCCTTCCTGGATTTCGCTAGGTAGTATGTTGTTGGACTGCTCCACAATTCTCTTGCACGTAAACCTCTTGTACCATCAACATTACCAAAATCTGCTTTGCCTAAGCCTGAAAACAGTGCATAGTGTTGTGGGTGACCAGTTCCTCCCAGGAGCTTCTCTGTGGTGGCCTCCGCTAGCGTCTCTTTCCTGCCCGTAAATTCATCTCTGTGAGACTGAACATTCCAGCCAGGTTTCTCAGCGCCCACCCCACCCAGCCCCCAGAATATTGTTGCAGTCACAGCCACGCAGGGGTCCTGGGCCTGAGCTGCAGCTGCTTAATATTCTGGGTGGAGACCTTCACCCGGGGGGGGGGGAGGGGGATTGGGGCAGTAGGGCCGAGGGTGACAGGGGGTCTATATATGGGCTGTTTGGAAGCCAAAGCCAGACTGGGCTCCAGGCGTGGTGGCCCTGTAAAAGGGACCCTCCTTTTTTTGACATTCGCTGTGTCACAGCGGCAGGCAGAGGTTTAGATTAATGCGACAGGCGTTGAAAGAACCTGGGCTTGTTAGGGGATTGTGCAGTGAATCCTCCCAGTCACTGTGGAGCCATGGTTCTGAAATGTCCCACGTCATCGGAGTAATGAGGCTGGGGACAGGGTTGGGGGAGGCAGCTGAGAGGCAGAAGAAGAGCCGCCCGAGGGGCCTTGCACCGGAGGGGGCTCTAGAGTGGTTATCCTGGTAGGATCTCAACCGTCTCGCGCCAGATGATGACCAAACAGGACCCTTTTTGCCATCTGGCTCGTGTCGTCCACGTCCCGTTGATTGCTAGCAGCTCTTCGGGTTTTGTCTCTGGGACAATTCTTTCTACCTCAGAGAGATGAACAAGCTGATCTCAACCCCTTTAGCACAAATGAATTATGCTGATGCCTCGTTCGTATACTTGGTACTGGTCCGACCCGTTTCCTTAAAAATTCAGCAATAACCGAGTGACAAAGTTAGCTGCGCTAGCTTTCAATTGATGACTGAGGGCGGCGGCCCCCTCGGCATCCTAGCATTCCTTTTACCAGGGGACGTTCTTCGGGAGGCCTCCCGGTGTGCCGTGTGTGGTTGTGGTTTGGATGTTGGGTGTCGGCCGCCTTTTCTCTGCCCCCTCTTCGCCCAGTCTCCGCACTCCTGACGTCTGCAGGGGTCTTCATTTAAACTAAGCAGAGCACATGCGAATGTACATAAATGTGGTCTATAAATAGTATTTATTCATTTTTATATCAACCTGATGTACTATTCTTATGATTTTGTGCTTTTATAGATGATTAGGGAACTTTGTATGTCAAAGTCCTTCTTTTTGCTTTGGCTGCCAGTGACTTTTCCCAAGGGTCCTTGACCAGCACTTAGACTGTCCAAGAGGAACAGTCCAGCAACTCCCTGCCACTTCACTCTCAAAGGGCTATGGGGCAAGTTGTACTTCCCTATGGATCCCATGTAGCAGAGACCCGAGCGAATGCTATGAAAATGGATTTATTTTCAGAAAGTTGGTTTTTGAGATGGGAAGTGGAGCTCGCAGGGGGCTAAAGACCCCCATTATCAGTTTCTTGGAGCTGCCTCGAAACAAAGAAAAATAGAAGGAACCGAGAGCTGGAGCGGTCAAGGGTCCAGCTGACCTGCCTTGACCTCTTCCTTGCTGGAGACTTTCCTGCGTCAGCGTCAGTCTAGCAGCTGGCCGGCAGCTGGGGGTCCCTGCTGAAAACCCTTCGGAGGGGCTGAGCCCCCGACCTGCGGCTTGCAGCCCCTTGACTGAGATGGGTTTCTTGGCAAAGGCCTTTGAGTTTCTTTCTTAATGAGCGGCATAAAGTTGCCTCTCGCATTCAACTCCCCATTGTCACCTTAGTGTTCAAAGTAGCCTTTGATTGGAAAGGGATTTGATAGGGTAAAATTAGTATGTTTTTCTTTAGAAGTAACAAAGGTTACTGTGGATTTTTAAATTATTATTATTATTGTGGTGCCTTTCGTGAGTTACTGGGCACAGTTTACTTCAGACCTCTCCTGGCCAGGAGGACACCCCCCCCCACCCCCAAATAAATGGAAGCGGTGGACGCATCCCTGGTGCGTTTGAGGGGATTTTGGAGGGCGCAACCACTCCCTTCTTTCGTAAAGTACTTTGGAGTTTTGTTTTGTTGTCCTTCTTGCGAGCCAGTAATTGAGCTTTGCACTTTCTGGATGGGGTCCTTTGAAAATGTGGATGGGAAGAAAACAATGATAACTCCACCAAGGATGCACTGATTTCAGAAGCTAGATGGGAGCTCTCTGTGATGTTTCGAAAGCATCTCCACAAATGGAGGCTTTGAGGGCCCCTCCCGGGCTGGTCCTGGCTGCTCCACGCACCTGCGGCCCCCTGGGTCGGTCCCTGAGACAGTCGTCGCCCCATTGCACGCAGGCCCCACAATGTCTCAGCCCTGCCCAAGTGCCCGGGGGGCTTGTGTAGCACTCTGCTGTGTCTTTCAATAGCGGTGTAGCTGTGGGTGGGTGGACGACCACGCCAGTCGCCTTGCGGAGGGAGCCGACGTCTTCCGGGCTGCCAGGGTGCCCTGGAACGGTCATGCAGACCGCAGGAACTCTGCTGTCCTGCTAGCGGGCAGGCTAGCCCCCCCCCCAATGCGGCACTCTGGGGCGGGCGGCCTTTCTGCCCTATTCACTGATCCACCAGCATTGTTACGTAATTAGCTGCAGAAAATTAATTTTGTAGATCATTAATGGAGAGCTGCGTTTCCGTGTCTCTGTTTACAGCTTGGAGTTTGTGTGGGTGTGCGTGGGTGTGTTTAAAAGATCGCACTGAACGCTACGGCACTGAGCAACTTTTTTTCAGGCAGTAAATCCAGGGGATACTTGGTTGGAAGTTGAGAAATTTGTGCTCTTTATTCATCAGAAATGAACGTGGCTGTCAGGGTGGCAATCTGAAATATCCCAAAAGTATTGTCTTCACCTGGTGAATCTTCTCCTGAGTGTTGAACACTCAGAAATTTTATTACTGTGTATTTTTCTAATAAAGCAGAGCTTTCCAGGTGCTGATCGACACGTGGGCTTTTTTTCCAGGGTTTGTGTGAATGCCTGTTTTTGATTCAGACTCAAAGCACTTATTTGAAATGTGTAATTAGGTGCCACAAAACACCAGGTTGCAGAGCTCTGGGCCTTAGCAGGGTGTGTGCACTGCCAACTGCCACTTTAGCACTTTGTTCCCGCCACGCCCCCCCCCCCTCTCTTCCCAGGTCCCCAGAACCTCTCTTGCTCCTCCTTGGTGGGGGCCCCTTGAAGCTGCCATGACGTTTACAAACACAGCCGGGGGAGGGAGCCCTCTGGGGAGGGGGGGATGAGGGGGGTATTTTTAAAGTGCTCACTGCCTAATTAAATTTTGGCATCTGATGTACAGCAATATAATGGGACTCGTAGAGTCCTTCTGCCCCCTTGGTCACAAATTCAGGTTTTGACACTTAACTGTATTGGGACGAATACGGCTTTTACATATCTAGTTCTGCATTTGCTTCCCAGTTACAAATAGTAAGTTGCATCCTTGGGGTTTTCCCCCCCTTTCTGTTAACACAAGTGGGTTTTTTCCTTTTATGATGACCTGAACTTCATTGTACAACTATGAATCAATGATGCTTTTGTTTGAAAAAATCGCTATCCCAAATTACTGAGCAGAAGAAATTTCTTTTTATGCTTACAAAATATATGTATCTAGATTATTTTAGCAAACCTCTTTAGTATTTTAACTCTATTGCCCGGTTGAAGGACACTTAAAAGTCTCTTTCTCCCTGGCTGCCCTCTGCTCTTCCCTCCTGACTTGCTTGGGGGGCACCGCTGGCTTTCGCCTTGTGCTGCTGTGAACAGGGATCCCCAAGAAGGTGCTGCGAACGACACTGGCCGTTCTGGACTTTTGAATTCGGTTTTGGAGTCTTCCAAATTCTAACTCAGCCTAAGCAGGGAGCAGCGAAGTGCGGGGAAGGGGGCGAGGATTCAGTTTCCAAATGTAAATACCACGTCATTACAAATCCTGTGTCAAGGCCATATAATGGTGCTTTTTACTACAGTTAGCACATGCATTTTTAGAAATTACATGTTTTAGACAACCTTGCTGTGTATATGTATACTTCTGTATTGTTCAACTGTTAGAAAATAAATTATTTCATTATTAAAATTGTTCTAGCATTGGTGTTTTGCTTGAAAAATAGTTTTACTCATTTATTTTGAAATTATTCCAGTTATTAAACCCAGAGTAATATTTACAACTTGTCTGAAGCAAGTCCCAGGCCTGATCCCTACAGCACAGCCCCTGTTTGATAGGGGAGCCCACTCCTCTCAGGGTCCTTGCCGGAGGGAGGGGCTCAGGAGCTGAGAGACAAGAAGGGCCTGCCCTGGGGGGGCTCGGGGCGGAGGCCCCTCCTGGGAGTCCCTGCTGGCAGAGGGGTGAGGGGCCCACCTCCTCTGGGGCGGGGGCTCTCTGACTATGAGAGGGATCTAGTTCTACTAGCGGGCAACCCCTGCAGTGGGCTGCAGCTGCCAAGGAACTCGATGCGATCGCAGGCGGCATCAACGGAGCAGCACCACCGAGATCACAAGAAGTGAGGGTACCACAGGACGTTGCACTAAATGAGGGACCTCGCTCGGCTTCCTGGCTTTCTGGCATGGGGAGGGAAAGGTCTGTGGGGGGGCGGTCTCAGAGGACCCTAAGGTAAGATGCGGCAGGCAGGGGCCCGGGGCCCTCAGAGGGGGAGGGGGGCTGCTGCAGGGGGGCCCTGCCTGATGGTGCAGGGGGAGAACCCAGGAGGAGGAGCCCCTCCCCCACCAAGCCCAGTTCTGCTCCAAATGTTTCCCCCCTCCCCCCTTCACAGGGCCTCTGGAGACAAAGGCGGGGAAGGTGGGGGGGCAGCCTTTGCCCTTGGAGACCCTTCCAGAAAGCCTGGGGCCCTGGGAATAGATCACATGCCGCCCAACTTTGAGCAGGGATCCTTCGAGGAGGAGAAACCACTCGGGGCCACGTGCTTCTGTTCTGGGCCCAAAGGTCAGAATCCAGGGCCCTCAGGGGCTGAAACCCCTCCCCCCAATTTTTGGACGCTGAGCAGAGGGAGTGAGATTCAGAGGGAACCCCCCCCGAGTCCCTCAGCAGCTGTGCCAAGCCAGGGGGGCGGGGGGGGGGCAGCTCTCGCCCTGTGAAGTCTTGCAGCAAGAGGCGTCCCGGAAGTGAGTCGCATTGTGGTGATGCCTGTTTGTGTAGCAACGATGTGTCACGTTCCAAAATCACATAGCTGAGATGGCCTCAAGGAGGGCGAGACTTCAGCCTCAGGCAGGAAGTGGATCCAGGTGATGCTACCTGTGTGTATCTGTCCTGTGAGCTGATGGTGAAGTCTACGGACGACACACACATACACACTCACACACACAGTATCTGGGAAACCAAAAGTCTGAAACAGCCCTCAGCAGTTCAGGTCGCACCATCATGTCAATGCTTGGAGGATGCGCTTGGCCATTTCAGCTACTTCAGTGGGTCGGCCGCCAGGTGTGGGGGGGGGGCAGTGGCCCATATCCTTCCAAAAGGTTTCCACACCCCTCCCCCACCCACCCCCGACTGAGCAGGAACTATACGGGGGTGGGGGGGTTGCATTTTGTCGGGATCCTTGGCTGGGAAGATTATTTCTATTTTTTTGTGAAACTGTCAACAATACACAAGGGTCCTTGCTCTGCTCCAGGAGTCGGTGTAAACAAGGCCCCTCCGGGAGGGGATGAGGAGCCACTCAGAGGGCCCGGCTTCCCAACCAGGCTCCGCAGGAAGTGAAGAGGGAGTCGGCAGAGCAGCCTCAACAGTTGGCGGTGGCCAAAGGTCCAGATAAAAGGATGCGGCAAAGCACTGGCCTGTAACCAAGCACTTCATGGCACAAAATGTCAAGCTTGGGAATCAGGCCAGAAGACGATGACCGTCCACCAGCCTTCTTCCCTGGAGCTTCCACCAAGCTTGTAGGAAAGGCCCCGAGTTCCCAGCTCCAGGCTTCAGCAGAGACGGTCGATGGCTCTCACCGTCAGAAAGTTCCTCCTTATGTCCAGGTTGAATCTCTTTGGTCAGCTTCCCTCCGTGATGCCTCGTCTGGCCTCCTTCGGGTGCTCTGGAAAACAGCCTCTGTGGGGCAGCCCCTCAAATATTGGGAGACTGCCACTGGTTTGACTTTCCAGCCCCCTAAACATCCTGGTTGCTCTGCTCCGCACATTTCAATGGCTTCTTTGCAGGGTGGTGACCAAAACTGGATGCAGTTATTACTATTATCATTATCATTATTATTTATTAGATTTGCATGCCGTCCTTCTCCGAAGACGTGGGGCGGCTCTAGGCGTGACCTAACGAAGGCTTTATAGAGCGGTATCTGTATCTCCCTGGTCCTAGATTGGATCCCTCTGTTAATGTTTGCCCCTTAGCTACTATGGTTTTTTATGTATGGTTTGTTAGGTTGTGTGGTTGTTTTTTATAATAAGGGTTTTAAATTGTTCATTTAACATTAGATTTGTACATTATGTATTGTTGTTGTGAGCCACTCCGAGTCCTCGGAGAGGGGCGGCATAAAAATCTAATTATTAATAATGATGATGATGATGATGATAATAATAATAATAATGCAACTCAGGATTGCATTGGCTTTTATGGCTGCTGCTGCACACTGCTGGCTCACGTTTGTTTATTTGTTTGTTTGTTTGTTTGATTGATTGATTTTTATGCCGCCCTTCTCCTTAGACTCAGGGCGGCTTACAACATGTTAGCATGTTAGTTGAGTTGGTTGTCCACCGAGACTCCAAAGTCGCTCTCGCAATCGCTGTGTTGAGTGTGGTTTCACTGAGTTTCTACATATGTCTTTGGGTTTTCTTACCTACGAGTAGGATTTCATTTGATTCGCTTGGTGTTTCTCTCCTGCCTGTCAGGCAGCTGTCAATATTTATGTGAGCTGGGAGAACCAGTTTGGCCAGTGGTGGTTGCATCTGTTTTCATGGCCCTGTGGAAGGCGTGAGGAGCCAGCCGTGACTCACCCAGGTGTTTCCCTCTGACGGGATAATGACACACGAGCCAGCCAGCGAGTTTTGGTTTCCTGCCTGTATTTACATCCCTCCAGCCACATCAGCCCACGGGTGACCTAGCCGGCTCTCCTGGCCAACACGGTCGCAGGCAGGAAGCGGCCCTGAGCTCCTTCGCGGTGGGGGGCATGTCAGGTGCTTTCCAGGAGGAGATTGGGGACCCCCCCCCCCGTGTCTCTCCCCCTCCCTTCTCCTCCATTCAGAGGGACACGGACGTGGTCTCCTTCCACCGTGGGCCTTGGTGGTTTCCACCATTACTGCTGTCACAACTGAAGTCCCTATTGAGTCATCCCAGAAAGGAAAAAGGCTCCGTCTCTTCACAGGCCACAGGCCTGTCCACTTACGCAACTCTGCTGCAGCTCTCTTCGTTGTGTGCCGCCAAAGGCTGATGCCCGTCTCAAGTGGGGAGATCGCCTCCCCTCCCCCTCCATGCCCGCTGGGGCTCTTCGTTGTCTGGAGAGGGAAAGGCCGGCCGGCCAAAGAGACTCAAGCGACTGGGGGGAGACAGGAAGCGCAGTGAGGCTCTTGAAGCCGACAGCCACTGGGGGGCTTTGGTGGCTAGGCCCAGCCTTTCTGGACAACCACCGGAGCTGGTGGTAGAAACCCCCACAAATGAAGCTGTTCAGCTTCGGTACTTTTCCTGGACCGGCCTTTGCCCGGTGAGCCCAGCCCGCCTGGAATTTGGCTTCTCCCTGGAGGTGGCTGCTCTGAGCGCTTGCGAGACTTTGGCCTGGAGGACAACTGGCCGATTCTGGCCAGCGTGAAGAAGCATCGCGGGTGAACTTGAGAAACGGAGGAAGGTCAATCTAGCCCTTAACCGGATCGTCTGGACTTTGGTTCCCAGCACCGTTTCCATAGTCTGGCCACGAAAGCCACCTAATTTTGCGGCTGGATTGGCTGGAGGCCAAACACACTGAAGATGGCGGCCACACCCCCACATCAAAACCCGCTTCCTTTTTTTTAAAGGAGTAACGCAAGTAAAAAGGGGAGGGGGGCACGGCAGCGATCTTGACTATTTTGACCCCACACCCCACAGATGCCCCTTGAAGCCGGCGTGAGCACTGGGGGGGCCTCTGTGCCCTTTGTGTGCCAAGCCCCCACAAGTGAGCAAGTGTCCTCCACCCACTTGAAGCAGGGCCCCCCCTCATAGGACCGAGGGGGCAAGAGCAGCGCAAGTGACCACCGGGGAGGCCCAGGCGGGACGTGTCAGGCGCTGCCTCCCGCCACCCCACCGGCTGCCCACCCCGCCCTCTGGATCCTCCCACGGGGCTCACGGAAGAGCAGAGGCGGCTGAGGAGCCACGAGCCCTTCTGGCCCCGCCTCCTCTGGAAGCGCTCAGCGGCTGATGCCCCTCCCTCTCTGGCCACTGACCGGCAGCCTGGCTGTGACCCTTCAGCCCGTGAGCCCAGCCGTGGAGGGGACGGGAGGCTGAGTGCGCTGGTCCTGGACCGGCCCCAGCACAGAGCACCACGCCCCCCCCCCCGGTTCCCTGCCCCCCCCCCCCCCCCCCCCCGGGCCCCTGCCTGCCTGCAAAGGCCTTTTTTCAGCCGGTTGCTGTGATCTCCCTCAGGCTGTGTCCCAGCTGCCCCCCCTCTGCGTCCCTCTCTGACCCTCCCTGACCCTCGTGCGTTGTGATCGTCTTCTCTTTTGGCAGGCTGCCTCTGGGCTCCTGTCCCGGCCTGCACCCTCTTTGGGGGGGTAATGGGGGGGGGGGTTGCCTCAGCCTGCCTTGCCTTGTGCTTCTGTTTTGACAGTTGCGACTGACTGACTCACTGTCTGGTCCCTGGAGGCGCTCAGCCCGAGGAGGAGGCCTTGCGTGCCCTGGGCAGGGGGGGGCAGAGCTTCTTCCTTGCACCCCCCCTGCCCTCCCCCCACTCGGTCTGAAGCTTCTGCCTGGGAGCAAGCAGAGGAGGACCAACCAGGGCTGGGCCACGTGATGGGGAGAGGAGCCCAGAAGGGCTCCTTCCTAGGCCTGGGCTGCAGGGGCTTCCTCCGATTGGCCCCTCTGCCTGGCCACATGTGGGTGAGGCACCTGGGAAGGGCAGACCCGGCTTCTAGGCTCTCCGGGCCAGGCAGCTCCCTTGTTCCAACCATCGCCCTGGAGGTGGAGGATGGGCGGTGGAATCCAGCAGGCCAAGCATGGGGATAGGAGGAAGTCCACCCCTGGCCCAGGGACGTCCCGTGACTGACAGGTTCTCTGCTGAGCCAACTCAGGACATAGGTGGAAGAGGAGAATGACACGCAACATGAAAAAGATGCCACAGCCCCATAAATTGTGCAGAGGAGGAGGAGGAGGCTGATAAAGGGCCTGGAGTCTCACCCATGGGTTGACCGCTTAGGGAGGCCCGCTTAGCCTAAAGAGGAGAGAAGGAGGGGCCCCTTTGCTCTCCAAAGCACCTGAGGGCAGGTGTGGAAGGCCATTAAACAGAGACCGAAGGTGGAATTAAGGAGCCATTTAATTAAGACTCTGTGGAACGGCTGCCCTCCCGTGTTGTGGGTGGTCCATCACTGGTGGCCCTCAAGGGAAGACGGGACGGCGTTTGTCCAGGCGGGTGTCATAAGGTCACCTGCACTGAGCGGAAGACCTCCGAGGTCCCCTCTGGCCCTGTGAGTCCACGATTCTGAGCCTTTGGGGCCCGAGGTGCACGAGCCCCCTTACGCCTCCAACATAGCCTTCCTCCAGGTGGGCAAGTGTGAGGCCGGCCTGCTGCCCGCAGGGCCTGGGAGCTGACCACCGCACGTTCTAAGGTTGCCCAGCTGGGGAACTCTGCTTCCTTTCAGCCTGGGGCCAACCCCGAAGGGCCCTGGAGGAAGCCAAAGCCGGCAGGCGCAGAGTCACGTTTCGAGGGAATTCCAGACGGTGACTCAACAGTTTTGTGATCACAAGGAAAGTCTGATCTCAGGGTTGAAGTGGGTGCAAAAAACAGCTGATTCTTCCTGACTGAAAAAAACTTCCTTCCACTCTGAGGGCAATTTTAACCCCTTGGGTGCCATTCGTGGGTTGGAGAAGGCGCTGCCGACACCCTCCCGGTCTTTGCCCCCCTTGACCGGGGCTCCCCTAGGACGCCCTCTCTGAGCTTGTCCCCCTCCCGCTAACCCAGCCTGTTCCGATCGGGGCCCATTCGGAGGAGGGTCCCTCCCCAGCTCCTCTGCTCTGCCACGGGGAAGAGGGGGGGCTGCCTCCTTTCTTCTGCCCCCTCCCCACTCTCTTTCCTGCGTTTTTCTTCTGAAAAACAAACAAACAAACAAACAAACAGAGAAAAGGGAATAATACAAATACAGAATACAAAATAACAGAGTTGGAAGTCCAACCCATGGCTTAGGCAGGAACGGCCATTCTGGACAGACGGTTGTCCAACCTCTACTTGAAAACTTCCAGTGATGAAGCACCTGTGACTTCTGGAGGCAACTTCGCTTCCACCAATTGATTATTCTTATTATATGGGACCAGAATACCTCTGAGACTGCCTTCTGCCCCACGGATCCCACAGAGTTGGCCTTCTCCGGGTCCTGTCGACTAAACAATGTTGTCTGGCGGGACCGAGGGGAAGAGCCTTCTCTGTGGCGGCCCCGAACCTCTGGAATCAACTCCCCCCGGAGATTCAAATTGCCCCCACCCTCCCTGCCTTCTGCAAGGTGTTGATGACCCATTTATGTCGCCAGGCATGGGGGGGATTAATCCTTCTGACTAGTAGGACTTGAGTGTGGTGTGATTGTGTAGCATTGAGTCTGCGGACAGGGGGGGCATACAAATCCAATTAATAATAATAATAATAATAATAATAATAATAATAATAATAATAATAATTGTTTTCAATGATAATGGGTTTTTTAACTTAGTTTTTTTCTTAACATGAGATTTGCACTGTATTGTTACTGCTGCTGTGAGCTGCCCTGAGTCCCCGGAGAGGGGCAGCGTACAAATCTAATAAATTATTATTATTATTATTATTATTATTATTATTATTATTATTATTATTATTATTATTCTAACTGTCAGGACTTTCTCCGTAATTCCAGGTTGTTTCTCTTCCTTAGTTTCATCCATTGCTTCTCGTCCGGCCTTCAGGTGTTTGGGGAATAGCATCTCCGGGATGGCTGATCCTGCGCTTTGTCCTCTCTGCTCTTCTTCTCTGGACTCTTTCCAGGGACTCAACATCTTTTTTGTTGCTGTTGTTATCACGGTAACTAAAACTGGATGCAGCCTCCCAAGTGTGGTCTTGGCCTGATAGAAAACGCTTCACGTGATCTTGATGCTGCCCGTCATATTGAGAGTCTTACGTTTGTCTCCTGATCTCCGTCTCTCTTCTCCTCTCTTTTCATCCCTCTTCAATAGTCTTCCACGGTGTCTCTTAAGGGTTGGTCATCTGCACTTCGTATCCCCTGCTCTGGGCTGTTGTTGGGTGCAATGAACCCCCTACTCCCTGCGGCAAAAACCCCACAGTCTCCATGGTCACACGCATCGCTCTGCACCCCCTCAGGGCCCCCCCCCGCCACTATTTGAGAAGCACTGGGCTAAGCCAACGTCCATCCAACAGCAGAGCAGGCAGAGGCCCTTCTGGCCACGCGGGGCTGAATTTCTGGAATACTTAGTTGACGGCTCAGGAACACACACCACCAAAAGCAAAGTCAGGCAGCCCCCACACCCAAGAATTAGACAGAGCTCCAGGCTTCTCTAGGCCTGCTCAACTTCTATAAAGTTTTTCTGCCACGGGGGGGGGGGGGGAATGTTTCCTTCTTCCGGGGGGGCGGGGGGCGTAACCGAAAACAACGGAGAAACACTGGTTTAGAGCAGAGGTCCCCAACGTTTTTTCCACCAGGGACCAGTTTCAGCAAGACAATTTTTCTATGGCCCAGTGGGGGCGGAAAGGGGCGTGGTTGGGGGCGGGATTAAGCATGGGGGTGCTGGTCCTCCCCGCCCCTCTTTCCCGCCATCGCCCTGTGGCCGGCAGAACCTGCCTCCCAAGCCCTCTTGCCCAGCGGGAGCTAAGCGCTGGAGAGAGGGGGTCAGGCTGGCCCTCCTGCCTCCCCCCAGCCAAAAACGCAAAAGCGCCCCGCAGCAGAAGCCAAAAGAGGCTTGAGCCTCTCGGTCCTTCCCGCCCCTCTGTCCCATCCATCGTCCTGTGGCCGGCAGAACCTGCCTCCCGAGGCCTCTTGCCCGGCGGGAGGCGAAGCGCTGGAGGGAGGGGGTGGCGGCATGAGGGCCGGCAACTGCTGACTCCACGGACCGGTGCAACATGCCCCGCGGCCCAGTACTGGTCCGCGGCCCGGTGGTTGGGGACCCCTGGTTTAGAGCAAGCAGCGTTTCTCAGCAATGTCGGAATCCCTCGCCAGCATGATTTCAGAGGTGTGAACTTTCCATCCCAGGATTCCTCAGGCAGGATGCTGGCTGGGGGATTCTGGGAGTGGAAGTCCAGGCCTAAAGTTGAGGAAGTGCAGACTGGAAGTGATGGGCTGACTCCTTATGGCCAGAAACCCTCCCCTGGCTCGCCCAAAGGTTGCCTTTGGTCCTTGGCTGATGAAAACTCTCCCTGGGGTCCAGTCCAGAGAGATTGAGGCAGATCAACCTGTCTGGTGCCCTGGAAGGAACCTCTCAATTACTTAATGCTTCGTTTTATTTAATTTTCTCCTCCCGCTCCAGGCTGCGCTTGTCTTTCTCCATGCATGCGCACACTCTTTCTTGTGCTGGATTAACCAATGGAATTGATTGCACTAATTTCTTCTGCACGGGTGAAGCCAGCAAGGCTCAAAGATGCTCCTTGAGACAGACGGCGGTTACGGGAAAGCCGATTTCAGATACCGAAACAGTAAATGACAGGGGAAGTTCTCCTGGAACCCTCTTGTGACATCAGAGCCATTGCAAAATATGTTTTGCTTTGTTTAACTCGTTTCCCTCCTTTGGACCATACAGGGTGTTGCATCATCTCCCGCTCAAGGAAAAACTGAGCAACATTTTTAACTGATGCAAAACTTTGGGTCGTTTCTCACACTTTCCCAAGGAATTCAGCAACCAACGGCTATCAGAAACCTATTGGGACACATATTTATCCTTGTGGAATATTTTATTTGTTTAATGTCATTTTATTGGTTTGTCAAGTACAAAACAATGGTGGTGGTATGCAGAGATATAATAATGCTCATACACATGATATTAGCAGGGACAGAAGGCACGCTGGGGCACTTATGCACGCTCCTGGCTGACCCCTGAGGAATCGGGAGGGGTCAGCGGTGGAGAGTCTCAGGGTGAAGTTAATAGTTGATCAACCCATAGCCTCCACTTCTATATTCATTTCATATTTATAGCTCTGGGTCCAAACCACTTGATCACCCGAGTAGAAATGCAGCTCGCTTACACAATCGCCCGAGTCCATTATCTTTTTATCTCCGGGTTTAACTGGAGGACGGATAACCTGACTTATCTGGTTTGACCTGTCAGACTGACCCATTTAGTCTTCGGGGGGGAGGCAGCACGGCCGACCGGCCTGCTCACTTGCAGCTGGCAACCCATGATTAAAACGCCCCTCTTGGCCTAATGCTGAAGCCTACCAGCTTTTGAGGTGGCCCCACACAAAGGAGGAAGTGGGTGGCACTGACCACCAGCCATGGCAGAACAGAGCCCCCCCCCCTTGGCCTCTGCGTTAAGGCTAAGTGAGTGTGGCTGGCTTGGTTCCTCCTGGCGCAGTGGCTCCCTTGAGTCAGAGGGTCCCGGAGCAGAAGGGACCCCTGGAACCGCCCCATGCACAGACTGCAATGCGCCACCCCTGCTAGAGCGCCCCGGAGAGGCGGTAGCTTGGCCTCACACCCTGGGCCCTTCTTCCCTCGTCCTGGCACCCGACTTCTGCTCAGGGGGGTTGGGGTCTGCTCTTGGACACCCCCCACCCCCCACCCCGTTCATCTGCATCAGAAGTGGGGGCCTGAGGTGGGTCTCCGCAGGGCGGAACAGAAGCGCAGGGCGGAACAGAAGAGGAATATCGTTTCCCTTGACTTGGGAATTACTATTTTCTGTTGCTCCTGTCCTATTAATATGGCAGCGTCCTTCCCCGTCCTCCTCCTGCTGCCCTTCCTCAGTCCAGGGCAAGCAGACCCCTCCCCCGCCTTTGTGTCCCCACCACCCTTGGAAGGGGGCAGTCAGAACACGGGATCCCAGCCAGGGGTGGGAGGTCCCTTGGAGGTCTCCTGGTCCAGCCCCCTCTGCAGGGTGTCCAGGGGTCCATTGGCAGGGTGTCCGGACTTTCTCTGGCCTCGATGGCATGGTCAGCAGGGCAAGTCAATCATTTCTTGGGAGGGCCGTCTCTCTCCACAGATGGTGGGGCATTTATTTATTTACTTATTATTTCTTACATTGATATATGTATTAAATTTACCCCAGGGTAACTCTGGGAGGCTTACAATACAAAAGCATAAAACCGTCAGTCCCGTCCGGCTGTGGGGCACAGTGTCCACCTCTGCTTCCTGGCCGAGGGAGCGAGGCTGTCCGAAGACAATTTTCGTGGGCACGTGGCCACCATGATATACCTGCCCACCAAAGTGACACCTATCAATCTACTTGCACACCACCCTGGGGACCCCCAAGGCCGGCTTGCCCTGCCCCACTTTGCACCAGCTGTAGCTTCCAAGCGCTCTTCCAGGGCAGCCCCATGTAAAGCAGCAGTCTAGCCACGAGATGACCAGGGCCCTGATTGAGGAAAGGCCACAACTGGCGCACAACCTGAGGTTACACAAAGGTTTTCTTAGCCGTGAATTAAATCTTCCAGGAAGACCCCCCCTCTCCCCGCCTCCCCCCCCCCCTCTTCCCTGGCTGGAGCGCAGCCGCAGCGACTCGGCTTGAAAAGGTGGCTTAGAGCGCCACCTGGTGGCTGCAGACGAGAGGGCGCTGTGTGATCCCTGGGTCTCCTTGTGGCGCCTTGTATGGAAAATGCTCCGCTAAGACGCCGCTTCCAAACACGGGCTCACGAACGGAAACATAGAAACATAGAAGTCTGACGGCAGAAAAAGATCTCATGGTCCATCTAGTCTGGTCCATCAAGGCAGCCTCCTCTTAGCCGGCATTTCTCTGAAGGTCTCCTGGGCCCCATCCCGAGGAGGTGCGGGGATCAGGGCTTCCTTCCCCAAAGGGGTGGCGGTGGGGGGGGGGTCTTGCTTAAAAGAGCCTGGAAATCGCGGATCCCCCGGGCTCCAGCCCCCCCGCCCCCCCCCCCAATTTATTCCAAGGCGACTGGAGCCCTTTCACTCGCCCGCCGCAATACTGCCCCTCCCCGGCAAGTCAGCAGCCCCCCACCCGTGCGACGGAGCCGCAGCCCCTCCGGCAGGTGCCAGAAAGGTTCCCACCAACCCAGTCATCACCCCCCCCCACCCGGAGCGCTGCGCTGCACGTGCCCAGAGCAAAACGGCCTCTGCCCGCCCGTCATGGCCCCGTCAAAGCCCCTTCCAGGGGATGGAGGAGTAGCCGTGAGGGTCCAGTGGGCGTGCCCCCCCCGGGGGCGTCTTTGGAGAGGGAGGGGGCAGAGGAGGAGGGGGGCTGTCACCGCCCCTTGAGCATTGCGGGAGGCGGTCGAATGAGCGGGGGCTGGGGGCTGCCTGCCCTTCCAGGCCCCCGGGGAGAATCCACCCTCGGAGGAAGGACGGCCACCCCCCCAGCCCACCCAGGGGCCCAGAGAGAGAGAGAGAAGGGCCTCCTGCTGACCAGGACCACCGGGAGTGCACGGACCCAAGGAGAAGCTGGGGGAGGGGGTGTCAGTGTTGACCAGGAACAACTGTTTCTTTTGGCCTGCACTTGCCCACCTTGGGCCTTGGGCCTGGTGGGAGCTTGGCCATGGGAGCGTGGTGCAGCGGAGGAGGCTCTTTGTGACCAGGGTGGGGGGCTGAGGGGGCTGCAGAGTCCAGTGGAGAAGGTGAACACACTCCGGGCATCCCCTGTGGAACGTCTGGCAGCTGCCAAGGGAACAGATTCACTTTCCATTATACTCAGGACTCACCTCGCAACATTGCCCTGGCCTTAATTTATTTTAAAAATATACTGTACAATACGCCAGAGAAGAGATTGCAGCATCCAGGCCCCCCTGCCCCCCTCCCCGTCCTTTGACCTGCTGGGATGAGGGCCCCCCCTCGGGGAGGGAGGGGCAGGAGACAGCCGGGGCCTTCAGGGAGGCCCAACTCCACCGCCGGGCAGGGCTGGGAGGCGGCTGTTTGCAAGGAAGACCCCAGCCAGGAGCTCCCTGACCACAGGAGGAGGGCGGCAGGGTCACATGGGGGGGTGCAGCTCCTCCGGTCAGTGGCCGGCCGAGAGGCTAGCAAGCGGGGCCCCGTGGGGCTGGGCAGGCAGGGGGCTCAAGGGAAGGCAATGATCTCCAGGGCCTGCTCCAGGGAAGGGCGCTGCTCCTGGTAGTCGGCCGGGTGGCCGTTCCTGTAGTGGCCGTACTCAAATTTGATCCTGAGCTCGCCAATTTTGGACTGGGGCAGGATGTCCGGGATCCACTCGATGATGAAGGGCGTGGGCTCCTTCTGGTCCGGGGACGTGTGGCCTGAGAGGAGGAGGAGGAGAGTCAGGGGGGAGGAGCCCCTTCCCAGGCGGGGGGCGGGGCAAGGGGGGGAGGGGGCTGCCCACTTACCAACTTTCAGGAAGGTCTTCAGTTCCAGGGGGCGGAGGGCCGGCTGCTGCTTCTCCAGCCGCCCGTAGCTCTGGGCAATGCTCTCCACCTCCACTTTGGGACACTTGAAGGGCTCGTAGGTCCCGTCCCGGTTCTGGATGAAGCTGCGCGTTATTTCTAGAGGCATCTGGGAAGAGAGGGGGTGAGGGGGAGATCCCCCAAAACACCCCCCCCAAAAGAAACCCCCCATCTCTCATGGCGGAAGGAGACCAACAGGGGAAATCGCAGAGGTCCGGAGCCAGTCAGAGAACGAGGCCTTCCCGACACATCCCCCCCCCGGGCCCAAAGCAGCGGAGCCCCACTGTCCATCTCTCGACCAACGCGGCAGGTTCCTCGTCCTCAGGAACAAAGGGGGGGGGCCTTGCCAGCCAGGTGGAGGTCAGGGAGGGGCGCAAAGGGGCCTCACCTCCACCGTGTCGAAGATCTGCTTGACCTGCAAGACGTTGGTGATGTGCCAGGTGAACTTAGAGAAGGTGCCCAGCGGCAAAGCGTCTTTGCGCACAAAAGCTGGAAACAAAAATAAATCGACCTGTGAGGTTCAATCCTGTGCGCAACTCTGCGCATTTTGTGCCAGCCAGGTGAAAAGCACGAGGAGGCGCATCGGACGAGAGCAGGTCAAAGGCTGAGGGCCGAAGCGCCCACTTCCAGGCAGGGTCCACCAAGCAAAGGGGGCTGCGCGGAAGGAAGGACAGGAAGTAAGGGGGGAGGGGAGAGTCCCTGGAAGTGAGCCCCCCACCCTGCCCTCCGCAGCCACCTTTGCCCCCTGGGGAAGCAGCCTCTCCCTCCAGCCCCAAACACGGCCAGCCAGTGCCCCACCCCTGGTCTTAAGAGCAGCCCCCTGGGGAACACGGGTTCAAACGAGCGTCTTGCCCAGTGGGCCCCCCGCCCCCCAAGAAGACAGCGCTACGGAGGGTCCCACCAGACACCAGCCCTGCAGCCGCGCTCTGTGTCGGTCCCGCCTCCCTCTGTGGACTGAGCCAATCGGCCTCCTTGCCCAGCGGTCAGACTCGGGGGGGGGGGAGGGGGGGCAAGGACACAGAGGCTTCTTCGCGCCCTCTGCACAAACGCCACCGGCCGCAAAGCCCAGTGGCAGCTGCAGTCTGGCCGCTTCGGGTGGCAGAGCCCGTGTCTGGCCCCAGGGGAGGCTGGTGGGGGGAGGGGGGAGGCATGGGGAGGGGGGGAGACTGGTACCTGTCGTGGAGTTGGGGAGCCGCATCTTGAGGCTGCCGAGGCCGATGCGCTGCTGGAGAGCCTCGAAGAAGGCCTGCGGGATGTGGAAGACCAGGGGCTCCGGCTTGCCTGCGGGAGGGGCAAGGACAGAGAGCGGAGGCCTCGGGGTGGGGGGCGGAAGTATCTCTCTGTCTGCGTGGCCCCTCCCTCTGAAATCTTGTGTGCCTGGAAGGAGCCCCAGGGACCAAGGGACCCCGGAGGGAAAGGCCTGGAGGGAGGGAGGGAGAGGAGGCCACAGCCAGGGAAGGGGGCACGTCCCTCCCCTTGTGCCGATCCATGTGGCAGAGTCGGGCCCACCTGGAGGGGCCAGCAAAACCTCCCAGAACCTTTGGCGCTCCCCACATCTCGGCCCAATCAGGCTGGGAAAGGCAGCGCATGGAGAGGCCGAGAAGCCCCAGGTGGGCCCAGCTGCCAGCCCCCTCCCCATCCGAAGGGGAGACCCCCGCAGGCCGATCCTGCCCCCCTTCTTCCAAGGCTTCCAGGGTTTATGCTGCAGGGGCTGAGCAGGTGGGGGGGCAGGGGGACCCCCAATGGTCTTCAGCTCCTGGGCTCCTCGTAAGACCCCCACCCGGCTCCCCCAATGAGCTTCGGACACCTCCGGGAAGGGATTTCATCAACTCAAGGGAAACGCCTCCCGTCTTGAGCCCCCCTGAGCCCCCCTCCCTCCAGGCAGTGCAGCCCAATGTTGCCCCATGGCCCCCGGGGAGCCCTTTGGGGGAGGGTCAAAGGTCAAGGCTGGCTTTCCCTCTGACTCTCCCTGGCTGCCCTCCGGTGGGGGTGGGGCTGCCGGGAAGGACTCACCGTCAAACTGGTAGTGCATGGCTTGGTGGACCCTCTCCGTGACGCTGGCCAGCCACTCCAGGAAGGACAAGGCCACCTGCGACTCCTCCAGCGCCTGAAGGCCGGCTGAGCGGAAGGAAGGCGGGGCTGCCAGTCTCGCTCCCGGCCCCTCCTTCCCTGGCCTCCCAGTGCCCCCCTTTCCCCCGGGACCTTCTGAGTCTGAGGGGTCCTTCCGGGGGGAGGGGGGCTCTTTGCTTTGGACCCACCTTCTCCATGGCCTCTCGCCCTGCTTGCAATCGCCCCCCTCTGAGTCGGGCCGGGGGGAGGGCGGAATTTGTGCCTTGAACTTGGGCCTCTTGGACTTCTGGACCGGCACTTCCGCCCCTGCCCTTTGGGGCCTCTGACCCTGACCCTCTGCAGGCAACTGGACCCCTCCCGAAAGAGGAGGGGGCCTCTCTGCTCTCCTGGGGTCCCCGGGTGGGGGGGAGGGGCAGGTGAGCCCCCTGGAGCTGCGGGTTCTTCCGGGCTGACCGTCTGCCTGGTCTCAGAAGGGCCTCACTGGGGGGAGGGGCCACTGGGGGGAGGGTCTGGCGGTAGGCAGGCCGGGAGGGAGGGCCGGCGGGGGGGGAGAGAGACCCTGCTGGGCTCCAGCACTGGTCAGTGGTGGGAGGGTGTGGGGGAACTCACGTGGCCTCTTGGGGGGTGCCAGGGCCGCCTTCTTCAGCCCGTTCCTCTGCAAGGGGGGGGGCGGCCAGGTCTTGGGGCAGGAGGGGGCTGCTGGCTTGCGAGGCTGAGGGGCCCAACGGGGACAGCATCAGGATCCCCCCTCCTCTTCCTCTCTCGAGGGGGGGAGGGACCCGGCCCCACCCAGAGCTCCTCACCTGGCCCCTCGTCCTTCTTCTTGCGCTTCCCTTTGGGGGCCTCGGGGTCTCCCGCAGGTGGAGGGGAGGCCGGCAGGCAGGGGGGGAGGGGCTTGGCCGGGCACTTCAAACCTGCAGCTGGGAAAGCAAAACGGCCGCCCGGAAGCCTCCACATCCCCCGCAAAGCCTGGACACCAGCCCCAGCAGCCCAGCCGGGGCCCACGGACAGCCCCCCCACCCCCTCCCACCACTGACCAGTGCTGGAGCCCAGCAGGGTCTCTCTCCCCCCCGCCGGCCCTCCCTCCCGGCCTGCCTACCGCCAGACTCCTCGCTGAGGAAGTCCACAAACTCCTGGGCCAGGGTCTCGTCACTGGCGAAAGCGCAGACGCAGGCGAAGAAGTGGAGGCACCTCTGCCGGCCCTCCTCGCTGGCCGGGCCGGGCTTGCTGGCCCTCACGGACTGGCAGGGGCAGAAGAAGCGGGGGGCCCCCGCCGGGTGCTTGTGGAGGGGCCGGGGGGCGAAGGTGATGTGGAGGTAGCCCAGGCTGTGCTTGGGGCCGGCCTTGCCCTTCACCACCAGCACGTTCTGGGTGACCCTCTGGACCAGGGGCCCCGTGGGCTGGGCGGCCAGCTCCCAGAGGGCCTGCTTGGTCTGGGCCGAGGCCTGCAGGGCGTTCAGGACGGAGCTCTTCAGGGGCAGCGGGGTGGCCTCCGCCTGGCAGCCCACGGCTAGCTTCAGGTGCTGGCACGGGCTCTCCCCCACCGCCGGCCCTCCTTGGCTGGCCGCCTTCAGGCAGGCGGGCAGGTGGCAGCGCCCGGGGCTGAGCTGGGTGAGGAGGGTCCCGTCCGCCGCCTGGAGGGTGGTCTCCGAGATGGCCAGCTCCACGAAGCACCGGCCCTCGGGGCCTCTCTCCCTCTGCCGCACCGAGTAGACCTGGAGCTCCGAGCCGGTCAGGATCTTGACCGCGTCGACACCGGCTGACTTCCGGGAGCCATAGCGGAAGACGGTGCCACAGGTCTTGTTTTTGCAGCTCAGCCCGCGAGTGCCGTTGTAGGTGCCGCAGCGGGGGCACTTCCGGATGCCCCTCAAGGTGGCCTTGCCCAGGTCCGACAGGAACGAGGGGACTTTGCTCCTTGGGGTCCCAGACTCCATCCTTCCTTCAGGGGACCTGGGCCAGGGAGGAGCGGGAGAGGCGCGTTCAGCGGAAGACCCCCCCCTGGGTTCCTTCTGGGGGGGGATTTAAGCTGCTTTCCCTCCCTGGTTCTTGTCTGGAAAGGCATCAGAAATGGGCTGGAGGAATCAGTGGGTCCACTCAATGCTGTGGGCCCCTTGCATACTCAAGATTTCAGTAGAACGTTAAGTAGACCAGAACCTACTGCCAGAACTTATGGGGGGAAACAGCGCCACCTCTGGAAACGTTTGCAACTGGCTGGCAAGTCACATTCAGCCTTGAGCCCTGAATGGAAGCCGAGGTTCTGTTTTGGGTCAAGTATCCTTCACTAACCGATCTAAAGGAGGGACCTGAAGGTCAGCCCATCAGGTCTGCAGAAGACACGAAGCTGGCAGGAGTAGCCAACACTCCACCCGGCCACTTCCAGACCCGTGAATCCCTGAACGCAATTCAGCACAGGCAGGAAAGACCACACGGGCGAAACCTGTCGTAAGCGAAGCCATTGTGAGAGGGACCTTGGAGTTCTAGCGGACAGTCACTTTAATAGGAGCCCAGAGTCTATGGGGGCAGCCAGCCCCAAAAGCCAGTGCGACCCCAGGCTGCAGGAATCAAGGTCACGTGAAAATGCTACTACTGCTTTACAGAGCCCGAGAAAGGTCACGCTTGGAGTAAGCCACCGGGTCCTGGTCACAACATGAAGAAGATGTCGAGACTCTGGAAAGGGTGCAAAGAACGGTCAGCGGGTTGGAAGGCGAAACCTACAATGGAGACTTGCAGGAATCGCGCCTGCCTGTTCCAGCGAGGAGGAGGAGGAGGAGGGGGGGCGACATGATAACAGGGGTCCCAGATTTAAGGGGCTCCTACAAAGAGGTTCGGTCAGACTATTTCCCAAAGCACCAAAGGGCAAGAGAAGAATCTACGGAGCCTAGAACTAAGGAGAAGTTTCCTAACGGTTGGAAGAATTAATCAGAGGTTGCGGGTGCTTGACCGCTGGAGGGACTGGAGTGGTCCAGAGCTTCCTGCTTGGGCAGAGGGCCCGGCTAGAAGACCTCCAGGGCCCCTCCCAACGCTGTTATTCTACGATCCTATGAGTGGCAGAGGGCAATCCTGCTGCCACAGGAGGAGCATGACCCGATTTTTAAAAAACCACCTCCAACTGGGGAATTATCCTAAAAACAGCGACAGACCTTTCCCACTACTTCAGTCCACCATGGCCTGCAGAAGGGAGTTTCCTAGAGAGGCGATAACCCTTCGGCCAGATCTCAGTGCCGCACTCAGCGCCCGAGATGGCCTCTGCCTTTGCTCAGACCTCCGGAACAGAAGGCCGGCCTCCTCCAAGGAGCAAAGCAGCCTCCCGGACCCCCCCCCCCGAGCCCCCCATTTGCTGCAGAGGAGACCGAGCCTTCTGGCCCCAAGGGCAGAGCCGCTGTGCAAGGGGGGCCTGGGCAGACTCGGCTCAGCCTGCCTCCCTTCCCCCTTGTCACGGGAAGGAGGGCCAGAAAAAGTCCTGCTCCCCTCCCAAGACTGCCCTCCCCCAAAATGGTCCTTCTGCAGAGGAACTGGCGGGGCTGAGCTGCAGGAACCTACAAAGCAACCGGGAGAAGCTGAAGCCCCCCCCGCCTCCCCCCTGCCCAGTGTCAGAGGGCCCACCATTCCCAGGAGCCCGGGTGGGTCAGCAGAGTCTCTGGGGGCAGCCGCTCTGAGCCACTGCCGGCCCTGCAGGGGATGGGAAAGGGCGGAATGCCACCAGTGTGTCTGCCCCCACCCCCAGGATTCTGCTGGTGTCACAATGGCCTCCCTCCCTCCCTGCCCCATGGAAGCCCCTTCTCCTCTAGGGCGGCTGGGAAGAGGCTGCAGGGCCAGGCGTCAGCAGGGGGAGGGAGGGTCCGAAGGCCTTGGGGGCAAGAGCAGGGCCAGTGGGTGGGTGGGTGGCTGATTCCCAGGCTGCAGGAAGCTGCCAGGGTGAAACTGGGCCCAGCCAGCCGGAGTGGGCAGGGGGATCCCCGTCAGTCTCGTGGGGGGGGGGGGGGGTGTTGA
Organism: Erythrolamprus reginae; assembly: GCF_031021105.1. Taxonomy (NCBI): domain Eukaryota; kingdom Metazoa; phylum Chordata; class Lepidosauria; order Squamata; family Dipsadidae; genus Erythrolamprus; species Erythrolamprus reginae. The sequence continues at coordinate 517,172 of NC_091961.1, forward strand.
AGGGCAACAGGAGTCTCTGGGCTCCCTCAGCAGAAGGGGTCCTCGTTGCCCACCGAAGGGCCCTGGAGCAGCCCAACCAGCAGCCTTTGGGGGCCAGAGGCGGCGTGTGTGTGTGTGTGAGGCTTCAACCACCATGGACAAGCAAAAGGACCCGCGGCGTCTGCGGAACGGGTGGAGACGGGAGGGCCCGAATCGGCCACAGGCACAAGGCGCTCGGCTCTCCGTCCGTTGGCGGGTGCCAAGGGCAGGAAAGCCTCGGTCCCCAGGCGCGTCCTTTGTGGGGGGCTCCGCGGAAGCCCTCCGGCCCTAAAGCGCCTCATCCGGCCGAGCGGCTCCGGCCGACGCCTGTGCGCGGAGGCCCCTCGGCCCCACCGGGAGGGAGGGAGGGCGGGGGTCCTCGGGGGGAGCGCTTTCCCTGCTGCGCCTGGGCGGGGCCCTGCACCCCCCGCAATCCCTCAGCCAGCGCGGCCGCCCGAGAGAATTCTGGGGGGCGGAGATTCCCGGCCTGGGACCTCCGGGCAGAGCGGGAAGGGCCTGGCCGGGGTGGGACGCGCCTTCCTGCTTAATCTCAAAGTGGCTATTATGAAATGTATGGACTTCAACCCCCAGAATGCCCCGGCCAGCATCGGCCCTGCTGAGATTTCTGGGAGATGGAGTCCACGAACACCCGGAAGCTGCCCGGCCGCTTCTGACGTCACGCGCTACCGCCGCTCGCCCTCCCTGTCGCCCTGGCAACCCGGGACCGCTGGGCTGCGTCGTCATTTCCTGCCCTCGCCCGCCCCCTCCCCCCTCCCCGCGGGTCCCTCTGCGCCGCCTTTACCTGGCCGCCCCCCTCCCCACTTCCCGGCCCGGCGGCGGGCGAGGAAAGGCGGCGAGCGGCCTCCGCGAAGTCCTCTTACAAATGGCTCGCGAAGTCCTTCTGTAACGAAGGCTCTCATTGGCCAGGGCGGGCGGCGCGCGGCACCACGGGAGAGCGAGTCCGGGCCCAGCTGGGCCGGAAGAGGCGCGTGGCGCTCGGCTCCGCTCTCTGGGGGAGGCCGCTGAAAGCCTGTGCGAAGGCCCCGCGGCGAGCGCTGCGCCCCCCCGTTCCTTCCCCTCGAGACAAAAACCATTCGAGACACACAGCGGGACACGCGAGTTCACGTCCTTTATTTGAGGCGCCTCGCACGGCCTCCCAGTCTGGGCTCGTGGCGGCCCGGCCTCCCGCCGCGGTACACAAGCAGCCAAGCACCGTCGCTCAAGGGGCGCTGCCAGAAACCGAAGCCGGGACCCTTCCTTCCTCCTGCTCGCAGCCACAAGGGAGGGAAAGAAAGCGCCCCCCCCGGCTGAAAGCTGCGTGAAGAAAATCTGTAGCAAAATTCTGCTGTTTAAATTCTATACAAAGAAAACTTCCCCAAACCGCACGGGGCTCAGCTCAGACCTATCCAGGCTTCTTTTTCGAAAGAATTGTGCAGGCAGAGAGAGCACGCAGAAAGAAAGAAGACGGGTTGATACAGATTTTAAAGGAAGCAGACAAAAGTGAAATGAATGTACACGTTCCATGGCCTCTTTTAGGGATGCTTTATTTATAAAAGGTTAGGGCCAGGATCTGTCTACAAGACCACCCTTTGTTTTCTTAGCAGCTGACCCTCTGCTTTGGTTCCAGGAAAGGAGGGTGGCCGCCCATTGCCTTGTGCATGTGAGCAACTTCTCAGCCGGTTGCTCTACTACAGCCAATGCAGAACGGAAAGCAAACACCTCCGTGGGCCCAGATATTATTTCCACTGCACCCAGGGTCGTGCTTTTTCTGCATCTTCTGAAAGCTAGCTAGGAGGTAGGGTAATGCTATTAATATTATTATTATTTGGCCTCTGAACAATTAAAAAATGCTTTATCCAGTTGGTCCTTCAGGCTTCAGTTGGAGCACTCCTTTTACTCCTGGCTTGATACACACAATAGTTTAATAGCTCTATCTGTACATGCTAAATCAAGTCAGACTTGCTCCACATGAGTAAAAAGCTGCTAAGACCAATGTATTCTCTATATCTCTGAAAAACGAGAGCATGACTGTTTATTCAAAGTCTAATAGTGTATTAGAATATTCACATGCAAAAGTCAAAGCTTAAATTATAGCCATAAGTCATGTAGAGGTCTTTCTGTCTCTTACTCTTCCAAAGGAGACATACAAAAGCTGAGCGAGACCTTTGTAAAAATATTAATTTCCTAAAATAGTTGACATGATAAAGGATACACGTAAATGTAAAAACGAACAGGTTTTAAAAAGCTGGCTCCTAGGATTGTGTCACATTTTAATAAGATCTGAACTGGGCTTATGTCCATCAGTCAATGAACAGGGACACCCCCCGCACCCCCCAGGCACCTCCTCACATCCAGCAGAGTCTCTGGACACCAGGCTCTTGCCCGTGTCCTGACTCTTACTTCATAATTTAATAGTGACAGTAAGGCAAAAACCACTTTCCGCAAAATGTTTAGATACAAAATAATGTAAACGAATAAGTTATATTTGAAATCCCGGTATAACAAAAGCAAGGAGATGGACACTTTTATACATCAGGCTCTCTTTGAAACAGAATTGTGCACTGACTGGGGATTTCAATTAAACCCCCAGAACTCACACAGTTTTGGTGTGTCTTTTCTCTCTCGTATAACTTCTTTCATGTACACTTAAGTCATATTAGGAATGCAAACTAGACTGCATACTACTTCAGTGGAAAAAAAAGTTTGATATTGTGCAATTCCCTGCCGTTCTACTAACAGTGGCAGAAGTCCCTGCATTAGTTGTGTTTCGAACATGGGTCTTAAGAAACACATCTCAAAAGAGGAAAAGAAGAAGGCAAAAGTTGGCAGATATCCAGCATCTAGTATTTCCTGTGTGTCTTAAAAAAAAAAGCGTGAACAACAACAAAGTTTCATGATTAAAAATAAATACTGTTTGACTTTTGCACTGACTTGATTGGATAGATTTTTTTTAAGTAAACAAAGGATTTTACAATGCTCCACACAGCCTCAAAGCCACAGGTGTTCTACTCCAGAGTCCTTCTGCCTCTCACTGCGTTTCAAAACCTGCCATCCGATATCCAGTTTGACTAGTTAGGACACTTCCGTTTTGCCCCTGGGGCGGTGGTGGTGGGGGCGGAGGAGGGGGGGGCACCCCATAATTTGCACCCATCCATGCTGCAGATGACGGTGTCTGACTGAATGGAAGAGGAAGATGAGGTTAGATAAAGCTTGCATTGTAAATAGGAAGACAACAGCAAGCAACCACGTTGAGCACTCCGTAACATCGGAAGCTCAGGATCGCAACCCCCTAGCAACCCGAGTGCCCTAAGGAACTACACCATGGCGCACAGACTACGGTAACTATGAACTGGGCCTGTCCCACTGTTGCTAGCTCCTAAGAGCCGTTTATTCAATCAATCTTTTGATGAATAAAAGTTATTACTATTTGGTTTTCCAGGTAGAACTGTAATTAATTTTATTTTGGAAGGAGGGTCTAATTTTGTAGTATGCTTCTTTTAATGCTGGTTTAATTAGTATTTTATCCATTTTTTACAACCTACAAATATATATAAAAATAAACTGGTGAAGGCACAAATGTTGTTTTTCAAACAAGCACGTAATAGTAACCTATGAACATGCTAAAAATGAAAACTTAGCGCTCTAATTGTATACTTTCATTTTCGCAGCGGTCAGCAGCAACACTTACCTGAATCCCTGGTTCCATGCCTGACCATACATTCCGTAGGCAGGGACTTGCCAGCCATTAGGCATATACTGGCCAATCTGCTGGGCGTTTCCATACCACTGGCCCCACTGCCCATAAGGGGGTGGATAGCCCACTTGATTCTGCTGAAAGCGTTAATAGGGGTTCAAGGTTAGTATGTAACAGAGGTAAAACCGCTTTGCACATTCACGCCTAATAAAAGTACAGGGAAATCATTTTACTTCATGTAGGACACGTGTTAGAGCTCATTTCTACCCACCTTCCACCTGTGGTCATCAGACAATGAATAGCAAAGAAAAGGGATTTGGGATCCATCTTGAGGAAATATCTACACAGTAATTTTGGGAATGCTTTTCAGGTAGCACCAGCAAAGGACTCTCTTACCTGTTGAATTGGGTTGATCATGTCTGGTGTCTCTTTGCCCCAATAGCATTTCACCACATGTCCTTCTATTGTGGTGCCATTGACTGAAACAATGGCATGTGCAGCACTTTCATGGGAATTGAACCTGTAAAGCACATCCAAGGGAGCACATGAACACAATCGCCCTCGTTAATGAGACAGCAAATAAAAGATGATGCAACAATTGTTCACTAATATGAATATGGGGTCCACACGGAAGAGGACAATGCTGGGAATGTAATGTTTTGAGGACAAGTTGAGAGACAGACTCTAAAGCCGCACGCTCTGCTCTGGCCCTGCGCAGGAAGTCAGGTGACACTGTAAGTGACACGTGCAGGACGTAAGTCTGAAAACTCTCAGCCACCCAGCATCACGACAAAAATGCTTTGCTCTATCCGGCCCTCCCAATGCTATGTTTTTAGCAGCTGTCATGATGTCTAGATCAAACGGGAAAGAGGAAAGGGACCAGCCATTTGTAGTCCAGACAGTCTGTCACGTGTGGCCTCCAAGAATCAAAGACGGGGCTGAGGCTTAGCAAAATGACCAACCCCACAGATGACCCTTTCTCCTCTTTCAGGTGGGGATGGAGGATGCAACAAAGAGCAAGGGACAATATATCCGGAGGCGATGAGTCCTGAAGGCCAAAGGGAGGGGGGGGAGCACAGGTGGGTGTTCCTCCGTACTTCCAATGAAAGGGGTCAACACCCAAAATTAAGCCGCTGGCTTTAAAGCCTCTGAAAGAACCCTCTGCAACGCCTGCACAGGGAGGACGGAGGTCTGGTGGGGGATGGGCCCTGCCTCACAAAACCCGGGGAAAACGGGTTTTGGAAAACGACCGGATCGGTTTCTCCAAAGGTCTTTAGACTAAAACTGGGAAGAGAGGGAGACCAGTGTTTTGCACTTATTAGTGAAAAAAGAACTCAGATATGAACCTGGAAGTGTAAGAAGCCAACGCAGAGGCCATTAAAAAGGACGCAAACGCTTATAAACCAACACTCGAGATACGAAGAACAAACATGGCAACATGGAAGCCCCAATATGTGAGGACAAGTACGACATTGTTGCATTATCGAAACTTGGGATGAAACCATGATGGGAACACGTTGCTAGAAGGATTCAAGTTGTTCAACAAAACAGATCTCGTAAACGAGGAGCTAGAATCACATTAGTTGCTTTTTTCTTTATGAAATGTATTGGCTGCCCATCTCACCACAGGTAATTCTGGGTGGCTTACAATCACACAAAGATATATATGCTAAAAAAGTAAGTTAATACAAGCAAATGCAGTGGTCTAATTACAGATGGGGAAGGGGGGGAGAGCAGGGGGGGGAGATGGGATCTGTTGTCAATAGATCAACCACCTCCACCATGGGGGGGGGGGAGTTGACTGGCAAAGTCAGAGTTTGGGGCTCATGTGTAAGAAACAACTGCACCTCTAGAGCAATGTCATGAGCCAAAGAAGGAAACCTTCTCAAATGCATTTTGGGTCAATGTGTTGTTTCTCTCCAAGGACGAAAGGGAGCAGTGGGGTCCCACAAGGTTCTGTCTTGGGCCCCAGGGGTTTCAACACCTTCATACATGGTTGAGATAAGGGGGCAGAAAGGAAACACCTGAAACTTGCAGACAACACCAAGCTGGGAATTGCTAAAACTTTGGAAGCCTGTTGGCAGACTAGGCCCTATCCACCAAGATGCAAATTTAGTAAGGAGAAAAGGAAGGCTTTACATTTAGAAAGGAAAGACAAAATGTGCAAGTGTGGAGTAGGAGGTCTCTGGCTCAACAACGAGAGGCATCTGAAAGTCCCACTGCACAACCAGACCAGGAGTCAGCAGTGTGTTGCAGCTGCCAAAAGAGCCAACACAGTCCTTGGCAGAGGAAGGTTATCGGTATCACGTGAAGTGATACTACCACTTTATACTGGACCATTAAGACCACGTTAATACTACATCAAATTTCTGGTCCCAGAGGGTTGCGAAACACAAATCTAGAATGAGGAGGTAGTAGACCAAGCTTAACTGGTGACCGAAGAGACTTCATCTGATGCAAGAATAAAATAGTGAGCCGCTTCTAGGGTTGGGCGAAGAAAGAGACGGGCTTTTCCAAAGGCAACATCGCCCCTTTTGCTCAAGCAAGGGGGCCACCGGAGCAGCTGTGCTGTGGCCCAGGGCTGCAGGGGGAGGCTCCTTCCAAACAACTCCTTCATGCTGGGGGTCAAAGTGCTTATAGCACTAGTCAAAGCCTCAGCTGTGTTTTTCAAATGTGAATTAAACTTTGTATTAAAAATATTTTGCACGCAGCAGCAGCAGCATATACATTTGTTTCTCTGCAAATCACTTAGTTGGAGTCTAACAAGAGGTTTTACTAAACTTCTGAAAACACAAATGGGGCGAGTAAGAGAAATATTTTCATACCGTACGAAGGAGTACCCTTTATCTGGAAAGACTCGAATTTCCATTATCTGCCCAAATGGAGAAAATGTTTGGCGCATGAGCTGTTCTGCAAACAAGAAGATGGGAAAGATTTCAGAATGTGCACCCCCCCCAACTGCCCCTCCACAAGGCCACTCTATACCGGTGGCATCTCCTACCTGTCAGACCTGAAGTGACGCCACCGCAATACACAGTGCAGTTACTTGGACTGGACTGATTTACAACATCATCGTAGGAGAGTTGTTTGGCATTTGCTATAGAAAAAATACAAAGGTGTTACCATGTATGATTTATTTGCTCTAAAACAAAGTTGTCTAAAATACTGGAATACAATGAAACACAAGAGATGACATTTGGAAAACCATTCCTCTTTATCCTAAGGATTTACCTCCCCCCCCCCCCCTCACAGCCCTGGGCCGCAGCACAGCTCCCCTCCCCAGGCGGCTCCATTCAGGCAAATCCCGTGGCTCCCTTTGGGCTGTCCAGTCACTAGGTCATGCCCGACTCTTGGCAACTCCATGGACCACAGCATGCCAGCCTCTCCCCCCCTCCTCCATTTGCCCCAACACACATTTGTGGATGCCCCCCTCTAAGCCTCTCCTCCTCTGCCCCCCACTCCTCCTTCTGCCTTCAGTCTCCCCCAATCTCAGTCCCCTCTTCTCTTTTGGTGGTCAACGTATTTGGGCATCAGTCTCTACCCTTCCAAAGGGCAGCTGGGGTTGATTTCCTTTACAATTAACTTTAAGTGGCATTGATTTCAATCTCAGACTGGTAAGAATTCAAAGCCTATTCTGAAAATTTAGAGAATTAAAACTTTCAGCCCCAGAAATTGTCCTTAGCGAAGGAAAGTCCCTCTGGATTCAGCTGGACACTCACATTCGTAGGTGCTCTTTGGAGCTGGAGGTTTGCGTGTTGCCCAATTAGTCCTGATTTGTCTTCCACCAAGCCACTGTCCTCCCATTTGTTGAATTGCGTTTTCTGCATCCTATCCAGGTTCAGAAAAAAAATGTTTTAAAAAAACCTTCAAAGAATACCAAATCATAGTAAATCCTTTGTCATAAACATTTATTATAGTATCACATCTAAAGAATCAAAGTCTTATCTTTCAATTTACCAAGAGGATTCAAATTATATCACTCTGATTTGCAAAACTTATTTGTGCTCACCATACTCTACCACATTTCCTACGTATTTCAAGAATTGTATCATAAAAGAATCATTTCTTAACAAATGAAAACTGAAAATTATGCTTTTCACAAAAGAGCGGAATCTATTTGAAAAGAAATATGCGTGTACAAGCGTTATGAAGTGAAATTCTACAAACTGCAGGCAATTTAACTTTCACTGCATTAGTTAAAGACAAGATTGATCATTATTTCCAGACACAAACACAGATAGGAGTGACAGCTGCCCTGCTGTCCTTGTATCTGGATCATCCCTCCCTCCCTCCCACTTAATCACGAAATGATGGTCCATGTAAAAATCTAAAACTGTAAGAGGGGCAAGAGATTAAAGGGAGGACTTTCAGGACCCCAACCAGCCCCATGGTTGCATCACAGGTTAATTGTGATAAGTATTTACGCTTGATTTTATGATTTTGTCTTTTCTGTTTCAACTTGTATGCTGCCCAGTGTCTTTGTAAGTGAGAGTGGCAGCTATATAAGCAAATGCATTTTAAAGGCTATTGGGAAAAAAAATAAAGGACAGGGGGCTAACACGCAACCTAGGAAACTCGGGGTGGGTCTGCTTGACTTATATGTCCTTTTTCTAAACTCCCCGTCTCCACCAGAGAGGGGTTCTGGGGACGTACAACATAATCACCAGATAAACAATGCATAAAATCAACATTAAAATTAAGATTGAAAATTATAAAAACATTATATTTCAAAAAGGCAAAAAGTTCAAGATGTACACTTAGCGTTAATTAATAACACTGTGTGTGTGTGTGTGTGTGTGTGTGTGTGTGTGTTTCTCTCTTGGGGCCAGGCAGCCCGACAGTTGGGTGGTCCTCCGTGCCTGCCAAAGCCCCTTTGTGTGCGGGCAGGAGATTGGAGCCTTTCCTCCGCTCTTGGAGCCGGAGGCCCTATGATGCGTGGGCAGTGGTAGAGAATGCCCTCTTCCCAGAGCCCCTCCCTCCCTCCCGACGGGTTGGTGTGATGGGGTGAGCCCAGTTCTGTAGGTAACCTCACCCCAGTCACGTGGGGCCAATGCCTTGAATTGAATCTGGAAGCAAACTGGCACCCAGGGCAGCTGGCAGACCTGCGAGCTCCACGCACCTTCCTTCGCCCCCCCTCCCCAAAATCGCCACATTCTGTACCTGTTGGAAGTTTCTGGATGCCCTTTTCAAGGGCCGCCCCGTGCAGAGCGCATCACAAGGGTCCAAACGGGACGACAAGGCCATGGGTGAGGGAGCCTCCGCTCACCAGGAAAGGCCGTAACTGGCGCACAAGGTGGAGCTGGGCAAAGGCCTCTCCACAAATATTATCTAAGGTGACTTAGATTTGCTCCAATCAAGTGGCGCCTGCCAAAGCCAGAGCTGGGTTTTGGGCAACTGACCAGGTGCTGCAAAGGGAGGAGTCATGTTGCTTCCCAAAGCAGCTTTGAAGGAGCGCTTTGCTCAAGCCACGTGGCTAGTAGCCCATCAGTCAGAGCGGCAGTAGACATGCCCATACATACCTACATGGCATGGGACCAATGGCTCTCGGCCACGACCCACAGCCTTCAAGAATTGAAACTACCTAAGAAAGAGCCATGAGGACGTTGTAAGCAAACTTCCCTTCTGCCTGAAGCTGGGCTGCCCGTGTTTCCTTTCTAAATGGTGCAAAAGGTTCTGCCCACATGTTCCCCAAACCTCACCTGTTCTGCACACGCAGAGTTCGCTGCCGTCTCTATCCCAGCCTCACCGAGAACCCCACCCCCCAAAATGGAGCATACACACTGAGTTAAAATACTGCTCAGGTTTGTACTGGAGGGGGATCAGAAGAGAACCTGCTTTTCATATACTTCAGGAGGTGAATGGATCAGGGTGGTAACAATGAAAGTACTAGAGCCTTGTGAAATGAGAGCGAGTGGAAAGAAGCTGTGATGTCGGAACTATGCTGCTGAAAAGCCACTTAGTACATCTGGACTGTTAATTATTGTGAATCGTCTGGTCAGGTTCTGGATTATTAGTCACGTGGTGTAGCTTACTGCCACAAGACATCTGAAATATGGCAAGTCTAACTATTTCAGCATTGTTTTCATTATTGCACAACCAGCTCCACCAAGATGCCTCTCACAATAGCTGCTGAACCAATCAAAATGCAGGGACTCACCCACTTATTGAAGAAAGAAACGAAGCCGTATCCTTTGGACTTCCCTGTCGCCATGTCCTTAACAACTCGGGCATCCCTGGGGAGGAAGGAGACAGCCAGCTAAGCATCAACTGAACAGAATCCAAGCAAGAAACGTCTCACACGCGGCTCATTTCTCATGTTTCTCCTTTAATAAAACGAACTTCTTAAGTGCACCAGCAATAAACAGTCAAAGCAATTTCCCCTTTTACTAAAGTCTTATCACATGATAGCAAATTAAACTTAATTCTGTAAACATGCAAAATCAATAGTTTTAAAAACAACTATTTTACTATTTCGTTGGTTCACAGTTCAATGCTCTTACATACTGTTAAAAACACTACGCATGGTCAAAGCAGCTATTCAAAGGAATAACTGAGGGCATGTGGTTGACTAGCATATTAGCAACAGGCTCTCTTGAACCATGCAATTTATAAACTTACTATTGGCCAACACATTCTACCTACTTATTAGAAATAGAAAATAGAAAAAATGAAAAAATAGGAATTAAAAGGCATACGTCGCCTGTTAACTGAATTCTTTAATTTTCTCAGGTCAATTCGTTACCCCCTTTTTGGACTTGGGCAGCTGTAAATTTTGAGAAATTGACATTTTCAGAAATGGTTGCATTATGGAAGAAAATAAACACTAACATGTTTTTTTAAACTATACACTATTAAATAATTTTTTAAAATTGCATTCGTAATTAACAATCATACAGGACTGATTGAAAACTACAAAGTATATAAAGTAAAAATTTATAAAAGTAAATAGAAAAACTACAACGTTTGTCCACTGTGAACCGTAGCTTGCAGTTAGCCATGGCAATGCTGTCCATTCTTCAGAGACATTCTGCAAAATAACCAGAGCCCTATTATTTGAGATTGAGTTAAAGAAGACAAAGACCCAGCTACAATAGCTAAACCCCACGGGTGGAAATGCCCCTTTTTAACCTCAGACAATTTACTCATTAAGGGCGCACTATCGAGAAGGCTTCAGACAGACACGCAGCCCTCCTCACCCTCCCCAACCCACGGGGTTTAGGCCCTTGGCGCACACAGACACACAACCACAGGTTAAAAAAGCCGGGGGGAAGGCCATGCAGGGAAGGCCTGGAAGAAGCAGCCCCATCACACACTCAAGCTGGAAGAGAGGCTTCGGGTGATGCCACGCAGTCCTCCCAAGAATTTCTATAGGCGCTCAGTATCTACCTTCTGGTACTTAAAAATGATACAGGGAAGAAGATAAGGAATTGGAAAATCACTGGAACAGCCAACCAGTTATTATCAAGATCATTAAAGATATTACTCTATAAGAAAGAAAATAACCGAATAATCCAGAAGAAATGGATATTTGCTTTAGACTTCTAGAGGGAACAATTTCATAATGGCATGGATGATTCTCTGCACTTAACACTTAACTATCATTTAAAAAAAAAAGAAAGAACCCAAACTATAAACACACAGCCAAACCCTGACAGAATAAATGCATTTGTATAATTACCAATTTGTTCTAAGTATATATTAAAAGTTTATACAAATACTGAATGTTTAAAATCAATACTTCTAGAACTACAAGTAGAATATCAGAAATTATTTTCACCCAGAAATCGAAAGCCACTCCGTCAAGAGAATAAAATAAGTTTTTAACATTTTCCATATACCAAACAGGTAGTGTTATAATTCAGCTATAAAAAAAATAACAGAAGTGCATGTTCTCCAACTTCTACTTTCTGAATTAGATAAAAGAAACCTAAAAGATAAGCTTGCTGATTATGTTATCCATAAATATTTTCTGATGTTCTATCCTACTTGTCACATCTCCTTCATTGGTTAAGAAGCAGGAGTTTGAGCTACTGATGTAATGTAAATGCCCACCAGTCACACTAACCCTGGTTTGGATTAGCCCCAGCATCCTGGACCATGAGCTAAGTTTTTGGGGCAAAATATTTCGGTTTCAAGGATGGATGTGTAGCGAGTCTTTATTCTGCCCTTCCTACATCTAGGCTGAGAGAGAGCTCAGCGCAGCTACTGAGAATCACTTTAGACTAAAGCGTGCTGGGGGAGGGCAGCAGACATGTCCCCCCCTTCAAGAACCACCTGCAGACTTAGATCCCAGCATTTGCAGAACTTTTAAAGTTAACTCTTGCCTAGAGTTTACATATTTAAAACAGAGTTGCTATGACTGCAGAAATGTAAACTTAAATACTAAACTCGGGCACATCTTGATCTGGAATGTGTTCTAGGCCTTCAATTGGCCAAGTCCATGAACCAAGCCATCATCAAGTTCTATCTATCTTCTGTTTATATATCCTATATACCCCCTGCTGTGCAAACCCGACCATTGTGGGTTGTGAAGCCTGGTTTCTGGCATCCTGAAAATCTCAGGCCTCAAAATAGAATAAAATAATGTCCAGAAGATGCTGGAGAAGAAGAAATAGACTGGACACTTGAATGAGGAAGAACTGAAGGGCTGCAATTGTAGATTCGCCGAGTCATCTTCTTTCTGAATCAAAATTAAACCACTATTTCCAAAAGAAGGAGATCCGCTTTTACTGGGGCGGCAGAGACCGACTGTGCTCTTTAAAGGCCGACAGAGGTACCTGTAGGGCTGCAGGGAGGTGGGGACCCAATGCTCCCACCTGGATATGGAAGATCTGAAGAGAAGCCAGTGCAGCTCAGGTTATCTAGGGCTGGTTCTGCCTCTCAGTCAGGGGGGCAGAGGGGTGGGACGGGAGCGCTGATCCCTGGAAGGGGCCACAAATACGTCCACTGCAGCTGACAAGCAATGCGTTTTATGCTGGTATTCGGTGCATTTTACGAAAGGCTGCTTTTCACTTCCATTCAATGGTGTCCAATTCTCAGAGAGTGCCTGGACGTGTCCCTGCGCACTTTTGCTCGGGCTTGTCAGGAGTGGTGGGCTGCTGCCTCCTTTCCAGGGCTGAGAGAAATGACCGCTTGATGTCCAAGGTAGGACGAGAGCTCATAGTTTCCTGGGTTCTAGCCTCGTGTCTTAACTACCACACCAAACTGGTTGATCATTAAACCAAAAAACGAAGTCATTTTTAGTTTATAAATCTCAGAAGAATGCTTACATGTTATACTTTTTGTGTTTGGATCCCAGCAGCCAAAATATTTTAACAAAAAGTTCTTCTCTAGAAAAAAGACCACTAAGAATAACCTTTGGTCAAAGGCTCCCCCCCCCCAGAAGCCAAACTTTTTCTTGCAACAAATCAGAGCCCACCATCAAGTCTTTTAATTTTCCCTTGACCCCACTAGGATTACTACCTAACACAAGATCCTCTTCTCTTTTCAGAATAAGTAGTATAGTCGCTTTTTGTGAGATGGGCGGCTATACAAATTTGATTATTAAATACACATTATGGTTATTCTTAACACAATTCCATATTGTTTAAGTTTGTTTTCTATTGACATGGCTTCTTAGATATTGTTTGTTAGTTGCTCAGTTATTTGTTAGGTAGGCAGCCATAAAATACCTGTGGCTAAACGAATATGTAACATAAAGAGCTCTCAGGAGATAAGGAAAAGGAGCCCGGGTGCAGCTCCAGCGTCTTCTTTGGGGCTGGGGAGACAGAGGGGCAAAGCCAGAAGGGGGGAATCTCTTACAGAGGGCAGAGGAAGAACGTCTGAAAAAAGGACGGCAGCCGCCATAAAGGACTCACAACATCCCCAAGCAGAGACAGCTGGGCCCCTTGAGGACTGGGCCACCCTGCCGCAGCGTCGACTGGCCGCTAGTCCCAAGACAGAAAGGGCTGCCTCAGGTCTGCCACGGGGTGGGGAGCAAACAGCCCCATTCTTCCTTTTGCTGCTTGGTGGGACTTTGGGAAGGGAGCGGTGCTGGAACACGAGCACTACTAGCAGGAGGCCTTGCAAAGGGAAGCCTTGCTGGACCATCCTCATAGCTCTGTGGGCAAGGACAGGCAGCCTCTACCCGCCACTCAAAATGGACGGATAAGCCCCAACGAGACTCGGGGGCTGCACCTCACAGGCACAACTGAACTGGACTCAGCAGCAGTTTGGCCTTTGTGCTCAGTTAGGTGAGGCCCTGGTGGTCTCTTCAAGTAACCTGTACTGGGCAAACGGGGAGGGACCAGAGAGCAAACTCCCTCATCCTGCTGCCAGCAGAGACCAGCTGCTCTAGGCAGGCGCTCTCTCTCTCCCTGGCCTCCGCTCTGGTCATTCTTGTTCATGCCACCCAAGGGGAAGCGGGCAGAAAGGGCAGCCTGCACCCTAATTTCATCTATAATAATGCCAATCCCAACTGGGCATTCAGATTTTTAATAAAAAAGACATTTTTCACTTGCAATAAAGGGAATATTTCCAGCCAACTGTGTAGCGGCCTGGAGATGACCCGAGCCTTTGGGGCCACCTGAGAATTCCCTGCACTGCGCAGACCCAGGCAGTGTGAGCAGCACACAGGACAACTGGCTCTGGGCCTTTATCACTACTGAGAAGAAGCTGGTCCAGGTGTGGCTGAATCAAGGTTTGCAACAGGGAGGAGTGACCGGAAGAGCAGTCTTCGAGAGGGGGACGCAAGAGACCCACTCCTCTCCCTTGGGGCTCTCAGGTCTGCACAAGTTACAAAATGGAACGAATAGTTTCAGGACATTCTACCTTCAGAAATCAGTTATTCAAGCTACTATTGTTATCCAACCTTTGGAGAGTCCTAAAACCAGGTTAAGTAAAAGGATACACTATGATCAGGTCACTCTAGCTTCATAGAACATCTGTAGCAACAGCAGCAATGCACTACTACACTGGAAACCAACTTCTAGTTTATTTTATTTAATAGAGCACCCATTTCACAAAAAGCCAAAATCTTGCAGGCCACATTTTCTCTGAAACCAGATGAATTTGAAAACTGCTTCAGTGAGACTACGTGATAATACCCCAGGAGACACGCACGAGACCTTACTTATGGTGAGAATCCATTCAAGACAGTGAACTAAATGAGACATCGAACACAGACTTTCAAATATTGTGAAATGTACGTATCTTCTAAAATACTAAGCACAATTAGTAAAACTGATTATTTCATGATCTGAATACAAAACAGATGCTTCTCTTTAGAGAATATAAGCTAATTTGCCAACACTCTATTCACAGCATTCAAATGACTGCCCCCAGGATCGGACAATAAGACGTTACTTACGATATTCTTCCAAAGGGTGCAAAAGCTGCTTTTATGTCTTCAGTTGTAATTTCTGGGCTCAGGTCCCCAACAAAGACATGGAAGTGGTCTTTTCAAGAAAAGAGAAAAATGTACAAGTTTGCAGAGTGTTCATAGAAGTGTAGGTGCTGGTAATTTAAAATATCTTGTACTGATTTCCACACAAATACAAACTATATGAAAACTAGATTTTATTAACCTATCAGATAACAAAATACAACATTGCTTTAGTATATATCCATCAGGAGATATGGCAGTACAAAAGTATAGAAAATTTACATAAAACTAACATTTATTGTTTTTATATTATCTGTAATTATTCATAGCAGAAAATGTATTACCATGCATAGATGAACTATGCTCATCCAGCTCAAAGCCAGAACAAACAATATGCTGCATTTGTAGCTTTGTTTTGTTGTGCTAGCATTAAAAAAGCTACATCATCTACTGGTTCCGTGAGCAAGAAAGAGTAAAATTTACACAAACTAGTTACGGAGAACCTAAGTTACATATAGCTCAAATTTAAGTCATACTTTGTGAAGAACAGTCAAAAAGATACCTTGCATTGCAACAGTTTGATGTTAAAGTATTTGACAGTTTTCTGAAAAGCCAAGAGTTTTGATTGCCCAGCCTTTACACCATGTGAATCCATGTGAATTCAAAGTATGTGAAATCCATGAGCAAGTGAACTAAGACTGAAGGCAACAGAACGGAAAGAGTAATCCCTTCACAATTTAGATTAGATCCATTTACATAAGAACTGGCGAAACACACAGGTGTCATATCTAAGGAGGCTCTTCATAGCCACACAAAGCCCACTTCCATGTTCCGCACCTCTAACAGGTTTCACGGCACACTGGGCGCTGCAACAGCACCGCTCTGGCAAGAATCCCTCTACATCCTCCCCACGTCCTCAGAGCTCTCGGGCCGAGCGAGTAAGAGAGGCAGCCCCGGGATGCCGAATAACAGGAGGGAAGGAAGATCCAATTGTAGGAGCAACTGGTACCCCCACAGGAAAAGCGGGGGTGCGCTGCGGGCAGCAGCCGCTTCCCCTCACCGAGGGGACACACACCCACTGGGGTCACGGGGTTTACAAGCCGGCCCCAGTCCACGTCCTGATCCATCTGAGAGAGGAGGAGGAGGAGGAGGAGGAGGCAGAAAGCTTGCAACAACATAATCACCCCCCCAATAGCTTCAGGCGGTTAGTGAATAGATTCCCCTGAGATTTCATTTTATGTTTAAGAAGATACAATTACCTTGTGAACGCAGTGTGTTGACAACGGTACTACCTGATGACAAAGATTAGATTTGTTCTTAAGTTTATTAACACAAACACATTAAATAATATCTTAGGATAATGATCAAAATAATAGGGCAAATATTTGCATGATGCTTATTGCTTAACATTAAAAACACTTTTGTGCAAATAAAAAGTAATGACTCAGGATAGGAAGGGACTTACTGCTGGTATCTTTCTTCTGGCTGCTGGGGGTTGTTGCCCAGTTCACTTTGACCTCCTAGAAGTAATATTTAGCACAATTATATTCAGGAAAGTTAGAACAAAGATTAATATAATCTGCAGTCCTGTCAATGATTTGACATATTATACAGCGAAAACCTGAATTAACAGACAGGGGGAGGGGGAAAGAGAGACCTGGCCATTTGTCATGTGCGCTACACCATCATATACAAATGACACGAGTCACTGCAATTAATATTAACATAAATTTAACTGAGAAATTTTAACTGACGATTTATCTACTTCACAGGCAACAGTCTTGCCCATTGCTTCTCTGGGAAAAGTCCAGGCAAAAAATTCATCCATGAAACCCAAAAGCTGCTAAACATGTATCTCGTTACATAGACATTTTGCAACATTTAAAACATGACTTTGTTGTATTTAGCAATTAAGTGGTATATATATATATATGTATGTAAAAACCCCAACGACTCTCCCATAAATGAAGCTGAAGAGCAGGTCACTTGAGAGAGTTTTCTTTTTGATAATCTTATGCTTTATTTTGCCAGTCTACTTTCCCCAAGTTTCATTTGTGATGTCATGACGCAGTTTTAGCTCAAAAGGTTCTTTAAGAACTCAGTTCAAACAGGATGAAAGTTTACCTTTCCGTTTTCTTCTTTTTAAAAACATGCTTTCCTCCATCTATTTAAAGCCACAGGAGTCCTGCTCCACGTCCCCTTTAGAGCTGAGAGCTTACCTTACCCATTATCTTCCGCCCATTCATGGCCGCTAAAGCTGCGGCTGCGTGACGATGCTCATAGAATTCCACAAAACAGTACGGGTCATTCCCAGCCGTCTGCTTAAACAACAGAGAGGACAGACAGTCACTCTTACCCTCTAGGGAGACCCTCCCTTAACCACACCAAAATATTGACAGAGAAAGGAACATTCTATCCCCAAAGAGAGTATTCAAAAATAATTGCTTCAGAGCTCTTAAATGGATGCATTAGTTTTTAACAGCCAAACTGAAACTGCAGATCTATACATCTCTACCTGAATCACTAAACCCGATGGGTATTTTTGAATAGGCACACATTCCTTTTGTTTTGTACTTCTTTGTAATCTATTTTATTTTTCCTTTAATAGGATTACAGCATTCCCAAATGATTTCATGGACCTTTGAAAGTAATTTTTAGAATGAGTTTTAATATTATTTAATATTAAACTTTATAGTATAAAAGCAGCAACACAACCCAGTATGTCTTACTATTCTGAATGGGATTCAGTATCCTACATGTACCACAAAGTTGTCGAGATGCAGGCGACATGAGGTTAACTTGCAAGGACCTCTCTGAATTGAAAAGACTCCAGTGTCATTTAGCACTGTGAGTATGCTTAGGGCAGGCACGTCCAACCTGTGGCCCATGTTCTAGACAGCTAGTAATGCAGCCCCAAAAGCTAATCAAAAACATTAAAAAGCAAAGGCAGATGATTAATTATAGACATTAACTATGCTGCATGTTTTACTTGTAGCCCAAAACAATTCATTCTATGTGAGCCAGGCGAGCCAAAAGGTTGGACAAACATAACTTAGGATTAAATAGGGCTTTGACTGCACCCCTGGCAGATTGGCTAACTAAAGCCATTTATCTGGTTTACTGTTCTTCTGTCTTGGTATGTGAATTTATGGAAAGTAAGCCCAACATCCCTTGAATTCTGTATTGGTCCTTATCTAACACCAAGCAGGTCCTATTAGGTTAAGAATATTCCTGTGCATAGGCACGAGTATACAAACACATTCTATACTTTTGACCGATCTATAACAAAGTTCTGTGGATATGGAAAATTCTTGTCTGGTATCAACTTACATCCATTATCATTTTGCAATTTTTGCATGGTCCAATCTGACTAAACAGCTGGAGAATTAGGGCCTCAGTGACATCTCTTGACAGATTCCCCACATACCTGTAAAAATATACACATTGAAGCTTGTAAGTCTTGCATAACAAAAAGGGCAGCAGAGGAAGCACTGGGCTGCCCCCTAGCTTAGTAATTCCTAAAATATCTAAGCTGTTTAGAAGACTGAGCTAAGGGGACACACACACACACACACACACACCTCTGGCTTCCGATTTGAAAATCTGTATTGAGCAAAGGCAAAATCATAACGCAAATAAGAACCAACAAGAGATTGGACCACCCATTTGTTGTGAATGATGTGGGGTCTCTTGCTTGAGCTACAGATAACAAACTTACTAACAGACTTCCAACCACAATTATGCTCCAAATTTCAGCTGCTAAGCATGACAGTTAAGTGACTTTTGTCCTTTACTATCTTTCTTGCCCGTTGTTAAACAAATCACTGCATTTGCCAGGTGAATAACACTGGTGTTAAGTGAATCTGGTTTCCCCATTGACTTGGCTTGTCAGAAGGTGGCCGAAGGTGATCATGTAACCCTGGGACACTGCAAAGATCATAAATACGAACTAGTTGCCAAGCAACCAAAATCTGATCATGCGACCATGCGGATGCTACAAAACGGCCATACATCACTTTCTTTGTGTCGTAACTTCAAAAGGTCCCTAAACAAATGGTTAAGTCAAGGACTATCTGTAGAAGACTTCCAAGAATTTTATTTCTTATATTATGTACAAAATTAGTTTTTTTACACAAAGTATCCATACTGCATTTATCTTTCAGATATTATCTTTTTACATTTAGATTTCTTTTGCTCTGTATATTTATAGTACAGTATTGACCCTTCCTTTATCTAATATCTCTTATTTAACTAATTTAAACTTTTTTCAAGTAAAAGACAATGGAAATATTATATTTGATAGCCTCTTGAATTTGACTTTTGGTTTCGCAAGTTTACTACATTAATATGCTTGCCTTATTTTTTAACTCTTGAGAAAGGACTGCACCTTTATTTACTATGTATCTATGAATTAACAAAGCTCGTTTCTACATAAACATACACTGATACTGCTGGGAACAGCTTCAGTCTTGGAGGGTCAGGCTAAAAATTGAGATTTTGAGGGTATACTTTCTCTTACAAGATTTCATTGGTACAGCAAAGGCATCTCCTATTCAAAGACAGGGAATGGGTTATTGTTTTTCGTGGTCTGTACCTGCAGATGATTCCATCAAAATATATTCAGCATGAGATTTGAAAAGCTACTCAGTGCAAAATGTACCAGCTGTTTTAAAAGCTGCTCCACAGGCTACAGACATGATTCCATACACAGTTAATACTGATGTAATGTCCTGTGGCTGGATTCTTAATGCCTCCTTTTCAAATGAATCTGGTCTGGTAAGGAAGAAACATGGAGGCTATGCTAAAAGAACGGATAATAATCATATATAAAAACTGAGCTCATAGGTGTGAAGTTTTATGAAGAACCTGGAAAGGTCCTTTAAAGATATTTATTTTTGGTTATTCTGAGCTCTATGATCAATAATTGATTAACACGAGTTTATATTTGGCAGTCTGTTTTAAATGACTGCATATTAAAACTTTAATCCGTAAATTATTCCTGAAGTAAAGCAAATGTCAAGATGCTATTAGGTTTGACTAGTAATATGTTTAAATTACCTCAATCTTTTAGCTACAGCAATCCTTATGAATCCATACCTATTCCAGATAGCCTCAGCTTCAATCTACATAATCCCCAACTAATGTAATTATTGGCCATCCTGGCTGAGAAAACGTGGGGGCTTGAAAGAAAGCTATTCAGAAAACTAATTAGAAGCATATGGTAAAATGCTTCTAATTTTAGTCAATAAAATTTGGTCAATAAAAATATTAACATGAGGAAAGTTTAAGTTTGAAATGTATTTTTTGTGTGAGAGTCGATGAGGGGCACTTCATGTTAACCGATAACATACTGTAGGTTTCCCGAGCATCAAAATGTGGCAAAAATGCTGAGCATTATTTCTCTTTGAAACGAAACATGAATATCTGTAACGGAGCAGCATAAAAAGCAACCAAACAGAAGGCAGCCGAAACTAAAAGCTAGACGAGGAACCAGGACAGGCGGAGGAGTCGTCCACGCAATTAAACGGAGCCATTTGCTGCTGGACTTTAACAGCCTCGGAAGGTGGGAAGCAGCCAGGGGGCGGCTGGACGTCGCCCCAGTAGGAGGGCAGGTCCGGGCAGAGCCAGGCCGCAACAGGCAACCCAACGCGGCAGGAGGCGGCGGCCCTTTCGGGGCTTTTGCACAGCGCCTGGCGTCGCCTTCGGAAAAAGGAGGCCGCGCTCCCTGCAATTTCTGCGAAGGCGCGAAAACCCCGCAGGGCGACCCCCGTCCTGCAACACACACACACCGTTTCCCTGGGGGAGGCTGCGGCCGGGAAAGAGGCGCCTGCCCTGCCCGCCAGCGCGGCCCTTCTTCTGCCCGGCCCGAGTCCCGCTGCCTCCCGCCCGCTTTCCTGCCAGGGGGGGCGGCGCGCGTGTCACCCCAGGAGGCGAGCCCGGAGCAGCAGCGTCTCGGGCGCCGGAACACCCGGGCGGAGGGAGAGAGCCACCCCGTGCGAGAGGCGAGGCCTGGCGTCGGGCGGGCGCGGGGACAACGTGGCCGGGCCCTCCTACCGCGCGCGCGGGGCCCCCGCCGGACTCACAGCGTCTTCGGCATCTCGTCCTCCATGGCGGCGGCGGCGGAGGCGCCTGGGCCGCACCGGTCAGGCGTGGGCGACCCGCGGGCCGAGTCCGCGCGGCAGGGAGGCGGCCCTCACGTAGGCCCGACGGACAACGAACCCGCCGCCCGTCCTCTCAAGATGGCGCTGCTGGGCGGAGAGGCCCGGCCGGCCGATGGAAAGGCGCCTGCGCGCGTGCGCAACGTCTCCCGCCAGCGCGCTCGCCCGAGGAAGCCCCGCCTCCTCGGCGGCTCACCCAATCCCGGCTCTCCCTGGAGGCATCCTTTCGGGCAGCGGGTCTCGCGAGACCTCTCCAGAACGCGTGCGCAGTACTGCCGTTTTACAGATCGTGTCTCCGTTGCTTTCTTGTAAAAAAAAAAGAAGTTAGATTCAAATTAACGTTGGATGCAGGAAGTAGGCCGATTTAGTGATGGGCGCTGAGTCCGAAGAGACAAAAAAAAAAAAAAAGAGAGACTGCGCCGCCCGGGAATCGAACCCGGGTCGCAAGAATGGGAATCTTGCATGATACCACTACACCAGCGGCGCTCTTGCGAATTTCAGTGGGAAGAATCGCCTAGAGAAGAGCAGCGGAAACTCCAGCTGACCGGAAGCCTCAGCTGCAGCACGATTCTCCAGACCGGCTCTTTCCAAAGCGAGAACAGCGATGAACCGAATTGCCCCATAAAAGGGGAGCCGGAGGGTGGGGGGACACGGGGAAGGCGCCTTGCCTGAAACCCTTTATGGAGAAACCTCGTGGAAGCCAGCAAGGCTGCGAGTCGCGTGTGGGCGCCCTGCGGAGTGGGTGCATTGCTTGGCCTGGCTGCATCTGCCCCGAGACAAAAGCCCTTGTGCGTCCTCTCACACTGGGCCGATAAAGGACCCCAGTCCATTCCTTGATTGTTCATTTGACCCCTATGACCCTCATGAAGTGTTTTTTACCTCATGATTCTGGAAAAGTGTCTCTTTTCTTTTATGTCCACTCGGAGCATCTGCACCAAAGACA
This sequence comes from Erythrolamprus reginae, assembly GCF_031021105.1. Lineage (NCBI taxonomy): Eukaryota > Metazoa > Chordata > Lepidosauria > Squamata > Dipsadidae > Erythrolamprus > Erythrolamprus reginae. Next base: position 539,347 of record NC_091961.1, read on the forward strand.
AAAGCCCTTGTGCGTCCACTCACACTGGGCCAAGAAAGGATCCCATTCCATTCCAAGGGACTTTCCAAGGGCCGAGAGAGCGAGCGAGGGCCAGTCTCTCTTCCAGGGTCCCCGCGGGAACAGCAGCGACCCTCGTGAACAAGGGAGCCCGGCGCTTCCTCGGGCCTTCTCCCCCCCCCCCCCCATGCGCGTTCTTTGCGAGGCAGGCGGGGCGAGCGAGCGAGCGAGGGCCCGGGGAACGCCCGGAAACTTGGGGCGGGACTGCGGCCGCTCTCCTTCGGCCATGGCTGCGCTGCTGGTGCTGCTGGTGCTGCTGATCTGCTGTGGGGAGGCCGCGGGGACCCCGGAGCTGCGCCGCCCGCCCTCCCGCATCGGTAGCCGGCCGCGCGGGGCTGGGAAGGGAGGGGGCAGGGGAGGGGGGCCTGGCCCGGGGGCTTCGCTCGCCGGGCAGGGAGCCGCCTGGAGGGCGGGGGGGGGGGCGCTGCTGCTCCTGCCCGGCTGCCGGGAGGGGGGGTTTTGGGGCGGGAGGGGCTCGGTCTCGCCCTTTGCGGACGGCGGCCTGCGTGTCCCCTGCTGCAGGGGTGGTCGGGGCCGGCATCGGGGGCACCTCGGCGGCCTATTTCCTGCGCCAGAAGTTCGGGCCCGAGGCGCGCATCGACGTCTTCGAGCGGGGGCCGGTGGGGGGCCGCCTGGCCACCGTCCGGGTGGAAGGCCGCGACTACGAGGCCGGCGGCTCCGTCCTCCACCCACTCAACCTCCACATGAAGCACTTCGTCAAGGAGCTGGGTGAGCGGCCCCTCTCTACCCCCCCCAAGAAGGGAAGGGAGGGGCTGAGGCTTGGGGGGGGCTGCGCGGGGTCTCCCCACTGGCCACTCTCTGGACTCGACGCCAGGGCCCTCCCTGCGGCTTCCCCCCCTTTTCTCCCCTGGTCAAAGCCCCGGGCTGGGGTGTCTGGGGGCCCAGCAGGGAACCAGGGATAAAAGTGGAGTTTCAACTCCACGTGTTCCTGGCCTGAACATTCCCTGGCAGTGAAGCCCTGCTGGAACTCTTGGGTTCTTTGCGCAACCAGCTGCACAGCATGTCTGTCAAATCCAGCCCTCTCCCTTTAGCATCTGGTATCATTTTGACAAGGTCCCCCCCCCCCAGGTGGATCTTTCGGCCATTGCTGGCATTGCACTTCAGTGGTCAAAACAGATATTCTCTGAAGCCCAAACATCATTTTAGTCACAGAAATTTCCCCCCTACTTTTGAGAATTTTAATATAATTTTAATACCTTAATATGTCATTGCGTGCCTTAGCATAATTCTTTCGAAATGATGCACGCCAGGAGGCCCCCTGGTTCTCTTTTGGCCAGTGGCCGCAGGGGGGACCTCGGAGGTGTGGGTCTCCTCCTCCTCCTCCTCCTGGAGTTGCCTTTTATGCCTTTCAATCCGCAGGGCTTTCTGTCCCCGAGAGTGCAGACGGGCTGCTGGGCATCTACAGTGGGGAGGACTTTGTCTTTGAGGAGAGCGGCTGGTACGTCTGGACCCTCCTGAAGCTCTTGTGGCGCTACGGGCTGAACCCCTTGCGGATCTACATGTGGGTGGAGGAAGTCCTGGAAAAGTTTATGAGGTGAGGGGCAGAAGGCAAAGGGTGGGTGGGGGCAGGCGTTGTGGCCTCTGGCACCAAAGGTCCCCCCCCAATTCCTATCAGTGGACATCATGGGCGAGGATGATCATGTGACCGGGTTTAATGGATTGAATGCTTGCTGTAAAAGGCCAGGAAACGGCTTGGCTCTAAAATTGCTCTGTTGCTTTATCGTATCACAACTGTGAAGAGCTTCCCAAATTGCTCTAGATCTGAAAGGTAAGTACGGTCAAGGCTGGACGGGTGGCCAAGACTACAGACAGGCTCGAGTGGCAAGTCAGAGAACACCCAAAGAGGGAGCTGGCCACCCCCATTGTAGTTTCAGGGCTACAAGGGCCCCGAAGGCAGAACTCAAAAAAACCAGTTTGACTGGCAGCCAGCAATTAGATAAGTGCCAGTCATCACTTCCTAAAACAGCATTTCTCAACCTGAGCAATTTTTAAGATTTCAAAATCCAGAATTCCCCAGCCAGCATGCTAAGACTTGGAGCCCGTGCATCTTAAAATGTTACTGTGGTTGAAAAATACTGCATTAAAACATATACATGTAATACATATTAATATATTGGGATTTTATTTGTAATTTTTAATTCATTAGATTTGTTGTTGCATTGTTTATATTGTATCTTGTGAGCCGCCCCGAGTCTTTAGAAATGTCTGTAAATTTATTAAAAAGAAAAAACTGAAATATCGCATTGGCATATGTATTCAGACCTTTTGCAACAACTTATGAAATTTATCTCCCATTTCTCTTAATTGTTGATGACCTGTTCCTACATCTTGGGGTCAACCTGCGATAATAGTTTGGACGTGATTTGGAAAGGCGCACACTACCGATTAGGTCCCACAGAGTTGGCCTTCTCCAGGTCCCGTCGACTAAACAATGTTGTCTGGTGGGGCCATGGGGAAGAGCCTCCTCTGTGGTGGCCCCGTCCCTCTGGAACCAGCTCCCCCCAGAGATTAGGACTGCCCCCACCCTCCTTGCCTTTCGTAAACTCCTGAAAACTCATCTGTGTCGCCAGGCACGGGGAAATTAATATACTACATAGCTATTATAATTTATGTATGGTTTGTTTGAATTGTATGATTATTTTTATAAGGGTTTTTTAAAATTGTTTTTAACTATTGGATTTGTATATTGTGTATTGTCCTGTTGTGAACCGCTCCGAGTCCTTGGAGAGGGGGGGGCATACAAATCTAACAAATAAATAAAAATAATAAATAAAATCTGTCGAAGACCCGACAGCTAATGGTGCGTACTGTAGTGAAAGCCATGAGGTCAAAGGAATTGCCAGCAGAGTTCAGAGACTGGGTTGCTGCAAGGCATACATCTGGGGGGGGGGGGGGGGGGCAAGGCTACCATAAAACACCGACTTCATTGGAGGATCCTTTGTAATTCTCAAATGCAAGGTTTGTCACAGCCCCAGGACTCTCTTTGATGTAACAGCCCCAATCTGGCTGTGAGGATGATGGAAGACCAGGCATGACTTTCAGCACTAACCTGGAGAGGTTATTTGATGCCGTCCAAGGATAATAAACTGCAGTTTGTGTTCTCCAGAAACGTCAACCCAGAGTATTTCACATATTCGTCATTGAAAGCCTATGTTGCGCCACTGCTTGATATATTGTGCGCTCTCCCCCTTCCAGGGTCTATCGGTACCAGGCGCATGACTACGCCTTCAGCAGCCCTGAGAACCTGCTCCATGCCCTTGGAGGGGCGGACTTCCTTCACATGTTGAACCGCACCATTGATGAGTCCCTGCAAAGGGCCAGATTCTCTCAGGCCTTCATCAACGAGATGGTCACTCCAATCATGCGAGTCAACTATGGGCAAAGTGCCAGCATCAACGGCTTCGTAGGTAAATGGCGCTAGTTTGTTTGCAAGTAGCAAATGTAGTGTTGCACCAGTGCACGTCCACCTGTGCTTATTGCGCAACTTGCTCCATGTTTGAAAAACCTGTCCAGGGGGTCTCTGAGAATCAGACACGATTGGACAGAAGGAAGGAAAACATGCCCAGACCCCCTCAGGCGGACAGTTTGGGGGTCTTTTGTTTCTGGATGTCCCTGTGCAAAAAAAATGAATGGGGAAAACAATCCCCCCCCCCAAACAGGCAGGACTCTGCAAAGGACGGAACCAGCTGAAAATGGAACATCGCATGACTCCGCTTCTTGCATTATAGCATGGCCGGTTTCGCACATTATCCAGTAAGCCATAGCGGTTTGATTGTTCATGACACAAGTCATAAACACAAATGTCCAGTGGCTCCGTTCATATATTTTCCAAAGCCATAATGCAGTTTTCAAAATTTTGGCTTAGTTTTATTTCTGACCGTCTCGGCTGCCTTGTTCAGGTGTGTCTGACCAATAGTTTCTTGGACTTTTGTTTCTTGGCAGGCGCTGTCTCTTTGGCCGGGGCAAGTGGAGGACTTTGGTCCGTGAAAGGAGGAAACAAACTTGTGTGCACCGGCCTCCTACAGGCTTCCAAGGCCCAACTGATCCCTGGTCCCGTCATCTCCATAGAAGCCAAAACAAGACCAAAGGGCCGGGCAGGTGTGGTTGCCTCATAATTTAGTCATTTCTTTATTTCATATTTGCAAAACATGAGAGACGGTCATTGAGCGTGAAAGTTGTGCAAGATTGAAGAAAGAAGTGAGTTTTGGTCTGCCACCTCCCCAACCCCTTCTTGTCTTTGGAGTTGGTGGGCGCCTGCAGCCTTAAGAGGGGCAGCCCAGGGTCATGGGTGGGGCACCAGCAGAGGCCCCCTGACCTGGAAAGCTCCCTCCCAGAGCCAAAACCCAGAAGCCGCAGCCCCCGATTGGGAGAGGAAGCTGTGTGATGACTGAGACAGAGCAGCCCCCCCCAAACACAACACAGAGGGGACCCCACTCCTTCCTTTCAACCCTCCCTGGACTGTTGGGAAGAATCTTTATCACGGGGCAGATAGTGGAACAGCAACCCCCACCCCACCCACCCCCTCTTTGGCTGCCAGTATCTCTCGTTTTGGAGATGATGAGACTTGACAGGCAGCTCACCTGATTAGTCACAGCTTCAGAGTGAAATGAGCCCCAGGACCAATTATGCTGATGGAGAAAGTGATCCCAAGGGTGTGTGTGTGTGTGTCCCCCTGAATGTGGCTGGAGAGAGGGGCAGAGTAGCCTGCCAGCACAAAAATGCCTCTTATCTCAGGCAGTAAAACTTGTAGGGTCAAAGCTGCTGCTTTAGCTTCTTCTGGTTGTTTCAAAGGTGGTCCAGCCAAGCAATACGAGGTGACCTACAACTCTACGTCCGGAGTAACGTCCGGTGTCTACGACCTCCTCCTCATCGCTACTCCTTTGCAGCGCCCAATCGCCAACATCACGTTCCGCAACTTCGACCCACCGATCCCGGAGTTCTCTGCTCCCTACCACCAGACGGTGGCCACGTTCGTCCACGGGCACCTCAACGCCTCTTTTTTTGGCTACCGGGACCCTTCTCAGTTCAACCTCCAGGCCATTTTCACGATGGAGGATCCCCACCTGTTCATCAGCAGCCTCGGGATGGTTTCCCCAGTGAAGGACACCCACCTGGGCCCCCCTGTCTGGAAAGTCTTCTCCCGGCAGCGGCTGACCGAGGGGCAACTGAGGCTGCTTTTCTCCTCCTACGACGTGGTGGAAGTACGGACGTGGCTGGCCTATCCCCACTACAGCCCCCCCCAGAAGTGCCCGCCTTTCGTTCTCCACGACCAGCTGTACTACGTCAACGCCATAGAATGGGCAGCCAGCGCCATGGAGATGAGCGCCATCTCTGCCAAAAATGCGGCCCTCTTGGCTCACCATCATTGGTACCGTGTGATGGACAGGATTGACCAAGAGGACTTGCACGAGAGACTCAAGACAGAGCTTTGACTTGGCACGAGAAAAGGACTGGGGGAGGAGAGACCGGCAGTGTGTCTTGAGTGTTGGGTGTGAGTGCGCACAAGTTCTGAAGTCCGAAAACCTCCATTTGCAGCCCAAAATGTTAAGCTTCAGATGTCTTCGCGTGGCAGTAAGTAGGGCAGTTTTAAGCTCAGAACATTCCTACAAGTGCCAAAATATTTTTAGTGAGGCAAGAAAGGATTTGAAAACTTTTCAAGCTTCTGTTTGTGACCATCCCTCTTGACCGTACTTTGGTTTTCCAAGAAAACAGGCTTAAAGGGAATTCTTGGCAACAGCCTTTTAAAAACTACTTTACTCACATTACAAGTAATTCTTTGGGGCACAAGCAAAACCTTGAATAAAGCCTTCAGGCTCACTCCTCGGCTATTTTACATTGCAATGTTTCTTAATAAGGACATAAAAGGAGAATTCAGGTGGTCCAGGCACACTGAAATTATGAATAGGCCCCTTTGTTTTAAGAGGACTTGGATTGCTTTTGACAACCTGTCATAAAGCGGAATCTTAAATGTTCAGAATGTTGGCTTATCACCTTTCCACATACTTGGCCTGATAAAACAATTGAACAATACAATTCCAAACAAGTTGAATGAGAAATGAGTTCATTTCTTACTCAACTCATTGTTTTGTTCACTTGTTCATTAGGCCAAGTATGTGTAACACTAATATTATCCTATCTCCGTTCATGTACATGGTTTTTTAAGTCAATTTTTCAAAGTTGTGAAGCACGTTACACCACCTTTTAAAAATTTATTTTTTAAAAAAATGTAAACATGGAATGATCCTGCAGAACCAACAATAATAAAAATTGACCACACTGTAGTAAGAGCCAGGACTTCTTCATCTTTTATACTCGTTCCAGGGCTTCTAGCATGATGATGCTGTTTCCTCGTATTACCTAGAAATCAGAACAAATAATCAGAACACCCAGGAATGAATCCAAAGGGGGAAAAAGAGTTTCAAAACGGCTATAGGCAGCTGATACGGAGAACTGTTCTACAAGTGTGATCCAGAAAGATCCATGAGAGATTGATTAGTGTTCCATGGGAGTATTGTGGCTCCACTGGGACAGCATTTGTTGAGTGTCTGATGTCCCCAGTCTAAAGGTATCCACAAAGGTACTAGTTCTCTTAAGTGTCAAAAGTGCCTGAAGCAAAAATCAAAAGTTGAACTAAATCACAAGATGCAAATGATATTTGCTTCCCTACTGCTAGAACTAACACAAATTGATTTATATTGGAACTCCATTTATTCAGTTGATGAACACGAAAGAGTATCAGAGTGTCCAGGGGAAAAGCATTTTGAAATTCCCTGACATTTCCCTGTAACTTGCGATCTAGTTAAAGCGCGGTCATAAATGACGTCACAACAAACGGCCAAGCCCTGGAGAAATAGCAGTAGCTGAGCAAGAAATTTGTTGCCACAGTAAGGCTCATTCTAGCTTGACTCTGCCAGGTGGCGGAGTTTTTTGGGTTTTTTACATGATTTCCCCCCCGACTTTTAAACATTTTAATTGGTTTTTTCCCTTGATTTATTCAGTTTTTTCACAAATTCCCTGATATTTCCCGAACCGCCGATTTCCCTGATAATTCCCTGATTCCCCTGTTTTCCAGATTTGCTGGACACCTGGAGTATATACTGTACTGTGCCATGACAGAATGCAACAGCTTAACGTTCCCTTCCTCGGCGAAATAGCTTCAACAATTCTTATAATTTAATTCATTTTTGCTTACCACCATGCCTATGTTGTTCTGTTGTCCACCAGGTGCCATTTCCACACACTCGTCTATCACCAAGTTCATGAATGGATCAAAACCTCTTAATATCCCTTGAACGTGTCGGCCTCCATTTAGTTTTACTGCAAAAAACAGACAGCAAATTAAGTTGTCCTCAATATAGTCTGCTATGGCCATCTCCCCAAAAGGCATCAGAAATCAGGACATAAGGCTTCCAACAACTTTCGTTAAATCCCAATTCTTTTAAAACAAAGTTGTGTATTGAGTGAGCAAATAAGGCCCAGGAGACACCATCCATTATTTCACCATCTCCTTCACTATTAAGAGTCACATGTACAGTGGCACCTCTACTTAAGAACTTTCCTAGATAAGAACCGGGTGTTCAAGATTTTTTTGCCTCTACTTAAGAACCATTTTCTACTTAAGGACCTGAGCCCGGAAAAATTTCCCAGGAAATTTGAGAGCGGCACAAAGGTCCGGCCAGTTTCCTGCCATTCCCCCTTTAATCCCGGCCATCTTGGGCTTTTCTGGGCTGCCAGAGGAGCCTTTCGGTGGCACTTAAGGAGGCTTTGGCAGCTCAGAGCGAACAGAGGGAGGTGCATGCTCCTCACCGCCTCAGAGTCCCTCTTTTTTTTTTTTAAGCCTTAAAGTTGCTTCTACTTAAGAACTTTTCTACTTAAGAACCTGGTCACGGAACGAATTAAGTTCTTAAGTAGAGGTAGCACTGTATGGTTAGAACAAGCTAAAGGTAAGTGTGAAAGAACACTAGTAGCTGAATGTCATTTGCGGTTTCATCCAGAGGGTCAATGGTAACTCACAAGACAGACCACATTTACTGGGCCTGTGTAAACACTTCTGGACTTTCTCCAGCTGTTCATTCCCTGCTCTGGTGAACTGAAGCATCCATTCCAAGATCTCTTCAGCCAGTACAAATATTGTGTATTCATCCAGTGCAACTTCTCCCCCTCTTTTTGGGTTGGGTTTGTTTCTTTTCAACAATTTATATCTTCCTAGTTGTGAATTCCAATAATCCAATAATCCCTCCCATCAGGCGTACTGAACTCCTTCGACGTTCATCATATGATTTAAACCACAGACCCTTTATCAGCCTTGTTGCTCTTCTCTGCATTTTTGTATTATGGTGACCAGAATTGGACAGAGATGCAGGGATATAGAGACTAAACCATTAATGAATTATGTAAATCAATTAATGAATCATTTAGAGTGTATTTTTGGACAAGTTCTGAAATAGATGCAACAAATAAAGAAAGTAAGGGAAAGTGAGCTCATCATAGGAAAATTATTTACACAAGATAACCAGACAAGAAATAAATTGTATTTTTTCCTTGCAAAACAGAATCTTTAAATCAATCAGTTCACTTACATGATAGTTTCTTATCCATAAACCTAAAAAATAAAAACAGAAGAAATAAGCCCATGCAAGTTAAGTTCAAAATAAAGAAAAATTAACTGGTTTCATCTCAATATAAGAAATGTGCGGGTTCACAGCCTTTAAAACTTGCTAGCCTCAGAAGGCTGTTTTGGGGCTGCTGTTTTGACCTGCCATGTGGTGTGAGGCTATGATTTTTCTCTTTCAACTTCATGCTGCTTTAATTCCGTGGTTGTAAGCTTTTCTCCATATTGGGCAGCAATGAGCAACAAATCAAGAGATTCAATATCAACGGGGAAAGGCTGCCTGTCCACTCCTCCCTAGTTTTCAACCCAATAATACCCCATTTTCTTATGTTAGTGCACCTTCAGTGTCTCTTCTCACAGAATACCCTCCCCTCCCACTTTGAAAGGGTATATTTGCATGAGTCATATTTATCATTTATTGCATTAATTAAAATTAATGGATTCAGTGCTGCTACCATTTTTCCCAATTATTTGATGGAAATTTAATATTGTATTACATTTTAAAGTTAGAGTGGCAAATAATTTTGATTTCTCAGCATCCCTCTGGGGGTCTTGGTGTCCTAGGACCCCCCTTTATAAAAGAAGCACCTGAAGGCAGGACAAGAAGCAACGGATGGAAACTAATGAAGGAGAGAAGCGACCTGGAATTAAGGAGAAAATCCCTAAGACAGAGGACAAGTAACCAGTGGAACAGCCTGCCACCAGAAGTTGCGGGTGATCCATCACTGGGGGCTTTCCAGAAGAGACCGGGCAGCCACGTGTCTGACAGGGCCTGCGCTCTCCAAGGCCGCTTCTAACTCGGCTGTTCTGCAGAATGGACCAGTGAGGGAAGGAGGCCCCCCCCCGCCCAGACCGGCTTCTTTAGGAGGGAGGAGACCCCCGTGAGGGGGGAGGGGCTGCCCGTTCCCCGCCCCCTCCCAGGCCGAGAGGCTCCAGCGCTCGTGGGGCGCCCCCAGAAGGAACTGTCACGTGGGTCGAGGGAGGCACCTCTAGGAAAGTGGCTCTATGGCCACACGCCGCGCAGTGCATGACGGGTCGAAGAGTGATCGCCTCGAGACGGGCTCCCGCCGCCCGCTAGGCCCTCCCGCTCGCTTCTTCGCCCCCACCCCGCGTTGCTTCCGGGTGGAGCGCCCGACGCTGCCCCGTGCCGCGCACTCACTTCTTCAGCTCCGGGGGGTGAGCTTTGCTCATCCTGCCTCTCCCAAGACCGCCGCCTGGCGAAGCGTCTGCCGGCCGTCTGCACTGCGCTGGGACGTCACCACGGCGCGCCCTTTACTGCCCAATCAGCAGGCTCCGCAGGCGCAGGCGCAAAGGACGGTTGAACTGACCCAAAGGCTGCGAAGGGCGGGGCCATCAGGTCCTAGCGACCAATCACCGAGCGCCCCGCCCTCTTTTTAAATCCTGCGATGGCGCTCGCGCCACCCGCGCCATGTACCTCAGCTGCTTTTCCTGGCGCGCGGCGGCCGTTGTTTGCTCTTTTGCCCGGATTCGCCGTCCCCGGCCAATGCCGGTTGACCTTCTCTCTCTCCCCCCCCCCGTCCTGTGACGAGGCCCGGTTGCAGTTCAAAGCGCTGGAAGATCACCTGGTGGCCTCCCCTCCGGAAGTCCATCGGCCTCCTTTGGGGAAAAGGCGAGCAGAGGCAGGCGGCGCCCCGGGAGTCTTCCTCTAGGGCCGCATTTCCCTCCTCTTCCCCCACTCCCCGGTCACAGGTTGCCTTGGACTCCGCTCCTTCGGGAGAAGCAAAGGCCGGGAGGCTCCTTCTGCACCACCCGAGAATTCAGGGTGGAAAAGCCCAACAGGGCTGGTCTCCCATCAGTCGTCGGACAAAAGAACCCCTGGCTGGCTTCACTCAGGCTATAAACTGAGCTAAAATGGCCTCAATTAAGGCACTTACTCCTTCCACAAATCCAAAATAAATCCTTGTCTGCATAATAAGAGACGAGACATGAAAAAATGTTGAGGCAAAAGAAATGCACTGTAATACACAGCACCCAATGGGGGAGATGCAAGCTGGGCAGAGACGGCTGCTGAGTCCACCCCCCCCTTTTGCCCTCTATTCTTCACCCCTCCATCTTTTCATAATATTGATGTACTTTTTTATTTTACATTTGGCATGCACCCACCCTATCAGGTTACTCATTCAATTATTTGCTGTACTATGTTGCCATTAGCCTATTGGTATATAAATAGCCCTTCTTTAGGTTAGCCTCAGCTCCCTCCAGTACCATAGTAAAGTATTAGAGCTTTAACCACAAAAACGTATCTCAGACCTATGCAATACTCCTATGGGGAAGTTTCTTCAGCACTAGGTTGCGCTCTGCCAAAAAGTGGAATATGTAGGCAACCCTGGCTGAACCCCAAAAAGGATCAGACCAGGCTAGTACCTGAATGGAGGCGGCTACAGAGCCCTGGTTGAAAAACACCTGGAGGCCATGGCAAGCCACCTATACTGCAAGGGCATATGACTTGGAAGCGAATGGACGCTTTATGAGGTTTCCCAACATCATCAAGGTTGAATTCGTTTTATAGTATCTAGAAATTGCTGAAATAATTCAGAATGCAGCCCAGAGAAAATTCAGCCATCAGTAGTTAATTGTTTAAAATGTATTTAATCACATCTTTAAAAAATAATTTATATTCAAAGAGATGGAAAAACACGGAGGGCCCTTTAAAAAAAAATTCAACACTGGAGTCTTTAAGTAGATTACTGATCAATATTTTCCCACCTTACAAACAAGCCACAAAATTCCGAAGAACCCACCCCAATATCCAAAGATTCTGTGGATTATGGATCCATTGTGGATTGCAGCAGTGCACAATTGTTCAAGTCTAGGCAATCTGCACAGTATTTAATAGTTATAAGCAACGCATTGCTGACTCAAGGAATTCTCTTGAATTTCCAGCAGTCACTGCAGATTAATTGGACCAGAGAAATAGGATGTGCATTAAATAAACATGTTGTTCTGCACTAACAAAACATTTACTTTTTGAAGCATTTAGGTATATTTTTCCTTCTGAAATATGGATCACTATAAGTTTAGTGGAGTCACCAGCATTCCCTGGTTTTTGAAGCCTCTGGGGAGTAAATTCAATGTCTTCCCTCAAATCTAGGCAAGCTTATTTTCCATTCAGCCAGAGCTACCATTTGACTCTATAGCCAGGAGCAAACAGCTAAACACAAAGTAGAAACAAACATAGCTAAAGTTATGGATTGCCAGAGCCCTTAAGGGAGTGGTGGCCTGTTGCATGATCGAAATGGTTTGGGTGAACCTTTAGCTCTGATTGCTGGTTGGGCCTGCCCACCTACCATGCTCTACGCTACCCACTTATAACTTACTTTCTGGCTCTTTGGCTGGCCCAGCTGCCTTTCCTGTCGCCACCGTTCTCACCCAAGCCGATTAGGAGCCTGTTTGAAGCTCCGTTTCCCTGCCAGAGGCGAGAGCAAGCGAAAAGAGCGTGCGTGCTTACAACCAGCAAGCCCTTCGCTAGAGGAAGTGCAGCCCACCTCTTGCCTTAAGGGTGTGTGCCATGGCTGTTCCAATGTCAGCAAATTGACTTTGGTGAGAGAAATCGATCAAAAAAGGCTGCTCCATGTTGTTATTGCAGCTCTATTTCCACGTGACCTGTCTCCGTAGAATCCTGAGGTCCTCTCCAGAGCAGGCCAGCCATCAATTCCCACCCTGCCGGTGAAAGCCCAGACATGCTGGGCAGCCCGTGTGGCAAGGATGCCAGACCATCCCACCCTCTGTGGTGATGAAAGCGACCGCAGGGGGGACAAAGGAAGCGATAAAAAAGACACGTTGGCAGCCTCCTTCAAGCCCCTCGATACCCACACCCTCTCCTGGGACACCCTGGCACAAGGTCGACCCACACGGCACATGCTGCTCCACCAAGGCTGCCGGACATCGGAGGCCAGAAGGACATTCAGAGCAGCGAGCACCACTCCGCAAAGCCAGAGGTGCAAATGCTGCGACAATGGGGCCCACACGTGTCTGCCCAACATGTGGCAGAACATTTCGTGCCCAGATAGGCTCCACCAGCCGCCTGCGGACACATCACGCACAGCCCCCAACCCATTAGATGCCAAGGTCCTCCTCGAACATGATGGACGAACAACATCATTTGCACACCGGACTTTCTTGGCCCTTCACAATCTCTGGAACTATTCTAGGAAGCATCGTGACAATTCATTAAAAAGTGGAACAATCACTTTTGTCCATCACTCACCCACCGGCGCTTCCTTTCCTCATATATGCATCACTCCTATTTATTCTGCCCTCGTGTCCACCAGTGAAGAGAAGGAACCGTCCTTTCCAGCTGACCTCCCCAAGTAGAAAAGCCTCAACAGTGCCCTGAGAGTAGCCAACAAGGTTACTCGGCCAAATGCAGAAATTCTCCATATCTAAATGAACTCAGTCTAAAGGCAAATAATGTGAAACTGTACAAGATTTTAAGAATTTAATGAACATTTCTTTGCGAGTGACTTAAAAGACCTCACATATTTTGACAGCAAAGTTCACCTTCTGATGTCGCATTTTTAACCCCCCTTTCAATCTTCATTTCTGACACTCGGCAAACGTAAGCAGCAGAGCTTCCCAGCTTCCGGTGGCTCGTTTCCCTCGTCCTGAGTGGGTGGCAAGAGATGCCAGCTGCCAGGGACAAAACATCTGCTTAGGTCTGGCCCAGAGGTGGATAGGCGCACAGCTGCATTTTCCCCTCCTCAGGACGCCTTAAGGCACACACGCCCATATCTGCTGCCTGGACAAAGGGGAAAAAGAAAAGACCCCGCCTGAGTTGGATGAAAGCGCAAATAGAAGCCTTGGAGGATTCAAAAGGCTTAATATTGTCTCTTCTGTCACCCAATCACATGACAAGGCCCGGACCGCACCCTCTCCTTGAGCAGGACTGTAGGAAAGAGCACCAGGGGTGTTGATTTTAAGGGGCCTGCTAAGACAACAGCCAGGCACACAAGGGGAGCACCGGCTCACCTCCCCTGCCCCATTATCGCCACACGGACGGGCAGAGCGGGTCAGAACTCCGCCGGGAAGCTCCCTGTGGGCTTGTGAGCCCATCCAAATGAACTGGGGGAGGCCCAGCCGCCCGTCTCCCCCTCTGACCCCCAGGGTGGGGTGGGGGTGTGGCCTTTCTTCCCCTGGGCCCCACCTGCCCGATCCACTTCTCTTTCCTGGTCTTATGGCCGGACCTGGGCGGGGGGCTACTGGGCGATGGCGGCCAGGCTCTCCTTCATCTTCTTGGTCATGCTGGGGATGAGGTGGAGGTGGTCGTCCACGCACTTGGTCACGCAGCTCTCCAGCTGCAGCTTCACCTGCGGCTCTTGGCTCCCGGCGTCCAGGGCGTCCCTGGCTTGGTCGTTGCAGTGCATCGTGCAGCGGGAGAGGCGGCCCTGGGGGGGGGGGCAGAGAAGCGGTGGGGGCCTCCTCCTGAAAAGGGAAGGCCAGCCCATCCCCGGCGCCTGCAAGGAGGGGCTGCCGCGCAATGATGCCAGGGGGAGGCCCCTTGATCCTGCAGCCGGGCTGCTTCTGAGGGGGTGGGGGGCAGGCAAGAGGGTCGCCGGGGCAGTCCCCCCCCGCCCTGGCTCCTCTGGGGACCCCCTCCACCCCGCCCCTGGGGGCCTCACCTGGAAGCGCTCCAGCTCCTGCGTGACCTGGGCCTGGGCCTGGGCCAGGGGCGCGTGGCAGCGCTCGATGCACTGGTGCACCTGCTGCATGGAGGCCCGCGGGTTCTCGCAGCACGTGGCGCTGCAGCGGAACATCAGGCCCTGCCGGGAGGGAGCGGAGAGCGGCGCCCCGGTCAGGCCCCGCCGCGAGGGACGGAGGGAAGGGACAGCCGCCCGCCGCCCGCCCCTCGGCCCCCGACCTGCATCTTGCGGATGTGCTCCCGCTCCAGGCCCTGCACCATCCCGTCGATGGCCTCCTGCACGCGCAGCTGCTGCGCCTCCGCCATGCCGGGGCCCCTCCCCTCTGCCCGGACGGGAGAGCAGGGAGAGGGAGGGGCCGCACGCCCCGCCCCTTCCGCCTGAGCCAAGGGGGTCGTGAGAGGGTGGGGGCGGGGTCAGAGCGGCCTCGGCTGAGGGAAAGAAGCCGCAGCGGCGGGAGCCCGAGCGCAGGCCCGGAGGGGTCTCCGTCAAGGGGGTGGGGGGGCTTGAAGGCGGGGCCGCTCAGCAGCCTTTTGCCTGGACTGCTGGGGGAGGGGGCCGGACTAGGAGACCTCGCAGGCCCCTTTCGGCCCTGCTCCTCGTCGGCTGAGGTCGGCCTGGGGGGGGCGCAGGAGGGAAGCCACGCGGGGGGGCGTCGCCCCCTTCAACCTTGTCGCCGTTTGACTGGAGTGGGGGGTGTTTCTCAACCCCTCAATACAGTTCCTCATGTGGCGGCGACCCCCAACCTTAAGCCTCGCGCCAATTCTGCTGACAGAGCTTTGAGCTGATTGGCTGGGAGGTCAGAGGGCCCCCCCCCCCTCTCAACGCCTGATTGGTCGGGTTGTCAAACTAGGTTCCAAGGCGCCAGAAGAGAAGCTGTGGAGAAGTTTGTTTATTTTTTTTATTTTTATTTATTTATTTATTTTGTCCAATACACAATGAGGGTTTTAGTGGGTACCGTATATATCTATATACACATAGTAAAATGCATGATGAAGGTTATAGAGGAGATACTCACAGTAAATATATCTAAGAAATAATAGAAAAGAAGATAAAGTAATAGAACATATCAATGAAAGAATAGAAGAAGAGATAGAGGAATAGAAGAAAGATGTAGGAGATATAGGAGAGCAATAGGACAGGGGACGGAAGGCACTCTAGTGCACTTGTACTCGCCCCTTACTGACCTCTTAGGAATCTGGAGAGGTCAACCGTGGATAATCTTCTCCCTTTTTGTCCTAGGCGACCCCCGGGGGGAGAAGCGCTTCCAGGTGCTGCAGCTGCTCTTTGGTAGGTCTCGGCCCCCAGCCTCCCCCCTCGTCTCTATTGCCCTTCTCTGCCCTCTTAAGATTTGAGTGTCATTTCTGCATTGCCACATCCATCATACTTATTTATTCAATGTTTTATGCTGCCCTTCTCCTTAGAATCAGAGCGGCTTACAACATGTCAGCAATAGCACTTTTTTAATAGTCATGAATTAACCCCGATTATCTCACAATATGATTACATCACAATTATTTCATGATTATGTCATGTGATGTAATCATGAGTCAAATCACACCAACAAAGCTCCTCCTTTCATTTGTGCAAGAGTTTAGCTACAAGGGAGAGGGGGGGCTTTTCTGTCCCTCCCTTTGTAGGGTTTCCTGTTTCCCACCATGGTTTTATTTCTCCTTCGGCCTTGGATGGAGCCACAGAGTTTCAGATTGCATTAGCTGGTTGATTATTGCCTAATTGTTTTGAAATATCTCGGTTACTCCTTTGAGTCAGAAAGTGTGTAATACATGAAGAGCTACATACACAATGCATGACTGTTGTGTACCATTTGTTTACAAGTAAATCTTGCTCTGCAAACAGGGAAGGCTCTTTGGAAGGAAGGGCGTCTGTAAAGCAATTTGGAGAGGCCCCTGTCGTGAGCGTTTCCTGCAGCTTCGTCCCCTCTTCCTTAGCCAAAGGCTGAAATCTGCCACCCAACCTGTGAGGATTCCCTAAACCAAGCAGAAGTACTTTGTGAACCCGAAGTACATGCTAAGTATTATGAGCTGTCAAAGAACCTAAATGACCACGGAGCCTTGTCCTGGAAGAGAGGCCCCTTTCTTGCAAGGCCAACCGGGCGGCTGCTGAAAAGACACATTATGTCTTCAGAGGCCTCGAGCAGACAGTCACCCACTTATAATTCTTGCGCAAACGCCCTCCTGGCCAAACACAATTTGGGGCAGCCAACAGTCCAGAATAGGTGGAAGCGTCTCCACAACGGAGCCAGTATGTGCCACCAGGGTCAAGAGGGTCAGGAAGCCCCAGGCAGACAGAGTCCACCGCATCCTGGAAGTGCAGGAAGGAAGCGGAGGCCACAGCGCGCTCTGCCTGGAGAGAGAGAGAGAGAGAGCGCCATTGACCGGCTGTCTTTGCAGACCTCGGCCGGGCTGCCCAGTCGCCTCTCCTGAATGAACAGTGGCAGCACTCAGGACCGAAGGTTGGGCTCCGGTCCAGGCAAGGGGGCCACGCTGAAGTCAGCCTCCCTCCACCCAGGCCTCCTCCCGGCTCATGGAAAGGGCCAAAGAGCGGGAGCCTCTCGGCAACTTCTGGAACTGACTCCTGGGTTTCCTTCTTCTCCGGTCTCAGTAGAATCCGGGTTCCCTGGGGCCTTTTCGCAGCCTCATAAGAAGTGCAGATCCTGAAAAACAATGACAATAGCGTTTAGCATTAGCATTCTAGATTTATAGGCCGATTCACAGTGCTTTTCCAGCCCTCTCTAAGCGGTTTACAGAGAGTCAGCCTCTTGCCCCCCACAATCTGGGTCCTCCTTTGACCCACCTGGGAAAGAGGGAAGGCTGAGATGGAGCCTGGTGAGATTCGATCTGCCAAACTGCTGGCAGCCGGTGGTCAGCAGACGTAGCTTGCAGTGCTGCGTTCTAACCACTGCACCCCCAAGGCTCTCTAGTCTACACAATCCCCTCCAAGCTTCGGATAACTGATCACGGTGAGTTCTGCCTTGGTGGAAGGAGTCTGTGGGTCGAGGAAGCCGGTGCGCCTGGCTTTTCTCTCGGTCTCCACGGTGTGATCGCTCCAGAGGCTGGAGAGAGGCCCAACCAGCAGAGGTTGTGAAGGGCGGGTTCACAACTCTATGGAGCTGTTGGACTCGGGCTGGGGAAGGGGGAGAGGACCAGATCTGGGATCCAAGAGGGGATTCTCCCCTCCCCCACGGAAGCTCCCGAGAGGTCTCAGGCAGTTTCTCTAGTCTACCTCGCAGGGTGGCTGTTGGGAAAAGGAGGAGGAGGGGGCGTAGACCTCTAACGCCTATAATATGAATACAGGACAAACAGGCCGGGCTCTAATTGGACCTCTGCTTGGAAAGGGAGTCAGGGTGGTCTCCTCGCCCAAGCCCCTCCTGCAAACGGAACCTCCTCGGGGAAGGGGCCCAGCAGGGAACCAGGTTTCCAACCAGGAACCAAGACTGGAACCACAAGCGGAAGGTGGCACCAGGCTCACCTTTGGCTCTTCCACGGCTGCCACTTGAGTCTTTGTGGCCTGAGCAGCAGACGCCCCCTCCTTCATTGGGGAGCGAGGAAAGGGGGTCTCGCTGGAGCAGGCGGTGGGGGGGGGGCCCTTCTGCTCTGCCCTTGGCACAGGCGGGCGGCTCCTCTTGGCTCCGACCTCCAACCATGGAAGGAAAAGCCAAAAGCATCACTGTGGGTTTCTCTCCACCTCCACCGGCTCTGCTGGGGGAGACTGGGAGGCCTTTGAGACCCCCCCGCCCCCTTCCTCTCTGAGGCCGCGATGGCCAACCCAGGGCAGGTGCAGCCCTACTGGCCGTTGCCCTGGCTCTGCTTCAATGCACGTCCGTGGGCTGGACAGCTGGCCTTTGGAGGCCCTGGGGAGGGTGGGAAACAGGCCTTCCTGGCCCACTGGAAGCCGGGAAATGGGAGCAGGGGGGTCGTGCATGCATGCTTGAGGGGTGGGGCAGCACGTGGGGAGGGGTCGCAGGCGCATGCACGGGGAGGGGCTTGAATGATGGGGGTGGGGGGCTTTTGGAACTTGAGGGAAAAAAGGGTTCGCCACCCGTGCTCTAAGGAGGCTCCACGGGGCCTGGGAAGAGGTGCCTCAACCACCACCCAGGGCTTCCAGCAGGGGGCGCCACATACAAGGTGTTGTCCCAGAAATAAGGATTTTGGATGGGTCCTTCCTTCCTCTCCCCCCCTCTCCCCCCCCCCCCCGGGCTGCAATGTTTTGGTTTCTTGGTTTCTATGCCAGCGAGTCCTTTTCTGGCTCTGGAGGCCCAGCTTCCCCCGAGGTCCTGGATGGTTGCTTGACCAGAGCTTCAAAGTTTTATCTCCCAGGGAAGGAGTGTAGGGAGGCGAGACGCCTGGGCTGCCTTCTTGCAAAGCGCAGGAGAAGCCCGCAAGCAGTGAGCCAGTCCCCCCCTCCAGGGCCACCTCAGCCGCCATCTGTCCCAAAGCAGGAACTCGGAAGGCGGCTGACGGGAGGTCTATAGAACATCGTAAACAAGGCCAAGATGGGAACTGAAGCTCCGCTTGTCATTTCATGTCGTAATGCGCAATGTCAATCACCGTCATAGCCGCTGTTTTGATTTTCCTGAGCACAGCAGGTGGACGTGCCTGTGAGGTGCTCTTGGCAGCCAGCTTCAGCTGCATGCAACTCAGGAAGGCCAGCTGAGACGCTCCTTGGAAGCCCAGACTAGATACAAGGTCATTGCTGACCACCATATCTGAAGTCCACAGGGAGGGTCAAAAAAAGGCCAGATGGGGGCTGCCCCTTCCTCTTTTTATATACAGTAGACCAAGCCTGGAGCTGAAGGCAGTTTCGGAGCTCTGTTAGGTCCCAAATGGGATTAATTCAGCACCACATTTAGTCATGTTGTGTAAAGTCTTTAGTCTCCACTAATACGTAAAGGGAAGAACATGCAGGAGAGAATTTCTGGGGAGCTCTTGCAGGTGAACTCTGGGCCTCTCTGAGAAGCCTGAGAAACAGAGATGTGGGAGCTGTCCTGGCTGAGACTGGGGGGGGGGGCTCATCTATTCCCCCCCCCTTATTCCCAAAGTGTCCATTGTGGAGACAGTAGCAGCAGCCGACGACTCCCCTGGGACCCTCCGGGGGCAATGAGGCAGGCCGTCCGCTTGGAACAACAACCCCGCCTCCTCTGCAGGGCAGTGCTCGGTTTGGGAGCGCAACCCAGCCTCTGTGCTCTTACCCACAGCGAAGCTATAAAACCGTGAGGATGTTGATATCTCCGGCCATGCGCTCCCCAGCGGTGAGAACAAAGCGGTCACTTGGTGGCCAGGTCAGGTGTGGATGGCTTGTCGCTGTCGGCCCACCGCAGTTGCCCAAGTGGGTGACGTTGGTGTCATCAGGTGGCAGGGGGCGACGCAAGAGTTTGGAATCGGGGCCCACATGACCCCGCGGGAGACGCTTTTGCCACCCTCGCATTTCTTCACGAATCATAAGACTGGGCGGCTTCCAAAGGGCCTGGCGCGATTGTCTCGGAACCGCTTCCTTCCTCATTCTGTGGTTTTCCTGGGAAGTTTGTGGAGGGAGGATCTCCAGGGCAACCTGCGGGGGTGTCTGGCGGTGCCCAACGGGAAGCCAGGCTAGAGAATGACCCCCACCCCACTGAACCGTCTGCTGCTTCTCCCTGGACCCCTCGAGGGGGGGGATGTCCTGCGAGCCTCCCAAAATGGCAGGAGGGCCCCCCCCATTCCTCTGCCAGCCGCTTTGCCCCTCCCTGCTTCCTCCACCCGGAGGGTTTGCCTCCAATAAGCCTCTTCCGCTGGGATTAAGTAGCTTTCGAAGTTCCCCAAATTTAAAAAAAGAATTCTGAAAAAAAGGCTCCCTCAAATCCTCGGAATTCTTCCCATCTGCTGCTGCCCCTTTTTCCATCTGGGTGGATCGATTTTTGCTGCAGGGGAGAATGGGTTGCACTGCATCGCGAGTGAAGGGAAGGCCGCTTGGAACATCTCCCGAACCAGCAGAGTTGTCTGAAAACAGGCACCCAGGTGGGGTCCTTGCCCAAGGTCTCCCCTTTGGGGCAGGCCGTCCAGGGAAGGCTCGAGCGGAGCGGTTCTCTCTCTCTCTGTCCCCCAGCCTGGCTCCTCAGAGGACTCCCGGCAAGCCTGCCTGCCTTCGGGTGAGGCCTCAGCGCCTGCAAAGTCTCCAGGAGTGTGTGGTGGGGTGTGTGTGTGTGTTGAGTGTGTGCCTTTGGCCTGACTTCAGCCTCCACAATTAGCAGGGTCGCATTCCTGGCTCCCAGGGCCCACATGACCTCATCCCGGGATGCCTCTTCTTCCCTGGGGCCGTGGCTGGAGGGGCCGGAAAGCAGGTGGCAGCCCCTCAGCTGCCAGAAATGATTTGGGGGAGAGTCCCCTCCCCTCTGCTCCGGAAGGGGGGGGCACAAAAGTTAAAGACACCTGGCACAGGTACAGCGAGCAGGCGAACGGCCGGTCTTGAGTTGCCTCTCCTCCTGGGACCAGTTGGAGTGTGTGTGTGTGTTTGTGTCACAGGTGGAACTCAGAACAGAGCCGCCAAGGCTTCCCCTGCCATCCACTTTGCCTTCTTCCGGGCTCAGGCGCGCTGCCTCCATTGTGATGGGGAAGCTGCCCCACGGATCCCCTGCTGGCTCTCTGACGGGATCTGCCGTCCTGCCACCGTGCAAGGGGAGTGGAGGGGCTTGCTGGTGCCTCCCCCACCCACCCCGTCCTTGGGCCTCAGTGGCTGCAGAGTCCTCCTGGGGAAGCAGGACGGACGCTCACGAAAGCAGCCAGAAATAACCTCCAGCCGTATATAAAGCCCAGGAAAAAATGATGGAATCCTGAGCATGTGGCTGGGTGTCACGACAGACTTTGCCCATAACTCCCCCCCCCCCGGGGGTCTCTCACTGCGTCACCCATAGGCTGCCCCCCCCCTCCACCCCAGGCCAACAGCTGGCAGCCACCATCCCTCCTCCTGGACGGCAGGGCATCTGACCGGCCGTGGAGCCCAGGCGGCCCTGGGTGGGAGGCAGGTCCGCCCTGGCTGGCCAGGAGTCCTGGGGGCAGGAGCCAGCCTCCCCTCCCCACATATACGCTGCCAGGGCCGGCCCCCCCTCCCCTGCTGGCCTGCAGCCCGAGGGGTTGTGGTGGAGGCTCAGCCTTGCCGAGGGGCCTCCGGACGGGAGAGAAGGGAGCCATTCATTCCGGCCCTCGGAACCTCACAGAGAGGCCGGCCGGCTGCAGGTGAGGTCACTTCCAAAGAGACCCCCGGAGGGCCTTGCCGGTGCTGCTCCCAGGCTGAGCTCATCACTAGCCACCCACCCGCGGAAGCCACACCGATATGTCACACACATGGCCCAGGCGTTGGCGGCAGCAAAGCTCTGCCCGTCACAAGCGGAGGGCCGCGGAGAGGGGACCTCGGCTGGGCCTACAGGCAAGGGTGGAAGCAAATGCCGGGACAAAGGTGCTCACACAGGTGTCTCTCCAACCTGCGGCAGAACATTTCCAGCCACCTGCGGACACATCACGCACAGCCCACGGCCCGCTCAAGGTCAGGGTCCTCGAACACGGTGGACGAACGTCGAAGCATGGCTTAGTCCTGCATTGTAGTGCAATCCGAAACTATGAACTCCATGCAGGAATCGGGCCGATAACCTCCCCAACTGGTGCCTGTCCAGCCTCTGTCAGCAGGGCTGCCCTCAGAGGAGAGGTCAAAAAAGGCAAGATGGTGGATGCGAATCTCCCGTGAAAGACCTGGCCAATCAGTTATCAAGAGTGATACCAGACGGGCACAGCCTCGACCATTCCAACTCTGCCAGTAGCGGGAACAGGAGGCTCTGCCCACCCACCTGGGCGCCTACACAGAAGGGCCCACGCGAACCAGTAGTGACAGGGTTTAGAACCCGCTACTGGACCTGCTCCCTGATTCATGGCTTAGAGTTGAAGGTGGGGAGGATTCCCTGACTCTAGGGGTCTGTCCTGAGCTGTTGGGTATCCCTGTCTAAAGATGAAAATATTCAGGGTTTCACGGGTGGGCAGCCCCTTAACAACCCTCGTCCAGTTGGTGATCCCAGGAACAGGGATGGAAAGAAGGTTTTGGAGGGGGCCGGGGGGGACTGGAAAGTGGCATCACTCCCCCCCCTCCCTGGGTGGATTCCCCCCTCATTTGCGCAACACTGTCTGTCTACTGTGAGGTTTGCTTTTCAAGTGGGGAAGGGGCGTCTGTCGATGGCTTGAGTCGTCTGGCAGCTCCGTATGAAAAAAGGGGGGAGCGCCCCCCCCCTGCATGGATCCCACTTGTCCCTGCAGTGAAGAGCAGCTGGGTTTGCAGGCCCCTCTGCAGCCCCTCCAGTCCTGGGTGTGGCTTCCCCAACCCCCGTCACTCTACCTGGGGACCCGGAAAGCGGAATCCAAAGGTCGGCCGGAGGAGTCGGTCTCGGGCAGCTGGTGCTGAATCACTCTGGACATTCCTGGGGGTGGGGTGAGCCATGCCCCCCCCTCCGCAGACCAGCCGGCCTGGGCGTCACTCCTGCGTGGCCGAGAGGAGCTGTGTTCACACACGGTTGGTGACTCACTCAGGCGGCCTCCGACTGGGCAAGCCTTAGGTGACGGGGACCCCCCCTAGGTGCTTGGGTCCCAGAGCCCCAGAGAGATGGGGCTGCATCAAAGAGACGGCTACAGTGATGAGCAGCTGTCGTTTTGTGCCTGTTACACATTGCGCAATAGTTCCATCAACTCCCACCCCAGAGGAGCGAAAGGAATGCTTTCGCCCCCCCCCCCAAAGGCACCCAGCAACAGGCAGCTTCCAGGGGGACAGGAATTCCCCCTCCTCACAAATCCCCACTTTTAATCACTAATCCTACTAAGCCAAAGCCAATGATGGCCCTGAGGGCAAGTGAAATATTTTGATAACTGACCAAAACCTCTGCAGGACACTTCGCTGGCCTGCACTGAAGCCCACCCAGCACATCCCCCCCCCAAGCAAGCCTGGAGCCCCCTTCCCTGGGGGCCATCCTTGCAAGGGGGAGGGGGCAATGCATTCTGAAGAGGCCCCACTCAGGCCCCAGGCTGGACTGGCCGACAGGGGTGCAGTGGGGTGACCAGCCCTCGGCCCGCTTTGGGCTTCTCCAAGTGGGGCTCATCCTCTCGGGCCTAAAGATGCGTGAAAGTCACGAGGGATCTGAGAAAAGGCAGCAGCCGTCCGGCCTCGAGACACCTGCTGGAAAGAAGGCGGCCACTGACCTCCCTGAGGATGGTTGAGGATCCCTGCAGAGGGCGGGCGGAAGGCTTCCGCTGTTCCTCAAAGGAGGAAGAATGGGGACAGGGCTGGACGGGACCGCTGAGGTCACCTGCTCCCACCCCTCCCCAAGGCAGGAGACCTGATATCACCTGGGGCGACAGTGGGGGCCTCCCTCCCTCCCTCTGCCAGGGGATGATGGAAAATCCCTCGGGAGGGAAAAGAGAAAACCCGCCCCAGGAGCCGCCTGCCCTGACTCTTTCCAACTGCAGAAGAAAAATGCCAGCGATGCTCTGATGGAAAGTATTTTTGTTTCCAAACGGCTCAGATGAGATGAAATCCACATGAAATGCTTTCAATTGCTAATTTCCACATTCGTATTTCCAGCGGAGAAAAAACTACTAAGGAAAATAAGTAAATATGTTAAAAATAAGTTAAGTAAATCAAATGTTAGAAAGGAAAGAATCATCACACACATTTTCCTCATTAAAGTGTCTTTTAAAAAAAAACCAAGCCCCCCTTCTGAGCCCCCAAGAGCTGGCCAGAAGCATCTCGGCTGGTTTAGATCCCCAGGTGCACAATGGGCGGCTGAGATGCTGCGGCAAAGGCTACGGGAAGATACCTTACAAGCCTCTGTATGTTGCAAGCTTACAGTGGGTGCTCTCACAAAATGGCTGCCTGTCACTGGGAAGTCCTGCGCGGGGGGGGGGAAGAGCCAGGGGGGCCAAATTGAAGTTCCCCCAGCTTTTGGCGTTTACCAGGTATGCAACAGGCAGTTGCTCCCTTCTGGCTGCCATTGTGACTTTTTTGACTTACTCTGTGATCCCTCACGGTGGTTGCATTGCTCCTCAAATGGCCGGAGTGGGTTGAGTGGCCAGAAAACATCCACTGGCCAGAAGGGGGCTGTGTGCCCACCCCTCAACCTGGGACCCTCTGCCCGTTTGCCTCTTCGTGGGGTCAGAGGGCGCATGTCAAAAGGGAACCCCCAGGCCACCCAGAACCCCTTTGCACAGTCTGGGGGCGTGGGGGGGGGCGTGGCATCCTGTTGGAGGCCAGTTGGCGACTTCCTCTTGCGTGCTCAGCCGGGGCGGCATGATTCAGAGTCCGTTGCTCGCAAACACCCCCCCCCCGAGAGGCCGTGTGGTGATGCCACAACCCTGTTGCATCACTTGTCCCTCCTGCTCCCTCACAGCCACCCGTGAGTCACGGCTGGAGGGGGGACCAGGACTCAGCACGCAAGTCCAGCGTAGGGCTGAAGGGCCGGCCTGGGCTTCCAATCAGTGGCCTGACCGCCCCCTCCCTGTCTCCCTGTGCCCCCAATGGGGGTCGAGGGTGCTCCTCTGCCGCTGGCTCCATGGGGCACGGCAGCCCTGGTGCTCCTGGCGCAGAGGGGCCCCCCAGCCGTGGGCACCCCAGGGCACAGAGGGGACCCAGGAGAGGAGGGCAGCCTCTTTCGGCCGCTCTGAGCAAATCCTTTGTGTCCCCTCCCCTTGGCTCACTTAGTGGCCGTTCAAAGCTACAACCACACTGGGGAGAGGGAGACAACCACTGTTCACACGCACGGCCATCGCTGCGTCCCCATGATCCACGTGATCCAACTGATTCGTCTTTGGCAGAGTCGCCGCGTCCTCCTGGGATCACGTAACGAGCAGAGTCAGCGGGCAAAGCAGGTTCACTTAACGACCGTGACAAGAAAGGTTGCAAAACAGGGCAAAACAAATATCTTCCTTCGCGACATGAATTTGGGGCTCAATTGGGGTCGTATGTCGAGGACCCCCTGTAGTTAAAAGTAGTCTGGGAGAAGGAAGGCAGCCCAGCTGGGCAGGGTTCACACAGCACACAACCACAACTCGGGGAAAGAGAATCTGCCGTCATGTGGGGAATGGAAAAAGTCGCCCAAAAGCTTCGTTGCATCCCCTCCCTCCCTCCCACCCTTCTTTCCTTCCCTTCTTTCCTTCCCTCCCTCCCTCCCTCCCGGCGCCTTCTTGCTTTTCTGTAAGTGGTGTTGTACAACCCCAGCGGTTGAGTTGTGGTTCAGAACCATTTGGTTAAGTGTTCCAATAGTGTGCAAAATCTAAAACTGGGTTAATTCAACAACCAGGTTGGGCATGTCAGAGAAATTCAGTCCTGGTTCCCCAAATCAGCTCAGCCCAAGTGGAAAGAGGGGTCCAGGAAAGAAACGGGCAGGTCACCGGCTACAGGCCCATGGCAAGGTCCAGGCACCTGCCCTGAGAGATCTCCCCTGGGTCACCAAAGCCACGTTGGAGGCCCAGGCGATGCCAGTGGTGCCACCAACCAGCTTCTTCCCAGGGGCCTCGCCTGGCGCCTGTCCCGGCTGTGATCACACACACGCAGTGCATTGTGCGAGAGTGTGAATCGCACGTCCGATCCGGGCTGGAGAACCCGAGACAACAACCACAATTTCAGTCCCCTTCCAGATAGTTGCCGCCTGCTGAGGCAGCCCGGGGGTTGTGCGAACCCAGTGACGGGGCTTCCCGCACAAATGGTGTTGAGGCATGTTGCACAAACACAGCCGCTCCGGGAGCGCTCGACACCACAGCCCCCAGACGGGCCAAGCCAAGAGTCTGAACTCGAACGTCTGGAGAACAATGGAGGGCTGGAAACCCCTCCCTCCCGAAGGGGCTGAAAGACCCCGCAGGGCTGACTCACTGGCTGGGACCCAGGAAACCCCCAGAGCCCTCTGGACGGCCCGGGACCCCCCTTGCCCCCCCTCTCCCTTGGAGCCAGGAAGGGCTTTGTGGAAGCTTTGTGGGGCAGGATGAAGGTAGTGCCAGCCCCACTGCTTGGGGGGGCCCTCCCTCCGCCACTCCTGGAAAGTCCCGCCTGGGACCCCCCCTCCCCCCCACCTGGATCCCTCAGAGTCTTCAAATTGGTGGCAGCTCCAGCATGGAATCTCTCTGCCCTGATTGTCTGAATGTCTCCTCCGAAGCAACGTCTCCCTGGCCGTGTCCCACCTGCACCGTCTAACATTCCGCTTGGCCCTTAGGCAGGTGAGTGTGTGTTGCTTAGTGTCGAAGGACGGCCTTGAGGATAACCTTTGCGTGCAGTGGACACAAGGCATCGGGCAGGGCTGCGACCAGGCCATGGTGGCCCCACTTGCACGCAGCCGTGGCGGCCTGGGCTTCCCGAGGCCACGTTCAGGGTGAGAAGCCATATTCTTCTTTGAGAACTGGGCTTGCGCAATCCGCTTCCCAGGTTTAATGACAGCTTCCCCCACTGACCCAATTCTCTTAATTCTCATGACACACTAATCAGAATCCGGGAGGTAACTTTGCACAACCTGTTGGCCTAACATGCGGCTGCCTTATTGGTGGCTCAGTGGGCCTTGAGAAACCAGTCTGGACCAGTCCTTCCCTGGGAGAAGTCAAGTCGGTGGCCGGATTGCAGGGACCAGCTTTGGCCTCCTGGCCCCCACGCACAAGATTTCACCTGGCTGCCCTTGTATGACACCCCCACCCCACCCCAAGACTTTCCTATCCTCTTGGGATGAATTGGGTCACCCAGCCGTACAGTATGTCCATAAAAGTGCGTTTATGAAGGGTGCGAAAAAGGGCGTTGCCTGCTCCAAGGTCCCTTCCCGTTGTGTTCTTCTGCCTAACAACTTCCCCTGAGGGGGCTCTGGGCCCACCACTAAGGAGGCATACACTTTCGATTAACAGATATCGTTTGGAAGGGGGGGAGGGGGGGTCAAAAATGACTGTGGGCTGTGTCCCTAGTGAAGCCCAGCATCCCTGTGGGTCGAATAAGAGGCCCTGGAGTTCTCTCGCATTGTCTTGAGACCGCAGTGAGGCTCCTGGTGTGGCTTGATTTGGATTCTGAACCCTTTTCGCCCAGTGGAGGAGGGAGACTTCTGTGGGGTGGGAATGGCTGTGGCTGTCTTGTGACCTGCGTGTTGTGCTTGTTTTGTTTATTTTCCTATTAGGTTTGCGTATCACCATCTCATCTATTTGCCTAAAGTGGGGGGCTTCAAGAAGGCGGGTGAGTTGCCTGTGTCCGTTCAGGTCTTCAGCGTGGAGAGTCAGGTGAGATCACTGACTCGGTGAAGGTCTCTGACCACAAGGGGGGGGGGGCTGGCTAACGAGAAATGGGTGGTGGTGAGATGCTTACTGTGGCCCCCAAAGTTTTCCCTACGTTGTTCCAGCAACTGTGCACCAACATGTGTGTGTTTTTTCCTCTTCTTTTCTGCTGCAACCAGTGCTGAACAAAACACAGCAGGGTAATAATCTTTGCAAAGGTCATTAAAATGTAAATTATTACCATTAACAAAGCGGTGTGATGTAACAAAGCTAAAAAAAAAACAAAACAGGTTTGGACAGTACAAACCCAAAATTAAAAGCAGAGTAAACAATTCAAAAATAGAAATTAAAATATGCACCGGATGAACGGGGAGATCCGAGGGCAAACGGGGGCAGCTTCGCGCCTCTCGTGGTTTGGCCAGCCAGAGTGGCAAAGCGGAGACACTTTCCCACCGAGCGCCAGGGCTGCGCGTTGGCTGCAAGAGGTTGACTCCATCACAGCGGGTTTCACACTGGGCAGCTGCCAGATCTGCGGGTTTCAACTTCCCAGGATTCCCAGCTGGGCCTGGCAGGGCGACTCCGTGAGTTGACGTCTACACCTATTAAAGTTTGACAAATGTGAAAAACTCTGTCTTACCAAAGGAGCCACAATGGTTTCTGACAAAGAAAGCAGGTGTTACCCTGACCACTGGATCCCTCTTCCTCTCTCTCTCTCTCTCTGATCCCTGGGAAGGAGGTGGTGGTGGTGGCAAAGCCCTTCCGAAAACCCCTCCTCAGAAGAGGACTCCAGGCAGGCAGGCAGGACCTCCCGGGCTGTGCTTCCCCTGGAGGTGCCACGTGGAGGTGGGCACCTGTGGGCAGATGGCCCTTGGACTCTGTGGCCACCGAGGGGCTGCTGGTCCCCACGGAGCTGGTCCAGCCTCCTTGGGAAGCCCCCTCAGCCAGCAGCCAAGCCCAGGTCCCGTGGTCGGGTGCTGGGCCGGGCGGAGGGAGGCTCCCCCGGTTCAATCTTCCCCCAGTTGGCTTCCTAGCGTGGCCTCCAGTTCTGGCACAATAGTGGGTGGAGAAAAACCTGTTTGTTCTTTTGCCCTCGGTCTCTGGTGCACACTCACACCTCGCTGACTGGCTTTAGAAACAGCCCGGAGTGCGGGGGAGTGTCCAGCTGACCCTCCTTCCCTAAGCGGGGCCTCATTCCGGCCATGGGTCACCCCCCACCCCCCGCAGAGCTCCTTTGGGACACATGGTCAGATCGCGACCCGGACGGGCGGACGATTCCCTTGGAGGGTTTGGGGGAATAATGGCTGTTTATTGCTGCTGCACCGGCAATGTGGCACCGGCATTCCTTCCCCGATGGAAGGGGATGATTGGAGTTGCAGTCCTCTGCTGTGTCCACCAATGGCCAAGGAACGGTCTGGAGAGGGAAGGTCCCCGTCAGCTGAGCCAGCCAGAGAGACTCGGCCCAGGTGCCTGCGGAACAGATCACTCCTGGCCCTTCCCGGGCCGATGGGTCCCTACTTTCCTGGCTCCATTTCTTCCAGGGAGCTAACTGACCCTTTTGTGAAGCCCCTCCCAGCCTGCACCCCGAAATCTCAAAGGAAAAGGCCAAAAATCAGTGTTGCCTTTAATTACAAATATGTTTAATGTTTAGGCGTTGGTTATTACCTATAAAGCCCTACGTGGCTCAGGGCCAGACTACTTACGGGACCGTCTCTCGCAGCAAACCTCCCAGAGACCTATAAGAGCTCACAGGGTTGGCCTCCTCCAGGTCCCGTCCACTAAGCAATACTGTAGGGCCTTCTCTGGGGCCACCCCAGCTCTATGGTATCAAATCCCCCCCCCCCCGATGTCCGTACTGCTCCCACCCTACTGACTTTCCATAAGGCCGTGAACCAACAACAATCATGGCCAAATTGTATGAATGTCTAGTACGCATGTTGGGTTAGTTTATTGTCTGTATTATGCCTTTTAGTTAAGGTTTTTTAACTCCCATTCTATACTGGACGTCTTTTACTGTGGCATAGAAGTCAAACACAGACAAACAGTTTCCAGTCAGGTTCACCGCCTGCTTTGTTTAGGACCAGAGGGAGTTTCCCTCCGAGCCCCTTGGAAGCATCGCAGCCAGGCCCTCAGTGGTTTTGGTGTTTTTCCCCCTGTGGTTCCGAAACATCCCCAGGTGCAGCTCGTGCTTGGAATCTCCCACCTGAATTTTGAAGACACCCAACGCGGTTTCTTTCCTCTGCTTCTGGGCTGGTCTGGGCTTCACCTGCGTTGGCTGGCTGACCCCCCCAGCCCCTTCTCAACTCCCATCTCTTCCCGGCTGTGAGGCCTCCGGGGTATCTTGATGGTCACTTGCCTCCCTGCTTCCTTCCACCCACACAATGCTTCCTGTGCCACCGGCTGCCACACAGCTCCAAAGCATGACGGCGCAACCCCCATGCTCAACAATCGACAGAGTGTCCTTTTCTTCAACTCTCACTCCTCCCCCCACTCAAAATGTGTCATAATTGTGGCTGAACAGCTCGATTCTTGTCTTATCAATCCGAAGCACTTTGTTCCAAAATGCCTCAGGCTTATCGTGGTTTTCCCTTGCACGTGTGGGATCGGTCTTTCTCCACTCCCAGAATTCCCCCGCCAGCATTTCAAGGTCCGCCTTGACCTCAACTTTTCCATGTCGCCTTAATTAGGTGTCTTGCAGTTGAAATTGCTCGCTGGCAGCCAGGAAACTTTTCAAGCTCTGCCCCGTTTGGCAAGAGAGAATTCCGTTCGTTTTCCAAGCTCTGCGGGAATGCTGACGGCTGTCCCAAGCAGTCGGAAGCGTTGCCGTCTGGGTCAGGAGAAGGACCGGGGCTCCCTGACGGAATCGCCTTCCAGCTGCAGGCCCAGTCAGCCCAACACCTCTGGCTGCCGTACGAATCCTCTTCCAGTCACACTGCCCTTACAACATTCCCATTTTAAATATGTAAACTATGCACATCAATGATAAGCATTCAAATGTGCAGAGCAACTAACGCAGATCCCTGGAACCTACCACTCGTTTTGCATGTCAGAATAATTTGGTCGGTTGTGTTTTGGTTGTGGTTTAGAATGATGTGTCACCCAACTAGGTTATGAATGTCGCCATTATAGTTTGTGAGCTGTGGTCTGTTGGCTGACTCTGTTGTATGAAGCAAGTCTCTGTGGCTCACACCATCACCCTGGAGGGAGAAGGGAGCGGGTGCTGGTAACCCAACACGGTGTGTGTGTGTGTCTTGGGCCAGCCTCCTCACACTCACAGCCACCCGGAAAGGAGGATCTGCTCCATTACACACAAACTGCTGCTTCGGGTCCAGCCCGAACCTTTGCCATTCAAGCCCTTATTCAAGGAAAGAGGATTGCAAGGAGACACGGGGAGCACTACTGACGTTTGCATAAAGAGTTCCTTATTTAATTTATAGCCTTCCTTTTTAAAAAAAATACAACAAAGTATTATGAAAAGTGTATTCCACTCATTTAAATATCTATTAACTCAGCGTATTAAGGAAGGAATAACAACCGATCACATAAACGTCTTACATGAATCAAATTAATTTACCCACACAATAAATTAAAATATTAAATAGTAACCTTCAGTGCAACATATACAGAAGAAAAAAGTGTAACCTTGGCTAAAAATAAAACTTGTTTGGACCAAACTAAACTTAAATTGTGAAAAAGGACAAAGTGTTAACTTGAAGTCAACAGACGGAACTGGGCAGAAGCATTTAGTGGCTGGTCATTCAGCATAATTCAAAGGCACTTGACAGGGAAAAGGGGCTCATTTGCTTCCACCTTTAGAGAATTTTAGACAATTTTGCTCCCACAAAGCCTTGATACTTCTACCCTCAGCTTAGTGTCCATCCATCCATTCCATACATCCGGGTCGCAACAGACTAAACAGTTGCTAGATGAAAGGGGGCTGTTTATTTCTAAGCTGCATCACAAAAGAGAACCCCCCCTCCCTCCGAGAAGAGCAGAAGGCTGCCTTGCCTGGAGGCTCTTTCCTCCCTTCCTGCCCTGGAGAAACTGGTTTGCCAGCTGAAGTTTCAGAAGCGCAACTGGGGACAAATGCAGCCGAAGCCCTGCGATGCTGGAGCTCCCGAACGAGGCCCCGTAGGAGTCCCGCTCTGCGTGGGGGGGGGGGGGGGGGCAATTCTCAGTGGAGCAAAGGAACCGTGTCTTTGCCTCTCTGGCTCTGGCTAAAGTGGCTTTGATTGGGACTCGTCTGAGAAACTCCCGACCCACAGACTGGTTGCTGAGAAGCAAGGCTAGGAGAGAAGAAGGGGGTGGGTTTAAAACCCCAATTATTTCCCCTTTGAGAGGAAGGTCGAAGAGGGAACGCCATTGCGAGAAGGGAAGAAAAGGGATCGACCCACTAAAAATAACGGAAGCATTTGTCATCCAGACAACCTGGGGAACAAAACAGATTTGTCCCCCTGTCATTTCTTTGTCACAAGGCCACAACGTTAAAGGCACGACGCTCCCTTCGACATGCCAGGCCGTCCGTCTGGGGAAATGGAACCTGGAAAACCAGCAGTGTCGGCAAATGGGAAAGAAGGTGAAGCTGGAGCTTTGGCTGCCACGCGAGTTGGAATGGAGGGTTGGCCAATTTCTCAGATCTGTTCCCATCTCTTCTCACTTCCTTCTGCCTGGGAATCCAGGCCCCTCCGGGCAACTGCCCAAGGGCTGGAACTGGACTTTCCTCCACCTTCCTAAGAAGAACTCGGCCTCCCAGGTTCTCCTGATAAGCCCCCCTAGCTCCCACTGGCACCGGAAAGAACCACCCTCACTCTTGCAACCGAACCCTTATGCCATGCCCGCGGAGGGGGGGGGACGATGAGGATGGTCAAAACCTGTGAGCCCCCACACAATTGTGGAATGTTTGTACCTTGGAGGCATCTACCCCACAAGACATTGCAAGAGAAGAAACGGTGCAGCGTTTTAGGTCCTTAGTCGTCTTCCCACCTGGCTCAGAGGCCCTCCTGGCCGTGCACCCACTGAGGCCTCTGCGGTCTGTGTTCTCTCTCCGTTGGAGAAAGGTAGCAAAGCTGCCCCGAAGCTCCCCAGAGACCACGGCCGGTCGAGGAGGCCAGGAGCAGCTTTGGACTCGGGGAGGGGAAGGAAGGGAAGCCCCCCTGCTCTCACCTGGCTCCAGCCTGCCCTCCTGCACAATGTTTCTTCTCTCTGCCCCCCCCAGACGCGGACAAGGCTACTCGGGGGCCCCCCGTCTTGGCCTTCTCCCCACTTGCAGCTGAGGTCCCCCCAGGGAGAGTGGGGATGCTCCCAGGGGCCTGGCTGACTGGGACCCTCTTTCTGTCCGAAGACGCAAGAGGTAGGCAGAGCAAAGCCAGGTGAGGCTGGGGCCGGTCTCCGCGGAATAAATCTTTGGCAAGGCAAACCGGGCGCATCCTCTCCCTCCAACGAGCTCGTCCTTTGGTGCTCCGAGTGAACGGGAAGCTGCTGATTGTCGCTCTTCTCTGTTTCCACTACAAAAAAGTCTTGGGAGATTTGCTTTTACTCAGAAGCTGCACCGACCACGCGGCTCTTTCAGCAAAGTTTGGGACGCCCTGCGTTGTGGGGGAAGGTCCGCGGAAGGCCTCCAGAGCTGCTCTGCATGGGCTTTCAGGTGAAGTGCCTGTAAAGTGCCCGGTCCATATTAAAAGTTTTTCTCAAAATATCGTAGGCCTCTCAGGTCAGACTGCGTTGCTCCCATCCGTGGTTTTGGTCAGACAACTGCAAAAGAAACAATGAGGTCGGTCAGTCCACACCGAAGGAAGCCTTTGTGTTTTCGCAGCAACAGAAAACTGATCACACAACGGAAGGAGGATCATCGTGACTTCGAAAGGGACAATTTAACAGGATAACAGGGCTGGAAAAAGGACCTTGGGGGCCTTCTAGTTCCCACCCACCCACCTTGCTTCAGCGGGAGACTGGAGAGAGGTGTGGCAAACAGGCCTTCAGCCGAGACCACCGGCTTTCCCATTGAAAAAGGATCCCACCTCTGAAGGACGCTGGGTGGAGAAGGGGACGCGGCCATTCTATGCGTCTCCTTGCTTAACTGTTTAGCTCGGTGTGTTTTGAGGACATGGATTGGAGGCTGGTCTTTTTCACACACAAAGGGGCTACCGACCCTGGATCAGATTTCCCTCGAGCCAAGCAGACTCCTGGGAAGGCCCCCAACCCTTTCTCAGCAGAGTTATGGGAGGGGGCTCCCCTGACTGCCTGCCTCTCGGCCACACGTGAGCAGACCTGGCCCTGCTTAGCCTCCAAGCTCCACCAAGAGGTTCAGGGGCCCGGAGCCCTCCGAGGACTCCCCATCGTTCCATGGAAGGCAGAAGAGGCTGGGGAGAAGCGGATACCCACAGCAGGCCCAGCAAACGTTGCCCTCTCGCCTGGGAGATGGGCCCGGATCCTGGGGGCTCCCCTCGGCCGGCATCTTCCCTTCTGCTTGCAAGGCCAGAATGCTCGGGGGGGGGGGAGGCTCCCACCAAATGAAAGAGCCCGGATTTGATTGCCTGGGATTGGCATGGAGCGTGCCGGGTTACCTGTCTCTGAGTGGCAGCAGGATGTGGCCCCCTTCAGCAGCCCGCGGGGCTTCTCGTGCCTGCAAACCATCGCCCTGCACCACTCGCAGCGCTTCCGTATCCTGCAGCAACTGCACAAAGACACACAATGGGGGAGGGGGGGAGGTTAACCCGAGAACGTTTGGGCCTTCCTGCCTGTCGACGCCCCCTTCCTCCTCCCCCTGGACACGGGGATGGGTGTGTGCAGCTCTGGCAAAGGGGTCCCAGCCGGCCCCCTGCAGGGTGAGACTTACTGTATCAGGACGCAGGCCAGGACGGCCACGACGGAGGCCACGATGGAGACCACGACCAGGGCGGTTATGGTCTGCTGCTTCTGGGTGGCAGCCACCACGGCCAGGAGGTCGGCGTGCTCGCAGCGGGCTCCGATGTACCCGGAGTGGCACCTGGTCAGGGAGACGGAAGCCAAAGCCATGTTAAGGTCAAGGCAAGGCTTAACGCTCTTCTCAACTAGAGTGTCTCAAGGAAAAGGCTGGACAGATGTTCCACTTGGAGTGGTAACTTTTGGGGTGCGTAGCTCAATGAACTTGCTGAAGGAACATTGCACCCAATTCCCCAGCGCTGCGCATGAGTGCGCCATCATGCCTGCCATCCCTGTCCCAGGGTCCAAATCTACCTATGCCAACTTGCTTTTGTTTCTGTTCATACCACACTATGGTCTTGTAGCCATTTTCACAAATAAACAAACTGTTGGGCCGTTTCTGCTACGGGGCACTGAGTTCAAGGAAACTCCCCCGTTAGTCGAGTGCAAGAGCTGCAGGTGTAAGCAAAGGCCCTCGGGGGGAGACCCTCTTCTCCTCCCTCCCGCTTCGGAACGCAGGCGCCGACACTTACACGCAGGTGGGCTCCTCTTCCTGCACCAGGAATCTGCAGGTCCCGTGGAAACAGAAGGCGCTGTGGGCGTCTGGACAGTTGTTGAAGTGGGACCTCAAGGCAGCGGCCACGGGGGGGCCTGGAAGGGTAAAAGGGTCCGTTAGTTCCCCCACCTGTCCCGAGAGCATCTCCCCAAAGGCACCCCGGCCTGCTCTCTCGGGTCAGTTTCCCTAGGGTATTTTCAGAACGTTTCATGACGGCGCACTCTATGATCAACTCTATGATCAACTCTATGGCCGACTCCGAGGCTCCTTATTACACCCATTTTACAGGCAGGAAAACAAGACCATGTGAAGCCCCAGCAAGGCCAGACCACGATAAAGAGGGAGCACCGGACGGAAGAAAGCCCCCTCCCCTCTCCCAAGAAGACCCCCCTCCCCAATTCTGAAAACACGGTAGGTGGGTGCTGCTGCTGCTGCCATTCTGCAGCTCACAATGGATTCCTATGTGGAAGAGTCAGCATAATACGAAGACTTCAGTGTAAAGCAGGAATCCAATCCTTCTCCTCCTCCTCCTCTTCTTCCTCACAGGGCCGCGTTTTGTGCACCTGGCAACCTGCTCACACTTACAGCCGGCTGCCAGATTCCTCCTGGCAATTGGGCGGAAGTCAGTGGGGAATTTGCAGGCTGCTGTGGCTGCCGCCTTCCGAGTGGATGCCTCTCGTCTCCAGCAAGGGGCTGAAGGCTTGTGCCGGGACCCTGCGCCCCGTGCCTGCCCCTCGCGGGAGGAGGGTGGCTGGGGCTCTCCAAAGGAAGCTCTTTCAGCCGCCCCACCAGGCCAGAGGACCCACCTGGGAGGAGGGAAGGAGCCCCAGCTTCCACTCACGGGGGGGGGGGCTGGGAATCCTTCATGAGTTTTGATGGGGAGGATTCTCGGCTGCCATAGAGGGTGGGGGGCATCTCAGGGGGCTCAGGGAGGCCGGAGCGCTTTTCCCTCCAGGGCTGAACGGCCTGGGTTTCAGCATCTTGCGATTCCCAGCCCCCCAGGGGAAGCACTGCGGACCACGTGCCTGGGGCTCTGCCTCTTAACGACACGTGTCCTCCTTAACGAACAGCTGCTGAGACCAGGCAGAACTCGGCCATATTGTTCTCAGGCCGGGAGGGTGGTGGTGGCTGAGAAAGAATGTGCTGCTGCTGCTGCAATCCAACCACATCCATGAGCAGGAAGAGGCTAATGGAGCGTGACGCATCAGTCCCAGCCTTGGAGACCATCTGTCTTCAAACCACTTCCATCCCCCTGAGCCCTGCCTGCCGCGCCAGGGTCCCCCGGCTGCCCTGAGTCCCGCAGGCCCTTCCCTTGGAGGGTGCCCCTCCCCTCCCCAGGAAGCACTGCAGCAGGTGCAACCAGGTGGGTTGCGCCGTCGCCCCGGCATCGCACCCAGCTCCGTATTTCACGGGAAGAAACCTTCCGCCCTGCGAGGGTCCTGAGGCGTTCAGGGCCGCCGGTGGGCGGGTGGGGGGGCTCTGCCTCCCTCTTCATGGCCCTTGAGAGCAGGGAGAGGCAGCCTTCAGCCGCCACGGGTACATGTGCCGCAGCAGCCGCTGTCACGGCCTGGTTCCCGAGTGCTCCAAGTTGCCTTTGCAGTCGGAAGCCCCTCCGTGCTCCGTGGCAGTAATTTCTGAAGCCCAAATTTTTGACTTCCGGATTCCAAAGAGGGGGGGGGGGAGCGGCGTTCACTCGTTTCTGCCGGGAGCAACAAAGGCTTCGCTGGGGCCCTTTAAAAGTGATCCCATCTGTCACTGCATCTGGCTGATTGTGGCCGTCCCACTGCAGGGGCTTCGATAGGTCGCAGCAGCCTGTTTCCTCAGACACATCAACGAGAAACACAGCGTGGGCTTTGCGGGGCCAGAATATTCTCCTCTCTCTCCTGGACGGGGAGATCGGGAATCCCAGCGGCTTCGAGCCGTCCTGCTCTAGAAACAGAGCTACATTCCACATCTGGAGAAAGTCCTCAATGGAGCCCAGCATTTCTGTTGCAAAGCAAGTCAGCTGTTAAGTGAGTTTTGCCGCAGCTGTCAAGCCAGCCACTGCGGTTGTTAACTGAATCCGCATGTCCATTGAGTGGATCCTGCTTCCTCCACTGATCGTATCAGAAGCTGCTGGGGGGAGATGGGTTTGGTTGAGGACCCTTGTGATACCCTCGGCCGTGCCAAGGGACATGGGCCACAGCCCTCCGGCCGAGTTCTTTGCAGCAATTGAATGGTCAGCCTCGGTGGTTCTCAACCTTTCCTCCCACCAGGGACCCCTGTGGATGCCTCTTGTGGCCACAGACCCCCCCCCCCAGGGCTTAAGGTTGAAATCGTAATGTTTCTTCAGAGCTTTGCAGACCCCCTGAGATGATATGGTGGACCCCACCAGGTAAGAACTGCTGGTCCACCCAACTGCCCTTTTCCACCTAGGGATACAAGACCGGGCAAAGGAATCGCAGCCCCACTGTCGGCCGGCCGTGTCTTGGCTGCTCCCATTAGATATTGCAGAGGGGGGGGATTAGCCTCCCCTTCCTCTGGAATTGGGACATGTGTGTGTGTGTGTGTGTGTGTGTGTGTGTGTGGTTTTCATTCCCACGAGAGGCTCCCTTCTGCCGGCCCCCAGCCCCAAGTGTTCCCCTGACCCTCCCGAAAAGAGCTTGCAAACTGCATCCTGCCTTGCCAACTCGCCCCTCTGGGAATCTCCCCTCCATTTCAAAGCCTCCTCCGGTTCCTGTTCCCATTAAGGGGGAGCAGAGCAGGCAGCGGGATTAATCGAAGCCATTTCCTGGAGCCGCCTGGAAGAGATTAAGCGGCTTTGAAAGAACCCGACTCTGGTGGAGACCCCAACGGGGCCCAAACCGCCCGGCCTGCAGAGCTACACGGGGGCCATCGAAAAGGGGGAGAGGGAGGGGTGATTTTTTTCCACTCCAGATTTGAAGAGGAAATATTAACCTAGTTAATATGTATTTCTGTTTATTTTGCACCTTCTTGAACCACCCATCTCCTGCCGGCGGGGTCTTTGGGGGGAGGGGGCGTACAATAAAAGGTTGAAATATAAAAATAATATAAAGGTTAAAACTTTAGAGTTTAGAAGGAGGCAGGTCTGTGGAGAGGGGCGGCATACAAATTGAATTAATAATAATAATAATAATAATAATAATAATAATAATAATAATAATAATAATAATAATAAATAATTTAACTGTCCAAAGGCGCATCCACTGGTCCGCCTGAGATCCCCCCATGGGGCTATATGGGGCCACAGAGTCCCAACTCTTTTGTGGGAGACCTGAAGGGGAGAGGGGGGGATGTCCCCCAGGAGAAGGCTTTGGCGGGTGGGTCTGCAATGGGCCTCTCAGGCCAGACCCACCTAGGATGGGCTGATGGGATGGCCCAAATACGCTTCTCAAGTACGGAGCGACACTCAAAGGAACGGCTTGTAGGAGCCCTTGAAAAAGAGCTTCCTAGCACTTGGCGGGTAAAGGAGCCGCGTTAACCTGCACACAAATCTTAGCCCACCTGGTGCCCTTATTCATCCATTTAATCCGACTTCTGGGTCGCCCAATCCCGAAGGGTTCTTGCACCAATCGCCCTCTTTCTCTCTCCCTCTGGGCTCAGCCCACCTCACAGGGTTGTTGTGGTTATTGTTGTGGGAAAATAAGAAGAAGAGATATTAGGTTTATAGTAGTAATGAAAGCAGGATAAAAAGCTGGTGAACAATAAACACTGGCTCTGCTAGCTCAGTACAGGAATAGCCAGGAGAATAGTTCTGCAGAATCCGTCCGCGCGGCTCCTTTCCACGGCCAAGACAGGTGGGAGAAAGCAGCCACTGGAAGGAACCCTTGGGCTGGAGGAGGAGCAGGGGACCCGGAACGAAGCGGGGGCATCAGGGCTGAAGAGAAGAGGGGCTTCAGTCTCAACCGGGGGCTGATGACCAGCAGGAATAAATCCAGGGCTGAAGAAACCATGGGCACGTGGTCACACCCACAAAACCACGTGGCTGACTCCAGAATCTCCTTCCCAGCCTCTGCTGCACACAAGGGAGCCGGGTTTTCCAGGGAAGAGACGGACGGATGCAGCCAAGCCGGGCGGCAGATGCTCCAGTTCGGAAAACGCAGCCCTTTCGTTTGCCGATGGCGGTTTCCCCCTCGAGGGATTGGAGACAAACAGCCCCTTTGATGTGGAGGCTGCAGGGCCTCCCCTGTTTTCCCCCTTCGCGTCCAAAGTCAAGCTCGGCTGCTAGAAAAGGGTTTTTATTCCAGTGCCAGGAAGGAACGGCCCAGCCAACACAGGCGGCTTTTCAGTCGGGCTGTTTCTGCATAAATAAGGGCCGTGGATGAATCGACCCCTGGCAAGTCTCCAGGCCCCCTTCGCTTTGAACCGGAGCAAAGCACGAACGCCACCACCACCACCAAGACCTCGCTGGGGTTTTGTGGTGCAGCCCCACCGCACCAAGCGGCCAGAAGAGTGAGAAGTGGTTGGCGGCCCCCCTCAATTCTATCCTTCCACGAAACCCCCCAAACCTCAGGCAGCAGGAGAATTCCACCCTTGTGGGCCCCGGACGAGACAGGCGGAGCAGCTGCCAAAGGACAAGGGTGTGGGTTCCAGAACCCTCCACGCACCTGAGAGTGTCCCACCATGAGGCCCACTCTGAAATGTCCGGCAGCTCGGATAATAGTTGACTCCCACCAGACCGCCCGAAGGCCCCCAGAGGCAGATCCCGTGCCTCAGCCCGGCCGACAGTTCCTTCCTTCCTCCGCTTGCAGACGTGGTGGGAGGGCAAACAAAGGCCCCATTGGGACTCCCGGCTGGCTTCCCAACTGTCTGCCTTTTATACAATGTGTGTGCGTGAGATAGAAGGGGGGGGGGGGCATTTGAATGGCATCTATAATTGGCTTTTGGCCAGAGCAACACATCTCCCCACCCTCTTGCTGGCCTTGTCAGCTGCGGATTCGTTCCCTTCTGGGACTCATGCAGGGAAGAGGGGACCCATTCTTGGGGCTTCAGCCTCCTGCCCCGCTGTGGAGGGGGGTGAGCTGCAAAGCAGCAGCATCCCACATCTCCCCCCCCCCAGAGCCTGGAAGTCGAGGGGAGAGTGGGGCAAACGCTGGGCTTCCTCACTGCCCCTTGAAGTGCCCTGCCTGGCTCGTCAGCTGCCGCCCGGCCCTCCCTCCCTTCCCAAGGCCGCACTGCGTCTCCACCACCCCCCAACCCTGCTGACCCCTGGCACTCCCCCTGCCCCACAAGCGACTCCCACAAAGGCTGCCCAGGAAGGGGTCAGGGAGTGGAGCTTGGCTTGCCCTCCCCGTCTAGGTCAGTGGCCCATGAGTGACAGGACCTTGGAGTGCCCAAGTCGAAGAAGGCCGGGCTGAGTCTACAGGCAAAGGGGGTGCGTGGCAGAAGGTGGTGGGGTTCCCCCCAGCCCAGAACTTGGGAGACGCCCTCAAGGCACCATCTGGGCAAATCCTGCAGTTCGATTCCAGAGCCCGATTTCCCTCTTTAGGAGAGGAAGGTGAGGAGGGTCAGGGTGGGCCCGAGAAAGACTCCGCCCCACTTTCCCTTGTGTGGATGGACGACCACCGACTAGAGAGCCTCCTCGGTGGCCCTGCAGTGCTTAGAGCGCAGAGCTGCAGGCTACTTCTGCTGATCCCTGGCTGCCAGCAGTTGGGCAGTTCAAATCTCCCCACCGGCTCCAGGTGGACCCATCCTTCCATCCTTCCCAGGTGGGTCAAATGAGGACCCAGGTTGTTGGGGGCAATAAGGCTGACTCTGTAAACCGCTTAGAGATGGCTGCAAAGCTCTGTGAAGCATTATATAAATCTTGATTGATTGATTGATTGGATTTTTGTGCCGCCCCTCCCCGAAGACTGGCTATTGCTATTGCTGTCTCTCTCCCAGTTGCAACCCTCCAAACTGCAGCGCCAGGTGACCTGCTACCTTCAGTTCCCATAAACTCTGGGCAGCCTGGACCCTGCAGAGGCATTTCGGGCGCTGGAGTTTCAGGCACCCCGTTGCCTCCCACTGCACAACTGTATTCCCGACTTTGCTGATTGTCAAGTTGGGCTAAACAGGACAATTGGTGCTGCCAGATTCTTCAGGGACAGCAATCTAGTGACATTCAGAGAAGCTCCTACAAACGGAGAGAGAAAAGGAGTGGGGGGGCAGCTGGGGGGGGCAGCATGTGGTTGCTACCAGTCCCAATACGATATTAGCTGTGGGGGAGTTTATGCAAGTTAATGGCTACTCCCAAATGGTATTTTTTTTCATCCTAAAGGTTCCAGATGTGGAGCCCAACAACATTGGATAGCAGGAAAGACCCAAAGGTCCCGATGGGAGAGAGGAAGATGCCTCCCATCAAATGAGCCCTGGAGACAACTTGAGGAAGGAGGCCGTTGCTTCTCTGCTGGGTCCCTGGATCCTCCCATCCCCTCGTTCGTCTGAGGGGCTATTCTTGCCCTGCCTGAGGTCCCCCATTCTCTGCCCTGCGCTCTCCTCTCGGCCACCCTCTTGTCCACCAGGCTAAACGCTCAGTCCCTTCTCTCTGGGCATCTTCACTGCCCTTCTTGGCCACCAGCGTCAGTTTCTCTGAACCCTCCTTGGAATGTGAGGCCCGGAAGAACCCGGTCAATTATTTGAGTGAAAGAATCACAACTTCAGTACACCCAAAGCAAAACCATCGGCAGCAGAAACGTGTGACCGAGTGTGCGAAGGGCGTGCCACACAACGGAGGCAAGCGTACAATTAAAACCCAGCCGAAAGAGAGGAATGCCACTCGTTCTTGGCCACCACACAGCCGACGTTGGTTGTTTTGCCAGGCTGGAAGGAGGGCCGGGGGACAAGAGGCTGCTTCCCCTCCCCCCCCCAAAGGTGGCCCCGGACGCTGCCTCCTCCGCTCCCAGCGAAAAGGCGATGGAGCCCAACGCTGGCACCAAACGCTCCTCTCAGCAGCCTCGGCCGGAAGCTGCCAAACAAGATGCCACTGAAAGCGGCTGTGAGAAAAAGCAACCACAGAGGAGTCTCAGACCACACCTGCATATTTCAGCCATTAGTAAGCGGTGCCCTCCGAAGGCCTGCTGGGGAAACCGCTGGCGTCTGCTCAGCAGGGCTCGGGGAGATTAAGGGAGCACGTTGCGCAAGAGTTCTGGGGGTGGGTGAGGACGGCGGAGCCCTTCCCCCAAATGAAGCATGGGGGAGCGTCGCCTGAGCAACAGGCAGGTGGGGAGGCAGCACCTGGGCCCCTTCTTTTGCCCCCCCCCCACTGGGCCTGCTTCAGAGCGGGGTGCCAGCTGGACGTGGGGTGCATCTAGGAATTCTCGGATGACTGCCGGACACCCCCCCCCCCGAAAGCCTGCCATCCAATGCTGGAATTGTGGGAGGGGGTTTTAGAGACCTACGTTCAGAAGTTTTCCAGGAGCCCAGTGGGCCTGTGTTTACAATGCCTCTCCTCCCGCCCCCACTTCATATCTCGTTAATAGAGAAGCTTTTAATCTTAGGGTGAAATTCTCCGATAAGGCAAAGAGCCAGGGAGTTCAGCTGAACTTCCAAGGCCCAGATATTCCTGGAAGAAGAAATGTTATTTTCAGAAAGACGAGTTCCTCAAAAAGAGAATTTCCTCCAGCCACAGCAAGACGAACTCGGG
This sequence comes from Erythrolamprus reginae, assembly GCF_031021105.1. NCBI lineage: Eukaryota > Metazoa > Chordata > Lepidosauria > Squamata > Dipsadidae > Erythrolamprus > Erythrolamprus reginae. The sequence continues at coordinate 582,026 of NC_091961.1, forward strand.
AAGGGGGCCAGGCGGCAGGAGAGGAAGGGGGCCAGGACTTCTCAGTTTATGACCATACAGTCAGTGGTGGCCACTCAAAGATACGATGGGCCTGAAACAAGGGGCCTACGACCGTTTCTCACTCTTTCGCCTGCAGCCCAATTCCCACGGCCAGGTGTTCCAAATTCCGGGCTTGGCAACGGCCAGGAGCGTTGCTGGGAGCTGCCCTGACCTCCGTGGGTCGTCTTTCCACACGGCGCCTGGCAGGCAAAGTCAGCGGGGGAAGCAGACTGGCTTATTGGCGGCAGAGGTTCATTTAACGGTGGCCGAAAGGTTGCAGCAAAGAGCAAAACTCCGCCAGCAAAGGCCTTGCTTAGCCACAGAGGCTTTGGGCTCCGTTGTGACAAGTCAGGGGCAGCCTATGCGTCAGTCCCCGGTTTATGGCAACCACGGCAGGAGTCCTTCCACCCTGACGGTCAACTGCATTGGGGGTCTTCCTTGGAACCCTGACAGCTTGTCCGGTTTATTCTTGGAGACCTCCCGGGATGGATTGTCCGTGACGGAGCAGCCATGGTCCCACTGATCAACTGCTCTCCCTGTTACTGCTGGGTTGGGTCCCTCTTTAACACGCTTCCACCCGGGACTCCCTTGTCCTGCCGCCTTCAGGTGCTTCGGACAATAGGCTGACCTTTTCTCTGCCACGGCCCCTGGAAGGCTGCATCAGGTGTCCCCTCTGGTGCTCCTCCCTCTCTCTCTCTCCTAGACCGGACAGACCGAGTTCCCTTAGCTGCTCAACAGTATCCAGAGCCCGAATCCTCCTCAAGGTCTCAGCATCTTTTTCCTATTATGGCGACCAGAACTGGACGCAGCATTTCCAGGGTGGGCTTAGCGGGGCCTTCCCAAGCACTGCCATCACCTTCAGGCCGTTCTGACGCTGCCTGCCTGTTGTTGGTTGCACTGGCTTTTTTGGCAGCTGCAGCCCATGGCTGGCTCACGCTGGAGGGGCGACCCACGAGGACCCCTGGATCCCTGTTGCTGCTGTTGAATGGATCAAGCAATCCAGGCCTTGGGGGCAGTACGGGGATTGTCTGACCTGCTGAGATAAATGCTGAGTCCCCCGTCCCCCACCCGACCCTATGAGGCTGGTTCACAAACAATCCCACCCCACTGCAATCTAGGCTCTGCCAACCAGTCAGAGGGGCTATAGCCTTCCCCAATTGCAAGTGGCCTCCAGCCCAACGCAGCTGGAAGACCTCTGGCCAGGGAGGGCCGATGTCCTCCACGTCTCCCAGCCTCAGGGTGGCTGAGGCTTAGCACGTGGCCCCACCCTGAGAGGAGAGCAGTCGCGGGTGAACTTTTAAGACCTTCCGTCTTGCAATGCGATAATAAACTCACCTCTCAAGGCTGACGTCGTGTTCTCTAAGGCATGGCTCACCGCCAATAAGACACCTACAAGAAGAGAACATCCAGGTTAGAAACCATCAAGCAATTGGAAACACAAGTTGACTTTAAAAATTTGATTGTACATTGTGGCAACACATTTTAAGAGCTGTTATTTGGGTCCGCCAGACGCAAGCAGAATCCTGGGGGTTGGTGCACGCGTCTCAAAATGGGACAGTCAGGCCCATTGGCGGCTGTGAGCACCCCCAGACAGGAGGCCTCTTTCCACGTCCACCTGCAGCAGGGGACAATTCAATGGCAGCCACGCATTCTCTGGGGAGGGGAAAATTATATTGGCATTCAGCACGTGAGCAAATCTGCTAAAAGCAACTCTTGCTGTGGCCCACTTTCCACAGGAGCCTCGTATTTGCAAAACCAGTAGAGTTATGTATGTATGATGCATACATTCCAACCATTTTTCTGGGTCCCATTTGCAGTAAGAAAACAGGCTTGTAATTTCAGCCGACCCCTCCCCGGCTAGTGAGGCAACCCATTTTCTGCAAAGCCAGAAGCTTTTGGAGTTTTGCAGCCTCACAACTTTAAGGTGTGTGGGCTTCAACTCCCAGAATTCACAGCCAGTGGGTGGCATTTAGAAGATTGCTGCTCTATTGCAAGTTAGACATTTATCAACATTTATATTTGCTCTGAAGATCTAGTTGAAGTGCAGACATCTTAAAAGTTGCAAAAGATTGAGGAGAGGTCCATAAATCCCTCTTTTCCAATCACAACCATGGCCTTTCTTCTTAAAAAACCCTTTCACAATGTTTCTTTTCTTGTCCACTGAAGTCAACAGCCTTATAAATGGATTTCAGGGGAAACCCAAAATGTTGACATCCAAGCCCCAAGAGCAGTTTCAGGAAAGGTTCTTTTCCTCCTGGAGGGAAAGTATTTATTCACCTGACCTTCTCAAATGTACTTCCACCCCTGGAGGAATTTTCCATGCCAGGGGTTATACGTGGATCTATTCTCCCTCCCCTGTTTATAAATGCTCTGACCGGACCCTCAGCGGAACACAAAACACGTGGCCAAATCCGAGACAACTGGAGGTAAGACCTCTTCTCCCCAGGTGGGCTCTCCCGACCTGGCTGCAGTCGGCTGGAAGCCTGGGCCACCTGGGCATCGTGCAGTTGCCACAGGGGGCTCTGAATGTACCTGTGCTGAGAAACCTCACCTGCAACCCCCCTCGCCTTGCAGAGGGGACAGAAAGGAGCCCCCAGTGCAAGTCCTCAAAGAGGCAAACCAGTTAAAAAGCCAAGGACCTTTCCCACAAGGGGCCCCCTGGAATCAGTGGGTGCAATGCCGCCTCCTAAGCCTCATGCAGCCTCCACTCAGCCAAGCTGCGATCGTCAAACATTCAACCACCTGAAGAGATCCTGTCAATTAATGGATGACGCTTGATTGGCAACAGCCAGGCCTCAGCTTCGGCCATTGGATGAAGGGCCTTTGATGGAGGAGCTTGGCCTACAGGGGAGCTCAGGACCAGCCTGCCGTTGCCTTCAACTGAACAGCCCCTCTGACAGGACCCCCAGGCAGAAACCGCTGCGAGAAGGAAGAGGCATTGCAATACGTCCATCGTCCAGGCCGGCACATCCTGGTCTCCACCTGGCGAGAGAGCAGGGCAGCTGTTCCCACCAGGGCGTGTGAGCCGAGAGAGTGCAGCCGAGGCTGCAGGGTTTGCCCTGGTATAAAAGGCTGTACTTTGACCCCCCCTCCCCTCCCTTAAATTCTATGCCAATGAGTCACCGAGAGATGGCAGGGAAGGAACCAACACACACACACACATACACTGAAACCGCGGCTGATAGCACTCCACATTGGGCCTGTTATCCACGTTAGAATACCGAACGTATAAACGGTCTCTATGTGGCAATGGCGGTTATTCAGCCAATAACACGGAGCAATCAGGAAGAGTATAAATGTAATTTACAACATATACAATGAGCCGCGACCTGCGCGATCACGTTGCATTTTTGGGCTTCTGTGAAGAGAGCGAGAGAGAGAGCCCAGGTGGGGGCTGCACGGAGACTCATCCACCCCGGAGGGCTCCCAATGGACAGCAGGAGGGGGCGCATTGGCACCCCTGGGAGGGGAGGGAGGGGGTGCCATCCTCAACGATGGAGCTTCAGTGAGACTTTCCGCCCTGCTGGGCCCCCCACCCATCCAGCAGAACAGCTGTCCCCTCCCCCTCCCACCCCCCAGGGGTCCAGGCACCTCCTGTCCCCCAATAATTTGGCTCCTGATAAAAGAAGCTCCAGAAAACAAATTTCAGCCCCACTTCTGATGGGCAGCTTCTGAATAGGAAACACCCTGGGGGGCTTTCCAGGTTCCAAGGCTGCCTTCTTCCCTCCTTCAGCCATGGAAGCCAAGACTGACCAGGCCTCGAAGAGGACGGCCGCAGCCACAGGAGGGAGGGGAGCCTGCGTGGAGGGTGAGGCCTCCAAGCGTCCCACCGGCCCCTCTCGGTTTTTAATACTTCCGCAGCCGCCAGAAAAGCAACGGGGAAGATACGGCAACTCCCACCTGCGCCCACAGACGATCCCCCTCTGGGCAGGGGCCTCATGGACAAGAGACCGTCTTGGAAGTGGGTGATTCCACTCCGTCTTGATCCCGTGAAGGTCAAAGGGGGCCAGGTGAGCCACGGAGCCCCAAATGCCCCAGATTCCCTCCCTTCATCCATCCTGTTTAGCCTCAGAAGCTCTGCCCCAGGGCCCTGCAGGCGTTTCCACAGAAGAAGGTGGCATCTTTTGCAACAAAGGGGCCACGCAGGGATTGCTGGGGTCTGGGGCAGAGGTGCAGTTCCTTTCCTGGCTGAAATCATTAAGCCCCGTGGACTATGATCTCACACCCCACACGGTGTTCAGACTTCCTGGTGGGTCTGAGCAGCACAAAGGATGACCACTGATGCACAGACCAAGGCACAGCCTCTCCTCTCGATAGCCCTGTCAGAAGATGCTCAGCGGTGGAAAATGATGACTACGCGTTTCTGGATTCCTTGGGAAAAGGGTGTGCTGCTGATCCTTGTCCTGGACACCAGAGTTGAGTTCTTTTCATGCCTTACAACAGTTGCATAAGAAACGAACAAAACACCGTGTTCCTCTTTTCCTCGAAAACTATGGAAGGAGCTGCACTTTTTTGACCGGGAGAGGAGCTCACGCTCATGTCTTGATAGGGTTGCAACTAAAGATATCAAGAGATGTTGTATCTCAGGCTGTCAAGATGGGCTTACGGTTTGGAGGTGTTCTACAGGGAAGATCTCCGGGTTGAGCATCCTCCACCCTCTTTCCTTAAAACTCTCTGCCGTAGAATCCAAGCCATCGCTTCAAAAGACAAACATCGGAAAATGCACAAAACCCAGAGATCTGACACTGACAGCCACTCAAATTGTACAGGAAGGCAGTTAATGCAGGGTGGTTACAGAACTGCAGAAAGAACAGTGGTTGCCAACTTGCCTCCCATTGAGGACCTGTAGACTGCATGAGTCAAAAAGGGGGCTGTGAAAATATTGACGGACCCCTCACATCCTGGACACAAACTGTTCCAACTCCCACCCTCAAAACGTCGCTACAGAGCCCTGCACACCAGGACAACTAGACACAAGGACAGTATTTTTCCCAATGCCATCACTCTGCTAAACACTGTCAAACTATGTAGGAAGTTTGCACTACTATTTCTACTAGTTTTTTCCCATCATCCCTATCACCCATTTCCTCCCACTTAGGACTGTGTGACTGTCACTTGTTGCTTGTTTCCTTAAGATTTCTATTAATATTTATTGTTTCCTGATTGCTTATTTGACCACTATGACAATCATTGTTGTACCTCCTGATCCTTGACAAATGTATATTTTCTTTTATGGACACTGAGAGCATCTGCACCAAAGACAAATTCCTTGTGTGTCCAATCACCCTTGGCCAATAAGAATTATACTCTACTCTTTCTGTTCTATTCTTCATTCCATTATTCCATTCCATTCCATTCTATTCTTCCGAAGGCTCCGGGGGCAGCTCTAGGCTACATTTTTGGGCCTCCTTCAAGGCAAATATCTGTGGGGTGGCCCAGTGCAGGGGCCTGGGTGCCGTTTCGATGAAAGTAGTTCTCCAGTCTCAGAAAATAAAATAGCAGCTAAAAACCAGGAACCACCCAGAAAAAGGAATCCGGTCCCTCCATTCTGAGCTGATGGGGATGAGTAACACTTGCCTCCCCTCAACCTCCTCCCAGGCGAAAGCAGAGATGAAGCCCCGCCCAAAATACCCTCCCTCCCTCCCTCTCTCCCCCACCCTACAGGGCTTTGCACCACAGGGGGCCCGGCTGCCCTCTTGGCTTCCCCTTGGAGTGCCCTCTCTGGCAGGAACCAGAGCACACCCCCTGGGGGACAGCTAAGGTCAGAAGCCCCCCCGACACCCCACCGCCCCCAATCCGGATCTTAATCTGCTTGCAGAATCCAGGGAGCTTCTGAAAGGCTCCACCGCCAACCGGGCAAGGCCGAGAGAGGCCTCTCCAACAGCATGGCCTCGTTAGCCATGCCGGCTGGGGAATTCTGGGGACTGGAGGCCCTGCTTGGTCCCCGTCACCCCCTCCCCTAACTGTGGAGCCCACCGTCCGCTCCTGCCCTCTCCCTAGCAGGCCTGGTGGGGAAGGGGGGCTCCAGGCGACTCCCCTCTTTGCAGCTGTCAGCAAGAGAAACCGGGCAGTTTCGGTGGCAAGAAAGACTCTGCCAGGCGAGGAGGGTGGAGAGGTTCATTCCAGGCCTCTGAGGACCGGAGAGAAGGCAGCGCAGAGAGGGAAGAAAGCAGGATTCCCACAACAGGTTTTTCAGCTCCGCTTCCTCATAGCCGAGATCAGGAATGGCTCCTCGGAGGAAAAGCAACAAGCGGACGTTCAGATTCCTGGCAAACTTGAGAGGCAGCGGAGGAAATCTGCTCCTCCCGTCTGGCAAGAGATTTGCTAACCCAGATGAAAGAAAATTAAAAACAAGCCTAAGCCAATTATCAGAGGTTGCTCCAGCTTCCTCTTGCCTCTGGAGCTGCCCTTGCGGGGACCTCTGCCCCCTCCCCCAAAGAACGGGCTCAGGTAACAAGGGCTCCCCCCCCCCCCCCCCGGCAATGTTCTCCCATTGCAACCCTTCACGCCACACAAAAGCAGGTTTTGCACAGCACAGCACAGCCGAAAGCAGCTTGGCCCCTGGAACACACACCTGGATCCCAGAGATGGGGGGGCTGTTCCTTGCAGAGGGCCAGATGTCGAGGGGCCTTCAGGTCTTCCCCACAGCCTTACTGGGACTTTGGCAGTGGGAAGAGAGAGGCCTTGCCTGGAATGGCTCCGTAGAGGGCTGTAAATATGAAATCACTCAGACTTGAGCAGTAGTCGAATTACTTGACCGGCCCCTCAACTGGATGAGATTAAGAGGAACCAGCCAATTCCAGATAGTCCTCAAATAATCACTCTGGCATCTCTGCTCCACCTGTCAATCTTCGGACTCCCCTATCCAGGAAGTCCAGATATGTCTACAGAGAGAGCGGCCTGTCCTCCAATCTGCAGACCCTTAAAGGAGCCGTGACTTGGCCTGAGAGGCCTTCACTGCCCAGTGTGGCTGCTCCTGCCCACATCGAAGCCTTTGCAGAGATCAGACGGAGGCCCTGCTGCGGACCAGAGGGTCAGGCGAGAGGGACCCCAAAGGCTTGCAAAGCAGCACAAGGAGACCCCCACCACCAGCCCCGTTCATTCTCTCAGTGGATCTGCTGCCCAGCAGGGCAGAGGACGTGTGGATTTCCTCTCGCAGAATCCTGTGGTTGGTCAAAACGGTGGGAGGGAGAGTCCCACTGTTTCCAATGCAGACCCCTCTCTCCGGCCTTTAAGAGGAGGAAGGAAAACGGGGGCACTCTGGGGACCTCTGAAGAGGCAGCAGAGAGGGAGCCCTTCTGGGAAAGAGGGGCCTTCTTGGCCAGGCTCAGGCTTCTGGCTCACCCAGGCCTTGCCCGGAGAGGAGCAGGGAACCCCTTCCCAGAATATGAGATGGATGCGCAACTCCCTCCAAATAAGGTGCAGCCTCTGTATGTAACTACTGAGCCATTCTGACTCTAGGAAAACAGGCACCTGACACCTGAGCCCTCTAAGAATTACACCCCAGCAATGAAGGACACCCCCCCCCCCCCCGTGCACCTTGCAAAGGCATCTGGTTCAGTCTACTGCAAACGGGGGTGCTCGGGAGGCACTTGGCCGTTTTTCCAACAGAATATCCCCAACACTCCTGGGGGTGCTACTAACATTATTATTATTATTATTATTATTATTATTATTATTATTATTATTATTATTATGTCAATACAACACAGCAAACGAGATCACTATGCTGGATTTCGTATTTGATCACCAGTCGGGCGCTTCCCAAGCACCTAGGACTGCGTGATGTAGCGGCAAATTATGTTTGCCGATCCCAGTAAAGCGGCCTTTTGCAATTGACAGATGGAGGTTTTGTCAATTCCGATGGTTTTCAAATGTCCGCTGAGATCCTTTGGCACTGCGCCCAGCGTGCCAAGTACCACTGGGACCACTTTCACGGGCTTATGCCAGAGTGGTTGCAGCTCGATTTTTAGATCTTCGTATTTCACTAATTTCTCTAGCTGCTTCTCCTCAATTCTGCTGTCTCCTGGGATTGCGATGTCGATGATCCATACTTTCTTTTTCTCCATGATCACAATGTCTGGTGTGTTGTGCTTCAGAATTCGGTCAGTCTGAAGTCGGAAGTCCCACAGTAGTTTTGCTTGCTCATTTTTGACCACTTTTTCGGGCTTATGATCCCACCGGTTCTTTGCCATTGGAAAATGGTAGTTCTGGCACAAGTTCCATTATTATTATTTTATTTTATTTTAATTAATTAACTAATTAATTAGATTTGTATGCCGCCCTTCTCCGAAGACTCGGGGCAGCTCACAGAATAGAAAAACAACACAACAACAAACCTAACTAATTAAAAATTACTGCTAAAATCCCCTGTATATTAAAACCAGTCAGCCAATTCATTCACACAGGAGCATTCAGTGTTGTGCCTGGGACCCATGGGGAACACAGCTCCCCAAATTCCAGTAAGCGCAGCCCCCAGGTCTGGAGTCGGAGGCATCGGGAGCCGGTTTCTATCCCCTGCTTCTCAAGGGGGGAGGTTCATCGGAGGAGGAACAGCCCATTGCTGACAAATAGTTTTGAAATGCTTGAAATATTTGAAGGAGTCCAACTAAACCTCATCTCAGATGGCGGGTGAACTTGTGTGTGCGCATCTGAAAACCGTTACGCTACCCCAAAGACTGATGGATTCCACAGCTGGACCAGCCTCCTTTTAACCATCGTCCCACATCAATGCCCTCTGGAAGACAACCGGCTTCCCCCAAGACACGCCCAGGCCGCCTGCTGGGGGCCAAGGGGAGCGGAGGGCGTTTCCACACGGGCTGGCCCTTGAACTCGGCTCCTCTGGCCCGACAGCCCCACTCTGCCCATCGGGGCTTGTCAACCAAGCCGCATTCCCCAGCCTGTAATTTTGCAGCTAGACCTGAAATGTGTTTACGCAAAGCAGTTCCCACTTAATCCAAGAAGGCCCTTAGGAAGGAGGGGAGGCTGATGGCAGCTCTGCACCAGGGACGACGGTGATGCGTAATGAGGGTGCCCGGAGGCCCAGGCCCGGAATTTCTCAACTGCATCATCGCTGCTCTCCTACGTCCTGGGCAAGAATGGCATCACCACCCGAGTGACTCAGGGCAGCTCTATGTCGGTTGGACGCTCGCTCGCTCACTCGCTCGGGGAGAAGTTTACAAATTATAAGGAAGTTTCCAGATACAAAAATATATTAGGAGAAAACAAAAACAAAGAACCTCCCAACCCTGAACGGAGAGCTTGCCCGCATCAGGGGAGGACCATCCAAGGCGCCTCTGCCCCCGCCCAGGCCCCCCCCCGGAGACTCTCCCCAGCGTGGGGCTTCCTGAAGGGGCCGCCACCCTCAAGCCCAGGACTTCCAGCGGCACAAGGGGGGCACTGGCACGGGGGTCTCCAAAGAGTCCCTGGAGGCGGAACACGTGCCCCCCGGGGTCTCTGCCTCCCCAGTGCAGTTGCAGCCCCCCAGGCAGAGGGAGGTGGAAGTGGCCCAGCGATGCGGCTGGCTGGAAAATGAGGCCAGCTAAAGCTCGGAGGGCCCATTGAGGGCCCACGCCGGACACGGAGGCAGGGACGGGTCTCCACCTGCAGACACCAGAGGGGCTGGGATATTGGGGGTGGGGGTGGGGCAGGCAGCTCTCCTCACACTTTGTGAAGCAACGAGGGGCAACTGAAAAAGAAACACTCCCTAGTGTACAAAATTACCTTGCATGGTGTTAAAGGGAGGGGGGCATTATTAGCCACGCCCAGAAAAGTACCAGGATCAAAACTCAAAAATCAAATGATTCAGTTGGCAAACATTGATCAGAAACCCTGTCACACAACATGCAGGGGAACTGCGAAGATCAGCCCCCCCCCTCCCCGCACAGAGACCGGTGTCCGGAGCCGAAACCTGACAAGCTGAGAGGTGAAGGGCTCTCGTTCCCCTAGAAGTCCACTTCGTGCCTCCAAACCCCAGAATGCCCATCAGCTCCGGAGGGTCCCAAACTGCAAAGACGGGGAAGCTTTGGGCGCCGTTCCCCCCTTCTCCAAAGACAAGCGGATAGTCCTCACTGAGGAGGGAGGTGTCTGTTCTCTTGGACCCCGAAGCTCTTCTCGCCCCAGCGCGGCCGGCCCCCTCCCTCTCTCCTCCCGGGCGGGCTGGGGGCAGGGCAGGCTTAACCCGAAGCGGGGCGCAGCAGAACCGGGCGTCGGGCGCACTTACCCAAGGCGAGCAAGGCGAGCTCGGCGGCCGCGCTGGCCATGGTGCGTGGCGGGCGGGAGCGGCTCACCTGCCCGGCCCGTCTCCGGTTCCTCCGGCACAGTCGCCGCCCAGCATGTCGAGAACGAGGCCGCTGCTGCTGCTGCCACCTGCGGCTCCGGAGGCTCCGCTTTGCCCGGCCGGCCAGCCGGCGGCTCACAGGTGTGCGCCCCGCCCCCTGCCCCGCCCCCTGGCGCCCCGCCCTCCTCCCCCGCTGGCTGGTTGGCGGCTGCAGGAGCGGCGGGGACCGGCAGGCGGCGCCCTCCCGAGCTGCGACTCCCACGCAAAGGCGCCTCGGCGGCGAACGCGCCTGCGCTGGTGTCCCGTCAGAAAGGGCGCCTTTTTCGGTTTTATTCAGTTTGATTTTCTCTCACTGTTCTCATTGACTGAATGGACACAATCACTGCTGACATAGTTGCTGCCGTTGTAGACGCTTAATTCGTTGAGGGCCTCGCTAACTTCCTCTGGGATGTCTTCCATTCGCCTCCCCAACAGCTGGTGGTTTTTCCCTCTGGTTTCTCCTTCATTCCCCCCCTTGTGTTCTGGGAAAAGCTTCCTTCGCATCCCGAAATCAGTACCTCTAATGCTTCCCTGCAATTGTATTTTTATTTATTTGCCAAACATGTATAGGATAGTAGTAGTCTGTATAAACACAACGTAAATAAAAAGTAACAATAAAATAGGACAGGGATGGAAGGCACAATGGTGCGCTTATGCACACCCCTAACCTTACATTGCATTACGTTACAAAACTCGGATTCTGATCCAAAGAAATCCTTGGCAACCTCTCCACTTGAGAGACCAGTTCTTTGAAATCCTCCTCCTGCTCGTGAAAAGGATTTGTGACTTTCAGAACAGTGGCTGCACTTTCCTGAGTTGCCCTTTTTCTGTCCCTGCCTGTCCATCAAATCAAAGAAATCTTTGGTAACTTGGCCTGGTATTTATCTCAAGGCCATCTGAAGGCTCGGTCACCCTTTCCGGTACCACCTCAGTTCAGCCAATGATGAGCTGCCTTTCGGGTCTTCCAACAAGACTCATCAGTTTGCATGGAAAGTGTAGAATAAATGAAAGGAGATGTTGTCAAAGGAAGGGGCCTCCTCGGGGGCTTTGGGTAAACTTCTGAGTTGCAGAAAATGCTTCAGTGATTCAGAAACTCACCAAAATCTTACGAGTTTTGACAAAACTCTGTGTACTGTGCTGTTCCCATATTACGCTACCAACACCATGACTAATGCAGCCAAAAAGCCCGAAAGGAACCAGCCCTCCCTGCTTCTCATCCCCACGCATGTCCTCGGCATAGAGATCAAATTTATTGCAAAAAGAAGATGATGTTTAAAAAAACACAGAAAAATCTGCTTCCTAAGCCAATGTTTATTCTGAGAGAGGTAAAATGGGATTACAGCTCTGGCTTGATATAGCAGTGACATTTCAATGATGGTTTGGCTTAATTAGCAAATTAAACTCAAATTAATCACTCCAAAAGTGAAGAGCCCTCTGCTTTGGGTCATTGTTTCAACTCTCAAGTGTGGAGTTTGTCTTCTTACAGAAGAGCTGTTTTCAGTCCCAAACGTAGGGACACAACTCCCATCCCCCATGGCCTGAGACATTCTGGTTTCAGAAATGACCGGGGGGTCCAGGAATATGGCAAACTCGTGGGAAAGCAACCTGAGAGTTCTTCAAGTTGGAGAAAGCACCTGGAGTTTTGAAAAGGCCACGCAGGGGGAGCTTCTCAACTTCAATGACCTCCCCTCTCAGAACTGCCCCCTCCCTGTGTTGGCCGAGAAACTGCCACGGGGACTGCAGGGCCTGGGTGCCCGGCTGTGTGTCCGGCCACCTACAGACAGGAGAGTAGAGCAGAAAGCCCAGCAGGTGGTCTCTGAATTCCCAGCTGCCCACCAGAAGAAGAAGAGCCTTTCCCTCCATCCCTGACCTGCTAGATTTCTGCTAGGTTTGTTGCTTTTGGGGGTATCTTCTATCAAGTGGGACAATGTCTCCTGACTGATGCTCCATTCATGCATTTCAAGATGACCCAAATTACCTGCTGTGTCTATCAGGGTCTCCTTAAGGCTGGACAATTCAGTCTAGACCAGGGGTCTCCAACTTTAAGACTTGTGAACTCCAACTCCCAGAATTCCTCAGCCAGCTTCTGCTCTAGAGGGTTAGAGAAACGGCCTGTTTTGTGGAGACCCCTGGTCTAGACCACCCTTACATGCGCAAAACTATAAATGGCATCGCCTGGCCCTCACCTCACTTTAGGGCTGGAGTGAGGATAACATGCGAACCTTGGTCACTGAATGGAGGCAGCACATGATGGCAATGAATCATTAACCATAATGCCTGGTGGGCAGCCCAAGTTGGTCTTGGAGATCTTTTCTTACCTAAGCAGAGAAACAGAGTGACCGGGGCTGCACCATGGATTTATTTATTTATACATAAAACAGTACAAAATAATAATAATATGAGACTCTTAAATCTGCTCCCCCCCGCCCCTCTCACCCACCCACCCACCCTCCAAGAGAAGGGGCAGGGCTTCTCCATCCAGCTCCTCTCTGGCTCTGGAGGTTTTCAGAAAGCCTGGGAAATCGTGTCCTTTCCTCCTCACCTGCCTCAGGTGTGACTGGGCTCCCAGGAATGTCAGGTATTTGTCTGCTGGCTTGTGGGAGGGAGTTCCGGCTTTTGGTATCTGGGAGGCCAGAGGGAGGGGGTGGTGCCCAGGTGCTGCCCTCCCTCCCTGCCCCAGAACAAAGGACTTTCTGGGCCAGATATTTCCTTCTGGGGAAATAATGGTCCCCGACCAGTTACCCCATTAAATCCCCAACAGCCAAATTACGGGCCCTTTGATCACGGGTGGGTGGAGGCAACACTAAAACACACACAAAGGACAGGGAAGACATGTCTAAAGAGCACTAAAGAAAGAAAGAGAGAAAGAAAGAAAGGAAAGAAAGAAAGAAAAATAAAGGAAAGAAAGAAAGAAAAAAGGAAAGAGAGAAAGAAAAAGAAAGGAAAGAAAGAAAGAAAGAAAGATGCGCCCTGCGAGGAAGGGAAGGAATTCCTTGGGGCAGAAGACAGCCACAAAGCAGCCACGAGGGGGCGGGAGACGCAGCACAGCGCCCAGAACACTGCCACCTGCTGGTTGCCGCCTCCATTGGAATCCATCTGTGCTGCGCATGACAGGTGATGGTCCTGGCAGTTTCCCCGGGCCTTGTTCTTGCCCTCGAGGGCTGCTGAAACGGGCCTGTGGCTTTTCATCAAAGGAGCTTTGATGCTCCTGGGCTCTCGGTCCATGCAGTCTGCATGGTGACCTCTTTAGGGCACATCCTCTTTTCGCAATAGGTTCCTACAAGCATTGAGCTGCCAGGGAGTTTTCCATTCAATCCGTTTTGGGAGAATTGGGCCGGGTGTGGTGAACCGTTCCCTGATTTGCTGAGAGCCCTCGGCTGCTCGTAGGGTAAAGGGGCTGCGTGGGCCTTTGCGCCTGCGTTTCCAGCACCAAAGAGTTACAGATAATTAAAAACTGTTTCTTTCAATGTATAAATAACAAGGAAAAAAGTCAAGGAAACAGTAGGTCCATTTAACAGAAGATGGCACTCGAGTGCCTTCCGTCCCCTGTCCTATTGCTCTCCTATATCTCCTGTACCTTTCTTCTATTCCTCTATCTCTTCTTCTATTCTTTCATTGATACGTTTTATTCCTTTATCTTCTTTTCTCTTCTTTCTTAGATATATTTTACTATCAGTATATCCTCCATAACCTTTATTATGTATTTTACCCTGTGTATACCCACTAAAACCCTCATTGTGTATTGGACAAAATCAATCAATCAATTAATCAAATAAATAAATAAAACTCAGTCTTCATGCAAAAGGAAACCGTAGCCCAACCTGCCAAAAACCTAAGTGTGAAAGAGATCCTAGAAATTTATTTATGTATTTATTTTGTCCAATACATAATACATATTGAAGAGAATAGACATGAAGTGTTATATATAAAGAAAGGATATAAAAATAGAGAAGATATATGAAAGAAAAGATATATGAGATATGAGATAAGGAGATGAAATAACGCAATCAAATGGCTAGAGGACCCCGATCCGACCTTGAATATAAATCACTGGGCCCTGAAGGGAGTTCTGAAGGAATTGGCAGATGTCACCTTCAAACCCTTGTGCAATATCTTTCCCCTCTTCAAACATGTGTTTACTTTCCAAGCCACCAGAGGGCAGCACAAGAACAATGGAGGGAAACTGATCAGGGAGAGAAGCCACCTGGAATTAAGGAGAAACTTCCAAGCAGTGAGGACAGGGGGTGGGGGTGGGGGGGGGTCCTCCATCGCTTGGAGGTTTTCAGAAGGAGCCCAGACAGCCACTTATCTCAAATAGCTTAAGCAGAGGGCTGGACTAGAAGACCTCCACGGTGCCCCCTCCCGGCTCCATCCTTGTGGGCTGAGCTGTTCCCTGGTTGAGGCCGCGATGCCCATTTGGCCCCCGCTTGGCCCTCCCGAAAGAAAAGACGCCACATGTCTTTGCTGAGAACCACGATGCGCATCAACCAGCCCGACAGCAGAGTTTGTGCCCTGGGTTTTGCCCTCAGAAGTGCCCAGCAGCAGCAGCAGCTCCTTCCCCCTGCCCCTTGCTGGGAAAGCCTTTGGACCCTGGGCCCACTGCCCACTCTGCCCCCCCCCGTAAAGAGCTGGAGAAAAGCCACACGTCCTTCTTTCCAGAGCTCCAGCGAGGGGAACTTTTGCCACAGAACATAAGCAGAACCTGGTGGTTTCAAAACTGTCCGTGGTGGGGCTTGACCCCTCCCTCCCTCCCTGCCCAAGGTCTGCAAGGGCCGCTGCAGAGAGACTGGCCGGCTCCTCACAGCAGCCGCCTCTCCCAGGACCCTGGACTCTTGGCTGGGCAGCAGCAGGGCTGAGAGCCATGGAAGCAACAGCAGTAGCATATAATAGACTTCTAGGCCGCTTCCTGGTGCTTTGACAGAGAGTCGGCCTCCTGCCCTCAACAATCTGGGCCCTCACTTGACACACACACCCCAATCGGAAGGACGGGAGGCTGAGTCCACCTGGAGCCGGTGGGGAGATTTGAACTGCTGAACTACAGGTAGCTGGAGGAGCCTGCTGTGCTGCACTCTCACCACTGGGCCACCCTGGCAAATCGCCCACTCCTGCCCGCCTGCCCTTCCAGTTATCCATCCCGCAGCCCCCCCCCAAATGTAGCCCCCGGAACTAGGACTGGGAACCGCGAGAGTGGCCGGCCAGGAAGTGAGGGAAGCAGGACAGCCGCCATCTTTACTGAGGGCGAGAAACCTTCACGGATGCCCACAGAACCCCCCCAACCTTGACAACTTGAAGATATTGGGACTTCAACTCCCAGAATTCCCCAGCCAAAGAGAAGAGACTTGGCCCAGAGAGAAACCCTTTCCCTCTGCAAGGCCAGGGCAGAGCCAGTTCTAGGGAGGCCCAGTGGCCAGCTGCCCTCCTCCGCCAGTGGCCGCTTGGAGGGCCCTGCAGCCCTGGGGGGAGGCGGAGGGGAGCCCAACCTGGCAAGCAGGGGCTGTGGAGGAAAGGCTCCGGGGCTTCTTCCTCCAGGGCACCTGGCAACTCAAGTCAAGCCCTCCAGGAGGGAGAATTCCTGGCAGGCCCCCCCACAAAGGCCAGGCTTCCTATGGGGGGGGGGGTTCCCTGGTTCCCCTTCGGGGGCACCAACTGGGGCCTGGATGGGTGGATTGATTTATTTACTAATTCATCCATCCATCCGTCTTCAATTCCCATGCCGCCCAATCCCGAGGAAGCGCCTCTCTGGGGCCGGGCGGGCCCTGCGGCTTGGGGGCCCCGGGGAGAGATCGGAGCCGCTCCCGGTGCTCAGCGGCCTGAGGGCGGGGAAGGGGCGAAGGGCGCCTCTGCCTGCTCAGCGCAGCCGAAGCGGGGCTGCGGGCTGGAGGAAGCGGGGGAGGCCGGCCCAGCGTCCCGCCCACCAGGCCCTCGGGGGCGGCGAGCTCCCGAGCAGCAGCGGGTCCCGCCCCCGTTCGCCCCCGGCCGGCCAGAGGACGCCGCTCGGGCTGCTCCCGGAGGACCCAGGCCGGGTGGACGAGGAGGAGGCGCCGCCGGTCCGCTCCCGCCGCCGGCCATGGTGAGTGCTTCGACGGCTGCCGCCTCCGATGCTCCTGGCCAGTCGAGCGGAGCCTCCTTCGTCCGCGCCCGCTGCCCGGCGGCTGGTCGTGGTCGGTGCCTCGATGGCCTTCTCAGTCTCCCGGCCGCTGCCGGACTGTCCAGCGGGGCCCCTGGCAGGCCGTCCGGCTGCAGGGGGAGGGCGGCCGTCGGCGCGGTTCAGGCAGCGCCGCAGAGACAGAGGCCGCCTCCGGTCCCTGCCGGCTTTGGGAAGAAGATGCGCTGCTCCGGCCGCTGCGGCCTTCCTGGACGGGGCGGTCGGCTGCCTTGGCCGGGAAGCCCCGGAGGCGCCTCGCTGCGAAGCGCTTCCTTGTCGAGGCCCGCGCTGGGGAATCCCCCGACGCCTCGGAGGGGAAAAGGCCCAGCTGAGCGAGCGCCTCTCTCGGCCTTCCGGGTCCGGCGGCGGGAGGGAGAGGCCTTGGCCCGCTGGGGCTCCGTGGCAAGGGGGGCATCGGGGGGGGAGCGATGCGGGTCAGGAAAGGTGGGGGGGCACTGGGAGAGGAGGCCCAGGTCGAGGCGGCGGGGGGAAGGCTACTGGGGGCGCCCCTGTCAGCCTGGGGTGGGGAGAAGGGGCTTCCTCCCCTGCAAACACCCCTGCAACCCCGGGAGATTCGCCCGCCCCCCCACGTGGGAAGGGAGGGAGGAAGGCAGTTGTGGGGAGAGAAACCAGGCGATGCCCAAATGCAGCCCCCTACACGCCCCCCCTTCCTGTGGGGAGCTCAGCTGGAAGCCTCGAGTTCCACTTGGACCAAAAACTGCCTGTCCGAATTAAAGGTTTCAATCTGGGTCAGGTGTAATTCAAATGAGCTGTAAGGGACATGTGTTGGTTCTGGCCACACTGTTTTTGCTACTGCCCAGCACGGGTTCCCTTGCAATTGGAAGTGAAGGCCCGAGAGGGAGAAGGGGCCACTTGGTGCTCTTGGTGGCCTTGATGGAAGGGGTTAGACTTCTGGGGGAGGGGGCACCTGGTGGCCTCCCCGGATCATCTGCAGGGGAAGCCTGGGCAGAGGGTCCTGCCCCCAAAGAGCCCAAGGCAGCTGGGAGGGTCCCTGCGCGGCCCTTGACTCAGCTGTGGGAGAGCTCAGCTTGGGAGGAGATGGGGGGGGCACAGTTTGTCCGTGCCTCTCGAGTACGTTGGCCTGTCGCTGCGTCAGTTGTCTCCCGCGACTTCGTTTACAGAGTCCAGGGATCCGTGGCTCTCCTTGCTCAACTTCATCTGCAGAAAGAGACCCCCGGGGGTCACTTTCCCCCCATTGACCAAGTCCAGACAATTGTGACCCCAGCTTCTCTGCCATGAGCCTTCCCCCACTCCCCCCCCCTGTGCCGTTTCCAGCAGTCAAGCTCTGAGATCAGTGCGGCCGCTTCTCCACTGCCCCATTGCTTCCTCGGAGGGAGGCCTTCAAGTTGATCTCTCTGCCCTCAGGAAGCCGCTGCTTCCTGCCAGGATCCCCCCGGGGCTCTCCTTGCCTCCCGTCCGCCAGAGGCCTGAGGAGTGGCCCCTTCCTTCGGAGCAAGGATGCTGGGTCCCCAGGGGGGGGATCTGTGGAAAGTTCCTGGCAAGGATTTTTGCACCACCACCACCCTCCAAGGCCCTGCCTGGCAAACGTGTCCACACAGCGGGTCCAACGTTGCTCAAAATCCACTTGGAGGAAGTGGGAGGGGGCAGCCAAGTTCTTCTCCCTGGAAAGCCCCAAAGCCTGCCAGGCCGCCCTGCGTCATCTCCCCCTCCTCCTCCTCCCCCTGCTCTGCCCTCCAGCCTTGGCTTGGCTGCCTTCCCTCCCCTGGCTCCCGTCCACAGGCTGCCCGGGAAGACAAGGCAGGGGGGTCCAATGCCAGAGAGGGCCGGCGTCTTCTTCCCAGCATCCAGAGTGTCAATCACGGACCGTCAGTAAATATTGATGGGCGTTTGCAGCTGTGTGGCTAGAGAGGGGCTTCCGAGGGAACAGCAGCGGCCGGCTGTGGGTTCCAGAACCCTTAGGGTGACAGTTCAGCCACATTGCAAGGGATCAGGGAGTGAGTGGACTGTCTCATTTTCTCCACTCCTGAGTTATCCAGGTGGTGCTACCACAACTGTGACGTGCTCATCCCATCCGACAGTGTCTGGACGTTCTCCCTTTAAGCGAGGAGGGGGGGCAGGAAAGCAAGGGAAAGACATGGTTTCTTCAGCCCCCCCCCCCCCGGCCCATTCTGTCCTTTTCAAATGGCCAGACCTGCTCTGCCCCCCTCCCTGTCTGACCGTGCTCCCTCCTGCGGTCCTCACCTTCTTCAGTTTCCCCTCCCTCCCCCCTGCCCGGATTCACACAGCCCCAGCACAGCCCTGCAGGGTCCCTTCGCTATTCCACCTGGCAGCTCTGCCCCCTTCGCGTCCTTTCCGTAAGAGGCCGACTGGCAGCTGCACAGGGTCTCCAACAACTCTGCGTGGTCTTAGTCAGGGGGCCCCAAGCTTGGCAACTTTAAGACTTGTGGACTTCAACTCCCAGAATTCTGCTGCTCTTAGTAAATAGGAAAAACACCGAACTTTGAAATGACTCAAAGCTTTTCAGAAGAGGCCGGAAAGTTGAGCATCCTCGTTTCTCTTGGGTTCCCTGGAGTTTATTGTGAGGACAAAGAGAAGCATCTTCCATTTCTTTCTGTCTTTCACATCCCACCTTTATTCTTTTTACAAGTCACTCAAGGCAGAGAACTTCTCCAACACCCCTCCCTCCTCCTATTTCCCCCACAACAGCCCTGTGGGGTGGGTCGGACTGGGTCAGTCGTTCAGCCGACTTTCGCGGCTCAAGCGGGACTTGAACTCACAGCCTCGTGTTTTCTAGGCTACTGCATTAGCGGCTGGACCAACCTGGGCCCCAGATGTTGACTGAGTGGTCCCTGGAGGGAAAGGATCCATAGCAAACGTGTTTAAACGCTCTGCCTCCACTGCCCTTGCGCACCGTCTGCTTAAGAGAGAGACGCACACACGGGAAATGAACCAGAGTCCAAACCTTGGACTTCTGCCAGGCTCCAGTTTATGTAACAGCCACGGTGGATACGAACTGCAGTCGGCCCAATATTAATTTCCTACAGTTCCCCACCCAGGCTAAGGTTCATTCCGTGTCATCCCACACCCACCGGTTCATCACGTGGACCAGTCCGCTTCTCTCAATGTCCATGACCCTCCCCCGTACTTCCGGCTGGTGCTGAACAAAAGATGACCCTGAATCCTCTGGAAGCAATTTATTGTATTTTTCCCTCTCCCCAATTCCCCCAGTGCTATTCTGCTTGCGGCAGGCCAAAGTCCCCAACTCAACACCAGGGCTTCGGCCTGGGATCTCACCTGGGGGCGCAGAAGGGCCCCCCCGGCTGGCACACCTGGCTGCTCCCTCCCGAGTCGCAGGCTCACCGGGGAAGCCCTCCCACTGGGACAGGAAAGGCGCTGCCCAGCCAATCCGCTTGAGCCTCCCGGCCACTAGTGGGCACCAGGCCTCCCTCCTTGTAGGGCAAGGAAGATCTTCTTGTGCCAAGCCCCGGAGGGGGGGATGAGCCCCTGTGACCCCCCTGTGACCCCCTGCCCCCTTCTGCAGAGTGAGGTCCAGCTGAAGCGATGCCAGCAGGAGGCGGAGGAGGTGACGGAGATCATGCTGCACAACTACAACAAGGTGCTGGACCGCGAGGGCAAGCTGAGCGAGCTGGACGACCGGGCGGATGAGCTTCTGAAACAGGTATGGGGGGGGGGCAGGCAGGGTCACCAGCAAGCTTGCAAGGGCAGCTGCACTACCCACTGGGTCCCCCTGCCACCAGGCCCTCCAGCGGGGTCAGGCCCAAGGACCATGGGAGGGGCTAGTAGGCCAAGTGGGCTCTTCTCTGACGTGTGGACTTCAACTCCCAGAATCCCTCAGCTAGCATGATGGGCTCAGGCATTCTGGGAGTTGAAGTCCACAAGCCCAGACTGGTCCAACCCGCGGCTTGAGCAGGCAGGAAAACACCCACCCGTTGCATCTCGAACTCTCTTGTGTCCTTAGAAATGTCGCACGAACCGTTTCTGGCAAACAATCCTCCTGTCTACTACAAATAAATAATCTTCCTGGCTGTGATGAATCTAAATAAATATATAGATAAATAATAGAAAATTCATACAAAACGAAAAAGGTCGTCTTTTCTCAGCAAGTCCAAGTGTCGCTTTCTCCTCTTAAGAGCTGGCCTGATATCGGACCCCCAAAGCAAACAGGCCATTAATTAACTCCCCAGGTATCAGAACTGCCAGGAGTTGGCCGACCGCCCGGGAGAGCGGAAATCCAAAGTCCAGAAAGCAGGAGGGTCAGAAGGGGCCAAGCCACGTTGTCTCCAGCCAGTGACTCTGGACGCTCGGCCTTAAATGCCCTCAGGGCTTGGCCCACTGGCCTGCAGCTCTACTCGCGAGGAGACCTCCTCCCATGGAGCCAGTCCCGCCTCCCATCCAGCCCAGGCGCCTCCTCTTCTCCTGAGCCACCCCGCTTGGCCCTCAGCCTCTGCCACCCAGCCCTCCCCACTTGGCCGTGCCACAACCTTCTCCTGGTCCTCTCGACCCGTGGCCGCCACAGAAGCCCTCCAGGCAAAGAGCACCCAGCTCCTCCAACTCCTCCAGCTCTCCAGGCCTGTTTCTTCCCAACTTCTGGTTTGGATGGTCATGTTGTTGCGGCAGGAGGCCAGAGGCAGCCGAGCTTTTGCGTCACCGTGTGCTGACCTTGGAATGCGGAAGAGGAGCCAGCGAGGCTGCGCGCCCCACACGGGATGGCTGTGGGTGCCACTTCCGGCCCACGTCCCATAGATTCGCTACCATGGCCGCTGGCTTAAGTGTGGAAGCGTCACTTTTGCCACTACCACTGGAAATTCAAACAGTCACTAAACAAACAGCTATAGGTTGAGGACTACTTGAATTCATCCGAATGAGATTGAAATTTTATTTATTTATTTGTTTATTTGTCAATCAAGTATAGGATAGTAGTTTATATAAAGATAACATAGAAAGTAACGATAAAAGAAGGCAATAGGCCCAGTGGTGTGCTGATGTCCACCCCTTACGGACCTCTTAGAAAAGGGGAGAGGTCGGCTGTAGACAATCTAAGGTTGAAGATTTTGGGGTTGGGGGAAGAAGCCACAGTGAGTGGGTTCCAGGTGTTGATGACTCTGTTGCCAAAGTCGTATTTTCTGCAGTCTAGTTTGCATTTAGTTAGAATCTGTTACGTGCTCGTGTGTTGTTGTGGTTGAAGGTGTAGTAGTCATTAACAGGAAGGACATTTTGGTGCATGATTTTGTGAACTCTAGTTAAGTCGGAACGGAGGGGGACTGTCTCCAACTGTTGTTGTTTCCCCCCCCCCCAGAGTTCTACTTTCACCAGGACAACGAAGACGCTGGCGCAGAAGAAGCGCTGGGAGAATGCCAGGTTCAAGGTCATCCTGGTGGCTGTGGTGGTGGGCCTGGTTCTGCTCATTGCCACAGCCATCATCCTCTACTTCACCCTCTCCGGCTCTGGGAGCGAGGCGGCTGCAGCACGGACCAGCGCTGGTGGGGACTGACCCACCTGCCGACCCTGCTCAGCCTGGCACCGTCTTCCCAACACTGGGCCTCCCGAGGTGCCGGGCATCGGGGCCTGGCTAGGACCTGGCGGCAGCCTCGGCCCCTTCACTCCCCATCACAGCAAGCAAGCCTAGTGGAGGGAGGGAGGGAGGGAGGGAGGGAGGGCACACACGGCCCCCTTGATGCCCTCGGCCTCAGCGCCGAGGAAGGAAGGAAGGAAGGAAGGAAGGAAGGAAGGAAGGAAGGAAGGAAGAGGACCCCGACCTGCCTGCTTGTGTACTCCGTGCTCCATTATCCCTGGCAAGGGGCGTGTGTGTTTCAGTTTTGGGCGCTGAGGTCCACGCCAACCTGGTGGAGGAGACGGAGGTGCAGGAAAAGGGTCCGTGGAAGGTTCTTCGGCCAGGCTGAAGCCAGAATGCTCGGAGGGTTTTTGGACCTGCCACCTCCCGCTCTGTTCTTCTGGCCTCTTTCTTGCTGTGGGAACCTGCATGCCTTGATACATACTGTTGAGGCTCTCAAGGTCAGCCTTTGTTCCGCATCTGTCCGGAAGCTGCTGGGTGTTGCAGGATACGCTGGCAGAAGAGCACGTGATGGGTTTGTGGGAGGAGAAGTGAACTCGAAGCCGGGTGGAGATTTTACCCTCCTGACTGTAGACTTGGGTCTCTCCGTTTGGGCTCACCAGGCCCTGCTAATAAATTGGGACTTTGAAGAAGGTGAAGCCTCGACTCGCATTTCTTTCTTGCTGCTTGGAAGGCTGAGAGTCCCACAGGCTCCTCCTGCCTCGGCGTGGTGGGGAAGGGGCAAGACCCCCCCCCCCCGCCTCTCGCCCGACGGGACTTGCTGGAAGCTGCTTCAGCATGGGAGGAACGGGGGGGGGGACGACACCGGAGCCCCCGGGAGCTGCGCGGCCTCCTCCTGCCCGCCGACTGGCCCCTCCCTGCAAAGCGGCGCCTGGGGGGGGGGGGCGGAGCGACTCCCTCGCTCGACGGGGCGGGGGAGGCGCTCGGAGCACCGCGGGGGGGCTGGGGGCGGGGCAAGGGCGGGAGGCCGTCAAATAAGGGGCGGGGCTGCCGGCCATGGCGTCCTACTTCGACGAGCACGACTGCGAGCCCGGCGCTCCCCCCGGAGACCCGCTGCCGCCCCGTCGCGCCCTGCTGGAGCTGGCCAGGTCGGAGGGGGGAGGCGCGAGGCGGAGGGAGGTGCGGGGGGGGGGAGGAAGAGGTTCCGACCGGGCTGACGGCTCCCCCCTCCCTCCCTCTCCCCCCCTGGCGCAGGTCCCTCTTCCGCGGGCTGGAGCTTGAAGCGGGGGTCCTGCAGGGCGGCGACTGGGACCACCGGCTGCCCCCGCCCGCCGCCCGCCGCGCCGTGGCTGGGCTGCCCGAGGTGCGGGTGTCGGCGGCGCAAGCAGGTGGGCCGGGGCTCTGGGCGGCGGGGCTCGCGGGCGGGGTTTGGGAAGGGGGCCGGCGGCGGGGAGGCCCTGCGGCCGGTCTGACGCGCTCTTCCTTCCCGGTCCCGCCCGCCCGACGCTCAGCGAAGGGGCTGCGCTGCCCGGTCTGCCTGCTGGAGTTTGAGGCCGGCGAGGCGGCCCGGAAGATGCCCTGCCAGCACCTCTTCCACGCCCGCTGCCTCCTGCCCTGGCTCGGGAAGGTGAGGCCCAGGCGGGGGGTGGGGTGGAAGAGGGGGGAGGGAGTGCGCCCCCCCGGGTCAGCTCCTGAGCCCCCCCCTCTTCCCGCCCAGACCAACTCCTGCCCGCTCTGCCGCCACGAGCTGCCCACCGACGACCCCGACTACGAGGAGTACAAGGAGGAGAAGGTGAGCGCGGCGGGGGCTCTGGGGGGGACAGGGGGCCTTCCGTCTCGGCGCCCCCACAACCGCCCCCGCCTCCCTTCCAACCCCGCAGGCTCGGCGGCAGCAGCAGGTGCACCGGTTGGAGTCTCTGCACGGCGCCATGTACACGTGACACCCCCCAACACACACACACGGTGGTCCGGAGCCGCATCCGGGACCCTCCCCGTTGCAGGGGGGCGGGGAAGCAAAGCCGAACTCGCAAATGACGCCGCCTGTCCCCCCTTCCCCCCCAATGCTGCCTCCAAGCGACAGGCGGAGCTCGGAGGAGTTGTTGGAAAAATAAAAGTAGCACAAGTGAGCAGAAATGGCTTGGCCTTGTTGGGGCGGCGAGGGGGGGCAGGGGCTGAGTGCAAAACAAGATGAGCCCCCCACGCGTTCCCCCCTCCCTTTCCCACTCGCCTCCTTCAGTCCCCTGCAGCCCTGGGAGCTCTGGCCACTGGCTGAGCCATCAGATGGGGGGGCGGGGGGGCACCTGGTGGAGGAAACCCTGTGTAGAAGATGGGTGCGAAAGAGCAGAATGTGAACGTGCCCCACACTCTCCACCCTGTGCGGTTCCTGCATTGCAGAGATCTTGATTTGGCTCCTTCTCAACTAACCGGACATCGATGAAGGGCAATCACGGTGGGATTCTCCAGGTCCCCCCCCCCCCCAGGACTTACAACCCGCCCGATTCTGCAAAAGAATCAAACGTGGTCAGTGGGATGAATTTCACTATTAATCCAGGACACCAAGATGGCGCATTTGTCTGGGCAAAACTCTGAGCCGGTTGTCAGGTCTGTGCACTGCCCAGATGTTGAGCCAACACCTGCATTCCAGAAGATTCCTGGAGACAAACATCACTCACTTTGCTGCTCCGGCATTTTGTCTAGGGAAATCCCCCCCCCCAATATAGAAACATCCTTATAGACCACACAGCAGGCGTCTTCCGATAGCTCTTTTTATATATATATATATATTGATATATATATTATATAGGCAAAGATACAAAAAAGTTCTACAAAATATCAAACCGCTTTACCCAGGGCTGAAGAAATGAACTGCGTGATTTCTGGGGTGGGGGTGTGAGTATGGGGGGGCCACTCCCTTCCCCACACTTTTACCTTCTCCTCCACAAGAGGAGGGGGCGCGTGCACCAGCACAGGGGGCAGCCCCAAACCAAGTGGCTTCTGCACTCAAAGGGCTCTTGCCTTGAAAGAAGACCGGGGGGCAGTGAGGCACAGAGGAAGCCGGGTTCTTGGGTACCCCAACACACACACACACACACACACACACAAAGAGCACACTTGTGGCTTGGAGGCACTCCCTGAAGGGCGGCCAGAGAGACCCCTGGAACCTCTCTGGATATTTGGGAAATGGAGGATTTCTCCGAAGGGCTTGGCAGCCATATATCCTCTGTTTTTTAAAAAAAGAAAACCCTGGTATAAAAATTGCCAGAAAAAAAAGAGAGCGGAGGGGGGGGGGACTGACCCCCCCCCCCTTCATATCATGGCGATGCTCTCCGGGTGGCAGTTCAGGTGGGTGGAGGTGCTGCTGCTGCCCGGGGACTTGCAGCCTCGCCCGCCCGAGTGCTGCAGGGCGGCCACCAGGGTCTCGTTGGAGATGGCACCGAACTCGTAGCTGAAGGTTCCGTAGAAGACCAGGATGTCGATGACAAAGACCCACTCGCAGATGGCAGCCAGGTGCTGCAGGAGGAAGCTCTCGTGGATGAAGAAGATGCCACCTGCGGCCGAGTCAAGGGAAGGTCGGGGAAGGAGGAGGCCTTGCCCGGGGGTGGGTGGGTGGTGTCCCAACCTCAGGGACTGGATCCTCTGCATGGGGGAGCGGGGGGGGGGGGGCTGCAGGAGCCCAAGAGGGAGGCGGGCAGAAGGAAGGAGAAACGGGACAGCCCCCCCCCCCCCAGCCAGCAGGGGCCCAGGAAAGGATACTGAGGACCAGCGAGACGAAGGCCACGGCCGAGAGGAGGACGCGCAGGTGGGCCATCCAGGAGTCCAGGGCGGAAGTGGCCGTGTGGTAGGAGAGGAAGCACTGGAGGCAGACGAAGAGCAGGCCGGCCGGGAAGGCAACGCCGGCTCCGATGTAGTGCAGAGATTTGGCATAATCCACCTGGAGGCAACGGGAGCCCAGACCGGGTGGTTCCCCACTGGACCTCAGCAACCGGGACCAGGGCGGAGGTGGCCGCTTCGTGCCCGGGAGGAGCCTGGCTCCAGTGAGGCCACCGAGGCAGAAACAGCCGTGGCCTTTTGGGGAACATCTGGGGCCACAGCAGCACGAGCAGGGCAGCCAGAGGTCAAACGGCCACCCCACCTGGCGCATCCGCTCCGCCCTGGCAGCCCCCGGTGGCTAAAGAGGAGCCCTGCGGTTGCACAGGCCTCCCCTGGGGACGGCACCAGGCCGGCGGGGAGCAGAGGCAGCCGCCAGGTCCCCACTCAGAGTGGGGGCTCCTCTGCCTCGTGCCAGGGAGCAACATCCCCCCCCCCCAGGCAGCCCTCCCTCACCTTCCTTGCAGACCCAACGTCTCTCGACCCACCTGGAAGTTTCCGACCACCACCAGGCCGGCCGCGTTGGTGCAACCGGTGACCAGGGCTGCTGTGTTCACCCCGGAGGCCTGCCTTTGCTCCAGCAGCTGCCCGTAGCGCAGGAAGCAGACGATGGCCACTGGGAGGGGGGAGGGGAGGGGGGAGGGAGGCGCGTCAGACCCGTCCGGCCAAGGAGAGGAAGAGGCGATGGGCTCCCCGGGAAACCACCATCCTAAGCAGGACGAAAGTCCACAGGGCCACAACTGGGCAGTCCCATCCCAGCACACCGTCGTGAGCCTTGACACGCTGCAGGAAGGTAGCTGGCTGCCCACTCAGTGGCCAGTGGGCTCTGGCCCTCCTGCCCCCGGCTCCTTCCCTGGCCAATGCAAGTGGGGGCCGAGGGGGATGGGGGCTCACCCAAGAAAGCCCCCACGTTCCCAATCAGGCTGAAGAGGCAGCTCTCAGGGGGGTAGGTGCCACATTTGCTAGAAGGAAGGAAAAGAGCTTTAGCGCAAGACGGAAAGACCCTTTTGCCCCCTTTCGCCAGGCCCCACCCTGGGCAGCTGCAGGCTCCCCCCCCTGAGCTTCTTGCCCCCCCCTCACCTGATCAGAGGGACGTCTTCCAAGGTGCAGCAGCTTTTGGGGGAGCCCTGATTGGCAGA
The DNA here is from genome assembly GCF_031021105.1 of Erythrolamprus reginae. Taxonomy (NCBI): domain Eukaryota; kingdom Metazoa; phylum Chordata; class Lepidosauria; order Squamata; family Dipsadidae; genus Erythrolamprus; species Erythrolamprus reginae. The sequence goes on from NC_091961.1 coordinate 609,049, forward strand.
ATCCGCAGCACAAGACTCGTTGTAGGACCTGCAGCCGTTGGGGTAGAGTCAGTGGCCTTCCGGGGGGGCTCCAGGAAAAAGTGCCCCCCCTCCTGCTGTCCAGCACAACTCACCAGTTCTCCACAGGGCACACGTGGTGGTTCATGACGGCCATGGCATAGCTAGCAGCAAAATGGAACAGAAGAGACGGTCAGGCAGCAATAATTGGTCAAGCCTGAAATAGACCCCCTGGTTCCGTCGTGTTTCTGGGGGTCCGGATTCCCCCCTCCCCCTCTCTGGGCTTCCCAATTGGTCTTTCAAGGCTCTCACGCAATCCAAGCAACCCCCTTTAATTCCCCCCAGGACAGATTTTTATTACACTACTACTAATAATTTATTTATTAGACTTGTATGCTGCCACTCTCCGAAAACCTGGGGCGGCCTACAAGTCACGTTTTATCCCTCCCGAAATGGCAGAGAGTCCGGCTCCCAGGCAGAGGCCCCATTCGTGGGAAGGAAACACCAAGTGGGTCACGTCACCAGGCCCACCGCCCTGCGTCTAGAGGAAGCCACGTTTGCTTGCCAAGTGCCACTGGAGCCAGACTGAAGGTTACAGAAAGTGGCCCCGATTTAGGCCCCGTCTCTCGCTCACCAGCCACTGCCCACCCAGGCTCCGTCCCCCCATCTCTCCCTGGAGGCCTTCCTGGGCCACTGAGGATACACAGGCAGGACCCAGGACAGTCCATTATGCAGAGACCGGGAACCTCCCTACCTGAAGCTACAGGACTTTTCCAGGAAACCACAAGACCGGGTGGAAATTTGATCGGACTTTGGTCTCTCTATGGTCACCAGAGGCCCAGGAACAACCAGCGGTAAAATCTACTTACGTTCCCTGACAGTTTGGAAGACTTTGGCGCAAACAGGCCGATGCCTGGGCGTGTGGCTGGAGGAGGCTCACGCTGCCACCACGACTGATTAGCCGAACCACTGGTGACCGCCACTCCCAGCATGGCCAAACCGGGCCGAATCGGCAGCACTTCACCCCCCACCCCGGTAACCAACTCCTTCAAAAGGCAGAAACCCCCCCCCCCAAAATCATGCTCCTTCCTTCTTGCAGGTCCCGACTGGGCAACCGATGTGGTCAGTGACCTTTCGGGAAGCAATTCCGCCGGAAAAGCCTGCAGCTGAGGGAGCAGCCGAGGGGCCCGGGGGGCTTCTGGGCAGGAGGAAAGCGAGCGTGCGACCCCCCCGCAATGCACAAGAGCACTTACACAATCCATATTCCGGTGATGGAGAAGGTGGAGAGGCTGATGGGGAGGATGATCCACGCAGTCATCAGTGGGTGCAGAAGGGGGGGCCTTCAGAGGGGGAGGGGGGGAGAGAGGAGGGGGGGCGGGAGGGGCGGGGTGGGAGGGGGGCAGCCAAGGCCTCCAGCTGGAACCATCCACGGGCGCCCTATGGAAGAGAAGCAGCAGGAAGAGAGCGGGATTGAGGAGGGCCACCGGGGCCTTTCAGTGTTGGCCCCCGCAGAGCCCCTCCAGGGAGCTCCTCCCTCCTCCCCATCCTGGGGGCCCCAGGGGGCTTTTGCAAGAGGCGGCTGGGCTTTCTCTGCAGCCCTTTCCCCCTCCCCTCCCAGAAGTGGCTGCCCCTTCCCCACCGTCCGGGCAGAGCGCAGGAGGCTTCGGGCAGGAGAAGCGAGAGGCCTTCAGAGGAAACGCAAGGGGGGGGGGCAGGGGGGAGCCAGGCCCAGAGCAGCGGGGGTCCCGGGAGGGGGAAGCCCCGGAAGCCGGGCCCGAGCAGGCCGAGAAAGGGAGGGGCGGCCCGGCCCCCTCCAGCCCCGCTGCGCTCCCGGCCCCTCGGCCCCTGGTCCCTTCCAAGGCCCTGAGGCGGGAGCGGCGCTGTCGGCAGAGGCTGCGCGGGGTGGGGGGGGTGGTAGGAGGCCCGGACGTCGCCTCCCTCACCGCTCGACGCCCCCGACGCCCCCGCCGGACGAAGCGCTGGAGGCCCCGCCGGTCCCGGGCGCCGTTTTCCCGGCCGGCCGCTCAGCTGACCAGGCGGGGCCGGCCGGGAGGGGGGGCGTCGCGCGGGGCGAGCTGGGAAGGGCGGGGAGGGGGGTTTCCGGGGGGGCGCGTTCTTGTCCCGGGGCCCGAGCTCGGCCTGGGAGCCGGCGGGACTCGGGCGCCCTTCCGCGGAAGCGCCGCGCTGGGCCATGGCGGAGGGGCCGCGGGGGGGGGGGGGGGTTGAGTTGCGCCTGCGCTCTGCCGCCCTGAGGAAAGCCCCCCCTCGCCCTCCAGCCCCCCCGCCCGCCCCCACCCCTGTACCCGGGGGGCTTCCGCGCCGCGCTCGGCCTCCGGGATGCACGGGCGCCGTTGGGGCTTCCAGCGAGGGACTGGCGGGGCGCGGCCGGCCGGGAAGCGCGTCCCTCCCGCACCGCCCAAGCGGCGCCAAGCCCGGACCGCCCGAGGCCCCCGCGACCCCCCCCCCCGCACAAGGAGGCTCTGAGGGGCGGGGGGAGGAGGAGGAGGAGGCCCGGGCTCCAGATGCAGCAGCTCCGGGGGCTCGCACGGGTTGGCCCCGATATTTCCCCAAGAGGAGAAGACCCCCCCTGCTGCTCCTCCCCATCTCGGCTTTGGGCTGCCGGGCGCCTGGGCTGGATCCCCCGCCATGGAAAGTAGCCATCATCATCCTCATCCTCAGTGTATGAGCTGTGTGTGCCCCCCCCCCAAGGCCTGGCGCCTCCCTGGCTCTTCTGGGAACTTTCCTTTCACTAAGAAGTTTGGCGTGGGGGGGGGGCAGCTTTGGGAGCCTGGGACAAGTGCCATCTGTGCTTGTACAATTCGGGGGCTGCCCAGGGAACCCGGTATCTTCTATGTATCTCTGGACACCGGCATTAAAGGGAGGCCGGTGCCAGACCCCAGGGGTCGAGTGAAGGTGAGGAGAAGGCGTTGGGGTCAATTGTGGACAAAGGGGCTAAAGGGAAGAGCAGACCCAGGCATTGTAAACGGTGATAATGCAAACCAGAAGCAAATGGAAAGTTTGGGGAAAACGGGGCCTTATTCCAAGTGGCTCCATTCAGAGGAAGAAATTCTATCAAAATGACAGGAATGGATGGATAGAAACTAAAGGAGAAAACCAGCAAGTTATTGGACTTTTCCAAAATGTCAGAAATGGGCAAGAATAAGACACCCACACCACCCAAATCGATTCTTAAAATGGGCCTTACATTATTTTGCTCCTGATGCCCAGAAATCAAAGTCCAGGAGGAAGGAGGCTGCGAACAACCCCCCCCAAAAAGGAACCAGGCAGCATTTTTTCCAACCTCTTTTATTAAAAGGCAAAGAATGTGCACTTTTCTGTAAATGGAATAAAACACGAAATAAAACAATCCCCTCAGTGGGGCTTTTGTTCCCCCCTAAACACATCCCGGACCTGGCTGAAGCTCAGGGAGGGACACGTCCTGACCCAGAGACCTCCCAGTCCGGCCACTGGGCAGCCCTGGAACTCAGTCACCCGATTCCCTGGACTGAGGAGGCTTTGTCTCCACCCTTCTGCAGATCTAGGCCCCTTCGGTCTTAAATTTCTTTTTTTGTAACCTTGATGCAAAGACAAAAAAGGCAAATTCCGAATGTGTCCGTGATGGTCTGGGAAGGATTGTAGCCCCAACGCTTCTTCCTCGAGGGAGGCAGCTTGGCAGTGGGACTACTGGACAGGGCAGTGCAACAGGTGGTGGGCAGAGCTGTTGAGACCCGCTTTGGATCCTCAATGCTCCCTTGTGGGCATAGGTGGACCACCACTACAGCTCCTGTCCAGTGCCCCAATGGCCAGCCCTGTAACCTTTCCTTGGAGAATGGCCTTTTAAGCTCTAGAGGGTCTGGGAGGAAACTGGCCATTCACATCTATTCTAATTCAGGTTCTGGAAAGAAACGTTATTTGTGTGATGCCCAGATGGTGGGGGTGGAGCCCTCCGGGGTCTCAGAGGCCACGAGCGATGCCTGGGGGTCACTTTCCTTTTTTGCAGCTCAGTGTGTTGCGCATGTTCCTGAGTGGGACCATTTCCCAGAACTCCGCAAGTGCAAGTGAAAGCCCTTCTTTTAAAAAGAGGCAGAGTTCAGTTCTGGACCTTCCAGCAACCGACCTGAGAACTTTATGCTGGGCCGGAGGGAACAGGGGCGACAACAGCTTCATGTTCACTCAGCAAAGGGATCAGGGGGCTTCCACAGATCCACACACGCACTCGGACCTCTATGGAAGAGCAGCTTCCAGGCCTTTATTTACAACCTTGTGCCGCGTTCCTGAGAAGCTTTGCTGGCAGGAAAGAGGGCAAAGCAACGGTCAGCAAGAGAGCCAGAGTCCTGCTCCTTCCCATCCCCTGCCCGACCTTTGGGTCAGCCCAGCCGGCTACCACTTGCTGCAGGAGGATAGGCCCTCCTGGCCAACAGCCCCCAAAGCTGCCACTCTAGGCAAGGGAGACGCCCCCTCCAACCACCAATGCACAGCAGCCGTCCGTCCGTCTCTGCCCTCAGCATCACCCAGGACCCTGGGAAACTGGGCCAGGCGGCTGTCGACACCCTGCTCACTCCCGCCACCGGGTCTGGCATCCAAGCAAAGGGCAGGCTCGGACTGGATGTCCACAAGAGGGGCAGAGGGGGGCAGACCACCAGGACACACAGCCCGCCAGTCTGGGCTGCAACTATTTGTCTCGCTTTCTTTGGGGGCAGGTCTGTCCCCCAAGGGTGGGTTTGCTTCCTTCTGCCACCGCCCCCGACGGGACCCCCGAGCGGCATGAGGAGAACCCCCTTGCACGGCCCGTGTGCTGGTTACAGGCCCAGCGCCGTCTCCCCTCCAACATTTCCCAGCGGCTGCAACAGCTCTCAGCGCTTCACCCGCCGCTTCTCCATTTCCTCTTGGACCCGTTGCCGAAGGGCCTCGTGCAGGGCCGGCTCCAGCCGATTCCGGGCACTGACCTTCTCCACCACTTCCTCGGCCTCATTGTCCTGCACCAAGAAGCAAAAGAGGAAATTGGGATTGCAAGACACACTGTGCTCAACATATACTTTTCGGTCTTTTTAGAAGTGAACAGTGGAAACGGCCCCAAAAAGGGGAAGGACCCTTCACCCCTGGGCTACAAATCTTCTTTTCTTACCCTTCACTGGAGGAAGGTTCTTTCTATTTAACGGTTGTTTAATATTTACTACCCATTTTTGCAAAACCTGCTTGAATAAAACTGGATTTTAAGATTTAATTGGATTGGATAAAAGGGTTCCAGCCAAGGCAGCCTGGAAAGACAACGAACCTGCCACCCTGGGGTCTCCTCTCGGGAGCTTTGCCCACAGGGGCCTTTCCAAGCAACCCCCAGGCAATGGGCCATCCAAGGCCAGCGGAGGGAGGGAGGGGCCTTCTGACCCAGAGAGCCCGACCACCACCGCCCCCCCAAGGAGCCTTCTCCCACCCAGCACAGAAACGGCGGCGGGGGGGGGATTGGGGAGCAGCCCCGGGGAGGGGGAGGGCAGGGGGGAGGCCCGGGACGCGGAGCTGGAGAGGAAGCGGCGTCTCCCGTCCGCTCACCTGGTAGACCACCACCGAGGTGACGTGGCCGCCGTCGGCCTCGTAGTCCAGGCAGAAGAGGGGCCGGCGCTCGCGGCTGCTGGAGCTGCTCCCGCTCGACGCCTCCGACTCCCCCTCGACGCCCCCGCCGCCCGGGCCTGCAAGGCAGCGCGAGAGAGGCGCCAGGGGTGGCGGGGGTCCCTCCCTCCCTCCCTCCCCCACCCACGGGGGCCATGGGGGGGGGCTCACCTGGCCTGCGGGCGGCGCTGTAGACCTGCTGGTCGGGCCGTCGGGGCCTTTGGGGCGCGGGGGTGAGCCTCCGCCGCAGCTGCTCCTTGGCCTGCTTCACCTGTCGGTCGTAGTCGTCCCTGCGCGGGGAGAGGGAGGAGGCGGTGGGAGCAGCCCCCCCGCAGCCCCCCCGCCCCCCCATGGGGCCGCCGCCCCCGCCCGAGCCCCACCTGGCGATCTGGTTGCGCCGGATGTGCCGCACGAAGCCGTGGCTCATGTCGAGGCGCCCACCCGGCTGGCAGCGCCCCGCGTCCATCGGGCCCCGCTCCGGCCACCCCGGGGTTTTGGGGGGGGGCGCCCACGTGCTCTGGGGGGGGGGGGGCACGGCGGCAGAGGCGGAAACGGACCCGGCCGCGGGTGCAGCGCCTTCCCCGGCCAGCAGGGGGCGCGCGGTCGCTCCTCCTCCTCCTCCTCCCGTGACGGCATCAGGGCGCGCCGAGCGGCGTCTTGGCGCCGGCGGAGATGGCGGCGGCGGCGGCGCGCGTCAAGCGGGAGCCTCGCAGTCCGCAGTCGTGGCCGGGCTGCCCGGCGGGCGCCTCTCGCGGAGCCCTGGGCTGGGCGCGGATGAAGCGGGAGCCCCCCGAGGAGGTCGCCATCAAGCAGGAGCCCGACGAGGAGGACGAGGAGGACGAGGAGGAGGGCGCGGCGCCCACAGGTGGCCCCTCCCGGGGTTATGGGGCGCGGTTGAGGGGGCGCGGGGACCCCCCCTCACACCCACACACACGCTCGCTCTCTGGTGGGGCCTTCGGGGCGGGCCACGCGGGATTCCCCCCCCCCACGGGCGTCTTTCCGTCCTCATGCCGAGTGTCTCTCGTCTCTTTCCCTTCTCCAGTCAAGTACGGCCGCTTTGACCCGGAAGACCGGCGGAGCAGGCACTGTCCCTACCTGGACACCATCAACAAGTCAGTCTGGAAAGGAAGCGGCGCTTTCTCTTGCCCATCTGAGTTATAGGCCTCCCATGAAGGCCCCACCGTTGTTGGGGGAGGGGGGATCCAGGGAATGGATATTTGTACCCAAAATGCAGAGACTGAAGAAACCGGTCAGGAAACAGCCAGTTTAGTGCCCCCTCTGAAGCCTCCTGTGGCACAAACACCCCCTAGCAAACGGTTCCTGCGAAAGACCGGGAAGCCCCTGACAAACAGTCAGCAGCAACACTCCTGGGTCCCCGTCCCCCAATGCCTCGCCCCCCCCCCCGACTCCTATCCCTTTTCTGTGGTGGAGATTCCTCAGGAAATGAGGGAAACTTCTTTGGTCTGGCTCCTGCCCCACTGCCCAGTATCTGCAGTTGTTCCCCCTCCTTTCTCCCTCCCTCCTCCCCGGCCTGTCACTGTGGCGCTGGTGAAAGGGCTCCCCTTGCTAGGGAGAGGGGCTGAAGAACTCCAGAGTGGGTTGCGCTCTCTGAGACCTCCTGCCTTCAGCTTCTGGGTTGATAGCAGAGGCTGAGTGTTTTATTTCCTCCTTCCCAGATTTCAGAGAATCAAATGTTTGTGTAAATGGAAACAACTTTTTTCTCTTCAAGAATACCTTTCTTGTGAACAAAGGTCCCTTTCTTTTGCAGAAACAAATTAAAGAATCTAAATTAGGCAAGAGGACTAGAGAGCGACATAAGTTTATAGAATACCAGTATTACATATAGAACATATTTAATATTATTTCCAGTTTAAGGAAACAGCCTGTGGGAGAAAAATCTCTAGTTTTCCTCTCTCAGCTTTAAATCTTTCCTCCCAGGTCTTTAGCAGAAAAACAATGTTTTACTACATGAAATACTAAGGCGAGAGAGGAAAGGTCACCCCTAATTTTAAAATAGAGGATCGGCCATCACGAGGTGGTGGTAGAGTCAGTGTTTTTTCCCTCTACATCTATCAGGTCCTTGAATTTTCCTGTAATGCATTATTTACATCTGGCATGGTGTTGATGGTTGTATGTTGTTAAGAATCCCATCTTGTGCCACTGCAGGAGCGTCCTGGATTTTGACTTTGAGAAGCTGTGTTCAATCTCACTCTCACATATCAACGTCTATGCTTGTTTGGTGTGTGGGAAGTATTTCCAAGGTAAGCCCGTTTCAGTCCCTTCTTCTTGTCTGATAGTTGGCATAGAAACAGACCTGTGATTCTTGACCAGATTAGCAGAAAAAGTTTGTACATAATATCTGGGATGTGTGTGTCTTGCCTCCCTTTGATGAGCATGAGTGAGAGACCAGCACTTGAGATGCAGCCTCTCCCATCCTTTTGCATAAGGGCTGAGAGATCAAAATATTGGGGGACAATCAGCAGCCTTGGCCGGATGACACTAACAATTGATCCCCTCCCCACAAGACATGACTTCCTCCCTCCCTCCCTCCCTCCCTGCTTGTTTTTAGGCAGTTGTTGCTGATGGGTTGCTCTGCCTCCTGTCTTCTCCGCAGGTCGTGGCTTGAAGTCCCATGCTTACATTCACAGTGTCCAGTTCAGTCATCATGTGTTCCTCAACCTTCACACCTTGAAGTTTTATTGCCTGCCTGACAACTATGAGATCATTGACTCTTCTCTTGAGGACATCACTGTAAGAGGCTTTCTGGTGAAGAGGGGAGGGGAGGGGGGGGAGGGGATGCCCAGCTCAGCTCATAATCTTTACAGACTTTCACGCCACCCTCTATGGCTGCAGAAGGGCAGCTGGGGGGAGGTTCCCCAAACCTAGAGGTCATGCCCAGGATTGCAATGCTGCATTTCTACACTGCAAACTGTGGAGGTGGGGGGGAGCCGGTCTCTTTTGGTGGCTGGCCCGAGGCCTCCAGCCGCCCTTCCCCTCTCTTGCTGCTTCTCTCCCCGTGTCCAGTACGTACTGAAGCCGACCTTTGCCAAGCAGCACATCACCAACTTGGACAGGCAGGCCAAACTCTCCCGTGCCTATGATGGCACCACGTACCTGCCGGGCATTGTGGGATTGAACAACATCAAGGCCAACGACTATGCCAATGCCGTCCTCCAGGTACTCTGCCCTCTCTGAAGTGAAAAGAGCTCCCTCAATATAATACAATAGAACATAACACAGGCAGGCCTTGTTTAGCGACTGCTTCGTTTAGTGACCATTCACGGCTAAGGTGGTGATGAAAAAGTAACTTTATGACCAATCCTCACCCTTATGTCCTAAGTGAAAAGCAAGGGAAAGCTGTAGGAAGATCATAAACACCTAGAGAGCACGTTGCTTAACTGGACAATAAGAGTTGGAAGGCCCCTTGGGGGTCTTCTAGTGCAACCGCCACCTCACAGCACACACCCATCAATATGATCACAAAAGACGGACGGGTGGGGAGCAGGACCGGGGGTGGGTGGAGGTGGAGGCCACCCTCAAGCCAGTAATCAACCCCAGCCTGGAACTCCCCCCGTTGAATGTCCAGGCTTCATCACTCACTCACTCATTGGATTTATATGCCGCCATTCTCCGAGGACTCGGGGTGGCTCACAGCATACAAAAGAAACAATATAAACATCCTAAGTGCATTTCATTTAAATTAATTAATCTAAAGGCCGCCCACTCCCACTTTTGCCTTTGTGTGTGTGTGTGTGTCTGGTGCAGGCGTTGTCCAACGTGCCACCGCTGCGGAACTACTTTCTGGAGGAAGAGAACTACAGGAGCATCAAGCGTCCTCCAGGGGACATCATGTTCCTGCTGGTCCAGAGGTTTGGGGAGCTGATGAGGAAGCTGTGGAACCCCCGGAACTTCAAAGCCCACGTCTCCCCCCACGAGATGCTGCAAGCAGTGGTTCTGTGCAGCAAGAAGAACTTCCAGATCACCAAGCAGGGTGAGAGGCTGCCAGGGGAGGGGGGGGGGAAGGAGAAGAGCCCGGAAGGGTCCGTGAACACGGCCCTCTGGCCACAGTGAGCCCCTCTGGACCACCTGGCTATCTAGACGCGCGAGGGGCAGCAAAGGGCCAGTGGGGCCGGCAGTAGGCGGGAGGGGAGCAGCCTTCCTCTGCGCATGATCCGCTTTGGAAAAGCTGGACCCCCGGCAGCGTCTCCTTCGGGGGGAGGGGGTTCTGCTTTAGCCACGGAGCCCAGAGTGAGGCCCAGGTGATGCCCACTAAGAAGGAGCCCCTCTCTTCACGGCCCCCCCTCCCGTTCTTTGCAGGGGATGGAGTGGACTTTCTCTCCTGGTTCCTGAATGCCCTGCACTCGGCTCTCGGGGGCACGAAGAAGAAGAAGAAGAGTGAGTGGGGGGTGTCTGATAGGTTACGTAACCTTTTGCCAGACGGCCTAAACCTTCGGGGTTTAGAAGGAAGCCCCCCTCAGAGCAACTTCCGGAAGCAGCCACGGCCCTCTTGAGGAAATGACGTGGTCCTCTCGGAGTTTCCCCAGAGTCGATCCCCCTGCAGCTGGGGGGGGAGGAGGCTTCCGACCTCGGAGGGCGTTTCGCCCCCCCTTAGCTTTGCCACCCCTGCAAGGCGGCTTTCCCTCCATTCGGAGCCCACAAACAGGAAGAAGCAGCACAGGGACGGTGATCTGGTCGCGCCACAACGCCATTGCCGGACTTCACATGTTCATTGTATTGACTCTGGCGCTCCGGACCTTTTCATTGGAAGAACTGCCAGAGTCTCGTCTAGGGCCCAATTGGTAGACCCACCGGGAAACGTGACCTCTGTCTCTCTCTTTGTCCACATAGACTGTTAAAAATAGATGTCTTGGCGCCTTGAAAAAACCCTGAAGTCATTGTAGAAACTGTTGGTTAAAAACGTGGAATGTCGGGCTGTGACAAAGTTGTGTTCTTTCTCCCCTCTGGTCTGCAGCCATTGTCACCGATGTCTTTCAAGGCTCCATGCGGATATTCACCAAGAAACTGCCACACCCTGATCTGGTGAGTCGGGGGCGGAGTTGCAGAAGGGACCCAGGGGACGCAGCCCCCAAGTGGGAAAGGGGGAACGCTTGCCTTCTCTGGGGCGGTTCAGTCAGGGCCTCCGCCACCCATCCCTAGGCACGCTGGAGGTTGACCCCTACGCTTGGGCACCCGAAGGCCCTTTTGCCGGTCCAGCCAGGGCCCCTCCCCCCCAAATTCCTTGGGGCGTCTCTGGGGCAGGCCCGGCCCCCCTGGCCCTCTGCTTGCGTGGCCCTCACGGTGCTGCTCCGTTTCAGCCTGCAGAGGAGAAGGAGCAGCTGCTGCAGAACGAC